>NW_024429212.1:13058178-13658178 GCF_017639785.1 Mesocricetus auratus | reverse complement strand
GTCCCCAGTTTTTTTTTTTACCTAACTACCCACTCTCCACTCTGACCTAAGGGTCTTCATGCTCAAGAGCAGCCTTAATGAGAAAAGAAATCCCGCTGTGGTAAGGAAACAGTCCAAGGAAGGGTGTGCGGTTAGTCTTGGGTGTAAGGGTAAAAGCTCATTTTAATCATCTGATCTTCTGGTGCTAAGAGTATTCTCCACTCTGACTTAGTTCCTTCCCATCCCTCTCTCTTGGTTTAAATTTTTATTATTTTTTAACATACTGATCCCAGTTCCCCTCTCTCCCCTCCTCCCACTCCCCCATCTTCCCCTCACATCCCTTATATTATCACTCCTCCCTCTCTTTGACTGGACTCTGGGAGCTTGGCCCAGTGGTTAGCTGTGGGCCTCCATCAGTTACAGGATGAAGGTTCTAGGATGGCAGTTATGGTAGTCCTCCATCTGATTACAGGGGAAGGCCAGCTCAGGTGCCCTCTCCACGATTGCTTAGAGTTTTATCTGGGGGTTATCCTTGTGGATTCCTGGGCATTCCCCTAGTGCCAGGCTTCTTGATAATTACATAAAGGCTCCCTCTGTCAAGACAATTCTTTCCTGCTGTCCCTCCCTCTCCTTCCCCCAACTCAGCCATCCCTTTCCCTCATGTTCCTTCCCCACCCCCTTCTCCCTCCCCTCTCCCCTTCTACCCTCCTTCTCCCTCCCATGCTCCCCCCCCCATTTACTCAGGAGAGCATGTCTCTTCCCCTTTAGGTGGATCCATGTGTGTCTCTCTCTGTTACACAGCGTCTGGGGTTGTGGACTGTAGTCTGGTCATTCTTTGCTTTATGCCTAATACTTATGAGTGAGTAAATACCATGTCTGTCTTTCAGGGTCTGGGTTACCTCACTCAGGATGTTTTTTTTTTCTAGTTCTATCCATTTGCCTGCGAATTTTAAGATGTTATTTTTTTAAACTGCTGGGTAGTACTCCATTATGTAAATGTACCACATTTTCCTTATCCATTCTTTGGTTGAGGGGCATCTATGTTGTTTCCAGGTTGTTTCCTGGCTATTATACACAATGCTGCTATGAACATAGCTGAGCAATTGTCCTTGTGGTGTGAGTGTGCATCCTTTGGGTGTATGCCCCAAAGTGGTATTGCTGGGTTTTGGAGCAGTTTTATTTCTAGTTTTCTGAGAAGCCACCATACTGATTTCTAAAATGGCTGTACATGTTTGTGCCTCCACTACCGATAAAGGAATGTCCCCATACTCCATATCGTCTCCAGCATAAGCTGTCATCAATGTTTTGGATCTTAGCCATTCTGACAGGTGTTGCGATGGCATCTCAGAGTTGTTTTGATTTGCAAAAGATAAGACACCAGCCTCAAACAGGCTGGAAAGCGAGGACCTGCCACCCCAAATTATCTTCTGACCTCCATGCAAGCATACATGGACACATGGACAGGTGGACACAGGCGAACACAAACTTTTTAATTAAAACAATGACTTGGTCAGTTATTTGTAAGCTCCACGAGACAAGAGCCAAGTGCCCAGAAAGTATTGGGGGTTTGGCCAGCTGGGAAAACGACTTTCATCCAGAGTCTCCTGATCTCATCCACTGTGTCACTGGATTCTATTTCATTTCTTGCTCAAGAAGTTTTAATCTAGTCATAAAAAAAAAAGGACCCTCATAGAATGGAGTCAGACACACAGGCCTCCAACAAGTCAGACTGTTAAGATTCAAACCCAGGAAAAAAGTTGAGGTGCCTATCTAACACGTCAAAACAGACCTGGCCACCAGGTTTTCCCAGAATGCCTTAGTCCCTACCCGTTGCAGGCCTCCTGGCTGGTGGTGTGCTCTGCCTCCCTACCCAGCGGCCCTTCCTACGTAATCCAACCGTTTGGTTACCTGGTCCTTGTGCGCTTTTCTTTCCTCCTGGCTCCTGCCCCTAGTTCCCTTGCTCTCTCTGCCTTCTCCTCCCCATCCTCACAGGGCCTGGCTCAGGGTCACGTTCACTCTGGACTCTCCCAGCGGGCCCTGTCTCTGCCTGCGCTCTCACTATTATCTATAGTAAACGTCTTCTTCACCGTACCTAGGAGCAGTCACGTCCTTTCCTTTTGTTTTTATTTATTTTTCACTCACAGCCTGACTGAGACTCTCTGCTCAGCAAGTCCACTTGAAGGATCCATGTCGAGGAAGGCTCAATGGACTAAGGCACACGCCACCGAGTCTGAGGGCCTGAGTTAGATTTCTGTGACCCACATGGTGGAAGGAGAGAACCCATTCTTGAAAGTTCTCCTTGATCACCATGTGTTCTTCCCGACACACACACACACACACACACACACACAAGTGGATACAGGCAATTTAAAAAATTAAAATATACAAACCAATGTCCGGCCTGGGGCTATAGATCAATTGGTAAAGGGCTTGTCCAGCATACACAAAGCCCTGGAATTGATGATCCTCAACACCCAAGGAACTGGGCATGTGTTGGTGCACACCAACAATCCCAGCACTCAGAAGGTCAAGGCAGATGCGTCAGAAGCTCAGGGTCATCCTCAGCTGCATGGCCAGCTGAGGCCTGGACTGTAGTGGGATTGTGTCTGAAATAATGGACACACTCGTAACTATCCAATAAGAACCTAGGGGTTCGTATACTAGACTTGTATGGGGACAGAAAGACAAGGAGGGAATAGCTTTTACTTCTTGCCCTTTGGGTATGGTTTAAATTTTTATACCGGAGATTTGTTACTTCAAAATGATTTCATGGAACTGTCCTGACAGTCCCAAGGAATTAATTCTGTAGGTAACGTTTCAGCCACTAAGAGAAAGGAAGCTGCCAACTTGATGAGCCAGAAACTGCTGTTAAGAACAGTCAGACATTAACTACGGTCCTTTCAGAGAACACAGTGTGCAGGGTAAGTCCCTTGACAGTGAACACCTCTGGAACGGAGCTATGGCTGCGGCTCAGCTGGTAAAGGGCTTGTCCGGCATGCGCAAGACCTGGGCTTGGTCCTCAACCCATCTCAGATCTCACCCTCTTCCACTAAGCACGGCAGCGCTGGAGTGATTTTCACCAGAACCTGTCACCAGAGCTGTCCTGGTGGCTTCTGGGAGACAGCACTTTCCTGTGCTGAAACCGGTGGAGTAGCGGGCAAGCTGAGGACACCAGCAGGGCCATCGCTGGGCTGTTTGTTTGTTTTGTTTTTTCAGATGTCCTTTTCCATCTTCTCCCCCGTGTGTCTTTTCCTCCTTTGCTACAGGAGACTGTCGACGCTTTATGACCTCACAAGTGCCTCTGCTCCCGTACCCACTTGAGCCCAACTGTGCCAATCAAGTCACTGCTGTGCTCAAAGGCGACCGGGCGTGGCAACGCCAGCTGTCACTCCTCAGGTGCTACCCATTTTGATTTTTTGAGACAAGGTCTCTTAGTGGAACCTAGAACTCATCAAGTGGGCTACAAAGGCTGGGTGGCTGGCTAACCAGCTCCAAAGGCCCTCCCCTCTGTCTCCTCGGCTCTGGGATTACAAGAGAGCACCGCCATGCCTGGCCTGCCTTTCTCATGGGGGTTCTGGGAACTGAACTCAGGTTCTTGTGTTTGTTAAGGCAAACTATATCAGGTGGGTTATCTTAACTCCCCAGCCTCTAGACAAGCTATTTATGGTCACAAATGCTTACTCCCAGCCATTAATAATGATCCCTCTGATTGGTCATAGAGTTTGAGCAGGTACTGTTTCTCTCGGTTCTTTCCAATGGATGGCTTGAGAAGGTCATAAGAGAGTGTGACTTCGCAGATCTGTACCTAAGTAGTGAAAATTTAATCACAGGCCATAGAGCATCTTACAGTGATTACAAGTTAGGGAACAGAGAAGAGGAAATCAGTTAGGTATTAGCAGGAGGAGTCCGGTACTACTGTGGTCTTGTTTCAATATAAGTTGACTTTATAGAGCATGTTCAAATATTAGTCGCGTGCATTTGCTTGAGCAGAAATTAAATTTTGAAAGGAGATTGTTTTCTTTTTCTTTTAAAGTGTGTGTGTGTGTGTAAGTGTAAGGGGGAGGGAGAGGGGGAGAGGAGGGAGAAAGAAAAATAGAGAGGAGAGGGAGAGAGAGAGAGAGAGAGAGAGAGAGAGAGAGAGAGAGAGAGAGAGAGAGAGAGAGAGAGCCAGCAAGCGTGTCCCAGAGCACATCTAGCAGTAAGAGGCTAGCCTTTGGTGTCAGGGCCTGCCTTTCCACCTGGTCTGGGGCAGCATCTCTGCCACTGGGTAACCCAGGCTAGCCGCCCCGTGTCCGCTGACAGCATGATGGCCATTTGCGGGTTCTGGAGTCTGTCGCAAGGGCTCTTACTTACCCAGCCATTTCTCCAGCCCTTTGATGGGAGCTTTTTGGTTTTGCTTTACTTTCTTGGCAGAGTCTCCTATAGCCCAGACTGGCCTTATCATTGTAGTTGAAGACGACCTTGAACTCTGGATTCTCAGCCTCCACCTCCTACGCGATGGGGTTACAGTGTGCACCACCACACCCAGCTTCGTGACGCAAACCCAGGTCTTGTGCGTGCTAGGCACTCTACCAACTGAACTAAAACTGCTTGAAATGACAGAGGTCTTCTCCTATGAAACAGAGAGAACCCTTTGACGGCACAGACCTTTGAACCAGTGTCCACTGCCGTCAGACTAGCGCCTCACACGGAGTACATCTTTCATACATGTTCTAGACTGGACTGAAGACACTTGCAATGTTAGGGGAACGGTTCGTCATTATTCAATTAATATGAAGCCAGGTCACTGCCTTTTCACGTATGTAGTGGATATTAACCCAGTACACACAAACTCTAGGCAGATACACTGGGTGTGATTCCCACCCGATCAGAATGGAATGGAAACTGATGTAACTAACAACTTCTAAGATGGGGAGGCAAATCAAAAGAAGCAGGGTACGAGGAGAGGTGTCCTGGAACTGGGGAGACGTCAGGGGAGAGGGTACCGATGTTTGAGACCTAACAGTACGGAGGAACTCACAAGGTGAGAAAGAAAGAAACCAGAGCAGAACAGCCCCAAGGCAAAGCTTCCGGGTTCCGAGAACCAAGAGCGAGCTGGGGATGGGGTTCGGTGGTAGAGCGCTTGCCTAGTGTGCTCAGACCCCAGGGCTCCACCCCAGCATGCAGACAGGTGAGGGCCCGGCGGGGCAGCTGGAGTGGAGGGCGGGTGAGAAGCCTCCGGTGGGGAAGCGTGTGAGCAAGCAAGCCAAACCCACTGAGGGCGGGGCTTCGGTGGCGTTTCCCGATAGGTCTCTGCAAACTCAAGGAGGGCGGGGCTTCGGTGCCGTTTCCCCATAGGTCCCAGCAAACTCACGGAGGGCGGGGCTTCGGTGGCATTTTCCTATGGGTGCCTGCAAACTCACGGAGGGCGGAGCTACGGTGGCCTTTCCCCATAGGTCTCTGCAAACTCAAGGAGGGCGGGGCTTCGGTGGCGTTTCCCCATGGGTCCCAGCAAACTCACGGAGGGCGGGGCTTCAGTGGCATTTTCCTATGGGTGCCTGCAAACTCACGGAGGGCGGAGCTACGGTGGCGTTTCCCCATAGGTCTCTGCAAACTCAAGGAGGGCGGGGCTTCGGTGGCGTTTCCTCATGGTCCCAGCATGCTTGGCCTGTGCAGTTGCCAGACTTGTGATGGGCTCACCCAACAACTCAGGTGGGGGTGGGGGTGGGGGTCGCATAGACTATGCCCTATGTGGTTTGGGTTTCTTCTTTCCCCCAGCACTTAGCTGAGATATTTGAGCTAAAGAATTACAAAGAGTGTTAGGATAACTTTTCCTGCCAGCCTGGTCCCGAATAACACACAGAGACTCTATTAGTTACAATGCTGTCGGCCAGTGTCTAGGGCTTCTTATTGGCTGGCTCTGTCTTAAGTATTAACCCATAACTACTAATATATGCATTTCTATAAGGTCTTATCTTACCAACAATGCCAGACTCAAGCGTCCTCTCCCCCGGGATCACATGACGACCCCTCTCACTACACGTCCCAGAATCCTCCTTGTCTCCTAGTCCCGCCTATCTTGCTTCCCTATTGGCTAACAGTGTTTTATCCATCAACCAATAAGAGAAACATATGTCCAGAAGACCATTCTCCATCAAGAGTGTTTGTTAGACTGGATTAGACTTTGTTGCGCCCGCTGTACACCTGTAGCTCCACAGGGGGCATCTGTTTAGTGCACACGGCTGTCCCTTGAGCTCCCCACCACCAGCTCTGCACAGCTCTGCCCGAGATCCTCCTTCACTCAGACTCTGGAAGGAGAGGGACTTCCGGTGATATCCACATGGGGAAAGGTGCCCCAAATACATTCAATCGTCTCACTTGGAAAAGGAGGAGGAGAAAGAGAAGAGAGAGGAGGGAAGCAGGGGTCTCTTTGGAAGACGTTTCCCTTGGTTGTCTGACGGACGGCATTATGGCATCAACCCTTTTTAAGGATTTGTTTATTTAATATGTGTGCAGTGTTCTGACAGCACACCAGCAGAGGGCACCAGATCTCATTACAGATGGTTGTGAGCCACCCTGTGGTTGCTGGGAATTGAACTCAGGACCTCTGGAAGAGCAGCCAGTGCTCTCAACCTCTGAGCCCTCTCTCCAGCCCTGCATTAACCTATTATTATCAAAATAACATCACGCTATTTTTTATTAAGCAGAGGAAGCAATCTCCTTACACAGAGGTCCCTTGCGGCTCTCGCTCCACACCCAGCTACTAGCTCGCTTTTGTCTTGGCATCCCCATTCCTTTGGGACACACACCTCACCTGTGGAATGTGGCATCTTGAGGGCCAGGAATTAAGTCACCCCTGCCTCCCTTTATCAACTACAGGTAGAAACATAAACCAACGAAGCCACTGCAGAATTCAGTGTGGAGAGTCCTCCCAAAACTACAACATGTCTGCATACGACCCAGCTGTGTCCTTCCAGAGTACAGACCAGAGAGACTCTGAGTCGGGACACCAGAGAGACATTTGGGCAGCTAAGTCTGTTACTGTACTGTTATAATAACCAAGCTGTGAAGCCAGCTTAGACGCCCATCAACAGGTGAACGGACAAAGAAAACATAGTATACAAACACGAAGGAGTATTCAGTCGTAAAGAAGAGTAAAATGGATGGAACTGGTACCCATCCTCATAGACTCAGATGAGTATTTGTGTTTTCTCTTATCAGAACCATATATATGATGTGTCTGTAATATAATATGTATGCAGGTGTGGCTATGTGGGGGAGGGGCCTAGAGAGGGACGAGCAAGACAGGGTCATGGCACAGAATCCAATTCAACGGCCTCCCTCCTTACACACACACACACCTTCCCTCCCTACACAACACACCCTCCCTCCCTATACACACACACACACACCAAAAAAACTTCCCTCCCTATCCCTGTTTATACACACACACACACACACACACACCCTCCCTCCCTACACAACGCACCCTCCCTCCCTACACACACACACACACACACACATACCCTCCCTCCCTACACAACACACCCTCCCTCCCTACACACACACACACACACACACACACACACACACACACATACACACACACACCCGGAACACAGTATGGAAGGGGAAGGGGAAATTAAGTGGATAAATGAAGGGACTAGGGAGATGCATTGCTGTTGAGTAACTATTTCCTCCATATTGAGCTTTTCCACCAACAGGGGAAAGGAGAGACTCATGAAACTCACGAGAAACTTCAAAGAACTCCGATGAAAGTTTCAAGGCTCAGCAAACCCTTTCCCAAAGCTATGTAAGAAATGGGGGCGGGGGTGGGACTGGGGGGGGCGCCAGGGATGCGGTGTTCATGAGTCATCCCCCAGGCAGAGGTAGGGAGGGAGGTTTTCCAAAGATGCGGCCACTTTAGGTTAAGCTCACTGATTCATCAAGCCGGTCTTGGATGGAATGTTTTCTTTGGTTTGTCATCCGCGCCTTGATGTGAATCTGGGGTGACCAGATGTCTGTTCATGTTCCCCCAAGACAGCTCTGCGACACTACTCACTGCTCAACAGCTGACAGGAAGCTCTGAGACCCAGCGAGAAAGTGCAGGACTCAGTGATCTTGTAGAGGCGCTTATGTTGGGGCTTTCACAGACAGGAGGTGGGACTGTTGGTCACCGAGGGCGACTGTAGTTAACACTATACACGCTGAACACAGTGTGTCATCATTGGCATCTGCAGCGGCACACAGGCAGCTTGGCGACGAGGCTTTGACTTCCTCATCTCGGCACAGCCTGTCTTCTGAGGCCCGGCTGTTGGCTTTTTATTTTCATCTGGAGAGATTTCTACCGGCCTCCAGTGTATTTCTTTTTCTCCTTAAGGTCCTTGGCTTTGCAAAATTATTCAGGCAGATGTGTTCACTGTGATTGACAGTGATAAATATGCAGTGTGGGCAGGTGAGCTGAAATTGCTCAGTGGATAAAGGCACCTGCGGTCAGTGACGTAAGGCACCCAGTGACCAAGGAAGTAGAAAGGGAGAAATGACCCCGCAGGTTGTCCTCTGACCCTCACACCTGTGTGGTGTCACACAAGTGTCCTCCCACACATTCAATGTTAAAAAAAAAAGAAATACACAGTGACCCCGTGTCTACATGCTGTATAAACACAAGACTGCCCTTTAGTACCTCAAATGCAACCTTGGATTTTCTATTCTTCTCTGTTTCATTTGTCAAGTATTGGTCCCAGGGCTGGGTATAGATAGCTCGATTGGTGAATGTATAGGTAAAACCCTGGACTCTGCCCTCAACACTGAAAACAAAAATGGACATGGACTTGATAACCCCAGCACTCAGGAGTAGAAGCAGGAAGGCCAGAAGTTCAGGATCATGGAAAACTTACACTATCCCTCAAAATACCAAGGATGTTCAAGGTCACGCTCAACCACACAACTATGCATGCAAAGTCAACAGCAGATGTGGCAGAATGGAGGACAGGAGCTCGGCCTCACTCCCCCGGGTTCCGAGCACCCTCCAAGAGCTCCACTCTGTTTCAGCTCAGGGAGGAACCCTTGCCAAGCACACCTGGGGCCCAACGCAGCAGAACGGAGAGACTCTGTGGCCAGGGAACCCCACTTCCTGCTTTTACACACAACCGTTTGCAAATGCATTGACCACACTCCCACCCCTTTTTCCTAGAAAACCTGTTAACAGCTGGGATTCCTCGGAACAGGATTTACAAAACACTGCTTTAGAGAGGAAGGCAGATTGCTGGGGAGAGATTGTGTTTAAGCTCTGCCTCTGGTGGGCTTCTCCACGGCATCTCCGGCACAGCGTGTGCCAGGTTGACAAGCAGAGGGGTTAGGCCCACGAGCCAGCTCCCAGCTGCCCTTGCTGTGTTTTTAGGTGACAGAAACAGCAGCTGAGTTAATGCTGTAAATCTGGGCGCCTGGTTGCACCCCACAGAGGCCAAAGTGATGTCTTCCTAGGACGTTATTAAATACTTGTTAATGCCCAGCAGCCCTGCCTCTTTAGGAACTGACACATGGTTTCCTTGGTTGCTTAGGAATCAAATATCTCCGTGCAGTCGTCAGGTATGTGGACAATTCCTACTGTGTGCCAACCCCTGCTGTTGCCCCAAAGCGATGGTCCCATCTGCCAGCCAAGCAGGCGGGTCATTGTTACACACAGGTGACCCAGCCGTGACCCTGAGCTGAAAATACCTACACGTAGTGGATATTTTTAGTTTTTGGGTCAGCTAAATCGGTAACAGCAAGACTGCTCCAACTCCAAGTTTACATCAAGCTTCGCATCTCTTTGCGGTTTCTACAAAGTGAGGAAAGCATGAGCCCCGGGGCATCCAGTGGGAATACCAGCATAAATGATTGACCAGATTTTTCAGTTACTTTCCTACAGCCCCTGCAGGTCATGGATGCTCACTAGACCAGGTTTCATAGGAAATCCTTTTTGTGGGTCTGGAGATACGGCTTACTTAGCTTAATTAGTACACACAAAACTCTGGGTTCAAGAGCCAGCATTGCATACACCAGGCACAGCCTCACACACCTGTAAATCCCAGCCCTTGGGAGGCGGAAGCTGGAGGGGCAGAAGTTCAAGGCCACCCTCTGCTGTGTGCCTAGTTGAAGCCAGCAGGAGAGGCTATCCTGTAACTGATGCTCAGGAGGGCATGCAAATTATGCAGGGAGGCTGTGCTTCTGGGGAAAACGCTGTCCATAGGTCACCTCTGCAGGTGGCCTGACAATGCTCTTTCATTGTCTCTGCAATACAAGTGGCCGGGAAGTGGTGATGATGTACAAATTACTCTGGTCCATATGCAGATTCTGTCCTCTCTCCTAGGATGCCGGTCTCTGGGGAACATTCATCCCTATATCCCTACCAACTACACGGTCTTTCACGGCCCTTTAGGTCCATTTAAGCCTGTTACCACACCTGCCTAGATCTCACCTTGATTCAGATGAAACTACATACTTGTTTATTTATTTACAGGTTCCAGTGTAGCCCGGGCTGGCCTCAGAACTCATGATATGCCCTGGGGGGTGGCCGTGAACTTCTGGTCCTCCTGCCCACACTTCCCAAGAGCTGGGAGAGAGTGTGGGTGTTCGATGCCACAGCAGCTCTGTCAGGGGTTAGAACGAAGCTGGGAAAGCGCTCTCCCAACTAAGCCTTGGCCTCAGGCCTGGACAACAGTTTCTAACTTCTGTCTGGTTTTATCTTTGTGGCAAGATTTTATCTTTTCCTCAAAATTATCTTTTTATAATAATATAAGAAGGTTTTGTTTTGGTTTGGGCAATATGCTATAGTTGAAATCTCAAATGTTCCCCAAAGGCTTTTGTCTCCCCCAAAGGTCTAGACACAGCTGGGCATGGTAGAACATGCCTGTATCAGAGGTTCAAGAAAGCCTGGGCTACATAAGAGGGAGAGGAGGAGGGGAAGGGAGAGGGAGGGAGAGGGAGAGGAAGGGAGAGGGAGGGGGATGGAGAGGGGGATGGAGAGGGAGAGGGAGAGGAAGGGGGAGAGGAGGGGGAGGGAATAAGGGAGGGGAAGGGAGAGGGAGAGAACCAAAAACGGCTTGGTGGCCAGTCAGCCTATAGGCCTATGAGATGGCTAGCCTTACAACCTGACTTCAGTGCCTGGGAACCTCTTAAGTGGGAGGAAGTCATGTCACTGGGCACTTGCCCCTGAAGGGGATACAGAGATCCTGCTTCCCAGTACATCCTGAAGTGATCGGCTCTGACTTGACCACACAACTCTGTTCTTCACAGAGCCTGGCTACTATGGACCCAAATCTTGCAAAGCATGAGCAAAATACGCTTAATTCAGGCTGGTCGTCACAGCAACACGGAGCCTCTGACAAGCTGTGTCACCTGAAACACACCTTTGCCCTGGTTGCTCAATACAGGTCCGTTTCTACAACAACTGCATCTGCCCGTAGCCAACTGAGTCACTTCTGAACATGCTTTGTAGACTTTCTTCTCTTTCTTCTCCTCCTTCTTCCTCCTCCTCCCCCTCTTCCTTCCTCCTCCCTTCTCCCTCTTTAGAAAGGGAGTAAAGTAATGGGGGGGGTTGACCCACAAAACATGAATTCTGCATCCCAATGTCCATGGCAAGGTTTCGAAAGTTTACAAATAGTAACGAAAGCATCGGTGTCTTTTGTAATCAGTTAGGGATGTCTAGTCTAGGACATCTGTCACCCGGGAACCACAGCAGGTGGACATTTGGATCAGATGTTTTACTGAGAGGATTCAGAGTTTGGCCGCCGTAGTTAGGTCAAGAAACGGACTTTTTTTTTTCAAGTTATCTTTTTTTTCTTCCTTTAAAGACTGAGTCTTACATAGCCCAGGCTAGCCTCAGATTTATGTGTAATGGATGATGCCCTTGAATTCAGAATCTCTGCCTCTGCCTCCCAAGTGCTTGGATTACAGGCACTACACACCATCATGCCTGGTTTATACGATACTAAGGATTGAACACAGGGCCTTGTGTGTACCTGGCAATCGTAGTAAGCTACAACCCCAACCTTGTTTTCCATTTCTTTCCTTTTAAAAAATTATGCATACATATATACATACATACATATATGAGACAAGTGGGTTGGATTGACTTCTGTTGCCCGCTGCCCCCCCCACCTTGGGGTATCATCTTCTGTCTGAGCTCTAGGCCTCTAGTCCTCCATAAAAGGTGGAGGAACGGGCTAATTGTAGTAAATGTGACTCTAGGGACTCTAAAGTGCAGTCAGAGATGGCTCCTCAGGGCCAGGTGACCCTCAGCATTGTCCATTTTTGTTCTGTGCCTGGTAGCAGCAATTGAAGCGACTGAGAGTTAACATGGAGAATGTACACAGTGGAGTCCCGGGGTGATAAAGGACATCTCAATGTTTAGGAGCACCTGATATGTCAAAATGTTAGTGGGATTGGCCACCTCTTCCTCCTCCTCCTCCTCTTGCTCCAACACCACCACCTCATCAAATAAATGCTAATTTCAGTTTGGAAAAAAATAAGCAAAAGAAATGAGCTGAGGGATGGCCCAGATTAGTAAAACATTTGCATTGAGACCTGAGTTCTTTTTCCAGCACTCACATGAACGCGCTGGGCACAGGCCTATGAGATGGCGACCTGATTTTAATGCCTGGTGGAAGGAGAGAGCCATCTCTGTAAAGTGTCCTCTGGCCTCCACAAATGAGCTGTGGCACACACACACACACACTCACACACATACACACGCGTGCACACACACACAGCTGATATGTCATTTGTCACCCAGGGTGCTTTTCCTGTGCACTTTGGGAGATGGCAACAGAGAAGGCACAGTTCATCCCTGGGAATTGATCCTGACTCTGGGCAGCAACCAGCCAGGGCTCATGTGTGCTTCAACTCAAAATTATTATTTTTAAAGCTAAACCCGACACAAGTGTAATGTGAAGTCCACGTCCTAGTCTTACGAAAGCTGCTAGCCTGTTGTAAAATGTTAAGAAATGCAAGTTAATAGCCATCCTTATAAATGATCAAGTTTGTTCATTGTAGCCATGCAAAGTACTGATATGATCAACTACAAGGATAAACCTTACTTAGTCCCCTGTATATGCTTTCAAAAGTTAAGCTTAAAACAAGAAGTATCGAGAAACAAAGTTGTCTATTCAGATTTACTTAGGCAGTCCTCTAATGCCTCAGAGATCTGCAGAATATGGCATTTAAAATGTTGATTAAAAAACTTACAATATCAGACAGAGGCTCCCAGATCCTGTCAGTGACCCAAGGTCTCCAAAGAAGATTATGGGTACCACAATGTCTGCACCTGGATTATGACAACACTGACCAATGGATGAGATGTTCCAACGCAACACCTACCGCCAGGACCAGCACCAGACTCTGGACCAGCAGCAGGACACTGGAGAATTGATTGCACAACTTTTACCCAAACAAAATAAGGTCGGTCTTTTCCATGTCCCCCTTCCACAGAGGAAAAAAACCTCTCACCTTATGGGCCTGGTGAAGATTGATGCTGTTCTCCTGATACTTCTGCCTCCAACGCTATGGAGACTTGGGTATAGCTAACTGTATATGGACTGGTCCCTGTCATTTTTAACAGATTCAGAAGCTGCTTGGGATTTATCCTACTCAGATCTCTGATAATATTTATGGTTAGGCTAGCTGTGACTGTCTGCTTGGCAGCATAAGACAACCAGATCCTTCCTCGAGGCTATAACCAATTTGATAGCTCATTTTACATATTAAAATCAAGCCTTAATATGGCTCCTAAAAAGGAGGTCTGAGGATGTAAAAGTGTATAAGTTTTAAGGGTATAAAAGTGATTTAAGATAAATAAAATATAAGAGAGGTTTCAGAGTGTTTTCCCCTCCTATGATATAAAAGTTCAGAGCTTAAAGTTCTGATAAGCTTGTAGAGCAGTGACTACCCGCTGTTCAGTCACAAGCTCAAGGTTTTGGATTTATTTTAGTTGTCATCTAAATATAAACTTAAAGGGTTTCTCATCAGGCCAAAGGCATCTCTGTCCAGTCTATACCTGGATCTCTGGACAGAAGAAAAATGTATAAGCTTCTAACCCAAATCTGTAGTTTTTGCTAGGACTCAAAGGTATGAGTCTATTCCTGCTGTTTCACAGATACAATACCTGCTTTTTCTACAATATGGATTTCAGTACAGATTAGTAATACTAGTAAATAAAGTCCATATAGGCTTCAGAGGATGAAAAAGTCATAAAGCTTGGATCCACTTCTCACAGGTCAAAAGGACTCCAGATAAGTACAGCCTATGTTTTCCCTGTCTGTTCCTGAGGATGGGATTTTCTCTCTCCTGGTCTTGGGACTCCCGTCCTTCCCCATTACTAAAACTATGGGCCTAAAAGTTCTGATTAAGCACATAAATTTTAACTTCTGTTCCTAGTTAAAATTTGCCTCAACAGGTTTCCACTCCTGGCAGACACATCCAAGTATTGGTGGCTGAATACAGCCTGCTCCAAAAGACTGTGAGCTCTGGACTTGCTGCCAATGTGGACGACACTCCCTGTCTCTTCAACAGAGTCTGCAAGTAGATGCCCTGTCCTGTACCCAAAGGGAAGACTTGTCACACAAGGAACTGGAGAGGGCTGTCAACAAAACGCTTACTGCACAGGTATAAGGACCTTATTTTGATCCCCAGAACCCAAGAAAAAAAGCCAGTTGCATGTAATACCAGTGTAGGATGGCGGAGCCAGGAGGATCCCTGGGGTTGGCTACTTAGTCAGCCAGTCCAGGTCAGTGAGAGGCCCTGTCACACACACAAAAACAAGGTGGGCAGTGCCTGAGGAATGACAGCTGAGGTTGACCTCTGACCTCCGCATGATGGAATAAAACTTACAAAAGTCTTAAAAGCTCAAACGCCAGGGATATTTTATTTTATGGGGACATGGTCTCACTTAAACTTACAGCAATCCTCCTGTCTCAGCCTTCAAAGTGCTGGAATTACACGCCCAGCTTACAAAAAGTTGGCGCTATGCATTTTGAGGCCAGCACTCTCCTGCTGGGCACCAAGGTCACAAATGGAGTTGAAAATTCCATAGCCAATAATGCATAGTAACAAGTCACAATCAAGTGTACTTGTACACTGTATAAAATGACCTGGCTGTGTGTATATGATACATAGGAAACATAAATGAATTTAGTGTTTAGGTTTGGGCCCTGACACCAGGTAATCTCATGCATGTGCAAACATATGTAAGCATTCCAGCAACCAAAAACACCTCTGGTGACAGACGTTTCACATAAGGGACATTCAACTGTGTGGATAAATTCTTCACCTTTTCTCTTGTTGATCATCATTTGTTATTGGAGACTCAGTCATGAACTTAGCAATAGGACAGAGAAGAAATCCTTTCCTGCCCTGTAGATTTGAGGGGAGGAACTGTGTAAACCCACCAGAGTTCCCTTTAGGGAGGACAAATGTATTAGACTGAGAAGGCTAATGCTTGGCCACCTCTGCACTAAATGGCAATGCATTGTAAACTTCAAGATCAGGGGGTCTGGCTCAATTGGATTGCTTGCCCAGCTTGTGCAAAGCCCAGGGTTCTGTTTCCAGCACCACAAAAACCATGTGTGTTAACGCGCACTGTAATCTCAGCATTTGAAAGTGGAGGCAGGGTCAGGTGTTCAAGATCATCTTCAGCTACCTAGCAAGTTCCAAGTTAGCCTGAGACCCTGCCTCAAAAGAGAGAGAGCAAGCCAACTTTGAAAACCGGTTGGGCTGGTTAACATTGTCAATTTGGCCTGGAATAGAGACACCTAGGAAACAAGCCCCTGGGCATGCCTGTGAAGCCTTACCTACATTAGGTTAATCCAAGTGAGAAGATCTGTCTCAGCTATGGGCAGGAACATCCCAAGAGCTGGAGTCCCGGACTGACAAATAGAAGAATGGATGTGAGTACAGCATCCGTCACTCCCTGCTTTCTGCCTGGATTCAGCTCAACTGGCTTCTGCCTCAGGTGCCTGCGGCCTTGATGCCCTCACCATGATGGACCGTACCTCAAACTGTCAGCCAAAGTAAGTCCCTCCTAAGCTTCCTGTGCCAGGTATTGTATATAACAACAGGAAAGGTAACCGGGACACAGGTCATAGTTAACCTTTTGAGTCATGCTTCCATTCGTTAGAAGTCCTATCTCAGCAGACATGGATAAACTAGCCTAACGGCCCATCCCACGAGCCTCTGGGAGATAGCTAAGGTAGAACTGATCCCTAAGGATCCTAAGCCCAGCTGCTGGGGCCCAGCAGAGAGTTGTGCAGGACCTGTTTGCACTAGTTGTAACTACCAGGAAGAGCTCCATTGACACATTCCAAGAGGATGAAGATGGGTGGGTCCTGCCTGCATGGGTGGTGTGACCCCAGATGATTGTGTGCCTGTTTTTCCCAATGAAACTCTCTTTTTTTCTGTATAATTTTATTTGTTCCCTATTGTGTCCTCCTTTTTCTGCAGCTCCCTGGCATCCAACAGCAAGAATTGTGCACTCCTTCATGTTACTGTGATTGGAAGACCATCAGTGTCTCCCCACAGGCCCAGTGTGACTGAGGGCTTGTCCTCCAGGTTGCAATATTGAGGAGTCCTGTGGTGCCTTTTGGAGGTGGAGGCTAGCAGGACATCTTTAAGTCATTGGGGGTATACCTATAGGAGACTGTGCTCTCTCTCTCTCTCTCTCTCTCTCTCTATATATATATATATATATATATATATATATATGTGTGTGTGTGTGTGTGTGTGTATATATATATATTACACACACATCTGCTGACTCACCAAAAAACAAAACTAATAGAGCCAACTAATTTTAGCTTTTGAATCTCCAAAGTTGTGAACTAAATACCCCTTTCTCATCACAAGCTCCCTGACTCAGGTGTTCTGTTGTCTTAATGCAAAGCTAATTAGTATCTTTTTCTCCCTATTAATAAAATCACATACACACACAAATGCATGCATGCATGCATGTGATCTATATATGTATAGGTATGCAGGCGCTGCATAGGCAGAGTGAGAAAGGGAAACAGAAATATGGAAAGAGCACAGATTCTGACACAAGAATGAGCTCCTGTCACAGACACTTCGTGGATCTCATCTCTCCCTCAGAAACACCTCTGTGACAGCTTATCCTTACTGACTGCTGCGTGGCATTTCAGAGTGCATAAGCAATAACGTCTACACGTCTACACTTTGTGTTCAGCGCAGGGTCTTTGTGCACCTGTGTTTCTATTTCCAGTTGACAGACTTTTATGATTTCTCTTCAGAATGCATAAATGTCTCAATATTTAACAAGGCTAAGAAGCAGTGGACCAGCAAGCTAAATGAGGTTTTGGCTGTGTGTGTGTGTGTGTGTGTGTGTGTGTGTGTGTGTGAGTGTGTGTGTGTGTGGTATGACTCTAAAAAATCTCTATGAGCAGTACCCCACCTGTGGATGTATCTGAGAACTGGGGATCTTGGTACCTGTGGGGAGCCTACCCCAGCCTCTACCCACAGTCATCAGTGACATTGGTTACCAACAACAGTGCCATTCCTGATTCTACATAAGTTATCTTAAAATCTTGCTTCTTGCAGAAAGAAAGAATGTTAATCTAAGCACAGCCTCAGGAAAAAACTATGTCAAGTATATGGACAGCCAACGCAGACTAATCAAGACTCCAAATTTCTTTCAGTTTCATGATATTGAAGGTTTACAAAACACGTTTGCACCTAACCCTCATGGATTAGCAACCTCCCAGTTCAGTGACTATTGACTGAGTAAGAAGGGTTTGGGTGCTGGATAATGTGATGATCACTGGGCAATCAGCACCACCCACCCAGCAGTCCTTTTCTAAATAAATGTATGTGTGTGTGAGCAAGCCTGTGGATGTGTGTGTGTGTGAGAGAGAGAGAGAGAGCCTGTGGATGTGTGTGTGTGTGTGTGTGTGTGTGTGAGAGAGAGAGAGAGAGAGAGAGAGAGAGCCTGTGGATGTGTGCCTGTGAGAGAGAGAGCGAGCCTGTGGATGTGTGTGTGTGTGTGTGTGTGTGTGAGAGAGAGAGAGCCTGTGGATGTGTGTGTGTGTGTGAGAGAGAGAGAGAGCGAGAGCCTGTGGATGTGTGTGTGAGAGAGAGAGAGAGAGAGAGCCTGTGGATGTGTGTGTGTGTGTGTGTGTGAGAGAGAGAGAGAGAGAGAGAGAGCCTGTGGATGTGTGTGTGTGTGTGTGTGTGTGAGAGAGAGAGAGAGAGCCTGTGGATGTGTGTGTGTGTGTGTGTGTGTAGAGAGAGAGAGAGAGAGAGAGAGAGAGAGCCTGTGGATGTGTGCATGTGTGTATGAGCAAGCCTGAGGATATGTGTATGTGAGTGTGTATGTGTGTGTTTGTAAGCCTGTGTGTGTGAGCACCTGTGCCAGCAGGTCTCTACGCACTGTCCACCTTTGGAGACAGCGTATTCGCTGGCCTGTGGTTACCAAGTAGGCTAAGCTAGCTGGCCATGGAGTCTCAGAATTTCCTAGGTCCACTCGCCAGCACTGAGAATAAAAGTGCATGCCAAAAAGGCATCGTTTTTATGTGCGTTCTGGGGATTGAACTCAGGCCCTCATGGTTGACAGCAAGCATTTTCCTGACTGAGCCATTTTCAGCTTAGCGCACACCCTTTTAGCCAAAAAAGTGAGTATTGTGGGACACATGCAGGGGTCAGAGAACAGCGGACAGGAGCCAGCTCTCCTCTTTAAACTTCGAATTCTAGGGACCAAACTCAGGTCTCCAGGCTTCATTCTGTGAGCATTCCTCCTACCTCTGGTGCCTTAGTAAACTAAGCTTACTGAACCTGATACCGTGACTTCAGTAACATCAGACACGGATACGTCAAACACCATGCTCACTGACAGTGCCCTGTTTAATCCTCAGGGGACTGCTCCCACTTTACAGATTAGGAAAATGAAGTTTAAGGCTGGGAGGTACATTGCCCAAGACTCCAGTTGCTAGGAAGCAGCAGAGTGAAAAAGGGGAACACAGGCAGGGAATTCCTCTAGGGTGGAGCCAGGGCCTTCCCTACTCTGTGTCTCTGAAGTTAGCACACAGTAGGCATTCTCTAGGGTGGAGCCCGGGCCTTCTCTACTCTGTGTCTCTGAAGTTAGCACACAGTAGGCATTCCTCTAGGGGGAAGTTAGCACACAGTAGGCATTCAACCTGTCCAGCAAGGGAATGGTGAAGGAACCAGTCATGCATCAGCCTCTTCAGGGGCGCTCATAAACGGTGTTCTGGAAGGCTGCACCAGAAGAACCTGTGCCTGTGCGAGCTTCCAAATCACACGTGCACGGAGGAAGCTCATGGCTGGCATAAGGGAGCCACGGAACAGCACCTGAGCCAATGGCAGTATAGTTCATTAAGCCGAATAGCACGTGAGCCAATGGCAGCATATTTCATTAAGCCAGGGGAAAGAAGCCAGGAAAAAAAAATCGAAACAAAGCCCAAAGCCAGTGCATGGACTCGGGCCTTTGAAATCACCTCCTCCCTGCCTTGAGCCGGTGGCTTACCTGAGGTGCCCTCTCTTCAAACTGGCAGTTAACCTGAAACACTCTCCTCACCTCTCTTCACTTCTAGAAACCGCTTAGCTCACGTGTCCAGTGCAAACATGCTTATTTGCTGTCAGCCTGAAGTCCCTTTGTCCCGGCTTGCCTCCTCTGTCTCCTGCTGGTCTCCTCCCTCTGACACTGGTCTTTGCAACTGTATCCCCTATCCCCATATCTGTTTGCCTTCTGAGGCTCCAAGCTGTGTCTTGTTTTACTTCCAATCTCTGCTGCCTCTTCCCTGGGCCAGGAATACCAGACCTCCCTGGAAAGAGACACTTGCAGTCGGAGAAGCTTAGAGTCAGATTAAACTCTGCCAATTACTGACTTTAAGAACTTTGGCTGGCCAGCCATAGTGACACACACCCTGGATCCCAGTACTCGGGAGGCAGAGGCAGGAGGATCTCTGTGAGTTCAGGGCCAGCCTGGTCTACAGAGCTAGTTCCAGGACAGTCAGAGCTACACGGTCTTAAATAAATTTGAAAAAAAGATCTTCAGCAACTTCCTTAATCTCCCTATACCTCAGTCACCCTAAGCATAAAATGGGAATTAAACTCCGCCTATGTTGAACATGGAATTGCCACGAGAAGTGAATGAGCAGAGTTTACAGCTGACTCTCAGTGACTGTATTAGTAACAGGCATTTAATAACCATTCAGATATCAAGGGCCAGGCAAGGTGGCACACACCTTTAACCCAGCACTCGGGAGTCAGAGGCAGGCGGATCTCTGTGGGTTTGGGGCCAGCCTGGTTGACAGAGAGAGTTCCAGGACAGCCAGAGCTACACAGAGAAACTGTTTCGGGGCAGGGAGTGGGTGGGGGCATTTCCACCTTCATTTAACACATAGAAAGGAAGCATCAAGCATGAGCTATCAGATACAAGGGTGACGGCTCATGCTGAGGCAGGAGGATCACCAAGAGTTTGAGGCTAGCCAGAAAAAGCAAAACAAATTCTTTAATATCCGCATCTTCATAACTGCAATCTCTGCTTCCACAGTTTCCACAACTCAAGCTTGCTGCCTATGAGCTGAGGGTACCGCGACTTCTTCACCCATGGCAGCCTCCAGAGACCAGCCATGCTGTCTCTGCCCCCTGTCAACCCTTCACACACAAGCACAGTCCCCATTTGCTCAAAATGGATGCCACCGAGAAGGCAGAAGGAGCACTTCCGCTGTGTGAACCACAGCTTGCCCCTCTGTGGTCCTACTCTCCCCCAGTAGCTAGTGTGGCCTTTTTAAAACAAAAGCCACCCCGTGTTTGACCTGAAAATGGCCCTGCAGTGGGTGAGGGGGCTCACCACCAAGATTGACCACCCCAGGTCCCCGTAGCGGAAGGAGGGAATGGACTCCTGTCCTCCGACCTCCACATGTCCTCCCCACACGCAGAATAAATAAGTATATTAGTACACGAAAAGCGTGACCCAGCCACGTGTCTTACCGTGGTAGTCAGCTTCTTTTTCTTAAAACCGTAGCCATAGGTCATATCTGGCCTGCCTCCTTTCTGACTAAGAA
Organism: Mesocricetus auratus; assembly: GCF_017639785.1. Classification (NCBI taxonomy): domain Eukaryota; kingdom Metazoa; phylum Chordata; class Mammalia; order Rodentia; family Cricetidae; genus Mesocricetus; species Mesocricetus auratus. The sequence goes on along the minus strand of NW_024429212.1, from coordinate 13,637,152 downwards.
CCACCTTGTCCTGACTCACTGGGTCCCAGCTGCGTTAGTCACCTGCCTCTCTTCCTTGAATGCTCCAAGTCTTCTCATCCTGAGCTCGGATCCCTTGCTATTGGCGTGCCAAATGTTACATTCTGCAAGGCAGTCATTTCCTGATGGCCAGATGAGCAATATTCCTCCCTGAGAATCCCAAGGAAGCATTGATCATGACCAGAACGCTGTTTAGATATTATCTGATATCCTGATGTCCCCTAAATAAACCCTGCACACGGAGAGCCTTTGCCTCCGTCAGTGCTGGTGCCCTTCTACTGGAACACTTCCAGGGGTGGTGGCATGTTCCTGTCACTCCAGCATTTCCATGGAAGCTAGTCTGGAATACATGAGGTCCTGTCTCTAAACAACAACAACAAAAAAAATGAACTTATTATTTTTATCATAAGAAGGAAAAATAATGCTAAAAATAAAATGAGAAATAATACCATTATCTTCCTTAATTAGGAAGTCAGAGGAAATGAGTCAAACCAAGGGAAATGGTGCAAAAACCTTCCCCCAACAGATAGGCAGCAAGTCACATTACTTCAAGCTCCGTAATGTTTGTTAACAGAGACACTGGTCAGTTAGTGATCTGCACTTCACATCCTTGGGCTTGCAAATAGAAGTCATCTTCCAGGGGCTTCTGGGAAGACAGCTGCCTGGGCTAGCTGCTTTATTTCAGTCTCTCCTATCCTGATACCCTAGGTGCACACCCACCTGTGACACACACACCCACCTGCCACACACACCTGCCACACACACACCTGCCACACACACACCTGACACACACACACCTGACACACACACACCTGACACACACACACACCTGACACACACACTCACACACGCACACACAGAGCCATCTTCCCTCCATCCTCTCATCCAGTCCTTGGACATCTTTTAAGGTACATTCAGATCCGCTAAGATGTGGCGCTGACAACAGACCACTGTGTTCTTTAAGAGCCCCAAGCTTTCTCAAAGGCACTGTGTCTTCATGTCTCCCTTAATTAATTACAGTCAGTTGAAAGCAATATTTTTATAGATATCACCACAGTGAAATGTCACTATGCATTTTCCAACTGAGTTATTGAAAAAACAAACAAACCCAACCTCACTCCTTATGGGAAAATGCTGTCAAAGGTAGATGGAGGTGGAGTAGAGACAGAAGGACCTCAACTTTGAGTCTAGCCTGGACTACTTCAACTTTGAGGCTAGCCTGGACTACCTCAACTTTGAGGCTAGCCTGGACTACCTCAACTTTGAGGCTAGCCTGGACTACCTGGTAAGGTGGAGGAGGAAAGGGCTAATAGAAGTAATTTCTTAGAATCTGTTTTGAGTGAGAAAATACTAGATGGTTTCTAGCATTCATGATTCCCTAGTGTGCTGATATATTATGATTTATTAAAACCACTGGAGATCAAAATAGCAAAGCAGCCATACTAGTTAGCCATAGAAGTCAGGCACACACCATTAACCCCAGGACTCAGAAGACAAAGACAGGTGGATCTCTCTGAGTTCAAGGCCACCCAGGGCTTCAGGAGATTGCATCAGTCTAAAAGAGTAACAGAGCTCATGCCTCCAATCCCAGCACTAGAAAGATATAAAAGATAGGAGCAGGGTCTTCAGTAGTCAGTCTCAGGATCCCTCAGCCACGCTGAGGTGAGTCACACTGTCTGAGGCCTGGTGAGAGCTCATGGAGACGGGATCAGCCCTTTCAGCCTGAGGTAGAGGTAAGAGCTACTGGCTTGGCTGCTTTGCCTCTCTGATCTTCAGCTTGAAGCTTGAACCCCAATATCAGTCTCTGGGTCATTCATTTATTGTGCTATACCCTAGTTCGAACCCCAAAACTGAAAAAGGGCACAGGGTGAGGCACTAAGAAGTGTCTTTCTGTAAAGAAGGCAGCGTCGACACAGTTATCGTCCATACCTCACGGCTTTTTCAGTCATCACTGCAGACACGAGGAGACACAACCACTTAGCACTGACCTGGGGCTCGCACCAGACCAGGCTGTGTGTTAAATTACCTCCTTCTGCCCCCCAAGGGCCCCGAGCATCCGTTACTTTGACTGTTGCCATTTTTAAGCTTTTCTTTTATTTGTGTGTGTGTGTGTGTGTGTGTGTGTGTGTGTGTGCACATGTGGGTGTTCGTATAGCTCAGAAGACGGTGTCAGATCTGCTCGAGCTGGAGAAAAAGCTGACTATGAGGCACCTATAGGGCGGTTCCTTAGATCACCTGGGAGTTGAGAGGAAGTTCCCACAAAACAAAAATCCCCAAACTCCTGATTATAGACAGGAACCAAAACACCCAAGCTTGCCAGATTCAAGTTCCCAGAGGGGACTCGGGGGTCCTGCTTGGAGAAGATTTCAAAAGCGAACAGCTTGGAGAGCTACGGGATGGACAGGTTTGGGCGTCTGTGCCAAAGCCCACAAGAAGCTGGTCTACCATTGATCAGGGAGTCTAGAGCCAGGACTAAGAGATACAAAACTGTCAGGGACTTACATGGCATAAACTGAATTCTCACCTTAATTTTCCCTATATGCTTGAATTTGGTTTTCCTCCATAAAAAGGCAAGAAGACGAGAAGCTGTAGGAGAAGCGCTAGGAAGGAGCTGGGCACCACCGCTTGGGAGGAGAGGCAGGGAACTCAAGGTCGTCCTTGGCTTGGGAGGAGAGGCAGGGGAACTCAAGGTCGTCCTTGGCTACAGAGAGTTTGAGGCCAACCTGGGCTACATGGGACCTTGCGGGTGGAGACACGCTGCTAGGGAACTTGCTCCATATTTTCAGTTTGCCTTGTTGTTTTGCTCTGAGACAGGGTCTTCCTTTGTAGCCCTGGCTGGCCTAGAACTCCCAGAGATCTCCCCGGCATTGCGGTTCTAACCCAGTTTAACTCAATGAAGTTTCATAGAAAGGGTGAGAGGAGTTTCCCGCCACAGACGTTTGAAATGATGAATGTGTGTGTCCTGAATCCTCACCTAAACACCATCTTGTTTAATATTCACGATAAAGCCATATGGTGCCTGGTATGGTCCCCACTTTCAAAGAACGGAGGTAGAGTGAGGACAGAAACGCACCTTGTCACGCTGTCAGCCAAAAAAAGCCCTAGTCAAACCTGAGATTCCTCGATTGTGCTTGGCTTCTACTCTGTGGGGGCTTCAGGGACCAACACGGCCACTATCTGCTTATAAAATTGCCGACGATCTTTGACACAGACCCAGGAAGATTCATGAGACTATGAAAGCAATAAACTTGCACACACACACATACACACACACACACACACACACACACACACACACACAAATGCGTGGAGTTCCGCTAACCTGGGTCTGAACACTGGTCTTATCACTTCCGTTTATATCACCTAGCAAGACCCATCCTTCTCATCCACACAAAGGATGTCACAAGGCCACATGAGGAGGTAACGATGATTAAATCAGATTGGTATATCTGAGGTTCTCAGGATTTGGCAATCCAGCAGTCTAAAACGCACCCGTTGGTGGTATTATTTTTGAACTTGCGAAACTGACCTTCAGCCTTGAGTTTACCTCAAAATGCTCAAGCCAGATAGTTAGAAAGGATGAAGCAGAAAAATGATGAACCCAGGTCTTAAAAGGAGAAAGAAAAGGAAAGTAGGAAAGAGATTGGAAGGGTTAGGACACTCACCATAGCAGGAATGAAGACATTTGGACGTGAAGCCCAAACACAGTACAGCCAAGCTGTTGAGTCCATAGTTATAAGAAAACAACCACATGTGCATGCTCATGTATGTACACACACACACACACACACACACACACACACACACACACAATTTCTCAGAAGTGAAGATGGGAAAGGAGCATATTTACAATACCTTAAGCACTTGCAACTCGGGAACCCGGACTGGGGAAGACCCCTGAGCCCGGAGAGCCAGAGTCAAAGCAGGTGGCTTCAGGGCCCCTCAGAAGACAAGAGGGACTTTTCCAGCCTGGCAGGCCACATGCACTAGGGCTGCTGAGCAAGCCCTGTCAGAGCAGGAGGTGGGGTGGAGGACACTGGCGAGCCCCGGGAGTTGTAGGAACCTCAGAGACCCTAGACTTTACCAACAGCCTTCACATTCTGCACTTTTAAGTATCAAGTCCAACAAATTGAAAGCAAAAGTCTGGGATTTTTTTTAACCGATATCTGTTGATACCAAAACACCATAGAGAATCCGTGAGTGCAGAGGACTGTTTCAAAACCGCCCGCCTAGTCATCGAGTCAAGGGCTTAGAAGAGCACGGTGTGTGCGGGGCTGACCTTGCCCTCGCTTGCTCGCTGGCCTCTCCTCTGACCCAGGAGAAGGTGGGAAGACGCTGGGATTTCAGCTATGCCCTGAACCTCAAGGCAGGATGAGCAAGCAGACACTCCCCCATCTTCAGTACGTGGGCGCTTCCGAAGCTGGCCCTTAGCTGCTGCGCCCGCCCTCAAGCATCCCAATGCCTTAGTACCCTCCTTCCCAGGCTGCAGGGAAGACTGTCCTTCCCAAGAGCAGCTTCTGGCTCCCGGATCTGGGACTCCCTAGTCCGACTCAGGCTCCCCCTGGCTTAACTGTCTTGCGATCTCCCGAGGAGCCTCCTGGTGCAGCCAAGCCCTGGAGGGTCCCATCTTTTGTTTGTAGGGGGGACACCGCTGCTGTGCCACATCGGAAGCCGGGCTGCGGGGGCGCTTCCCCTGTCTGCTCACCCACGTTTCTCGAGCACTAGGGGCCACCAGCTCCAGCACACGGATCCCCAACGGTCCCCATCCGTTTCCTGCCCGAACACTTACTTCCCAGTCCCTCCGCTTTCCATGCTGTCTCCTCCACCGCCCCATAGCGCCTCAGAGGCTTCTCGGCTTCCAGATGGACAGACAGAGATTGCTTTAACTCCATTGCTGATCCCCGCGGGCAGGCCGAGATGTCCCCTTTCACTCCATCCCTGCTGAGGCAGCAGGGAGGAAGGCAGCTCTGGTCAGCAGTGTTTTCTAAGGGGTCGGGTGTTCCAGAGGAAGCTGCTTCATCTCTTCAACCGCCTGCTCCCGAAAGCAGCCCAACTGGTACCCAGGATGGGGGAGGGATTCATAACACATGCGCAATGGAGGCTGGAGGGGGGAGGTTTGGGGGCTGGGTAGGGAGAAAGAGGGACAGATGATAAACTCTCTAGAACAACAAAAACAAAGAGAACTGAAATAAAATAATCCCCAAAGAAAGCAAGAATAAGGTACCTTCCCACAATGGGGCCGGTAACGAGGCTCTGCGTGAATGGACCTAGCAGTGCGAGTATCCTGGGATCTGTCAGATGGCTGGTGGGCTCCGAGTGTGACTAGTGAGCCAAGAGTGTATTTGCAGACGATGGTTCTTCTTTGTAAGAGTGTGGACTCCAGCTAGCGGGTTCTGTGCTGTTTGCATTTATGCGCATCATTTGAATATAAAAGGGGGCAGCAGACACTGTGTGTGTGTGTGTGTGTGTGTGGTGTGTGTGTGTGTCTGTGTGTGTGAGAGTCTGTGTGTGTATGTGTGAGTGTGTGTCTGTGTGTGTGTACACCTGTGTCAGTCCTGTATGTTTGTACTAACAGGAACAAGAGAAAGGAAAATATTTTGGACAGAGCTATTTGGAACACTGATCTTTACAAACCTGGAGAATAGCCACAGTGACCAAACATGGCAGCATTAGAAATACAGGGTCAGGGCTAGCAATAGGGCTCCATCTGTACAGCATTCACAGCTCAAGAATGAGGACCCAAATCTGAGTCCTGGAACACACGTTAGAAAGGCAGGTGCCCAGTGTATACCTCTAGTCCCAGCGATGGGGGTGAAGACAGGAGGATCCCTGAGACTGGCAGCCCTGAGACGCCGTCACCAACTTCTGGCCTACACTCACACCTACACACACACTCACACACATGCACACACACGCATGCACGGGCACACACACTCACACTCACACACACACACGCATGCATGAGCACACACTCACACACACGCATGCATACACGGGCACACACACTCACACCTACACACACATGCACGGGCACACACACAGGCATGCACGAGCACACACACTCACATGCACGGGCACACACTCACACACACTTAAGAAGTAAGGGGTGAGACTGCAGCTCAGTAGGTAGGATGCTTGTGTAACGTGCCAAAGCCTTGGGTCCTGTCCCGGCACTGCATAACCCTAGTGCACAAGGAGAGCCAGGGGGATCTGAAATTCAGTCGTCCTTGGCTACACAGGCAGTCTGAGGCCAGCCTAGACCATGTCTCCAATGAATGAATGAATGAATGAATGAATGAAGTGTAACCAGCCACTAGGCTAATGAAAAGCAATACTACTTATTGAATGACTGCTAAAAATAAAATACTTACCAATGTCTCTGGGAAAACTAGCACTCCATTCCCCCTTGTTTTACAGAAGACAGAATTGATGTTCAGAGAGACCACATACTTACACTTCCCTACACTTCCAGGGCACCCTTGAATCCAGAATATATGAATTCAGGTTACACCTGTTATTGTCCTGACTTCCTTGACTATGGCTATACTTTATACTTTTTTTTTTTTTTGCTTCATGTGCATTGGTATTTGGCTGCATGTGTGTCTGTGTGGGTGTGTCAGATATCCCTGGAACTGGCGTTAAAGACAGTTGTGAACTGCCATGTGGGTGCTGGGAATTGAACTTAAGTCCTCGAGAAGAACAGCCGGTGCTCTTAACCGCTGAGTCACCTCTCGTGAGAGATGGGGCGTTGTCCTCTTTGTAATCTGTTGCTGCCTTTTAAGCCAAGGCAGCCGAATCAGCACCTGTGACTCCCGCAGGCACCGACTCTTTTCACAGGGGCAAAGAGAACATACCTAGATCCCTGACCCTCTAAAGACCTCACGATTCAAAGGCTGAGGTGGAATTCTGCCCCACAGAGAGGCTGAACAGCAAGTAGCCCACCTTGTCTCCCTCTCAAGTCTCTCGGGAAACCTCAGCCTCTCCGCAGCCCTCCTTATAAACCCTTCTCCAACTGGCTCCTCCCTACAGTTGGCTGATGCAGCCTCCTCTCGGCAGGCGAATTTTATTCACTCACACCCATCTTTGCATCATTAAACAAATGTTCCAAAGCACGAACAAAAGTAACACACCTTAAAATAATGTTCTGCAACGCTGGGGTAGGGGAAGGTTGCATGTGAACGCAAGCGGTCTCAGAGATCAGACACCCGGAGCTGGGGTTACAGGCAGTGCGAACCACCAGACGTAAGTTCTGGGAACCGGACTCAGGTCCTCTGCAAGAGCAGTGCGTGCTGTGGTTAACCACCGAGCCGTCCCTGCAGAACCCCTGCTGCAGTTATGTTTTGTGCGGAGGGGGAGGCACAGGCAAAAGCTCTCTGGGCCAGGAGATGCTAGCCTGCTGCTTGTCCGCTATTTTGTGATGTCATCTCGGGACGCTGGTATCTATTTTTATGACTTGGAAGTGGGAAGCAGACCAGTTTTTCAAGAAAACGATTTTACCACCTAAGAAAGTTATCAACAGTGAACTCCTAGGTGACTTATGAGAGCAAAGGGAGCTAGCTCAAACACTCCTAAAAACCTGAACCTATGTTATTATAATGGCAGGTGTTCTGGTCCGTTTGGGAGTTTGAATTGAGATAGGGGTCTCGCCGTTTGGCCACTTTTGAGCGGCCCTAACCTAATTAGATAAAACATAAAATACTACCTTATTTCTTTTATTAATGAGGCATAAGAAATGAACGAGGAGGGCGGAGTCTCTGTTATTATGAGCTGCTCTTGCAGAGGACCCCATTCCTAGCACCCACAAGACAGCACTCCAGCGTCTGCAACTCCACTTCCAAGGTCCCCAATGCCCTCTTTTGGTCCCTAAGGTCACTTGCATTTGTGTGCACAGACACCGTCAGAAAACCCATACACATAAAATAAAAAGAAGTCTAAAAAAAAACCCAAAGTATTGAAATAAGATTGGTTGTGGTGGTGCAGGCCACCAAGCCCCGAGCTCAGGATTCCATGACTCAGTGTGTAAAGGTCTTGCTGTCAAGCCTGATGACCTGGTTCATCCTTGGGACCCACATGATAGAAGGAAAGATACAACTCCCACAAATTGTCTTGTGATCTCCACATGACATAAACTCCTGTCCAAACACACACACACACACACACACACACACACAGAATAAATAAATGTAATAAAAATGTAAGTATAAGCGGGGGTAGGGTGGGGGGTATCGCACACCTTTGATGACAGCACTTGGGAGGCAGAAGCAGGAGAATCTCTGTGAGTTTGAGGCCAGCCTGGTCTACAGAGCGAGTTCTAGGACAGCCTCCAAACCGCAACAATAAAGGCACATCTATTTAGGATCTTTTTATATGACAGAGGCAATGTGTTGTGAGATGATTGATTACACTCTTACAGCAATGTTACAAGTTGTGCTTCTCCAAGCATGGTGAGAGAGCGAGCTGCCTAGCTAAGAAGAAACTGAAGCCTCCCATGTCACACACACGTGCATATGTGTGTACACACACACACACACAGGCACGCATGCACGCATAGATGCACACGTACACACAAGCACACACAAATCCTAAGAAAAACACAATTGAAGAAGATGGTAAGATGCTATGGAGGGATGCGTTCAGTACTTTACAAGGAAAGGATATTTTGATGGGGGTGCTGTGCCAGCCAGCTCCCAACCAGATCTCACAGAAATCCACCTGCCTCTGCCTCCCGAGTGCTGGGATCAAAGGTGTGCAATACCCCACGCCACCCCCACTTATACCCTATAGCTCAGGCTTGTTTCTAACTGGCTCTTAAATTAACCCACATTTTTTAAATCTACATTCTCCCGCATGACTGCTTACCTCTCTTTCTCTCTGTACCTCTCTGGCTTGCTCTGGGTCTCTCGGCACCTCCTTCGTGGGCCTCGATCTATCCCCAGTTCCTCCCTTTGCCCTGAAGCCCCACCTGTTCTCCCTGTCCAGCCATTGGCCCTTTAGCTTTCTTATTAGACCAATCACAGTGGCCCGTCTTTCACAGAGTGTAATCTTGGGGCTGGTGGGGGAGGCCCCATTGTTATCTAATTCTAAAGCACTTTCTCCACCCTTTAGGGAGACTCCACACCCAGAAAGCTGTAATTACACCTTCTACCCTCCTCCAGCTCCTAGCAAGCACCCCTGCTCTCTTCCCAGAAGAATCACCGATTCCGAACATTTCACGGGAATGGCACTGTCGCATGTAGACTTCTATGTCGGTCTGTTTTCATCTACCACACTTTTTTTTCTTTAAGTTCATCCACACTGAAGCCTGTGCTCGTCTGTTTTCACGACTGAATAGTATTTCTTTGTATGGGTATGCCACGATTCATTTATCCAGTCAGCCACTGATAATGTTCCTGATTTTTGGGTACTGTGACTAGTTCCAGTACGAGCCTTGCATATAAGCACTTATTTGAGTACCTGTTTATTTTCTTTGAGGTATACACCTACAAGTAGAATTGTCAGACCATCTGGTAATTCTGTGTTTGCTTTTTTAGAAACTGCCAAAACACTCTGCTTTTCTGCAAGGGATATGCAAATGTACAATTCCTCCATGTGCTCAGTAATGCTTAATTTTTATTTTTGTGACCCATCAACTAATATCTTATTATGGTTTTTTCTATCCTTTTTCTTTTCTTCCTTCCTTCCTTCCATCCTCCCTCCCTCCCTCCCTCCCTCCCTCCCTTCCTTCCTTCCTCCCTTCCTTCAGCATTTTACTATGTAGCCCAGGTTGGTTTTGGACTCACTGTGTATCCCAGAAAAATCTAGAACTTTTGACCGTCTTGCCTCAGCCTCCACAGCAGCTGGGATGTTAGGTTTGTATAATCAGGCCCTCTTTGTTCTTGACCTTGGCTAGCATTAAATGCACATTGTGATTTCAATTCTGCTATTGTATAGGCTAGTAATGATAGAAATTAAAATTAAATTAAATTTTATTTTTTTCTTGAGACAGGGTCTATGCAGTTCTAGCTGACCTCAAACTCGCTAGGTATCTAAGGATGACCTTGAACTTGAGGAGTTCCTCTGCCTCCTGAGTTCTGAGAGTATGGGTGTGTGTCACTCGAACAGCAATGATTTCCCACTTCATATGTTTACATATCCGCTCACATCACGGGGGGGGGGGGGAATGACATGTAGCGAAATATTGGTAATGGTTACCTATAAACGTGGGTGATAACAAGTGTTTTGTTTGTAGTCTCTAATATTCCTATGAGACAATATGTGAAGGTGGGGCTTAAAAAATATATATTACTTTTGTAATCATAAAACTGATTTTGCTTGTTCTTTTTGTTAATGTAATTTGTTCTATGACATTTACACATGTATAAAATGCGTTCTGGATACTCTGACCACCACTACCAACCCCTAGCTGTCCTGAATTCCTTCTCCACATTCATGTCCTTCTGTTTTATCTCTTTGTGACTCACTGAGTACAGCCAGTAGCCGTGAGTGTGGAACTATCCATTGGAGCTTGGTGGGTTCACTGGCATGACAGGACCAACGACAATGACTGCCCCATCCCAGGATCTTTCAGCAGCCAATAGTTTGACATGGATCCAATAAGGCGCCATGAACTCCTTCCCATCCATGGTTGTGGAAGGGACTTCTTTTTTTATTATCATTACATTATCGTGCGTGTGTGCGTGCATGTGTGCGTGTAGTGCGTGCGTGCATGTATGTGCATGTGCATGTGTGTGTGTATGTGTGCATGTGTGTGTGTGCGTGCGTGTGTGTGTGTGTGTGTACTTATGTGAGTATCAGAGGACAACTTGCAGGAGTTGGTTCTCTCCTTCTATCACGGGAATCACGTGGAATCACGTGGGATCACGTGGGCACCTGCAATTGAGCCTGGGTCTCCAGTCTTGGTGGCGAGCACCTTCACCCACCCAGCCACCTTGACAGACAGCTCAGCAGGGCCAGTCTTGAGCAGGTGACAGCTGCTATGAGATGTTCCAAGTGGCCCTGCCACGGACAAAAGGTGGCATTTCCAGACCTTCCGTTTCTTCTCCCTCTTCCTCAATGTTCTTTGGGCTTACAGGAGGCGGCGTAGCTGCTGGAAATGCGTGGCAATGGAATGCTCACCTGAATTTTGTTTTGTTTTGAAGTATGGTCTCCTATAGTCTGGTGGTCTCAACATCACTGTGTAGCCGAGAATGACCTTGACCTGATTCTCCTGTCTCTACCTCTCCAGTGCTGGGCTTTCAGACATGTATGACCACACATGCCTACATAATGTTTATAGTGCATGAAGTAACCCTAGAAGAATGTTACCAACGGTTGTTTCTAAAGCTGAGATGAGAGGAAAAGCCTTCCTCTTTCAGTTTTCTGCATTTCCCAAACATCTATACTGAGAAGATGTTGCTCTATCACTTCAAAGAGGAATGGATTTGGCGTCTAACACTGTGTGAGGAGCGCAGAATCTGTGATCCTGGAGAACCAGGCCACCCCTGCAGCGGTGTGGCTGGGCCAGTCTGTTCCCATCAGCATGGGGGAATCACGCTTCAAGTTCAATAGCTGACTTTCACGGCCACCTGTGCAGAGTGGGGCTCTCTCCTCCCAGCTCCTGGTCCTGGCCAGTTGCCTCAACTCTGTTGGGAAAGCCAAGGACTCAGAGGGACAAGGGACGATTCCTGGGAGCCAGGCCAGAAGGGGCCAGCAGGAGACTCTTTCACACCTGTCATCTCGGCTGATTGAGAAGGGCATGGTGTGGCATCATCCTGGCAATTGGAAACTTTATCAGCATGTTGACGGTTTCGATTGGGGATGATATGCCGCTTATCAAAGCAGCACGGTTTCCAAAAATATGGCTTTGAAACACGGGACACTGGGTTGGACAGAGCCCCGATCCTGCCACCTGCCATCTGTGGTACCCTGTGTGATGTCTCACTATTTCTCTAAGTTTTAATTTCTCCATGCTGCATGTGCAGGGGGTGGGGTGGAGGGAGGACGACAGAGAGGGAGAATAGACCATAGGCCGGCCTCAGCACCTTCACCTTCCTGCCTCAGGCTCCTGGTGCCACGCCCAGTTCTAAGTTTCTCTCCGGTTTGCGGCGTCTGTATGTACATGTATTTGTGTGCACGTCTGTACATGTGTGTGTACATGTGTGCATGTGTGTGTGCACATCTGTTCATGTGTGTATGTCTGTGCATGTATGTATTTGTGTGGACATCTGTGCATGTGTGTGCATGTCTGTGCATGTGTGTGCACATCTGTGAATGTGTGTGTATGTCTACATGTGTGTGTACATCTGTTCATGTGTATATGGTGTGTGTATGTCTTTGCATGTGTGTGTGCACATCTGTACATGTGTGTGTATGTCTGTTCATGTGTGTATTTGTGTGCACATCTGTGCATGTGTGTGTGCACATGTATGTATAGGTCAGAGACTGATAGTGGGTTTCTTCTTCAAATACTGCACCATATCTGTTTAATAAATTATTTTGTGTGTGAATGTTTACTTACATGTATGTATGTATGTGATTCACATGGGTGTCTGGTGAGGAAGGGGTCAGAAGATGCTCCCCAAACTGAAGTTTGGATGGTTTTGAACCACCATGCATGTGGATGCCAGGAATGGAACCCAGGTCCCCTGCAAGAGCCACCAGTGCTCTCAAGTGCCGAGCCTTCTTCCAGCTTACTTTCTTTTAAAACGGGCTCTCACACCGAACCTAGAGTCCGCTAATTTACAAAGCCAGAAAGCCTTGGGGCTGTCTTGTCTCCATCTCCTCAGACTGGTATGCTTGTGCAGCCCATGAGTAAGCCATCTCACCAGTTCTTATGCTTTATTAAAAATCCTAATGTTGCGGGGTGGGTGGTGGTGCATGCCTTTAATCCCAGCACTCGGGAGGCAGAGGCAGGCGGATCTCTGTGAGTTCGAGACCAGCCTGGCCTACAGAGGGAGTTCCAGGACAGCCAGGGCTACAAAGAGAAACCCTGTCTTGGAAGAAAGAATCTGATAATATGTGTAGAAGGCATGTACATGACACATACATACACATGTAGACACACATGTGTGCATCTGTAGGATATAATTTGCATTTCCTATCACAGCTTTGTTTCAGTGAGTTATTGAAACAAGTGTGTGTGTGTGTGTGTGTGTTGGCCCACAGGTCTTGTTGAGTCTTCCAGACACATTCACATTTACTGACCTGTAATCTCCCCTTACCTTCTACTCCCATTGAACCAAATCAAGCTCACTTTCTTTCCCCCAAGACCCTGTGATCTCTAGCTAATGTGCATTCTTTCCATAAATAGTGTTCTGTGCTGGAAACTTCTCTGGCTTCCTGGGATCCACCATTCAGAAGTTGTGCATTCAGTAGCTGACCCATCTATCTCCTGGAACTCTACTAGGGACAGAAACGTCTTGGAATCTTGAGGCACTGTCCAGTTTTGTGTAGCCTCATGTTTTCCATGATTCTCTGAACAGACCCCTCATGATGATGAGAACCATGAAAGCCTCAACGCCATGTTCCAGGAAACCCACACTGTGAAGTCCTCACAAGAGAGAAAGGAAAAACACTTTTGTTGTTGCTGCTGTCATTGAGCCAGGAGGGTCTCAAAAAGCCCAGCTGGCCTTAAGCTCACTATGTAGGTGAGGAAGACCTTGAACTTCCGATCCTCTTGGCCACGCCTCCTGAGTGTTAGAATTACCCACATGCTGAAAGACACCTAAGGAGATGCTCAACATCCTTAGTCATCAGGAAAATGCAAATCAAAACAACTCTGAGATACCACCTTACACCTGTCAGAATGGCCAAGATCAAAAACTCTGATCACAGCTTATGCTGGAGAGGATGTGGAGTAAGGGGAACACTCCTCCACTGCTGGTGGGAGTGCAAATTTGTACAGCTGCCGTGGAAATCAGTATGGTGGGTTCACAGAAAACTGGGACTCAATCTACCTCAAGACCCAGCAATACCACTTTTGGGCATATACCACAAGGATGCACACTCACACCACAAGGACATTTGCTCAACTGTGTTCATAGTAGCACTGTTCGTAGTAGCCAGAACCTGGCATCAACCTCGATGCCCTCAACCAAAGAATGGATAAGGAAAATGTGGTCCATTTACCCAATGGAGTACTACTCAGTTGTTAAAAAACAATAACATCTTGAAGTTTGCAGGCAAATGGATGGAACTAGAAAAAAGTCATCCAGAGTGAGATAACCCAGGCCAAGTAAGACAAATACAATGTTTACTCACTCATAAGTAGATACTAGACATAAAGCAAAGGATAACCAGCCTACAAGGCTACAAACCCACATAATCTAAGTAACAAAGAGAGACACACATGGATCCTCCTAGGAAGGGGAAAAAGACAAGATCTCCTGAGTAAACTGGAAGCATGGGGGGCAGGATGGGGAGGTGGAAGGGAAAAGGGGAGGGAGAGGGGGGAAAATGTATAGCTCAATTAAAAAAATTACAGGCATCCAGCACTATGTCTGGCTTATGCAGCACTGGAGACGAAACCGGAGACTTTGGACACACGAGGTGTGACCTCTGCCTGTTGATCTACACCCCCAGCCCTCTTCTCGGTACGTCTGTCTCACAGTCATCCATGGGGATGCTGTCATTTGCTAGGTTCTGTTTACAAGCAGGCTCCATCTATTAATATGATTATTAATATTGACTTCCCAGCTTAGAAAGCAAAGAGCTTTGTAACAGCAAGGAGTGCTGACTTCTAGGAGGAAACAGAATCTGAGCCAAGTGAATAAGAGGTCATCTGGGGAAGGGCAGAGCGTCCTTGGAGGCTGTAAGGGCGGGTACACAGGCACATAAGACTACGATGACTTAGGAAGCCCAACAAGAAAGACTGTCACGTTTAGAGTTTGTCCAACCTGTGAGATAACTTCCCCTCCCTCCTCCATTTGTTCTAGCAGATGGAGACACGAACTCGGTGATATTTAGTGACATCCCAGTGAAGTTTAGTGACATCTCTAGAGTCACATCCTAACTGATTCGGAGTGTATGACCCAAGTTGTATGACATTCAGGTCCACGTGCTCAACCCCAGTGAGGCTGCAATGTAAGTGTTGGCCAGGGGTCAGCAAGCGGAAAATAGCCATGTTTCCTTCCTAGACTAGGAGCTTTGGAGACTGTCCGAAAGGATGCGGAAACCGCCGGAAGCCTTGCAGCTCAGATGGAAAGGCGCCCTGGCAGCTGGATACCACAAAGTCACGCAACAAACCTCACCAAGAGTTTTATTATTGGGATGGAAAAAATGCAGGAGGGTGGCTGCCTCTGCTCGGGGAAGAAACTGCGGCAAACTGGACAGGATACGGGGCTTACATAGAGTTTCTTGGGAAGGGGTGGAGCTTCCCAGCATGGAGATTGGTGGGGTTTCACATCCGGGGCAGTAAGTTCCTGAAAAAGGCTTGCCCATGGGAATGCCCTGACCTCGACCTTTTCCAAAGACTAGCTGCCTCTTCTGAGCCACCCAAGTCAGTCTCTGGTGTCAGGGCAGAACCAGGCGTAAGACAGGGAGCGGAAGCTTTTCTGGAGGGAGGCCTTTCTTGGGAAGTCTTCTTGAGACTTTTGGGGGCCTGCTTAAAGTTTTCTTTACATCGTTGACTGGTCTCTGTGCCATCAATCCCGACACCCTCCACACATTCTCGGATACAGGCTGCGCAGTGGGCGCGGCAGGGACTCACATGGAGCAGTGAGGGAGGAAGGGGTCACCCGCCCAGCCAGCCAGATCAGCCGAATCAACCCTGGTGATCAGTGGGGTGACAGATGCCGCAGCCAGATCGCCCTCTCATCCGTGGCGGTGCTTTCTTATACAGGGAACGGGAGTCTCAGCAGTTGGCGCCGTTGAAACTGGAGTCATGGAGCTGCCGTTCGCCCAGCTCTGCATGGTCCCAGTTCCACATGGTTTCTGCAGGCAGTGTCTT
Source organism: Mesocricetus auratus (assembly GCF_017639785.1). Taxonomy (NCBI): domain Eukaryota; kingdom Metazoa; phylum Chordata; class Mammalia; order Rodentia; family Cricetidae; genus Mesocricetus; species Mesocricetus auratus. The sequence continues at coordinate 13,621,209 of NW_024429212.1, read as the reverse complement.
TATGCAGCCGCCCAATGCATGCATGAAGCAGCCATGCTGGTTTCTGCATGTAGAGTCCTTATGCAGCTATGCAACCTTTGACGGCCTTTGAGCTGTCAGTGGGGAGCGATCACCTGTCAAAGACAGATCCTGGGGTGTGGGAAGGTAGCCCAGAGAAAAGGGACCCTGGGTTGGGGAGAGAGCCTGAGGATTAGAGAGGCCCCGCAACCAGGAAAGGTTCCCTAAGGAGAGGGCTGGCATGGAGTGACAGGCGGGGGCTGAGGAGAAACCACCGGGCAGGAGGAGAGGAGTCCAGAGCAGGAACAGGGCCAGCTTGCCCAGGACCTGGGGAGAAGGAGAAGCCAGGATATCAACATCTGGTTAGAAATCTCTGATCTGTTGTTGGAGAAATCCAGACAAGAAGTTTACAAGGCAGGGTGCAACTAGCAGGATTTTTTACAAAAGCAGGAAAAAGGGGGTTAAGAAGGGTAGTTTCCAATTCCATATGTTGGGAGCCAGGCCATACCTGTAGGTGTTACAGCTCTGAAGGGAAAGCTATCCTTTCCGTCAGAAGCTGGGTTATACCGGCGACTATGAAGGAAAGGCACCCCGGCTGTCAGAAGCCAGGCTATCTGTACCGCTCAGAGGGGAAACCTATCCTGGAACACCTATGCAGCTTTCCTGTAAACAAAGCAGTCAGCTCTGTAGTAGCCCTTACCCAGGAGCAGGGGAGAGGCAAGTGGTTAGAGCAGGCAGAGGAGAAAACCGCCCGAGAAGTGTCTCAGGAAGTAGGCACCTAAGGGTGTTGCAGGGAGTATGCCTACTTAGTGGGCAACCCAAAGGGTGCAGGAGATTCTTAAAAGGTCAGAGATAAAAGTCTCATTCCCCTGAGACTATGGAGAGAGAGTGGGTATTGAGCCTGGGTGATGTATTTGGCGGGGTTTGATGAGGCTCTTAAAGCCATCAACCCTACTCCAACAATAGGGGAAGAAGATGCGGGTCCCTAAAACTCCATCCAGACTAAATAGGTGGCCTCAGTGTCCAGAAGGAAAGAGCCCTGTGTGGTGATGCATTATTCATGATTGATTAAAGCTTGGCTGAGGATTCAGAAAGCAAAGTCAGCCACAAGCTATAGAAGGCTAGACAGTGGTGGCACACACCTTTGAGCCCAGGACTCAGGAGAAAGGCAAATAGATCTCTGAATCCAAGACCACCCTGGGCTATTGGAGAGTGACTCAGAGCTCACACCTTTAATCCCAGGATCTGAGAGGTGTAAAGGGGAGAGGCATTCCTCAGCCACATCGAAGATTTGTGTGGCGATTTGGTCAATGCATAGCATTGCAGACGCCAATGCCTGTCTGCAAGCACACATATCAAAAACAGTATAGAATGAGTAGCTGTGGGGAGGGGAGTCCACGGGCTGGAGGGAGTCTAGGGTAGGGAAGGAGCTGAGAAGGTCTAGGATGGACTCTGAAATGTATCACAGGTATTCGTGATATTGAGGGAGCCTGGAGGCCAGGATGCAGGTTGGTATGCTAATAGGTAGCACAGGTAGTCATTTGTTCCTTTGTTTCGTTTTTTTTTTTTTCTGGATCCTGGGAGCTCCCCTCACCAGCACCAAGTGATACCCAGAATAGCGGTTGCTTATCCTCACGCCTCTCCCGTGTCTCACACCTGGCACAGCCGTGTGAGTGGCTCACACCTGCTCCCTTAGTCTATATAAAGGAAGAGCCACGGCCTGACGCTGTTCAGTCAGTGTGAGCAGAATCTCCCGGCTGAGGTGGAAGCCTTGTTTCAAGCGGCCCATTCTCCAAAAGTAATGTGTTTGGGCGTGTTTGCTTTTCATCAGACCAGACAGATGCCCTCCCGAGCTCCGTGGCTCTGCTTACAGGCTCACACAAGGGGTAAATATTTGCTCTGAAATGAAAAACAGGTAGCCTGGTCGTTGCTGTGCTGAAATTCTCAGAAGGGTCTGAAGCATCAGCCATCCATTTCCTCAACTAACACCAAGGAGTTTGGTTTTTTCTTTTACTTTTATTCAGTAAATATTTTAGTCCAAACTGACATTTCATCTATTTTACTCCTAGATTGACTTTTAACCGTCTCTGCTTCCACTCTTAAGCAAGTGTTCCATTATCTGTGCTATCAAATACAAATAACAGAGGCCATTGTTCTGGATGAAGCTTCTGCATAAACCCAGCTGAAATCAAATTGGAGCCACCTATAGGATTGGGCCGTATCACCTGGCTGAAAATGAAACCCATTACCTCATCTTCCTGGAAATGAGGATTAGAGACATCCGTTAACATGACAATGAAAGTTCCTGGCCCTAATCCTAACATAAAGAAGGAGTCTGAAGTAACTAATCCTTTATTTTCCTATTATTTTGTCTCCCCACTTCACAAAAGAAAGTTGATTTAAAACGCCAGACTGGGGGGCTGGAGAGGTGGCTCAGCAGTTATGAGCACTGGCTGCTCTTCAGAGGATGCAAGATTAATTTTCAGTGCCCACACGGCAGCTCACAACTGGTCACTCCAGTTACAAAGGTTTTTGACATCTTTATACAAACATTCAAGCAGGCAAAACACCAATGCACATAAAAAATTATATGAGAAAAATGCCAGACTGGAACTGAAGATGTATCTCAGTAGTAGAATGTTTGCCTAGTGTGTACAACCCCCTTTCTTTCCTTCACACCCTTCCCTGTCTGAACACAACCTCCTCTGCTTGGACCATCAGAACACTTACTTCATTTTATAAACACAAGAATTGCCCACCCAGTTCTAGAGTTGAAAAGAAAACTAATTTACATGGGTCAACTAAACTGTTGCGTTATTACCCTTTGATAATACGTGCTATAAAATTTGCCAACTTGACCATTGAATAAATAATAGATGTCTGTGTAGAACATCTAGAGTCTAGAAAAGAAATGATAAACTGAAGTGACCAGTCCGTGTCCCTTTCTTCTTCTTTTAAAAGGTTTACTTTATTTGTGTATCTGTTTCAGTGTGAGTGTTTGTGCTGCTTGTGTATGTGGGGGGTGTGTATCTGTGTTGGTGTGTTTGTGCTTGGGGGGAGGTTCTGTGCCCAATAGCCTCCTCTATCACTCTCCACCTATTCCTTCCAGGCAGGCTCTCTCCTTGGACCTTGGGATTGTGTTTTCTCAGTTAAAGCCGAAACAAGTCAAAAATGCCCCGCAATCCTCTCATCTCCGTCCTGTTGGCTGAATTCACGGGCTTCCTCAGGGGTGCTGGGCTTGCTGTGTGGGTACTGATGCAAACCCCACAATTGGAGAATGAGCACTGTTACCCTAACACTTGGGGTGCTGAGGCAAAAGGATTGTGAATTTGAGGCCGGTGTTAATCCTGACATTTGCATGGGGGAAAAAAACTGTTCCACAATTTTGAGCCAAATTTGGAGACCTGCTCTCTCGTTGGCCAGCCACACCAGGTGGTTGCCCTAATGAAGATGGTGGTGAAGACCGCAGCCCTAGCAAAGATGCTTTGAGGATGCTTAAGGCGGCCAGCCATATGCTGCTTGTATCCCAAAATGGCGTCCTGCCACCTGGTTCCTTTAAGGTTACCTATGAACAGACTTTTAAAGATCAGCCCCTTGTTATGAGTTCATATAAAAGTACTATTTGAACTTTCTATGCTTAGAAAAATCTGCAATATCTGTAACAAAAACTGATATCACACGTTTTTTTTTTTAGGCATAAAAAGTTCATAAAATAGCTTTAGGCAATCAAATGAAACCAACAATCCCTTTAACTATTTTGCTTTTCTCTTTTCTCCTTACCTCAGCTCTTAATCCCATACATAGAGATTGTAAAAGCATGTCGGAGTCTGGAAAAGGGAGAGCCTTAACCTAATTTTAGAACCAGTTTCTCAATAAGGTGCAACAACAGTCAGGTGTGGCACATGCCTTTGATCCCAGCACTCGGGAGGCAGAGGCAGGCGGATCTCTGTGAGTTTAAGGCCAACCTGGTCTACAGAGAACTGACCTGTAATCTGTATTTAATTATACATTACACTTTTAAAAGAGCTGTATAAACACAATACCTAAGTAAGAGTAGAAATATACATGTAACAAAATTGACCTTGAGTTTGTATCAATAAACTAAAATCCAAAAAGCATTAATTTCTATAACATACTCCCTTTTTTTCTTTAGAAAGAGATTGACTGTGATCATTAACCATTCATAATCAGTTCCATTTAAATGAAAACCAAGTTGTATCCACAGTGCATGAACAGACTTTGGGAGCCCATTCCCCATGGAGGGATATTTTCTTAGCCAAGATACACAGGGGAGGGCCTAAGCCCTGCCCCAAATGACTTGACAGATTTTGATGATCCCTCGTGGAAGGCCTCATCCTCCCTGGAGAATGAATGGGGATGATGGGGGGTCAGTGGGGAACATGGGAGGATGAGAGGGAGAGGGAGACTGGGATTGATATGCAAAATAAGATTGTTTCTAATTTAAATAAAATTTATAAAAAATAAATAAATGAAAACAAACATAAGCAATATCGATGTGGGATAATGCTCTTGTTCACTGTAAAGATTTGCCGCTCATATTGCTTTAATAAAATACTCATTGGCCAGGAGCCAGGCAGGAAGTATAGGCAGAGCTCCAGACTATAAGAATTCTTGGAAGAAGAAGGCTGAGACAGAGTCTCCAGCCAGATGCAGAGGAAACAAGATGAGAACGCCATGCTGAGAAAAGGTACCAAGCCACATGGCTAAACATAGGTAAGAATCATGGGTTAATTTAAGTTGTAAGAGTTTGTTAGTAATAAGCCTGAGCCATAGGCCAAACAGTTTATAATTCATATAAGCCTCTGTGTGATTATTTGGGACTAAATGGCTGTAGGACGAGGCAAGACAAACTTTCATCTACAACCAGGGCTTGTTACAGAGAGAGATCCTGTGAAGGGAGGATGGGGGGGACTAGAACAGCATTAAACAAATTTAATATCATCCATACCAAACTGATATTTGAATCTCTGCGATATTAGTTCCACTGGCCAGAAAGCCCAGAGATAAATTCCTGAGCTCCAGCAGTAGGAGAAACAGCATAGTATGCTCACACATTCAAAACCTGTCATGGGCGTTAGGGTTTATGTGGCAGAGTTCCTCGGTGAATCCAGGGCAAGGAATGCCGTAGAAATCACACCACTGCGACAGATCGCACACGAGAGATTTATTGTGTATGTGGGAGGTTGGGAGTGAAAAGCCATCTAGGAGTAGGGACAAGAGAGAGACAGACTTCATCAGGTCCTCCCCATTGGGGTACCGCAGAACCAGAATCCAGAATCCAGAATACGTTCAGAGGAAGCTAAAAGGCCTCCCATGACTTACCAGCAATGCTTGCTATCTCCTCTTAGAGCAACACCATCCTTGGTGGGAGGTCCCTGGAGCCAGAGTGAAGAGCCTAGATCTAGAATTTGGGGTGAAATGGTCTTTCTCATCTCATGGGGGGGGGGCTTCCAAATGCTATCTGAGATTAACAAGAGAAAGATCAGACACACAATTTTGAGCCAAATTTGAAGTAAGCTTTAATTAAGTCCTGACCAGCATGGACTCTGGCCGGAGCAATGCGTGTTCTCAGTGAGTGGCAATGAGTACCATTTTGTCCTTTTTAAGGACAAAACTATATGGCCACCGCATCTTCCATGTGGCTTTGTTATTTTCCAAAAATCCTAAACTCCCAGTATTCCTCGAAGTTACCTGGTCCCTGGGCGTGTGGGGCTTACAGGATGAATTACACCTGACCTAGGTAGCAAGGCTTTCTGTGGTGTTGTCAAAAACTATGTGTCCCAAGTTGGTGGTGTGTGTTTGAAGGCCAGATTCTGGATCTTAAGCATGGCTCGTTGCCGATTTAACTTCCTTGTTTGCAGTATGACTATATGAAAGGACTATTGTCTCTGTGTTGGCAATCATCAAAACAAATGCTGCTGATCTAGCTGTACTTGGTAGCTCTGAGCTGCTGAGCAGCTTCCCTCAGGCTCCTGAGTGTGAGGTGCCTTTCCCTTCTGTGGCCCTCGTTCCGCCTCGGTTAACAAAAGACTTCAAAGGCCGCAGAAGGTCAAAGAAGCCATCATACCTTATACAAGTAATTCTGCCAGGTATGGTGGTGTCTGCCTATGACCTCAGTCAATCAGAGGCTAAGGGAGGAGGATTGCCCTAGAGCTCCAGGCTAGCCTGGGCTACAGTGTGAGCCCCTGTTTGGGGAAGGAAAAGCAGGGGTTCATCAGTTAGCAGAATCCCTGTTCTTGCAGAGGATCTGAGTTCACATCTCATCGCTGACATCGAGCACCTGCACCTCCAGCTCCAGGGACTCTGACACCCTCGGCTGGCCTCATGGCCACTACGCACATGGCACATACTCCCACACATAAACACAAACACACGCCAATGAGATAAATCCCCCAAAGAGGAAAAAAAGCAAAATAGGAAATGTACAAACACATGTGCTCAGAAGCTGCCTACACAGCCTCACACTGACACTGTCTTTACTGAGGATCACGAGCCAGGGCTGGAGAGAACTCAGACGTTAAAGTCAGGGGCTGCTCTGGCAGAGGATCAGGGTTCAGTTCCCTAGCAGCTTCACAGGCACCACACACACACACACACACACACACACACACACACACACACACACACACACACGCCCACATACACATGCACTCACAAAAACACTCCCACATACACATATACACACGCGTGCACGTACACACATACACACATCATTGCAAAATAAAATACAATTTCAAAAAGAATCATGTGCCAAGGACTATTGTTTGTGGTTAATACTTCCCTCTTGGAGTTGAGGCTCCACTCAGTGATAGAGCATTTGCCTGGCACATGCCTGGATTTGATTCCCAACAACAAAACAAAACATCTTCCCTTGTCTCAACCTCTTTGAATATGCCAGTAGTTTTTTTTCTGAATTTATGTTTCTTCCTTCCTTTCTTTCTCTCCTTCTTTCTTTCGAGCCTATAGCAGAGGCCGCAGAACAACTTGCAGGAGCCCATTCTGTAGAGAAAAGCCTTTTCCTTGTCAGCCGCTTTGGTTTATCCCCCGCCCAGTCGCCTGGGCTCTGCCGCGTTGTAGGCCCCAAATAACACACAAGACGCTGTATTAATTATGAAGCTGTTGGCCTTGCTTGTTTCTTACTGGATAGCTCTGACTTAAGTATTTAACCCATAATTGTTAATCTAAGTATTTCTCTTACCAGGGAAAAGTTCTGGACATCTTACTTCTCTGGAGGGCTACATCTTGACTCCCTGTGTTTCTCCCACCCAGAATCCTCCTGGACTCCTAGTCCCACATATCTTGCTTCCCTATTGGCCAACAGTAATTTATTGACATACACACAGGACTTCCCCATCACCATTCTTTCCTTCCACCGTTTAAGTTCTGGGGATCAAATCTGGTCATCAGGCTTAGATGCAAACCCACTTACTGTTGGGCCATCTCTCTGGCTCATACCCATAGTTTAAAGTGATGTGTGAATTCCCATTTGTACCGATTGTGCTGACCCTGTCACCTGGCAGAATGCACTCGGGTAATGCCCTGGTCAGCCCAGGGTTCCATGGCTGCTACGTCACTGTCACTACATAATCTGCACACAGGTGCAAAGGACCCTTTATAAAGAAAAACCCCACCCACCTCTGCTCTCTCTCCTGCTGTTCCTCTGAAGAGGGAGGCAGGACTCTCTCTCTCTCTCTCTCTCTCTCTCTCTCTCTCTCTCTCTCTCTCTCACCTTTCTAACTGAAAGGCCAAACCAGAGCCATCCTAGAGAAAAAAGGGTCAAAACCAGCACTATGTGAGAACCTGACCCCATGACCTGTGCACATGGCTGACACCGTCTACCTGGAAAAGCTGCCAGGCAGGAAGGAGAGTCCCACCTATCTTGCTTCCCTATTGGCCAACAGTGCTTTATGGACATACACACAGGACTTCCCCCATCACATAACACTAACAAAACTTCTCACTTAAGCTCTGCCTGCCTGGCGTGTTTGTCCCCCACCCGCCATGGAATCCACCAAGGTCCCCCACGAGCCATATTCCTAACACCATTGCCATGCTATTCTCCTAAAATATCCTTGTCCTCTGAAGACTCGCGTGTGTTCATGTGTAAGTACAGGCATGTGTGGTGCTCAGAGGATTACCTCCAGCTCCTTACCTTGCACCTTGTCTGAGGCATGGTCTCTGCTGTGCCCAAACTCTGGAACCCAAATCACCAAGAGACCCCATCCGATGCAAAGGCAACGAGTCTTTAATTCTACGAGTTAACTCGGTTCCCCTGTCCATCCAACATAGTTGGCGAAGCAGGTGGGGGGGGGACCTCGAGCAGCAGTGGGGCAGGAAATACATTGGCGTAGAGCAAGGGCAGTGTCTGGGGTGTCTGCTAATTGCACAGCAACAGTCTCAGGATTGGTACATTTCTGGGCTCGGACAACCTGTCCTGAGTTGATTGGTCAGCTGCAGCCGCAGGAATGGTTGCTATGCCTAGGGGCCTTCCCAGGGCGGTTGCTATGCTCTGTATTCCACTGTTACCGGGACGCACATCCAGAGCCCACCAGCTAACTTCTGGTTGGTTCCTTGCCACATGGAGGGTATCACTGGCTTCCTAGTGACTAGGAGGTCGGGCAAGATCGGGAGCTCAGCACGTGCTGCTGAGTCAGGGGCCTTTGTCTTGCTGGGTCTTTTCTGCCTCCTGTCATGGCTGCCGAAGCAGGGGGCTGGGTGAGGGTCCTGGGCCTTCAGTCTGTTGTTTGCTGATGCATAGGCCAGGTTAGCTGGCCTGCAAGCTTTCAGGAATGTTTCTGCCTCTACTTCCTATCTTGACATAGAAGAGCTAGGATTATAGGTACGCCTTGTCTTGCCAGCTTTTATGCGGGATCTGGGCATTAAAACTCAGCTCTTCACATTTGCATGGCAAGCACTTTTAACCACTTCCTCCCCAGGCACCCCCACCTTTGTTTTATTCACAGGAGTGTTTGGGGTTGGATTCAGGTCCTCATGCTTACACAGTCATCACCCCGGCCCCATCTATGAATTTTAAGTGAACTTAACATGCTCAACATGCTAATATCCTCTGTTGTTTAGAATACTTCATTTATGTGCGCATGTGTATGGATGAGGGCATGTGTGGAGGCCAGAGGACAATTCCCAGGAGTTGGTTCTCCCTTTCTACTGTTGTGCCCAAATTCTGAACCCCAAAATCACCAAGAGACCCATTTCGATTCAAAAGCAAAGAGTCTTTTACCGTTGTTTAACGAGCTAATCCCATTAGCTCGGGCCCTTGGTCTGTTCATCATGGTAGGTGCTTGAAGAAGGACCCGGAGAAACCACGTGTTGGGGGGGGTATATATGGGAGAGCAAGGGGAGTGTCTAGGAGTACTCAGGATTGGTGCACTTCCAGGCTAGGGTGGCCGGTCCTGTGCTGATTGGTCAACTGGTTGTTATGGCCCATAGGCCCTCCCAGGGCTGTTGCTATGCTCTGCACGTCACTGTTGTGCACTTGTCTGTAATGCACACCCAGAGCTGTAAAGCACAGCCCTGCTGCTAACTTCTGATTGGTTGCTTGCCACGAGGAGGGCATCTGACCTCCTAGCGACTGGGGTAGGTCCAGCAAGGTCAGGTGAGCACGTTAGCCTGTCATGGCTGCCCAAGCAGGGGGCTGGTCCCTTCACTACGACATGGGTCTCAAGAATCAAACTCATGCCCTCTGGCTTAGAACCAATCGCTTTGCCTGCTAAGTCCTATCTCTGCCCAGGAAATCTTACTCTGGCCCATGCTTTGAGCTTCCTTCCATACAGAAGAAACCAGACTGTCGCAGCACGGGGTGTGGGCTCATTAGGACCCTCGGAAGATTACTCGGAGGTACTTTAAGAACGACTTTAACCTTTCCTGGCTGCAGAGTAGACCCAGCCTCTAAGGACTGGAACCTTTTCCCCTTGCGTTGTTCTTTCGCTTAAGATTAGAAATTAGAAAAAAGAAAAAGAAAAAAGTGTCGCAGGAGACGGGAACCAGCGCGATACAGCATGAGCCACGGAGAGCATGCTAACCACAGTTTATTATAGCGAGACCAAAATCGCATGACAGAGACGTGGGGGTAAGAGAAGAGTGGGGTGACAGAGATAAGAGAGCGCGACCACATGGAGGTGGTCCCTTAACAGGGGAAGCTCGAACATGCGTACTGAGTCATTGCGCAGCCTCCTAAGGAGTGACGTGGCCACGCCCCTGTGCGAGCCCCACCCATTAGGGGCGGGGTCAGCATGATGCCTGAGTTTCCTACACCTTGTCCAGGGCTTCTTTTACTCTTCTCCAATTTGCACCTTAGTTAAGTTGATTTCCATATCCTCAAGACGACCTAAGGAGACTTCTAAGGGGACAAAGCCAAATGCAAATTCACCATTCAGGAAGTACTGCAGTTTTCCAGGCTCTGCCACCACCCGCCCCCAACCTAGTTTTGCGTAGGCTTTGTATTCTTGGGAAACTCTCAGGCAAGGTATGCGGATAGGGCAACCGGGGAAACAAAAGGTACCTGCTAAACAAAGGATGGATTAGGGCTAGGCGCTAGCTCTCTTGGAGACAGACCAGGAATGCTGCTGCCACACAAGACAATAGATCTTAGCAGGGGTAGAGGGTGGGGAGGTCGGGCGTGGGGGGAGGGGGTGGGGAGGATGGGACGGGACAACAAGGGATCAAGTGTCACATGCTCTGATGGGACAAGGAAGCGAACTATGTGGGGGAAACGGTTTAGGGGTGATAAGCAGTCAGGCAGTATTGTCCACATCTGCCCGTCGTGTCAGGGAAGACATGAGGCAGCGGTTGGGGTCTTGGCAGCCGTTGGGGGTCTTGGCCTCTGCTTATAAATAAGGCTGTGCTGTTTGTTCACTCCTCAGCAGACCAGGAAGCTGGCAAGAACTGTAGCCAGGCTGCAAACTATAAACCCCACCCTCCAGTAACCCACTTCCTTCAACCAGGTTCTACCTCCTAAACGTCTCACTCCCTCTTGAAGGGACCAGATCCTCACCCAGCCCCCTGCTGTGGCAGAAAAGACCCAGCAAGACAAAGGCCCCTGACTCAGCAGCACGTGCAGAACGTCCAACTCTGCCCCTCACTAGGAAGCCAGACACCCTCCATGTAGCAAGGAACCAATCAGAAGTTAGCGGGCAAGCTCTGGATGGGCTTTATAATAGCAGTGGAATGCAGAGCATAGCAACTACCATGGGAGGGCCTATAGGCCATAGCAACCTACCTGCTGCAGCTGGCCAATCAACTCAGGACAGGTTGTTCAAGTCCAGAAATGCACCAATCCTGAGACTGTTGTGGACCCCCCCCCCAGACACTCCCCTTGCTTACCCCATATAAATTCCCTGCCTCTGGGTCCCTCTGGGTCCTTCTCACCCCACCGGCTATGTTGAAAGAAAGGAGGAACTGAGTTAAATGCAGTTAACTTGTCAAACAATAAAAGACTCGGGCGTCGGTGGCGCACGCCTTTAATCCCAGCACTCGGGAGGCAGAGGCAGGCGGATCTCTGTGAGTTCGAGACTGGGCTGGACCGACAGCCTCCAAAACAATACAGAGAAACCCTGTCTCGTAAAAAAAAAAAAAAGACTCTTCGCTTCTTGGTGATCTTGGGGTTCAGAATTTGGGTGCAGCACCTCCTGAGGCAGTAATACCAGCTAGGAACCAAGTGGTCAAACGCATGAGATTGTGAGGGACATTTCACGTTCAAACTACAGCATTCTGCATCCATTCCTCCAACTGCGACCACCACAAATGTCTTCAAATGGTGCCAAACGATCCCTGGGACAGCATTGAAAAAAAACGGCACAGTTAAATTTGAATTTCATACGAACCAGTGTCGTTTGCTTGGTTGGTTTTATTCTTTGTCCATCGAAGGATAAAAAAAAAATCACAGGATCCAGTTTAAAGTCATAATTGGTTTTATTTTCAACTCTTGCATCAGGGGGCATTTCTATAGAACAGGGTAAGCGTTCTGATGGGCCGGGTAGGGGAGATTGGTTTTGTGGACAGAGTAAGACTGAAGGAACTTGGAATAAAGAGAAGATGCCTCACATGAGAGTTACATAGTAAAGCAGGGACTAGGAAATAAATCAATGCAAAAATCCCTGACTGGCTAAAACGTCAGGTGATTTTAGGTCATGACTTAGTGGTTGAGGGCATGCTCTAGCTTGTTTTCCTATGGCTATAGTAGAACACCACGATAAAAAGCACCGTGAGGGAGATGTTGGGAATCCTCACTCCCATCTCATTCCCCCATTCCAAACCCTGCCCAGATGTTCAGCTGGGAGCTCCACCCGAGCTCCCCCTCCTCCCTCTCCAAATTCCACCCCTCAGAAAGCCCACCAAGAGGCAGCTCCTCCCCCCCCCCAAATGTTCGAGACCACGCCTACAAGGTATTTAAGACCTGGACTCTAGACCCGACATGTGACTTCTCTTCTGCCTTTCCTAGAGTCACTTGGGAGATGCTTCACTCTGTTTATTAAACCTGGTCTTATTAATTAGTGTTTTTTTTGTTTTGTTTTGTTTTGGTTTTTGATTTTTGGTTTTTGGAGACAGGGTTTCTCTGTATTGTTTTGGAGGCTGTCGGTCCAGGCCAGCCTCGAACTCACAGAGATCCACCTGCCTCTGCCTCCCGAGTGCTGGGTGGTCTTATTAATTAGGGTGAATTTGGTTCATTGCATCAGTGGAGAAACCTACAACCAGGGATTTTCAAAATACTTATCAGAAGGAAAGGATGTATGTAACTTCACTTACAGGCTACACCCCATCATTGAGAGAAGCCAACACAGGAACTCTAGGCAAGAGCTCGAAGCGAAACCAAGGAGAACCAAAGCTCGCTTCTGCTACTTTCCTGCTTAGCTAAGGGATAGTGTCACCCACAGTGCTCTGGGCTGTCCTACTTAGCAATCAAGAAAATGCCCCCATTAACATGCCCACAGGCCAATCTGATGGAGGCTGATTCCTGGATTGAGATTCCCTCTTCCAGATGTGCCAAACTGAATCAGTTTGTGGCAGCATGCCCGCCGCCAAGCCTGCCACCCTGAGCTTGATCCTCAGAACACACAAGGCAGAAGGAGAAAACCAGCTCTGTCCCTGACCTTCTCACAAGCTCATATTCACCCTATCACACGCAAGTAAGTTAATGAGTAAAGCAATTCTGAAACAGGCACAATAATGATAACCTTTCCAAAAATGTATTTATTTTGTATGCAGTATTCTGTCTGCATGTATGCTTGAAGGTCAGAAGGGGACGCCAGATCTCATTACAGATGGTTGTGAGCCACCGTGTGGTTACAGGGAATTGAACTTCGGACCTCTTGAAGAGCAGCCAATGCTTTTAACGACTGAGTCATTTCTCCAGCCCCCAATAATGATAATCTATAGCAAAAAAAAAATACCTATTGATTATCTGTAAGATATTTTACTGGGCTTCCCGTATTTCTATTTTTTGAGTCCAGCAACTTCAGTGGGCAGTTATCAAAGGGACCATTGTGCATTTCAGACAGGCTTTATAACAGGGTTTTTGTTATTGCTGTTGTTGCTTGTGTGTGTGCGTGCATGTGTGTGCGTGTGTGTGTGTGCGTGTGTGTGTGTGTGTAGTGAGAGTACATACGTGTCTTATACTGAACCTGGAGATAGGCTAACAGACAGCAAACCCCAGCAATCCTCCTGTCTCAGCACCCCACAGTGTTGGGCTTATGGAGTGGCTGCATCTTGCTTTTCTACCCGGAGACGGGATTTGAACTGAGGCCCTCATGCTTGCAAAGCAAATACTTACCCGTGGCTATCTCCCCCGCCCTAGGTTTTATACTATTTTAGAGTCTCTGAGATAGACAGCGTCCCTGAAGATTGTGTTCCTGTCTATGTGATTGACAGGCCTGTGTAGACCAACTCCTACAGAAGAAGAAGCAGAATGTCTTTTTTTTTTTTTAATCAGAAAGCCTTTTCTAAACTGTAATTTCACAGGATGTAGGGCTTCCAGATCTAGGTTTAGATAGCTGTCAGTATATTGCCTTCCTGGCAATTAGGGATGTCATCTTTTGCAGGGCAAAAGAGAGGACTAGATCCCATCTTCTGACTGGTAATCAGAGTCCTGCAATTCTAGTCTTACAGGCTGCTGATTATGAGGGTGGGGCCTGAAAAGTTTCTACACCCTGATAAGCCTTTCTACAGATACAGAAATCTAAATCAGACCAAATTAGGAAAAGCCCACGTTTAATGGACACAGTGTTCTCGGGTGATCTTCCAGCCCCTCAGAGAGGAGACAGGATAGGGAGACCAGAGAAACCACATGTCTGTTCTCTGGAGGACAGTTTAAATACCCTGTGGGAGTGGTCTTGAGCATCTCTGGGGGGAGGGGCCATCATTTGGTGGGCTTTCTGAGATGCAGCAGGATTTGGAGGGAAATGGCGGAGGGGGCTTGGGTGGAGCCTTCACCATAACATTTTAGACTCTTGGGTATGTGGATGCCAGGGTCTGGGGCGAAGCTTCCACCATAACAGGGCCCAGCAGCTGACTGGCAAACACTAACTCTATTTCTAGCCTACTTTCTCTTCCACAGTTTATCTCTAATCGAAAGCACTCTGAACCTTTGTGGGCATTATCTCGTGGTGAGACCTGAATTCCCACCCACTCAGCTTAACCTGGGGCTGACATTTGAAACCCGACTCTAGAGGCCAGGGATATAGATCAGTTGGTAGGAGTGTCTGCCTAGCATGCATGAAGCCCTGGGTGTGATCCCAGTTATTTCATGAACCGGGCATGGTGGAGCATGCCCATAATCTCAGCACTCAGGAGATGAAGCTAAGGATACCCATGGCTGCATAATGAGTTTGAGAACATCCTGGCCTACATTACACCTTGTCTCAAAGCCAGGGTGGGTGGATGGGGGGTAGGAGTAGGGAGGTGGTGGGCGGGGTGTATGCAGAAAGAAAATCAACTTTAAAGTACAGGGAACGTAACTCAATAGATGTCAGTTGAATAACTGATGAATCAATGATTGGCATTATTACAGAAGTATCTTTTTCCCATTTCGTGATATGTGTGTGTGTGTGTGTGTGTGTGTGTATGCATGTTTTGGCATATATGTGAACAAGTATGTGTGGATTCATGTACATACATGTAGGTGTGCATGGTGCATGTGGAAGTACAGGGAATGTAACTCAATAGATGTCAGTTGAATAACTGATGAATAAATGATTGGCATTATTACAGAAGTATCTTTTTCCCATTTTGTGATGTGTGTGTGTGTGTGTGTGTGTATGCATGTTTTGGCATATATGTGAACAAGTATGTGTGGATTCATGTACATGCGTGTGGGTGTGCATGTGGAGACCTAAAGCTGATGTCAAGAATCATCTTCTCTCCCTGAGGCAGAGTCTCTCAGTCAAACCACAGAGCTCGAAGACACGACTAGTCTACTGCCCATGATGCTATGAGCATCCCTCTCCTTCCACCTTTCATGGCTTAGAATTACTCTGTCCCCAGCCCTATCGTGAACATCTTAACCAGAATCACTCTCCACCACTCATCATACAGATAGCTTCTGACAGCTCTGGGGAAATAAGATAGTCAACAACAAAAAGTGGGGGTGTGTGTACAGATAACCCAGAAGTCAGATGACTGTTAGCTTTAGGATTTTATAAGAGGCTTTGGGAATTCATTAGTGGAAGGAATGACATCCAAGCAGCCCAGAGGTGCTGAGGGGACAGGGCTCCATTGCACCGTATGGTTAGTAAGCATAGCAGTCACTACCGTGCTACAGCACAGGTCAAAGTTCAAAACCCATCCAGGTCAGCAGCTGAGGGAGCACCCACCACAGCCATGTCAGGGAGCTAAGTAATGGCCCTTGTTGCCTGTACATTTTCCACAAGACACATCCATCTAGAGCCCAGAGCTGGCTCCCCCCACTGGCCACTCTGGTGCAGGTGGCCCTGTTTCTTTAACTCTGGAAGAGAGAAGAGAAAGCCTTTGGAGCCAAACCTGAAATGGAGCGAGCTCCAGGACTCCCCCTGAGCTGGAGAGGATGAAACCTAGCAACAGCAACAGCAAAAGGTTTGATCCTCACACGAAGGGAAGCAAGATCCTAGCGGGGGGACAAGGGATCGAGTGTCAGACGCTCTGATGGCACATGGAGGTGGCCTACACAGAGAAAATGGAAGAGGGGTGATAAGCTGTTGACCAGGGCTGTCCACATCTGTCTGCCTGGTCTGCCTCAGGAAGGCTTGTCTTACGTGCTGGGAGCTGAACCTCAGCCACTGAGCCCAGGAGTATTCTTTGTGCATCCTCCTTACTTCCCAGTACCCTCCTCTTATATTTGTCCTTTCTTCCCTTTGGCAGTGCTAGGGAGGGAACACCAGTTCTCACACTTGCCCACCCAAGTTTTGTACAACCTTGTAACACTCCTGCCCAGCGAAATAAACTATGAATAAGACATAAAAATTCTTTTTTTTTTCAATAGTATCTGTCTGCTCTCTGTAGCTCTGGCTGTCCTGGAACTCACTATGTAGATCAGGCTGGCCTCAAACTCACAGAGATCTGCCTGCTTCTGCAATTAAAGGTATATTCCACCATGCCCAGCTCAGGTTTTGCTTTTTTGAGAGAGTTCCAAAAAGCACAGGCTGGCGTAGAATCAGTGTGCATCTGAGGATGACGGTGACCCTCTGTCTAGGGGTTCCAGGTGTGTGTCACCACAGCAAGCAAGTCTCTCTCTCTCTCTCTCTCTCTTTCTTCTTTTTTTTTTTTGAGACAGGGTCTGTCTAAGTATCTGTACTGGAATTCACTATATAGACAAGACTGGCCAGGTAGAATTGCTGCAGACTCTTGAGAAACAGCTCTATTGCATATATAGCTCTTAAAAACTTTCTGGATGTTTCAATAAGCTTGCAATCATTAGCTGTGTCTGAAGACCTACACATCATCACAGAAGATGCTCTGCTGTCTATGCTCAGAAATTACCATTGGTCAGAAGCCGGAGATCTTGGTTCTCTTTGGCATTATTTATCCTTAGAGAGCAAGAATAATCTTCAGAAATTTGACAGATGATTTTTTTCTGCACGCTGGGTTTATATCTTTTTGCTCAGTCTATTAATTTAGTAATTCACATTACTTTTTTAAGCCTTTAAATATTACTTTCCCTGGCATTCAACCTAGACATCAAGAGATTCTCTCTCTCTCTCTCTCTCTCTCTCTCTCTCTCTCTCTCTCTCTGTCTCTCTCTCTCTGTCTCTCTCTCTCTCTCTCTCTGTCTCTGTCTCTCTGCCTCTCTCACTCTCTCTCTCTGTCTCACTCTCTAAGATAAGGTCTCCTGAAAGCCAGGCCGGTCTCAAACTCGCTGTGTGTTCAAGGATGACTTTGACCTGATCCTCCTGCCTTGACTTCCAAAATCCTGGGGTCACAGGCTTGTGCTCCACACCTAGTCTCATTTTTATAAAAACAGCAATTTCTTTTGCGTGCCGGTTTATGCACATGTACACTCGTACGCCTCGGCGTGTGTGAAGGTCAGAGAACACCTGCATGAGTTGCTTTTCTCCTCCTACCCAGTGAGTACTGGGGCTGTCAAGCCTGGCTGCAATTCTGAGTCATCTCATCAGCTCTAGTTTTCGTTAGCAGACAAGGGCTGGGAATTAAAACAGAGAGCTTAAGTCTACGAGAACCTTTACTGGTAGACTGAGAACATTTTGTTATATTTTACGACTTAATTTCATTGTGGTCGATTAGAAGCTAAGAGCATTTGATGCTCTTCCAGAGGACCAAAGGTGTCACGACCACCTCGACCAGCAAGGAAGACGCGACTCAGGAATCCTTCTCACAAGCAGTTTATTCAGGACCTTGAACAAATCTTCTGACCCCAGGGAGTGCCCGCCCACAGCTTAAAAAGGCCCTTGGGCGGCCAACCCCGGTAAGCCATGTGGCGACAGCAGATAGGTCCACATACGAGGAAGCAAGCCTGATATCCAGCCTTGACCAAATAAGGAGTTGTTTATCACAGAGAGCACTTGCTATCGGGCTAGCAGAAGGCGGAAGCCAGCGCCATCTTAAGGGTGCGGCACTTCGCAGCTCTCTACAGTTCCCCCTTTTTTGTTTAAAATGCAACAGGCAAGAGTAGAGGTCTGATCTCTGACAATGACAGGGACATTGTACTGATTTTTGTTTGGTGTCATCCACTTAACAAACATCAGACCCGTCTGATACCCTTTTTTCCAGAGGCAGGACTCTTGGGTACCAACCCGCATGCAATCAGACATGCTCTTCTCTGGGTCACTATTAGCTGACTCAGAGTGCAGTGCTCTGCCTCGCATCCTGAGCGTATTTAATTAGTTCTTAAGGTGGCTAACCATGCCTGTGGGGGACTGTCCTGCTTCAATATCGGTAAAGGCCTGAATGACCATGGCTGCATTGCCTCTTTGTGTGACTCTAATCTTACATAGAAACCACAAGCAAACCAGGGAGACCAACACCAAGAGACCTGTTAATGCTCCTATACCCGCCCACTCCTTAAGATGGTTCATTGTAGAAGTCAGCCAGGACGATAATCCCGATGCAAAGGAAAGGTCCACTCTGGTGGAATTCACATGGACCACTGCCAGCCTCAACTCCTTCAAAGTATCTTCAAATTTAAGTGACCAATTCTGTAAAAGAAAACTGGACAAATACGTGGACAAATTTGTAGCTTTTGTAAAATTGGCATACTGAACAGGAACACATATAATCCTTGCATTTTCCACTCGCAGCCTCCAGGTGCCAAGATTGCCACTCACTTCTCCTTAATTTGGCAGTGATTTTCCAAGCCTTAATGGCTATCTGATCCACCTGTTCAAACACCTGTCCTGGATATCCTGTCTGCATGTTTGCAAATCTACCTTTTCATTGCTGGAAGGGGGCACTGTTCATACCATGGGGATCATGACAATAGCTTGGAGTTCCTCCTCATTCTCCTCGGAGTCCGTAGACTCTGAGTCTTCTAGAGCTGAGTACATCTTTCTTTTCTATTTTCCTCCCTTTTCACCGTTTGCCTGCTCTGATCTCTCCTCTTGTAATTGTTCTAAAGCATTTCTCCCCTTTTTAACTGCCTCACTACACTTCTGATCCTCGAGGGAACTTTTTACTAGTCTCCAGACAGGCCGAACACCACCTCTGAGCGTTTGAAATAATTCAGCATTTATCATCAAGTGTACCTTAGCAGTTGTTCCTTCCTGAGCAATCAAAAAACTGAAAAACACAATAATATACAGTATCCAGAATTTCTGTGTATTTTCCATATTGTTCCTCGGTCCCATGCAAAATCAAGATCTCTCCCTAATTTCCAAAAATCTTAAATTCTTAGAATGAAGCAGCTTATTCAGAGCCAAAAAATTGGGTGCAACTGAGAAGTGCCCAGAGCCAAACTAACAATGTTTTTACTTTCGGTTTGCTGCTAGCCAAACTAACAATGTTTCTTTTAAGCTTCTAATGTTTCTTTTTAGCTTTTACTTTGGGTTCCCTGCTAGCCAAGCTAACAATGTTTTTACTTTTGGTTCGCTGCTCCACGAACCATTTGTCCTCTTTACCTTCAGAGAGGAGCAAACCAACTGCTCTTGTCCCAGTCCTTTTTTTGCCCCGCTCTTGTCGTGGTCCCTTTTTTAGTCTAAGATTTTTTGATCGCAGCAACTCGTTGAGTGCCAGAAAAATTGGGCGGGATGTGGAACTACCCATGTTTTAATAACAAACAGTGAAAAAAAAACCCAAAAAATAAAATTGAATACCACCCAAAGGGCCAAGAAAAATAATAATACCCTTTGTTTCACTTTTACTCCGTCCGCTTTGACGCGGCTCTACTACTTTCATTTTTATCCCGTCCGCTTTGACGCGGCTCTGCTGCTTTGCTTTCCCGTCCGCTTTGACGAGGCTCTGCTGACCGTTCTCCCCTTCTCTACGGGTGAGAACAATAACCTGCTCTTTTCGAGGATCCACGCCTTACCTGGGGACTTACTGGTGCACCCCCTGACCGCTGTGAGTTCTGAATTCCTTTCTTCGTACGAGCGTCCCGTACGGGCCACCAATTGTCACGACCACCTCGACCAGCAAGGAAGACGCGACTCAGGAATCCTTCTCACAAGCAGTTTATTCAGGACCTTGAACAAATCTTCTGACCCCAGGGAGTGCCCGCCCACAGCTTAAAAAGGCCCTTGGGCGGCCAACCCCGGTAAGCCATGTGGCGACAGCAGATAGGTCCACATACGAGGAAGCAAGCCTGATATCCAGCCTTGACCAAATAAGGAGTTGTTTATCACAGAGAGCACTTGCTATCGGGCTAGCAGAAGGCGGAAGCCAGCGCCATCTTAAGGGTGCGGCACTTCGCAGCTCTCTACACAAAGGTCAATTGCCAGATATTTAGAAAACAAGCTTGAACTATAGCAACCCTTTGAATTTACTTAAAACATTTAAAATCTCTTAACTGGGTTCTTAATACCAAACAACAAAAATGTCCTTTTTATTTAAGAAGAAAGTTCGAAAGCTGATGTCCAAGATGGCATGGGTCACATGGCAACCTATAGTCATCTAGATTCTAATATAGAATTAAGACGTGCCTTAAGACAACTCATTTTTCGCCAGGCGGTGGTGGCGCACGCCTTTAGTCCCAGTGCTCAGAAGGCAGAGGCAGGCAGATCTCTGTGAATTCGAGACCAGACTAGCCTGGTCTACAAGAGCGAGTTCCAGGGCAGCCTCCAAAGTCACAGAGAAACTCTGTCTTGAAAAACCAAAATACCAAAAAAAATTTTTTTCCTTTCATGCTGGTAAGGCAATTGTGCCTTTGGAAAATTATCATTCAAAAATATTATTTTTTCATACCTGTCAATTGAAAGGCATTTATTAGCCTTTATAAGTTAGTTTGGGTTGAATGGCTACTCTATTTGATGAACTATCACCTCTCCTAATCATGAGGACTCTCTTTATAATCTTGATGGTATCCATAGCTTTTCTTCTCCTGTGGAAACAAATGTAAAACTTCTTCTCCCATGTAACACATATCCTGGTTTCCATTCTGAGATCAACACATCTTTAAAATATGTAGGCTGATTTAATTGGGCAGTTTTTTTTTCCACTACCCAATGTCTCTCTGTGGCTGTTGTCCCTTTTAAATTAGCATTTAAAAACTTTAAAGTTAATAAATCGCTGTATAATCTATCTCTGGAGGTCTTTATTGCCCCTTTCTGTTTATTAAGGATATCTTTTAAAGTACAATTAATCTTTCTATAACTTCTTGCCCTGTAGGACTGTGCACCACATACCTGTAATATGATTTGTGTTGTAATAAGCAAAAAACTGTTTCATTTATTAGAGACATATGCTGGATCATTGTTAGTCTTAATTTGTACAGGTATCCCCATGCTGTTCATAACTTCTAATAAACGTGTGACTACAGAGTCAGCCTTTTTTGGAACTTAAAGCAGTTGCCCATTGAAATGCTGAATACACACACACACACACACACACACACACACACACACACACATATATATATATATAGTATTGTGCCCATACTTTAATTTTACAAACTCTGAAAAATGAAACACACCCACTTGCCAAATTTCATTCTTAGTGTGCCTTTTGGGTTACTTCCTGCAGGCAGTGGAGTTTGGTTCTACAAAGAACAAGTAGGACACTGCCTTATAATTTCCTCAGTTTGTTGCCAAGTGATGGAAAATATTTCTTCAAACCTTTGCTATTAATATGGTGTTTTCTATTCCATTCTGAGGCTTCTAACACATTTCCTGTTACTAGCTGATCTGTTTCATCACTCCCTGTGCTAGAGGGCCTGGTAGACCAGTATGGGGTCATACAATGGATGATTTCTATTTCTGAATACTTGTTATAGTTGAATAAATAAGGAAGTCAACTCTGAGTCATGTGGAATAGGTTTGGAGTCCTCCCGAGTGGCAGGCGACTGTTGTGAGTGCTTGTGGAGAGGCCCAGGAGGTGACTGCAGCAGTGCTGGCTGGTGTGATGTCCCCATCCAGATGGCCGTGCCGTACGGAATGCCAAAATGTTTTACCAGCGGCGCAGCAGCTACACCTAAATCTACTACCCTTTCAACTACTGACTGTAGCTTTGCCACCATTGCTCTGCCGCTCAGGCTGAGGCCCGGCAGATGCGTAAGTCCCACCAGAACCATCTCCTGCTGCTGCCAACAAATGTAGTGTTGATCTAAATTTCTATTGTTCTGTTTGCCAGTAAAGACTTGGGAGTCACAGGCTGGGGTGAAAACCTGGTAGCTCAGAGAGGTTGGGGAGCAACTGGCTAAACTTCCTCCTTGGCCAGCATCTCAGAGAGAAAGCGTTCTCCTACCATGCCAAAGCAAGAAAGACCACCACACCCTGTAAAGGGAAACCTTTTCTTTGTGAGAAGCCTTCCCGCCAGCCTGGTTCCAGAGTCGCATCAGTCCCAAATAACACACAGGAGGCTATATTAATTATGAAGCTGTTGGCCTTGCTTGTTTCTTACTGGCTAGCTCTGACTTAAGTAATTACCCCATAATTGTTAATCTAAGTATGTCTCTTACCGGAGAAGTTTCCGGGCTTCCTACCCCATGGCGTTACATGTTGACTCTCTTGTGTTTCTCCTTCCCAGAGTCCTCCTGGACTTCTAGTCCCACCTATCTAGATTCCTATTGGCCAGCAGTGCTTTATTGACAAAGGACTTCCCCAACAACACCCAAAGTCCCTCGCTACTGCTTCCTGTGTATTTTCCGGTCTGTATTCTGGACTCCCTCCGACGCACTGTGGTTACTTTCTGTCAACCAGCCGCTGGCTTTGCCTCCTAACCCAAAGTTGATTCTATTTAATTAACACAGTCTTGGGTTTCACAGTGCGATATAATATCCCCCACAAGGCACTTGCTGCACAAGCCTTGTGACCTGTAAGAATATGTATTTTGTTTTTTAAGTTATGTGTGTCTGTATGTGGGTATTTGAAACTGAGTACAGGTGCCCATGAAGTCCAGAACTGGGTTCCAGATTATCTGGAGCTGGAGTTGTAAATGGTTGTGAGCGCTGAGCAGTGGCCACACGTGCCTTTGATCCTAGCACTGGGAAGGCAAAGGTAGGTGGATCTCCAGGGCAACCTGGCCTACAAAGGGAGTTCCAGAACAGCCAGAGCTATTACACAAGAGAAACCCTGTCTTAAAAAGAACAAAGGCGGATGGTTGTGAGCTGCATGGTATGAATGCCGGGAGCGAAATTCCATTCCTGTGGAAGAGCAGCGGGCGCTCTTCACCTGAGCCAGCTTCCCAGCCGCAACAAACCATAGTATGCACTTACTTATGCTATGTGCTTCTTATGTCTGTGAGACACATGCACGCCTGGCATCCCCAGAGCCCAGAAGAAGGTGTCAAGTCCTCTAAAAGAGCAGCCAGTGCTCTTGACTATTGAGCCGTTTCTCCAGCTCCCCCTCTACCCTGTGATGCAAACTTTCGTTTGCAGCCCTGAAACCCGCACAAAGACGGAAGAAGAGAACCAGCTCCACAGAGCTGTCCTCTGACCTCCACATGCACGCCACGACACTGTGAGTGCCCCCACCAGTCATGCATCCACAGCAATAACTATAGTTAATAAAAAAATTAATTCAAAACAGATGGCTTGCCTCCAGGCCTGATGGCCAGAATCCACATGGTGGAGAGAACAGACTTGTCCTATGACTTCTACATGTGTGTCTGTGCCCGTGTGCAAACACACACACACACACACACAGAGACACACAAGCACAAACACATACACACACATATGTACACCCAAACACATACATACATAAGCATTACAAACATACATACATACATACAAGTTTAAAAAATGAAACATTAAAAAATAATGGGTGACTGGGAATCCAGCATGGGACTGATCAAGACCCCCTGAATGTGGGTGTCAGTGAGGAGGCCTAGGTAATCTATTGAGCCTTGGGCAGCAGATCAGTACCCATTCCAAGTATACACACGGACTTTGGACTCCCATGGAACAATGTGAGGTGCACTCTCACCCTGAACTCTTGGGGAAGGATCTAGGCCCTGCCCTATATGAAATGACAGACTATGGACACCCCCATGGAGGGCCTCACCCTCCCTGGAGAAATGAGGGGATAACAGGGGGGGGGAGGGCACGGGAGGACGGGAGGAGAGGAGGGAAAGGGAGAGGGACCTGGAACTGACTTGTGAAGCAACCTTGTTTCTTATCTAAATTTAAACTGAAAAATAAATTTAAAAAAATAATGGGTGGTGGGCATAGTGGAATATGCATTTAACACCAGCACAAAGGAGGCAGGGGCAGGCGGATCTCTGAGTTTGAGGCCAGCCTGGTCTACATAGTGAGTTCCAGGACAGTCATGGCTATGTAGAGAGACCCTCTCTCAAAACAACAAAAATAAATAAATAATTTTTTCAAGAATAAGAAGCCACTTAAACCATGCTGGAGAAACCCACAGAAACAGCTGACCTGATCAAGGAGGACCTCATGAACCCCAGACTGATGGCTGGGAAACTAGCATAGGACAGAACCAGGCCCCCTGCACGTAGACGTCAGTTAGGAGGACTGAGCAATATTGGGGCCTCTGGCAGTGGATCAGTATTTATTCTTAGTACATGAATGGACATTGGGAGCCTATTCCCTATGGAGGGATACCTTGCTCAGCCTAGACACACGGTGTGTGTGTGTGTGTGTGTGTGCTAGCCCCTCCCCCAAATGATGTGACAGAATGGTGCAGCAGAAGAGGGATGGGATGGGGGTCATTGGGGGTCATGGGAGAATGGGAGGGAGAGGGAACTGGGATTGATATATAAAATAAGATTGTTTCTAATTTCAATTAAAAAACTAATTAAAAACAAGAAGTCACTTAAGAATGACTTTAATCCGCATGGTTCAGCTGTGTGGTTATACATGCAGAACTGAATGCACTTGAAAGAAACCATTAAGCAATGAAACCAGTTGTATTAGTTTAAAAAGCCTATGTCTTGTGTTTTCAATAAGAACCATTAGGAAAGATTACAGAATGTAAATATCATTATCCTTCATTTTTTTTTCCAGAATAAACATCACCAATAATAAAACAGTGACTTGCCACACTTCATTCAGATCCATGGACCTTTTCATACCTACTAAGTCTTACAGCACCAATGTTTTTGTTTTTTTGTTTTTTGAAACAGGATTTCCCTCTGTAACAGCTCTGGCTGTCCTGGAACTCTCTCTGTAGACCAGTCTGGACCCAAACTCACATAGATCCAGTTATCTGTGCCTCCAGAATGCTGGGATTAAAGGTGTGCATCACAATGTCAAAATTTAAGACACACATTCTACAAGGAAAATTTAAACTAATAAGTTACAAGTAATGTTACTTAATGTTGCTTACACTTTTCATACAACATAGGAAGGAGAGGAATAAGACACGGATCATTGCAGGTGCTGTAGAGTGGACAGGAAGAAACGTTCTCCATGGTGCTGAAGTGGCAATATTCAGACGCAGCGGAGACTTAACCAAATGTTTGTCCGTGGCAGAGGAAACCAGCCACACTCAGTCCCTGGCTAAAAGACCATCATCAAACACGATGAGAATCTCAACCCCAAAAGTGCTGTCCTTTAACAGAGACTAAGCGTCAGTCCCCAGCATTTACGGAATCCATAGTAAACTCCTCCCAAACATTTATAATGGCAAAGGAAAAGCAGCCAACTAATTCTCTTATCTGGGGGAAACCACCTAGCTGCTTAGCCGAGTGTCTGTCGTTAGGACACAGAGGTTTTCTGTCCCAGGAGAAGAGTGAGTGACACGATTTCAGGGATCCCCAGAAGGATGTTTTCTTTTTGTTTATTGTTATTATCTCTGTGTTTGCCCCAGGATGGAAATCTGAAGCCACCCTGTGAGAGCCAGATTCTCTCCTTCCACCATGGGCATCTCAGAAGTCAAAACCAGGACATCGTTCAAACTTGGCAAGCATTTTTATCCTCACAAGGAATTTTAAAAATCTAACTTGTTATTGTGTGGATGTGTGTGTGTGATTGGGGGGGGGGCGCTCGTGTATCTCGGAGTGCCTGTGGCGATCAAAGGGCAGCTTTCAGTAGTTGGTTCTCTGCTTCCGTCTTGAACTGGGCTCCAGTGGCTGCCAGGCTTACACAGCAATTGCCTTTACCTCCTAAGCCACTTTGCCAGCCTCTGGAGAATTCTATGCAGATGTAAGCTGGTGCGTGTCACTCACACCTACTTTCCCTACATTGCAGACATATGTGAACAAGGGTTGTTCAATGATCCACGGAAGACCAGGGTGCTGAGACTCTGCCTAACCCTTGGAGACAAAGCCCGATGGTTAGAGTCAGAGAGAGTCCAGAGGGATGTGTGCAAATGTGGTCAGAGAATGGGAGCCATCCTTGGGAAGGAATAGGATTCCCTGGATCTACGGACAGGAGTTGCTGAAGGAGAGAGTTTGCAGAGCTGTCTGCAGACCAAGACAAGAGACAGAAGTGACCAGTCCAGGCATAGAACCAACCAGAGGCAAGTGATGAGACAGACGTTCATCATCTCCCATTGGAGGCCTCACCCTCTCTGAGGAGTGGATGGGGGAATGGGTGGACAGGAGGGAGAGGGAACTGGGATTGGTGTGTAAAATAGGATTGATTTTGATTTAAACTTAAAAATTAATTGAAAAAAATAAAAAGAGAAAGAAAGAACCAACCAGAGGTAAAAAGTCACTCTGCCATCCTCAGTAACCCATTCCAGTGCCCTCCCTATGCTGAACGCCTCAGGTCCAAATGTGAAAAGTAGAGTCTTCGTCCAAGAAGCTCTTGATCCTGTAGACCAAGCCGACATGCAAATTGAAGAATGGCCATGCATTGTGGGAAATCCACAAGTTACAATGGTCTGCCAGGCTTGGGGAGTGGGGGAGGCAGGTGAACAAAGATTTAGTGAAGGAAAGAGCCAGGCAAAGGAGAGAACTATACAGAACCTGTTTTTACTGGATCTACACCACAAAGACTTCTCAGTTATTCACAGTGTGTGTGTGTGTGTATGTGTGTGTGTGTGTGTGTGTGTGTGTGTGTGTGTGTGTGTGTGTTGGGAGGGGAGTGTCTGAAAATACCACAGCCAACAGAGTATTAATCTGCATGAGGCAAGAAGGAAGTCTACCTCAACATGATTCTGTAGCTGGTGTTGCTTCAAATTTCAAGAGTGTGACACCAGACAGTTTATTTTAGGCATTTTTAAGGATTTATTTTTATTTTCTGTGCATTGGTGTTTGGCCTGCATGTATGTCTGTGTGAGGGTGCTGGGAATTGAACCCAGTTCTCTCAAAAAGCAGCCAGTGCTTGTAACCACTGAGCCATATGTCCAGCTCTTATTTTGGGCATTTTAATCACAGTGTGATTTGGAAATAAGTCTCCTGATGTATAGACTACCTGTGTCATCATAAGGGTCTTAGAGGCTCTGGTGTGGCCTCGGAAATACAGACAGCACAGAAGTCACCTAGGCTATTAGCCACCTCTGCTCCTATTTGTAGGAAGCTAGGGGAGCTAGATTCAACCCCAGTCACATAGATACTGCAAAGGTCACCAGGCTGTTAACTACATCTATTCCCATACTTCTGGGCAGGAAACAGGGTATACATATCTTCCTTTGAAGAGACAACCCTGTGTGTTTAACACTCCTGGTGACTCTGGTGCTCATCTGTGAGCACAAGGACCTCACACCTTTACAAGATACCGAGGACTTCATACCCTTACTCTAAGGATTCAGGCATTATGCTGGCCTGCCCCTGTCACCTGGCAGAATGCACTCAGGGTTCCATGATTGCATAGTCTGCATGCAGGTGCAAAGGACCCCTTTAAAAGACAGACACCCACCCTTTTCCATCTCTTCTCTTTGCCTCTGTTCCTCTCTTTCCTGCTCCTCTCTTTCCCACTCTTTTTCCTGCTGTTCCCCTGGGGCAGACAGGACTTTTCCTGTCTCCTTCTTCTCTTCTGCTCTCCCTCTGTGTCTCTTTACCTCTTTTTCTCATTCCTTTCCCCTTCCCTTTCTTTTCTAATAAAACTTCTCACTTAAGCTCTGTCTGCCTGGCATGTTTGTCTCTCCTTCTTGGTCAACCTCACATGCCATGGAATCCACCAAGGTCCCCCATGCAAGGACCCCCTCAAGCTTTATCACCACACAAGTTACGCAAGGACCTCACACCCTTACAAGTTAGCTGATGACGCTCGCATCTCTTCATGTTTATGTTTAAACTTTAAGGTTGTTACGAAGGCAAAGAGTTATAATGAGTTTGCCAAACCAAGATGAATGATAAATAGGTGTTTATTTGGGAATGGATTTACATAGGTAACAGTGAGTGACTGTCGGGGTCCCTGCTGGAAGGATGCAGACACTGCCTCTCCTGTGCTCTCTGAGACCCAAGGAGTTTTAGTTCCTCCCACAACCTCACCTTTAACAGGTCGCAACTGTACCTGTAACTACACCCAAAAGACATGGACACTATTACAGGTTCTCAGACAAGATATCGATACAATTCCCCTTTTAGTCTAAAGAAGAAGGTGTAGGCTTGATACAAAACTATCTAGTATACTCTAGGAGAAGGAAAGGGGCTAAGGCATAGAGTATCTGACAGACCAACACAGAAGCAAGGAACTTGAAAGACTGTCTTACCCTGACTTAGCAAAGTTCAGCAGTCTCTTAAGTTTATCTCCTGCTAGCCAATTAGAACAGCATGTCCAAAGTCAGCGGTCTAGGTGGGGGCAGTTCTTTGCCCAAGAAGCCATTAGCCAAGGAGAGAATGGACTCCAGAAGCAGTGACATCAGCACACAATATACTCTCAGGAATAATTCGGTGCTGTCAGGAGCAATCGTGTCTCATGTCAACAGAGTACTAAATTATTAAAGCCATATTCTGTAGGTCTATGAAGTGTTTGAAGATCAAAATCTATGTCTGGCTAACTTCATAGGTATAAAAAGCATGGATAACTATAATCTGTAATACTCAGAAACATAGTTGCTCAATGGCTGAAGCTTCCCAAAATAATTTAGAAAGGACAACGTTTTCAAAAAAATATAACTACACACACATACACACACACACACACACACACACACACACACACACACACACATATATATATATATATATATATATAATCTCAACAACAGAGGTAGAACTGAAATGTCTAGACCAGAGGTAGAACTGTATAGTACAGCATGATAAAAATACCCTAAATTGTATCAATGTACAATATATATATATGTATATATAGTTTTATATTTGTGTGCAAAACATCATAAGCAGAAAGAGGATCCTACACCATCAACATAACAAGAATCTAACAATGTAAGTTTATCTATAGCTAGTAGTTGCTAAAAATAGTTCACAAGAAGATATGTCAATCTACCTCTATCCCATCCTAACTATACCCTTCCCAATCATACCGTCAAACTTTTCTAAAATAGATACCCAAGCCTGACCATCATCTTCCATACCCAACCCTACACAACTTAAAACCAACCCTAAGAAGGTAATAATTATCTCTTTTTCAGTGATGAGAGAGAAAAAAATCCAAATACCCATAATGGCAATAGTAGGGAAAGAGGTGCTGTCTTCTTAGAGTTACTTCCTGCTGTAATGGGGTGGCGGTGACTCTATGGGATCCTGTAAGGAAAAAAAATAAAACAAAGGTAAAGTCTTGAGAGAACTAGCTGTAACGTTTGTAGCTGGTCTCTGAGTGGCAGGTGATGCCCGACTCAAGTTCTTATCTGAAGCTCTGGCCAGAGTGTTATAAGAAGGTGCACCATCTCAACTAGCTGGTCTTGAATTGTCTAGAGTAGTATTAGTCCTAAACTGGTCCTAGAGAGGTGTTTAGTAGTTCAAAGACGTCAAGTTAAGTAGAGTGGATTGACGATGTAGTGGGTTCCTGTAGAGAGAAGCCTTTTCCTTGCCAGCCACTTTGGTTTTTCCCCACCAGTCGCCTGGGCTCTGCTGCATTGTAGTCCCCAAATAACACACAAGACGCTGTACTAATTATGAAGCTGTTGGCCTTGCTTGTTTCTTACTGGCTAGCTCTGACTTAAGTATTTATCAGATAATTGTTAATCTAAGTATTTCTCTTACCGGATAAAAGTTCCAGACCTCTTACTTCTCTGGCAGGCTACATCGTGACTCCCTGTGTTTCTCCTACCCAGAGTCCTCCTGGACTCCTAGTCCCACCTACCTTGCTTCCCTATTGGCCAAGAGTGCTTTATTGACATATACATAGGGCTTCCCCATCAGGGCCCCATCTTCTTTCCAGAGACTTCAAAGATTGTTGCTAGGAAATTTTACTGTCCACTGTGGAAGACTTAAATATTAACATCAACACAGAAAGTTTAACTTGAATAGGAATGCATACCAGGAAAAGAGGAGAATTCTGGGAAAGGTAACAATAAGGAAAAGAAATATGAGGGAAATTTGGATTTTTGGGGGGATAACAGAGTTTTGACAAATAATAGTCCTTAGATTTTGTTTTCTTACACCAGTTGGCTTCTTGATATGCGACAGAGACTCTGAATATTACTTTAACAACATGTTTGAGTTTAGAGAGGGAAAGCCAAATCTGACTCCAAAGCCAGCATTGAATTTTATGTGAATTGGGACTATGACTGTCCTGGGAAGTAAGGAGATACAGGGTTAGTATAAGGATTTTACCCTGAATAGATGTTGGTACCATAAGTCAGATTCTTCTTTGTTTGATGGTATGCCAGTAATATGCTTTATATTACAATATTTAAAAAACTGTTCCAATTTGTTGGAGACATATGCTGGAGCACTGTCAGTTTTTATTTGTACAGGTAAACCCGTAATAGTCATTACCCCTTTCAGAGCTCAGAGCAGTTGCCCATTGAAACCCTGAAAATGTGTCTGTTGTATGGTGCACATAGTTTGATTTCCCAAATTCTGCAAAGTGACACACATCCATCTGACAAATTTCATTTCTATGTATTATACCTTTAGGGTTACTACTTGCTGGTAAAGGAGTTTGGTTATAGAAGGAACAAGTAGGACATTTTAAAAATATTTCCTTAGCTTGTTGTCAAGTGATGGAAAGATCCTTTTTTTGTTTGTTTGTTTGTTTGTTTGTTTTTGTTTTTTTGTTTTTGTTTTACAAGACAGGGTTTCTCTGTATTGTTTTAGAGGCTGTTGGACCAGCCTGGCCTCGAACTCACAGAGATCCACCTGCCTCTGCCTTCCAAGTGCTGGGATTATAGGCGTGTGCCACCACCGCCTGGCTGGAAAGATCCTTTTACATGTTTTTTTTTATGAAAATTCCAAGGCCTCCAGCATACTTCCTATTACTAATGGATTGATTTCATTATTGCCTTGTGCTAAAGGGCCTGGCAGACCCATATGGGACCTGATGTGGGTTATATGTATAGGATGAGTCCTATTCTTGATTATTTCTTGCAATTATATAAATAATGAAGTTAGTTCTGTATCATCAGGAACAAATTTAGCAATTTTAATGTGTAAGACTGTTGAGAGTCAGTAACTATATTGAGAGGTTCTGTAAAATCCGTTAAGTACCATGAGGATGGCGTACAATTCTGCCTTTTGTACAGAGTTATAAGGGCTTTGAATCCATATTATTTATGTTTCCTGATTTACATCCTGTCTTACCTGATTGTTTGCATCAGTGTAGAACATAGGGATTGTTGTTTTCCTACATTGCTATCTTTAAATTTCAGATTTCCCTTTTTGTTTATTGGCTGCTGATTATATTAAAAGAAAAAATTTCCACAGTTTCATCAGTCACATTTGTGATAATTTAGTCGCTTCAGATTCTAAGACATGCCTGTAAACTCTGATACTTGCTACATAGTTTCAAGGGAAGCCTGAACTACATCAGAGCTTGCCTAAATAAAACAATTCGGTAACAAAAAACCTTTAGTTTTTTTTAACTCTTCAGAAGATGAATTCACTCCAATACTTGGGAAACAGAAGTAGAGGAATCTTTGCTACATAGTTTTAAGGGAAGCCTGAACTACATCAGAGCCTGCCTTAAAAACAATTCGGTAACAGAAACCCTTTAGTTTTTTTTTTTAACTCTTCAGAAGATGAACTCTTATAGAATGTTACTTAAAAATGTGTTTCATTTGTTTATGTTGTGGAACATTTTTTAATGATGCAAAAGCATGTTGCATTCTTTCATGCTGCATTTGTTTGACTCCATGAAGCTGTGTTACTTTGCCTGTCTAAAACACTTGTTTAGTCTAATAAAGAGCTGAACCGCCAATAGCAAGGCAGGAGATAGGAAATGCCGGGCTGGTAGGTGGATGGAATAAGTGGGAGTAGAAATCTGGGAGGAAAAGATAAAGAATCAAAAGGAGAAGGAGAGGAGGACTCCAGGGGCAGGAAGGTACTAAAGATAAAGACAAAAGTCTGGAGGCAAAAGACAGATGGGATAATTTAAGTTAAGAAAAGCCGACTAGACATAAGCCAAGCCAAGGCTAGGCATTCATAATAAAGACTAAACCTCGGTGTGATTTATTTGAGAGCTGGCTGGGTGGGCCCTGAAAGACCAAAAGAGTAGAGTCAGAAGAATTAAAAAAAAAAAGCAACAACAAAGAATCTAGTTGCCAATGAAATCTGCCTCCCAGATATGTTAAGTATGTTCTAGGCATAATGTGTTTTTGGCAAACACTGTAGAAATGTACGTAAAATTCAAATGGGCTAAAAGTAAATGCCCATGTAGAAAAAAAAAAAGGTTTTTTTCCCCAGTGGCTCCAAATAAATCCTGAAGGATGATGGCCTTTAGAAGAAAAACAATAATCAAAGCAGTCAGAAGGCCTGTGACAGGAACTGAACCTTGGGTCATCTATGTCTATAGAAGAGATACATTCAATTTGGTCGAGTGCAGCCACAGCTGATGTGAAGGCCCTATTTAGATACACTCCAAAGGCAGAAATTGGTTTTCTTTAACTCTAGGCTTTACTGTAAAGGAAATGGAAAAGGAAAATTCCCTCCTCAGATCATTAAAACCAAAAGTTAAGTGTGGTGAGAGGTTCCAGGCTGGCCTTGAACTCAGAGATCTGGCCTGCACACCTGACCCCTTTCTCAGAGACTTCTTTAAAATTTTACTTTTATTTTAGCTGTATGGATGTGTTGAGTGCATGTTTGGTGCCTGAGGAGCCGAGGGTGTTGGGACCTGAGAACCAACCCCACTGCTATCCTCTGCAAGAGCAGCCAGTGCTCTTAACCAAGGAACCATTTCTTCAGCCTTTCCTTTCCTTCCCTTCCCTCCCCTTCCCTTCCATTTCCTCTCCTTTCCTTTCCTCTCCTTTCCCTTTTTTCCCCTTGGCTTTTCTTTTAGTTTTGCCTTGTCTTTCAGACAGGGGCCCAGGTAGCCCAAGCTGGACCTTGAACTCCTGGTCATCCTGCCTGTGCCTCCCTGCTCTTATGACAGAGATGAGCCGCCATACCAGCCAAGTATCTCTAATTTATTTTAGTCATTAAATGATTTCTTTGGCTACAGATCAGGTAGTGATTAAATTTTCCTAAAGAACATACAAATCCCTGACTGACAAATTTTACTGACTCTGCTGTAGGCAGACACTACTTGCTAAACCACCCACTAAACACATATTGAGGGAAAACATGGAAATACTAAAACAAGCTCTCAAACTCAGTTCTTACAAAGATTTTCAGCAGCTCTCAGATGGCCACCGCACTATGATATAGGTAAGACAGTAAGTAACTTGTTAGTTTTCCCTCAAATAAAAATGCCCAATAAGGTACTAATTATACATGGTTTCTAATTACCAAGATGCTGTACAGAAGAATTATACTTTTGCAATGCTGAGGAATGGCCAGGAATATTATGTTAGTCCTTCCTCCCTTCACCCTTTCTTCTTTCTCCTTTGAATAATCCCTGGGCAAGAACTGTGCCTCTGAGCTGCATCCTAAACCCCTAAGCACATTCTGTTATCTGTATACTGAGACATATTACAGATATTATAAATACTTAACATTTGTGTGCATTGTGTTGTGTCAAAGCCAGAGGTCATCATCTTTGTGTATGAAGATAGTATGCATGTATGTGTATGGATGTTCACAGGTATATATATGTGCATGGAGGTCAGAAGTTGGCACAAGGTATCTTTTTTGATCTCTTTCCACATTACTGAGTATCTCAGTCAGTGTCCTACTGCTCTGGAGAGACACTGTGAACACTGCAACTCTTAGAAAGGAAAGTATTTAATTGGGGCTGGCTTGCAGTTTCAGAGGTTTAGTCCATTATAAAGTGTAACATCCAGCCCATTAGGCACCAAGAGGAAGGCGAGAGACACTTATGGGTTCCAAAGATTTTATTAAATTACCACATAAGCAGGTCAGCAATTGATGGGGGCTGCAGGACAAGGACTCGGGAGCCTTGTTTCTCCTGACCGCCCCAAGTAGGGGCAGATCTGGGTGGGGTTTATAAGCACAAAAATCTCAAACATTTGCCTCCAAGTTACAGTTATAATTTTCACCCATCAGGACTTAGAGATTAGGGGCTTCCTTGAACGTTCCATCGTTGCCAATCAGTATAGAATGGGAGCCGTTTAGCCCAACCGATCAGATTCGTTTGTTCCTTCTGGTGTTAGGAACAGCCACAATGTTTCCAGGGTTCTAAAGACGAGTAAGACCGTTTCTATGGTTTTCGGAGGAGATTGGTCAGGTCAGCCATTGGAATTCTCAGCTCCCCTAGGGCTTGGCGCGCAGGCAGACATGGAGCTGGAGAAGCAGCTCAGAGTTGTACATCAGGATCCACAGGCAACAGGAAGAGAGAGAGAGAGAGAGAGAGAGAGAGAGAGGCCTGGCTGGGGCTTCAGAAACCCCAAATCCCACCCGCAGTGACACCTCTCCCACAAGGCCACACCTACTGCAACAAGGCCACACCCCCTACTCCCTTCAAACAGTGACTCTCCCTGAAGTTTAAGTACTCAAATCTGTGAGCCTATGGGGCCACTCTCATCAAAACCGCTGTGCTGGTGCAACATCTGAAGAACGCTGAGCTCATTGATTCCACTCCTGGTGGAGCTAAAGCTGTCTGGCCCCAGGGATCCCATTCCCACCCCCTGAGCACTAAGATCACAGGCAGGCCACCACAGTCCCCCAACTTTCGGAAGCATACACTCAAGAAATGTTCTTACGGCTGCCCTCGTGTAAAGCACATTAGTATCTATTACATTCCAAAACTTAGAAGGTACATGCTCATAATTTATACAAACACATTACAAACCATATAAATTACATGCTTAGAAAGTCAAGTATAAATTCTAAAAATGACCTTAAATATACATTCTCAAGATAAACTCCGAATTCAGGGTTTCGCATCTTGAAATTTGCCAAGTATTCTTGAAGGAGGAACAGAACCATGGGGGCAATTCTTAGTTGAGATTGCTGAAATTTCTTGAGACAATCACGGTTTATATTTTTTTGTGTGTGGTTTTCAGAAAGGTGCTTGCTGTTTTGTTCAGTGCTGTCTTGAACTTCTGGGCTGAAGTGATCCTCCCTCATTAGTCTCCCAAGTAGATAGCACAGCCTGCACACCTGGTGATTTAGATAACTTTGAAACCTGACGGTGACTGGCTGAGATTAGACAAACTGAGTAAACGTGAAAGACCGACTAATGTTTCTTGTGTCCACTTCAAAGTATAAAGACACTGAATTGTAAGAGAATATTGTTATCATCCTGGGGCGCCACTGGTGGCAGAGTACTTGCCTGACATGTGCAATGGGTTCTATCCTTAGTAACACACACACACACACACACACACACACACACACACACACACACACAGAGCCAGGCAGGGTGGCTCACGTCTGTATTCCCAGCATTTGGAAGGCAGAGGCAGGAGGATTACTGCAAACTGTGTACACTGGTGCAATATGGACTAGAGCTCTTCCTTAGAGAGGAAGGAAATGATTAGTTTTCTAGAATTTTCACTTAATCTAATTCTTTAAGAAACCAAATATTTTATTGATTTCATAATGTAGGAACAAGAGTGCTTTGGTCGACTGTATCTTCTCGAAGCTAGAAGGCATCAATTAAAGAGCACTGTACTTGGATGGTATCGTATAAAAGCAGAAGAGTAAGACATGATGGCTCATGCCTGTAATCTCAGCACTTGGAAGGCTGAAGCCCGGACTGGGGTACATAGTGAGTTCCAGGGCAGCCTGAGCTACACAAAGAAAGACCCTATCTTAAAAAAAAATAAGTAGTAACAAAATATCCTATGCAGAAGCTATCCAACACTATTCCCTTTTGAAGATAAAAACATCTGCTTACAGAATTTTAGTGTTGGTGTAATAATAAACTAGAGTAGAGTATTTGGGAGACTGATTATTCAGTGTTCTTGACTGAATTCTATACAGATAGAAACTTACTATAAGGACAAAAGGCTATTTGGCAAGTTGATCCCAAAGTACATAGGAAAATAGCCTGAGAGTTTAGGCTAGAAATATCAACAATCAAAACTGGAGGGTTTTTTTGTTTGTTTGTGCTAATTCTACTGGCCTGATAATATTAGAATAGAAATATTAATAACTTCAAAATGTCACCTGTCACTGTTGTCATTTTAACCAAAGCATTTGAGATGTGAAAACATCAGGGAATTAAGACTTTCAGACTGGAATGAATGGGAAAGGTTTGGATAATGGTTAAGAAAAAAAATCATCAATAATTTCAAACCAGTGGCTCCATGGAGTAAGCAATTCTTCGTGACGGAACCCAGAACTGGTCAGTGAGGCAGGCCTGCCGCAGTGACTGAGAGGAATGGAGGGACATACTGAGTCTTGAAGGGAGCCCCGGACTCCTTACTCCTCCGGGGGCCTGTCACCCGCCTCCTTCCTGCGGAAGAAGATGAACATGGACTCCACGGTGCCGTCGCCGCTCTGCTGTGAAAAGCACAGGAAGGTGGCCCAGAGGAAACCACACAGTCCCGTGTAAGCTGTTCTCCAGTGCACAGGGACAAGGCTGAAGTTGGTCAGCTGCAATGCAGAGAGAGTCTGCTAAGAACGGACAGGTCACAGGGTTTTTTGTTTTTATTCCACGGTGGGGACACAACTCGAGGCCCGGGACATGCTAGGCAAATGCTCTACCACGGAGCCCAGGCCCAGTCTCAGATCCTCTGTCGCTTGGCACTCACCTGCACAAAAGGCCAGTACATCAGTCCACTCTGGAATAAAGAAAACCCTCATTAGAATGCTGATAGTTACAAAGCAGAGACATGGTTCATTCTATAAGAGACTAAGAAGTGCCAGGCGCATGGGGTGCCCCTCCAGGAGCATGGGGTGCCCCGCCAGGAGCATGGGGTGCCCCGCCAGGCGCATGGGGTGCCCCGCCAGGAGCATGGGGTGCCCCGCCAGGAGCATGGGGTGCCCCGCCAGGCGCATGGGGTGCCCCGCCAGGAGCATGGGGTGCCCCGCCAGGAGCATGGGGTGCCCCTCCAGGAGCATGGGGTGCCCCGCCAGGCGCATGGGGTGCCCCGCCAGGAGCATGGGGTGCCCCTCCAGGAGCATGGGGTGCCCCGCCAGGAGCATGGGGTGCCCCTCCAGGAGCATGGGGTGCCCCTCCAGGAGCATGGGGTGCCCCGCCAGGAGCATGGGGTGCCCCTCCAGGAGCATGGGGTGCCCCGCCAGGAGCATGGGGTGCCCCGCCAGGCGCATGGGGTGCCCCGCCAGGAGCATGGGGTGCCCCTCCAGGAGCATGGGGTGCCCCGCCAGGAGCATGGGGTGCCCCGCCAGGAGCATGGGGTGCCCCTCCAGGAGCATGGGGTGCCCCGCCAGGACTGGTTGTATTCTGAGCTGATTAAATGAAGACTTGACGTCCTGAGAGTAGAGCAGGTAGAGACCTGTGGGTACAGCTTGTACATCAGTACACCTTTTGTTAGTTACAGTCATAAGTGCAAAATGAACAGTCAGGCAGAGATTCTGGAAGAAATGGGTACTGTAAAAATAATCACGTTTATATATTATAATTTCCGAGTATCAGCATATAATAAGTATGATATAATTTTTTAACCAGTGAATTCTTCAAAGTATATTCCAAACCCCCCCCAAAAAAACTAAATCAAAACAAAACAAAAAAACCATCTTTTTTTGAAATAGGGTCTCACTATGTGTCATTGGTTGGCCTGGAGTTTTGCCCACCAAGCTGGCTTAGAATTCAGAGATCCACCTGTCTCTGCCTTCCCACTGCTGGCACTAAAGGCCACCACCACACCCAACTAATCCAAACATCTCTTTATGGAACAACATGAAAATTATATATCCATACTATCTCTTGGTACAGACAAGATTAGCTGATGTTACAAATTTCTTCCTACATTTATTATGTGTGAGTGTGCATGTGTGTATGTGTGTGTGTGAGAGAGTGTTCTGTGTGAATGTGTGTGTCTGTGTGTATGCGTGTGTGAGAGTGTGTGAGTGTGTGTCTGTGTGAGTATGTGTGACTGTGTGTGTATGTGTGTGTGAGTGTGTGGTGTGTGTGGGCGTGTGTGTATGTGTGTCTGTATGTGTGAGTGTGTGAGCGTGTGTGTATGTGTTTATATGTGTGAGTGTGTGTGGTGTGTGTATGTGTGTGAGTGTGTGTATGTGTGTGTGGTGTATGTGTGCATGCACGTGTGTGTGAATGTATGTGCGTGTGTATGCATGTGTGTATATATATGCATGTATGTATGTATGCATGTGTGTAATTTGTATGTGTGTATGTATGCGTGTATGTGTGGTGTGTATGTGTGTGTATGCACGTGTGTGCATGTGCATCTATGTGTGTGTATGTCTGTGTGAGCGTGTGTGTATGTGTGTGTGAGTGTATGTGTGTGTATGTGCATGTATGTGTGTGTGTGTGTGAGTGTGTGTGGGTCAGAAGATACTTGCAGGAATCTTGGAGACTGAACTCAAGCCCCTTTATGCACTGAGCTATCTTGCCAACCTCTTAATTTTTAAAATCATTTTAAAAAAAATGTATTTGCTTTTGTAACTGGGTTTTGCTCTGTAGCTCACTTTGGCCTCAAACTCATGGCTGTCCTCCTGCCTCCTGAGTACTGGGTTATAAGTACAAGCCACCACACTTCAATGATTAATTTTTAAAACTGTATACATGAGCCAGGAGTGATGGTAAATCTTTAATCCTAGCACTTGGGAGGTAGTGTGTGTGTGTGTGTGTGTGTGTGTGTGTGTGTGGTCTAAGACAGGGGAAGCTACAGAGACATAGAAATCAGCTTGAAGGACCTCCCACTCCCACTGACCAAGTCTGGAATGTTTGAAAGCACCAAAGTTAATGAAACACAGTAACGAATTCTAAACCACTGGAAGAAAAAAAAAGACCCCCAGAGTACATGCCCCCAGTAAAGAATTGGCGGGGACAGAAGAGCAGGCCCTTGCTCACCGGACAGTGCTAAGTGACACTGGTAAACGCCAGTGCCAACACCCAGCACAGCAGGGCAGCCCGGGGGCAGGGTTAGAAATGGCTAAGGAGGCGGGGGCGTTGGTGGCGCACGCCTTTAATCCCAGCACTAGGGAGGCAGAGGCAGGTGGATCTCTGTGAGTTCGAGGCGGGGCTGGACCGATAGCCTCCAAAACAATACAGAGAAACCCTGTCTCGTAAAACCAAAAAAAAAAAAAAAAAAAAAGAGAGAGAGAAAGAGAAAGAAATGGCTAAGGAGTGGCGTGGGTGTCTAGCAAGCACAAGGCCCTGAGTTCTAGCCCAGCACTGTAGGAAAAAAGAGAAGGAGGAGGAAGGGGAGGGAAGGAAAGGAGAGGGGAGGGAAGAGAAGGGAAGGGGAGGGAGGGGAGGGAGGGAGGGGAGGGAGGGAAGAGAAGGGAAGGGGAGGGAAGAGAAGGGAAGGGGAGGGAAGAGAAGGGAAGGGGAGGGAAGAGAAGGGAAGGGGAGGGAAGGAAAGGGGAGGGGAGGGAGGGGAAGGGAAGAAAAGGGAAGGGGAGGGAGGGGAAGGGGAGGGAGGGGAGGAGGGAGAGAGCATGTGGGGAAAGAGGCACAGGCTGCTCCCGAGGTTGTGTGATCCCAGCTACTTGGGAGACTTAAGCAGGAGGACTGCCAGTTCCAAGTCTGCCTAGGCTACTTAGTGAGCCTCTGTTTTCAACAACTGAATGGTGAAAAGAGCTGGGCGTACTACGTGTGTCTAGCATGCTTGAGGCCCGAGGTCATTCTCTAGCACTGCCAAAAATAGGACACAGAGTATGGCTGGGTTGGTAGAGTGTTTGCCCAGCATTCACAAATCTCTGGGTTCAAATTCCAGCATAGAAGGTCATCCTCAGCCACATAAAGAGCTCAAGGACAGCCTTAATTACATAAGTCCTTGTTTCAACGACAACAACAACAGAGGTATCACCTGGGTAGGTAGGGCGTGATAGGTTACTAGGTTAACATGTGTGAGGACCTGGACCTGATCCCAGCCCTGAAAAGGGATGAAAATATAAGATGTGCCAAGATCCCCAGGACTCTGCACCCAAGGCAGTGCTAAGGGAGATGACCTATGACCTGACCTTCCAACCCTGCTTCCTGCTCCTTCTAACATTAGATGGACAACAGTGTGGTGGCCTAGAACCCTTATAATCGCAGCACTCAGGAGGCTGAGGCAGGAGGATTACTGTACATTTGGGG
Source organism: Mesocricetus auratus (assembly GCF_017639785.1). Lineage (NCBI taxonomy): Eukaryota > Metazoa > Chordata > Mammalia > Rodentia > Cricetidae > Mesocricetus > Mesocricetus auratus. The sequence goes on along the minus strand of NW_024429212.1, from coordinate 13,580,555 downwards.
ACCAGCCTTGAGGACAGGGTAGGTTTGGGCCAGCTTGGGCTACACAGTGAGACCATGTTTCAAAATGAAAAGACAGCAAATACATAAATTAATAAAAAATGCCATAAGTGTATATCTCTCTTGAATCTGATATAACGGGAAATGTCACTCACAATTGTAAAATATAGGACCAGGAAGTCACTTTCCAAAGTCTCTGTGGGGACACACTTTCTACCCCAAAAGAAGTAACAAGAATTCTGAACCCCATCCTTGCAGGAAATGTCTCTAGCCATAGGGATTCAGGGGGTTCTGTGGCTTCAAATGCCCCCTAAGCCTTCAGTCACCAAATGACTCAGAACCATCCAGCAGAAAATTCTAGAAACAGTGCAGGTGATAGCTCAACATGACTTTTGTGTGTTTTAAACTGAGAGTTCCCTTACCCTCTCCCACTAAACTTCTACTCTACCCTCAGCAGACAGGGAACTAAGTACATGGAAGATACTAGGGATATATTCTGGAGTCCTGAAAGTTTATCTATCTGATTGTTACTATTAATTGAATTAAACTAGTGCTGGATGAGAGCCTAGAAATGTCACTGACTTTGGCAGGCCTGAAGACAGTAAGTTCTCACTGAATGCATGAGTACTGTTTGTTCAACAGCAATGTGCACGCCTTGTACTGAATAGAGAGAGAACACAGCAGGAGGTTTGCTTCACTGGGAATCTTCTTGGGAAACAGTATCCTTTTCTAGAAACACCTTTGTGACACTGAGAAGGTCACAAAGACTCAACAAAACCCACGCCAGGATGTGCTGGCAGTGGGGGAGGGTTCCTTGCTGACCTACAGCCTGCAATCCCTGCTCTGCAAAAAGGTTTGGAAACCTAAAAAATAAATCCTGATTGCTAATAAGAATAAATCTAATGAAGTCAGAAATCATCGTGAACACCAGCCTGAATACAGTGATAGTGTTTTTTCCGCACCCCTGGGGCCTCCTTGAATTTATCTGCCCCAACATATTCGAGCTAGAAACATCTGGTGCACTGACCTACAGTCTCAGCTATTTGGGCTGCTTGAACCCAGAAATTGTATGCCAGTTCGGGCAACATCACAAGTCTGATTTAATCGTAGCTGTTTTAAGCCCATCCTAGTGGCATAAACCTGTAACCCCAGCTCCACCAGAGGCTGAGGGTCCCACGAGGAACAAACGTTCAAGGCCTGTCTGAACGACAGTGAACTGGACAGCACTCTGGTCAACTTAAAGAGACCATGAGCCAAGAAAGGAAGAAATGAGGGAGGGAGGGAGGGAGGGAGGGAGGGTGGGAGGGAGGGAGGGAGGGAAGGAGACAAGGCAAGAAAAAGAGGGAGGGAGGAAAGATAAAACAGGAAGAAAAGGAGGAAGGGAGGGAAAGGGGAAGAGGGGAAGGAGAGACTAAAAGAGAAGCCAGGAGGACTGGCAGGAGGGCTCAGTGGGGGAGGAGCTGTTGCTAAGTCTGACGACATGGGTTCAACCTTTGGAATCCACACAGTGGAAGGAGATCTCTCCCACAATTTGTCCTCTGACACCCACACTCCCAAACTCCATCGGTCCACTAAATCATGCCATCAATTCTTTAAAAAAACTAGGGAGCTCAGCATGATGGCACATGTCTATAATCTCAGCCCTTGGAAGGTGGAGGCAGGGTGATCAGGAATTCAAGGGCAATTAGGGTTTCACACAAGCCCATCTCAAAGCAACCAGACGAGGGGGCAGGCTTGGGACTCGGTGCCTGGCATTAGGCGTAGTGTAGGGGTGAGCCCCATAAGGGCAGAGATAAGGAAATAGCACAGGTGAAGATAAAAGGAAGTGAAAGAGAAACAACTCTATCTGCCTCTCCTTCTTCCTCTGGAGGCCAGACTCACTTCTGACCCTCCAGCCTTTTGAGTGCAAGTTCTTATTCTGGTAAAATAAATTTATTATATTCCCTATTGCATTGACCATCATCTTTAGCGTAGGTTCAATCTTCAGTGTGTGTGTGGGGGGGGGAAGAGTTGTATTAAAATGTTCCTTTTTAAAAATCACATTCAGTGTGTGTGTGTGTGTTTGTCTGTCTGTGTGCTCCCACATGAGAGCACTCATGCACATGTGCAGGCAGGCCATGGAAAGTGTGTGGAGTTCAGGGACAACTGTGAGAGTCAGCTCTCTCTCTCCTACCACCGTGGAAATCTCAGGGATCAAACTCAGGTCCCTTCGGCTGGGAAGCAAACTCCTTACCCACTGAGCCTTCTCAACAGCCCTGAAAGTAAGTGCTCTTTAATGTTTAAAATATTTTAAAAAGATATCATTACATTTTTCAAAAGTAAGTCTTACCTTGTATGTGTTCCAGAATTTCTGCTTCAGATCCAAAAATATGTCATCCTTTCCATGGAGAATGCTCATACCTATTTACCGAAACCCAACAGAAGGATTTTAGAAGCAGAATGGTTACTGTATAACAGTGTGTTCAAGTTTCTCATCCCAACAGCATCCAGGCACATCCAGTTCCAATAGTTCACGATGCTGCTGTTGATCCAACAGGAAAACAAGAGTATCTCTGCTTTAAAACTGAATGCTAAAGGAACACCAGGTAGGAAACGAGAAAAGCCATGTATAAAAGTTACAGCAGGGGCTGGAGAGATGGCTCAGAGGTTAAGAACACTGACTGATCTTTCAGAGGACCTGAGTTCAATTCCCAGCGAACCACATGGTGGCTCACAACCATCTGTAATGAGATCTGGCGCCCTCTTCTGGCAGGCAGACATATATGGAGGCAGGATGTTGTATTCATAATAAATAAATCTTTAAAAAGAAGTTACAGCAGAATGATTCTTTATCTGAATGAAGAACCCACAAAATGCAAGCATGGGATAATGAGCTTGCTGGTGACTTCCTGATTTTACGTTTATCTTACATTTATTTATTTACCATGTGTGTGTTTGCACTTGCACTGGCCAAATGTGGAGGAAGGGAACACCGAGCTGGGGTCAGTTCTCTCTCCACAGCGTGGGTTCCAACACTGCCAGGCTTAGCAGCAAGCGCTTGTACCAGCCCAGCCATCTTCCCATCCCCTCATTCATTTTTGCTTTTCTTTAAGTATTTTTAAAATGTTTTGGAGTTGTTTTGTGCATTCGGATGCTTTGCCCGTAAGTTTGAACACCACAGTGCAGTGGGCGGCTGTAAGATGCAATGTGGGAGCTGGAAATGGAGGCCTGGTCTTTTGCGAGTGTCCTTAACTGCTGAGCAGCCTCTCCAGCTCTTTCTTTCCCTCTCTATACAGCCCTGGCTGTCCTGGAGCTCCCTCTGTAGACCAGGCTGGCCTCAGACTCACAGAGATCCCCCTGCCTCTGCCTCCCGAGTGCTGGGATTAAAGGTGTGCGCCACTATGCCCAGTTTATTTGTTCTTTTGTGAGACAGGACTTCAAGTGCCACAGATTGGTCTCAAACTCCCTAGGAGGTAGGCAGAGATGGCTTGGTCCCCCTGCCTCTGCTCCTCAAGTGCTGGAACTACAGATGGGGGCGACCGTGCCCAGAAACGTGTTGCTGGGGGTGGAGCCAGGTGCTGAACAAGCAAAGTGAGTTGCACCCCAAGCCCCAACTTTGAAAAAAACAAAAACAAGAAATTAATCCTTTTCCCTTTTCTTGTCCTTCCTTTCTTTTGTTCTTTCTTTATTTGTGCTGGGATTAAACCCAGAGCCTCAAGCATGGCAAACCTACCCTCCACCACTGAGCTACACTGCCACATCCTCACCCTAACTCCGTTCCTTTAAAAACTAAAAACAAAAACTCCTGGGCCCTGGACATTCTAGCAACTACAAATTTCCCATCATTGTGTTCTAACCAGAGCTTAACGTTCAAGACATAGAGCCAAGACCTTACTTTTAAAGGAGAGTGTAGAAACAGCAGCACTTTGAAATTTTGTGACAGCCCTGATTGTGCAGGGGGGGGGGGAGGAGGTAAGAGTGTTATCAGCCAATTGCAGGGAGATTCTCCAAACAAAACCCAGCAAGTACTGTGGTGCTGGGATCGGCCCGCCCAGTCAACGCTAAGAGCTCACATCGCGGTATCATTTCACCCTCCTGATAATTAACCGAGATGAGGAGAGTTAAAAGGGGGACGAGACAACTAGCCATGGTGGCCCTGTGGAACTAACAACCAAGAGGCTGAGGCAGGAGGACTGCCACGAGTTCAGGGCGAGATTACAATACACAGCACGGTTCTGTCTAAAACTAAAGTGCTCAGGGAGCAGGTGCGCCACCGGAGTATCGGTTTTCAAGTAGCGCCAACTCCCACACCCGAGCTCCCCGTCACTGTAACATGAAGCAGGGGAGGCTGAGCCAAAAGCCTGAAAAGAAGACGGGGCAAAAATCCAGACTGGTGATCACCTACCAAAAGGCCTCGGGTCTTCATCCTAGGCATCATTCCCTAGTCTCAGAGTGGTCACACACACCATAACTCCCAGCATCAAGATGAGGGGCAGCCCGGGTTATGCTGTCTTCCAGTGAACTTCGTTTCCTCGTTCTATACCATGGGAATTTTGAGAGTATCCGCCTTACTATTGCGGTACTAGCAGTACCTTAGATTTGTGGTAGCTCAAGGATTAAACAGGAATCTAGTCTGTCAGGTCGCAGGCCCTGACCCCTTCCCCGCTGCACCAAGCCGTAGTTAATTTAAGTACAGGAATCCATTTGCAAAGCTGGCTGGGAGACCACCCCAGAGGACAAAACACTGCGCTTGGGCAAATCAGAAGGCTCTAGCTCTCCGCTCATCTGTCCCGACCTCACTGAGCGTCATCTTAGCGTGGCGTTAGCTGACTGAGACTGTAAGAGGTCACCAGGTCTTTGATTGTTTCCCGTGGGCTACAGAAGAAAAGGAAGCGAATACATTCCCTCTAAAGTACTTCCCACAGGAGGGGGCGTTTCTCTTAGCCGGGCTCGCTTACTCTCAGCCAGTTTCGAGAGACATTAATAGGCCGGGTGGGTCAGACTTGTCATCCCAACAGTTTGGGGGACGGACGTGGGAGAATCACAAGTTCAAGGCCAGCCTGAGACACTTAGTGAGTTCCTGTCTCAGAAGTAAAACCGAGCTGAACACCGGGGATTCAGTTGACAGTTGACAGAGCTTTAGACTCAGTTGTCAGTGATCTCCCACCTCCCAGAGCCAAGGGCAGGTCCAGTCCCTGGAGAAAACTCTCCAGATACGGAGTGGCATTCCCCAGATGCCACTGCCTTCGAGGGTAGCGGAATCGGTAAGGAGAGAAACCGTGAGATCTTTTGTTGTTTTTTCAGAAGACCAGGCAGAAAGGCTTTCCAAGGCCAGGCCATCCAGCCCAGCGTGAAGAGAGCTCCTTCGCAGGTACGCAAGCCCCTTCCGCTCTCTGCGTGACCCCCAGCCCCACCCCAAGCAAGACTAAGGCCCTGGAGGAGACTTTCTATAATCGCAGGCTCCACTCATTCTGTCCCCAGAGTGCCCTCATTTTTGGTTGAGGAAGTTGGCTGCAGAGCCTCAGGTGTGGCTGTTTGCAGAATAGGTGGAGCTCAGGGATGCAGCTTCTAGGCGCCTCAGCCAGGGTCTCTTGCATGCGCCCTTTTCTGAAGGAAAGGAGAGGCCAACCCTCTACCCTGAACACCGCCAACTTTAACCTCTCAGCTCTGACACCAACCCCTTAAATCCCTGGCACGCTGAATCTCCAGTTCCCCGGCCAGCAGCCCCCCCAAACTCTTCCTCTCGGAAACCTAAAGTCCCCCAGCGTCCAGACCTCCTGTCAAGGCTTCAAGGCTTCCTTCCAGCCCTGGCTCTCTGGCCGCAGAGCTGTCACCTCCCAGCCTCAACCCCAGTAGCTTCAGATCTCCGGTCTCTGCGCCCTCCCCCCAGTTCTCCCGGGCCACCCCCTTGCCCAGCCCCCAAGGCTCCTTGCCCGGGCCTCCGGGGCTCCACTCCCAGCCTCTGCGCCCCGGCCCGGCCCCTCACCGACGTAGAAGGCGGAGAGGGCAATCGGCCCACCGACCGTCTGATCGCACAGCACCTTGGCCAGGACCGTGCGCGGCGCGCGGCCGGGCAGCGCGCGCTCCAGCAGGCGCAGCCACGCGTAGTTGAAGTTGCCGTGGAAGGTCACGGCGAGCGTGGCCACGCGCCGCGTCTGGCGCCAGTCGGCCGGGCCTCCCCGCAGCCGCTGCTGCAGCGCGTCGCCCGCCGAGAAGAGCCCGGCGTAGAGCAGCACGTTGGTGGGCCACGGGTAGCGCCGCGCCGCGCGTGGGAGCGCGCGCCACCAGCTCGCCATGCCCGCCGCGAGGGTCGCCGTCCGCGCCTGCACACCTGACTGAGCCGCAGGCGCCCAAACCATTGGACACCGCTGAGCACACCCAACCCGCACGCCCAATCCCGTGACGGCTGGCGGGGAGGGCGGAGCCTCTGGGATGTGCGGAGTCCACCCGGTTTGGACCATTTTCAAGAAATCTGCAGGAGGAGGAGAGGTCCTCGGAAAGATAGCAGATCTGTCGTTCCTAAAGGCCGGGCTGTCACCGGGGCCAGTGAAGATAACCTCACGGCTTTGTGAATATGCCAAAAAACAGTGGCCCCTACACTTAAGAGCAGGATTTGTTTGTTTGTTTGTTTGTTTGTCTCCTGTGTTTCAGGCTGGGCCCCAACCCCATGTGTAGCTGAGGATGACTTTGAACTCCTGCGGCTTCCACCTCCCAGATTCTGGGATTACAGGTTTTGTGCCAGGGAGTCCAACTTAAAGTGGTAAATTCTGTGATCCGTGAATCCTATTTCTGGAAGGCGACGTGAAGCTCTGTAGCAGTGATTACCTAGCATGCCGAAGGTCCCATCTCTAATTCCCCACTACTGCAATAAACATGAGGGAAGACACTAGCTCAGCTACCAAAGCGGCACGTACTCGAGATGCTTGCAAGCGGAGACTCCATCTTTCTACCAGACAATCCGTTGCTTTCTGTGTCACTATGGGCCAGAGGTCAGGCTGAGGTCTTTCATGAATGAAATAGCACTGGATGATGTGACGATTACTCTCCCCACTTCAGCCTGTGTCTCAGTGACCCCTGTCACCCCAAAACAGGCTTGGACAACCGTGGTACCCGTTCCAAAAGCAAGGCTGGGTGGGCGTCTGGGCAACAGATAGAAAGTCTGGCTTTGTGCACCTCATTCCCCGCCCCCGCCTTTTCCTGCCTTTCCCCCCTTCCACGGTTTTCAACCTCTCTCATCCAGTATCTCTCCTCTCTGTCTTCTGTTTGTTCACCGTATTCAATTTTCCCTCTCTTCAAAAAAAAATCGGGCTGATGAGGCGACTCAGAGCTTGAGAGCACTGGCTGGTCTTCCAGAGGTCCTGAGTTCAATTCCCAGCACCCACATGGTAGCTCACAACCATCTGTAGTGAGATCTGGTGCCCTCTTCTGGCCTGCAGTGATACATGCAGGCGGGACACTGTACACATAATAAATGAATACATCTTTGAACTTTGGGTGCCCACCCCACAATGAGGGATGCTCTCTCAGCCTGGACTCTTGGGGGAGGGCCTAGGCCCTGCCCTGGATGAAATGGCAGACTCTGGAGATCCCCCATGGAGGGCCTCACCCACCCTGGGGAACAGAGTGGGGGTTGGGTGGGGGGTGGGGGAGCTGGGGGGTGCGGGGGAGGAGGGGAGGAGGGAGGGAGCTGGGATTGGCATGTGAAGTAAGCTTGTTTCTAATTTAAATAAAAAACTAGTACCTTATTTCCTTATATTTATGTTTTATGATTTATTTTTATGCTACGTGTACGTGTGTTTTGTCTACATATCTCTATCATGCCAGGTGCCCACAGAGTTACACACCATCCTTAGCTGCCATGCGGTGCTGGGAATCAAACCTGGGTCCTGGAGGGGTGGAGGTCAGTTCTCCTCTCCCACTTCGTACGTCCTAGGGATTGCGTTGTCAGTCAGTCAGGCTTGGAGACGAGAGCCTTAATCTACTAAGCCCTCCCGCCAACTCAGGGTTTTCGTTTTGAAATAGTTGCAGACTTAGGAAAAACGTAGCAGAATTATAAAAGGAAAATGAATGTGATGGCCCGTCATCCCTGCACCGGGAGAGAGAGCTGCTGAGGCAGACTGCCCAGAGCTTAGGGCCACCCTGGCCTGTATAATAAGACCCCGTCTGGAAACAAAAGCAAGAAAACACACAAAAGATGCAAAGACGTCTCATGTACTCTGGTTCATTTGTTTTGTTTTGTTTGAGCCCAGAGCTCACGTAGCCCAGCCCAGCCTCAACTTCCTAATCCTCCTGCTTCTGCCTCCTCAGAACTAAGGTTACAGGCTTGTGTCACTATACACTCTTTACTCAATCCTCCAAGTGTTGACATCTTGCATAACCATGTACAATGATCAAAACAAGGAAATACGATCTGATGGAATAGAGTTACCCAGTCACATGCCAATCTTACTTAAGCTGCTGCCAGAAAGTCCCTTTCTCATCCATCAACCAATCCCGAGCTGCTGTACTGTTGTTTCCCTTTGGTCTCCAATCTGAACCATAGACCAGTTCTCTCAAAGGTTGTCCCTAACTGTAAGTCACTTTTTATAAGCTGAGTTGTCTCCTACCCTGGTTTATGCTTTGAAGCCCTAACTCTTGGTACTTCAGAACGTGACTGTATTTGGAGACAAAGACCTTCAAGAAGCCACCCAGTTAAAATGAGGCCACGAGGCAGGCAATGAAATCTGTACTGTGTCTTCAAAAGAGGGATGGACTCAGCGAGAGACACCATGGTGGATTCTCACAGAAGAAAAGCTATAGGCGAGGACTTGATAACAAGGAGGCTGACTGATGGGAGGTGGTGGTGCATGCCTTTAGTCCCAGCACTCAGGAGGCAGAGACAGGTGAGTTTGAGGCCAGTTTGGCCTACTGAGCGGGTTTTTTTTTTCCGAGGCAGGGTTTCTCTGTAGCTTTGGAGGCTGTGCTGGAACTCGCTCTTGTAGACCAGGCTGGCCTTAAACTCACAGAGATCCGCCTGCCTCTGCCTCCCGAGTGCTGGGATTAAAGGCATGCGCCACCAACGCCCGGCTTACTGAGTGAGTTCTAGGATAGTGCAAAGCTATAGAGAACCCTGTCTTGAAAAACAAAAACAAAAAAAGAAGATGGCTAGAGATTTGGATTGGTTGTGCTGTCCTTGCTTATATTCCTAGCACTTGAGAGGGGGAGGCATAAGGGTCAAGAGTTCAAGATTAGTACCAACTACACAGTGAGTGAGTTAGAGGCTAGCCTGTGCTACACAGACTACGACTTTAGTAGCAAGAGGGCTCAGAGGTAGAGGAACTTTACTTCCATCTCCAGAACACACATGGTGGAAGGAGGAATCTGATTCTACAAACTGTCCTACGACCTTCCCACACGCCATGCCTTGCACACTCACACACACACACATACACACATACACACACAGAAAGAAAGGCACAGACAGAGAGCTTGGGGAGGAAAACCAGTAAAGGAAGGAGGAAACAGGGAGAGCAATACTGGAAGGAAAGGGAGACACTGGTTGTCTGTATCTACAAGCCAGAGAAAAAAGTCAGAATACAGCTAGGCATGACCCTGGCCTTCTAGCTTCCTGAACTGTAGGAAACATATGTTTCTGTTGAACCTAGTCTTCAGTATTATTGCACACAAAGGAATTCATCCTTGCTCTAGTCCCCGGGACTCTGCTAGTGTCCGTGTGTTTTGAGTTTCCACACTGCCCACAGAACCGTTTCTAGGGCTCTCATTGTTCCGCCACCGGTCCCAAGAGAATCTGCCAGATTTTCCCCACCTAGGCAAGCTTCTAGCTCAGCAACATATCTGTTTATTACTTATTCCAATTATAGTTTCTATTGTGTGATGAAACACCAAGACCAAAAGGCAAGTTGGGGAATTTTTTAGTTTGGGTTTCTGTTGAAGTAAAGAGAAACCACCACCACTGCAGCAACTCTTTTTTGTTTTGTTTTGTTTTAATTTTTATTTTTAAATTTAAATTTAAATTAGAAACAAGGTTGCTTCACATGTCAATCTCAGGTCCCTCTCCCTTTCCCTCCCCTCCTCCCATGCCCTCCCACCAACCCCCCCAATATTCTTTCCCCTGGGAGGGTGAGGCCCTCCATGGGGGTGTCCATAGTCTGTCATTTCATATAGGGCAGGGCCTAGACCCTCCCCTAAGAGTCCAGGGTGAGAGTGCACCTCACATTGTTGGATGGGAGTCCAAAGTTCATTTGTATGCCCGGGATAAATACTGATCTACTACCCAAGGCTCAATAGATTACCTAGGCCTCCTCACTGACACCCCCATTCAGGGGGTCTTGTTCAGTCCCATGCTGGATTCCCAGGCATCAGTCTGGGATTCAAGAGTTAACCCTTGTCAGGTCAGCTGTTTCTGGGGGGTTAAACCAGCCCAGTCTTAACCTCTTTGGTCATCTGTCCTCCCTCTCTGTTATTGGCTTTCTTGAGTTCAGCTCAGTGCTTAGCCGTGGGAGTCTGCCTCTTCTTCCATCAGCCTGGGATTCAAGAGTTAACCCTTGTCAGGTCAGCTGTTTCTTGGGGTTAAACCAGCCCAGTCTTAATCCCTTTGGTCATCAGTCCTCCCTCTCTGTCACTGGATTCCTTGAGTTCTGTTTAGTGCTTAGCCGTGGGAGTCTGCCTCTGTTTCCATCAGCCACTGAATGAAGTTTCTGTTTCCCAGACTCTCCGGCCGTGGGATTGTAGGCTGGCACTCCCCAGATCTATGTCTAAAATCCATATATGAGAGAGTACATGCCATGTTTCTCTTTCTGTGACTGCGTTACCTCATTCAGGATGGTTTCTTCTAGTGTCATCCATTTGCCTGCAAATTTCAAGATTCCATTTTTTTTTTCTGCTGAGTACTACTCCATTGTGTAAATGTCCCACATTTTCTCTACCCACTCTTCGGTTGAGGGGCATCTAGGTTGCTTCCAAGTTCTGGCTATTACAAATACTCACAGCAACTCTTTTAAAGGAAAACACTTCATTGGGGCTGGCTTGCAGTTTCAGAGGTTTCGTCCCATGTGGTCATGGCGGGAAGCAGACACGGTGCGGGAGAAGGAGCTGAGAGTTCCGCATCTTGACCCACAGGCAGCAGAGGAGACTCTGTAGGCCACACAGAGCACAGCTTGAGCATATGAGACCTCAACGCCTGTCCCCACAGTGACACACTTCCTCCAACAGGGCCACGCCTCCTAACAGTGGCACTCCCTATGAGCCAAGCATTCCAACACTTGAGTCTATGGGGGGCCATACCCATTCTAACCAGAACATTCCATTCTGTGGCCCCCATAGATGTGTAGCTAGAACATAATGCAAGATGCATTTAGTCCAATTTCTGAAGTCCCCACAGTCTCAACAATGTTTGAAAGTTCAGTGTCTTCTGAGATTCATACAATCTCTTAACTGTAATCTATAAAATCAAATCGAAAGTCAGATCACATACTCCCAACATATAATGATACAGGATATACCTTACCACTCCAAAATGGAGGAAAATGAGGCATAATGGAGCATAATGAAGAAATAAATGGACCAAATCAAGACTGAAAACCAGCTGGGCAAACTCCAAACTCTGCATTTCCATTTCTGACGTCAAAACCCTCTTCAGATCTCCAACTCCTTTCAGCTTTGTTGACTGAAACATACTTCTTTCTCTTGGTTGGGTCCATTCCCTGTTAGGAGCTCTCCTGGCATCTCCAGCATCTCAGGGTCTCCATGGCAACACAGGGTTCAGCTTCAACTTCACAGCTTCACACAGTGGCCTCTCCAGGCCTTCACACAGGGACACCCCTGACACATGCCTGGTCTCAGCGGCTTTCCTTAGTCGCAGAGGGGGATTCTATAATCTCTTTTTTTTCTATCCTTGACTCTAAAACCAGAACCACACGGCTGAAGTTTCCAAGTTCTGCTGCTTGCTGGGGCTGGAGCATGCTCTCGTCCAATTACATCTTCATTAGCCTCCTGTTTTCAATGGTTTCCTTCACTGCCTAAGCTTAGCTGGCCTTGAACTCAGATATCCTCCTGTCTCTGTCTCCTGAGCGTAGGGATTAAAGTTGTGTACAACATGCCTGGACCCAAGCTTTCCTTCAATTCCTTTTCACAAGTTGGCAGTTTTGCTGGGTGGGGTCTTGCCGAAGGTCACCACTCCCTTTATTCCATTTAACATCAGGATTTTCTTTAATCTGTCCATCTCCTTGAACATAACACTTAGCTCCATTCCATTTCCTGGTGTCTCTTTTCTCCTTAAGTTGTACATTTTGTAACTTTTCTTTTACTCTCTATAAACTTTTCAGTTTACTCCTATTCACTATAGATCTTCATAAGAAGAAATACTAATAGCAATATAACAGAACCTATACTAGGCTGTTTTGAAATTTCCTCTGCTAGTGGAATTAATCCAAATCTCTTCCTTTTAGTCTCAGGTAGACTTTTTTGAACAAGGGCAAAAAGCAGGCACACTCTTCACCAAAATATCACAAGAAAGATCTCTAGGAGACATACTAACATTCTCCTCTGAAACCTCTTGAGGCAGACCCCACAGTCCAAAACTCCCTCAGCAACACTCTCTTCCATGTTCCTACAAGTATGGCTCATTAAACCCACTTAAAGTATTCAGCTGCTTTTCTAATCCAACATCCCAAAGTCTGCATTCCTCCACACAAAAACATGGTCAGGCTTATCATAGAAATACCAACTTCTGTCTTTTTTTTTTTTTTTTTGGTTTTACGAGACAGGGTTTCTCTGTTTTGGAGGCTGTCGGTCCAGCCTAGCCTCGAACTCACAGAGATCCGCCTGCCTCTGCCTCCCGAGTGCTGGGATAAAAGGCGTGCACCACCAACCAACGCCCGCCAACTTCTGTCTTAGTTTGGTTTTTTTATTGCTGTGAAGAGACATCATGACCACAGAAACTCTTTTTTTTTTTTTTTTCTCGAGACAGGTTTTCTCTGTATTGTTTTGGAGGCTGTCCCAGAACTCACTCTATAGACCAGGCTAGCCTCAAACTCACGGATATCTACTGAGTACTGGGATTAAATGCATGCACTAGTCAGTGGCCGAGCAAGAGGCCCTGAAACTGGAAAAGAGAGATAGTGTCAGTAGCCAAGAGAGAGGCCCAGAAGCAGGGACAGAGAGTGTGCCAACCACCAAGTGAGCAGCTCGTAAACCAGGAGAGAGGGTGTGTGTCAGAGGCCTAGTGGGAGGCCCGGAACCACTGACAGCAGTGGTTTCCAGAAACTATCTTAAGAAGTACTCCTGGGCCAGCTGTGGGTGGTACACACCTTACCCACCTGCACCTAGAGGAGTGATCACTGGAGTCAGGGCACAGCCAGCACCTAGAGGAGAGACCATCGGAGCCTTGGCACCACCTACACCAAGAGGAGAGACCATCGGAGCCTTGGCACCACCTACATCTGGAGGAGCAATCACTGGAGGCTCAGCCCTGCTTGCACTTGAAGGAGCTTTCAAAGGAGCCCCTGAAGCACAGGCTCCGCCTGTGTGGATTGGGGGGGGGGATGTGTAGACAACAGGTAAGAATACACTCAACAACACAAGAGCAATACAGCACCACCAGGCACTAGGGGTTCCACAACAACAAGACCTGAACATCCCAACATAGATGAAACAGAAGAAAACAACCTTAAAAATAACTTTATGAAGATGTTTGAGGCCCTTAAAGGGGAAATGAAAAAATCCCCTTGAAGAAACGGAGGAAAAGACAAACAAAAACTGGGAAGAGACCAGCAAATCCTTTAAAGAACGCCAAGAAAAAGCAATCAAACAGGTGAAGGAAACGGTTCAAGACTTGAACACTGAAATAGAGGCAGTAAAAAAAGCACAAACTGAGGGAATTCTGGAAATGGAAAATCTGGGTAAATGATCAGGAACTACAGATGCAAGCATGAACAACAGAATACAAAAGGTGGAAGACAGAATCTTGGGCGTTGAAGATATGACAGAGAAAGTAGACTCATTGGTCAAAAAAAAAGTTAAATCCAACAAATTCTTAACACAAAATATCCAGGAAATTTGGGACACCACCAAAAGACCAAACCTAAGAATAATTGGGATAGAAGACGGAGAAGTCCATCCCAAAGGCACAGAAAATATATTCAACAAAAAAAGCATGAAGAAAACTTTCCCAACCTAAATAAAAACATACCTGTGAAAGTACAAAAAGCTTACAGACCAACAAATAGACTGGACCAAAAAAAAAGTTCCCTTGCCACATAATAATCAAAACACTAAACATACAGAATAAAGACAGAACATTAAGATCTGCACAGGGAAAATGGTCAAGAAGCATATAAAGGCAGGCCTATCAAATTACATGCAAGTTCTCAATGGAAAAAATGAAAGCAAGAAGATCCTTGTCAGGCATGAATGCTAGCCCAGACCACTATAGACAGCAAAGTTTTAAATCACCTTAGATTGAGTAAACAAGATATTCCATGACAAAATCAGATTTAAACAATACCTATCCACAAATCCAGCCTTACAGAAAGTACTAAAAGAAAACTCCAATTCAGGGAAATTTGCTATACCCACAAAAGCACAGGCGATAGATAATCTCACACCAGCAAATCCCTAAGAAGGGGAGCACACCGGCAATACTGCTATCAACAACAAAAACAAAAATAACAGGAACTAGAAGCCACTGATCATTATTATTTTTTAAAAGATTTATTTATTTATTATGTATACAGTGTTCTGGCATGCATGCCAGAAGAGGGTATGAGATCTCATTGTAGGTGGTTATGAACCACCATGTGGTTGCTGAGAATTGAACTCAGGACCTCTGGAAGACCAGTCAGTGCTCTTAACCTCTGAGCCATCTCTCCAGCCCGCCATTGGTCATTATTATCCCTCAATATCAGTGACTCGATTCCCCTATAAAAAGACACAGGCTAGCTGGGCATTGGTGGCGCACGCCTTTAATCCCAGCACTCGGGAGGCAGAGGCAGGCGGATCTCTGTGAGTTCGAGGCCAGCCTGGTCTACAAAGTGAGTTCCAGGACAGCCTCCAAAGCTACAGAGAAACCCTGTCTCGAAAAACCAAAAAAAAAAAAAAGACACAGGCTAACAGATTGGATATGAAAATAGAATCCATCCTTCTGCTGCATACAAGAAACATGCCTAGAAAAAAAAAAAAAGAAATATGCCTCAATGTCAAAGACAGAAGTTACCTCAGAGCAAAGGGTTGGGAATTTTCCCAATCAAATGGACATGAGAAACAAGCTGGTATAGCTATCCTAATGCCTAACGAAATAGACTTCAAACTAAAATTAGTCAAAACAAATGGAAAAGGTCATTTTGTATTCATCACAGGAAAAATCTACGAAGATGAAGTCTCAGTTCTGGACATCTATGCCCCCAAATACAAGGGCACCCTCAATTGTAAAAGAAACATTGCTAAAGCTTAAATCACACATCAAGCCCCACACACTAATAGTGGGCGATTTCAACACCCCACTCTCACCACTGCACAGGTCTCCCAGAGAGAAACTTAACAGAGAATAAGGGAACTAACAGATGTTATGACTCAAACGAGCCTAACAGACACCAAAACATGAAAGAATATACCTTCTTCTCAGCACCCCACAGAACCTTCTCTAAAATTGGCCACATACTCAGTAACAAAGCAAACATCAACAAATACAAAAAATTGGAATAAACCCATGTATCTTATAGGCCTTCTGTGGCTTAAAGTTAGAATTCAACAACACGAACTGCAGAAACCGCATAAACTCATGGAAATAAAACAATGCTTACCTGAATCACCCAGTGGGCCAGCTCTCCTCTCCCCAAACTTCAGGTCTTAGAAAGGGACGTGGGGACTGCCACGTGGAAGAGGCACCGGTTGTCAGAGAAAAGTGAGGTTGTCAAGTTAACTTTAAATATCAAATAGTTTTTTGTCATAAAAGAAATATTGTGCATATTTACACTAAAGGTCTCTTTGTCCAAAGTGTAACATTAGCTGGATACACTGTATTTTTATCTCTTTTGGTAAATCTGGCAAACCATAGAGGAATGGGATGAATGTTTGTTGGGAATCGCTAACGTGTGGGCCAGTTTCCTGCACTGATTCATCACTGGCCATAGATACTCAGCAAATTCAGGGATTGGTAACGACCTGGAAAGACAGACATCTGCCAACACCTGGGTGCTCTTTATCATGCAGGTCAACCGGATCGACTTGATGGGAGTTGAAAGAAAGGGAAATGAATACTCAGATGTCTCTGGTGGACATGCCTATGTCACTGTATGTTTGCCTCTGCTTAAAAGCCATTAAAACATTCTGGGGGCTGGAGAGACGGGTCAGTGGTTAAGAGCACCGGCTGTCCTTCCAGAGGTCCTGAGTTCAATCCCCGGCAACCACATGGTGGCTCACAACCACCTTGAATGAGATCTGGTGCCTTCCGCTGGCCTGCAGACAGAAGACTGTATACACAACAAATACATAAAATATTTTTAAAAGCCATTAAGAAATTCAGTAGTGACAATTTATCAATCAAATAAATGTTAGAAGACCCATATTACTTTCAAATTAAAGATGTTTCAAGATCAATGACTTCATTACATGGTGTTCTATAATCTGTGCTTTCGGAGCCCTCTGGCAGTAATAAAGGGACACATTCATCTGCCATTAAGTTCCATTGAGGGTAGAGGATGGTTGGGACCCCAGAGACCCAGTGAAATGTAAAAGGGGAGTTTCTTAGGAACTCTCTCCGTGAGAAGTAAGCACTGATGTGGGAACAGAACTTCTATTTACAACCTTGGATAACATTAAAAAAGCATTTAGATGATTACAATGATGCTGTTATTACTTCATTTTGTATAAATGAATTAGAGTTTAAGAAAACCACCCACTGGGCCACAGTGTCTAAGACATAACCTCTTTTGTTAATCTCGACAATAGAAAGACTGTTATGCCCAGAAGTCATTGAGACCAAAGGTCACCCCTCAAGAGAGCTGAATGATCTCTCCAGCTCCACTTGTAGCCATGACATAAGTCCCAAAGCCAAGCAGTACAGACACCTCTGACCCAGGAGCTACACCCCTGCAAAACACTCCTGCTGGCCTTGCTATAGACAAGCCTCTGATGTGGGCCCAGCTGGCAATGGCTGCCGAAGTTGCTTTAAGAACGTAGAGGCCACCTTTGTCCATGTCAAACTAACGGAAACCACCACACCTTTGCTTGGGCCTCAAGTGTGTCCTAAGAGTGACTCTTTGTGAAAACAGACCAGGGAGGGAGGAAGACAGAAGGAATGTTAGTATATGTCAGAGGGAAACACTGGGAACCCTGACCAAGGGCCACATGGAAGGGACAGAGGCTGACAAGATTTCCCAGTGGGTAAAGACGCTTGCCACCCAGGTGGGGCACATATGACGAGCTTCCACACTGGCACCCGTAACCCCCTACCAAAATAGATTAATAAATGTTTTCTTAAAGGAGAAATCCCAGAGTACAAACAAGGAAAGGCAGGTGCTATACAAATGATCTGCAGAGAATCATGGTCATCCTGGTCCAGCGTCTGTCACCGAGCCTCGGGCCTTTCCAACCTTGGTCTATTTCCCACTCTCGAAATTGCTTCTCTCACGAGTGGATGACATCGGCCCGACTCTCTGTTCAGGGACACCAGTGCCTGGCAATCCAAGGTGGTACCTTTGAACCCCAATCCATACTTATAACACACCAAGTACCATCAAATGCCATCAGAACATGACAAGGGCACTGATGGCGAAGTCCTGTGTATATGTCAATAAAGCACTGTCGGCCAATAGGGAAGCACGATAGGTGGGACTAGGAGTCGAGGAGGATTCTGGGAAAGAGAGACACAGGCAGTCATGATGTAGTCACCATAGGAATAAGAGGTCTGGACCCTTTTCTACGGTAAGAGAGATACTTAGATTAGCAATTATGGGGTAAATACTTAAGTCAGAGCTAGCCAGTAAGAAACCAAGCAAACGGCCAACAGCTTTATAATTAATATAGCCTCCTGTGTGTTCATTTGGGACTGATGCGGCTCTGGAACCAGGCTGGTGGGAAGGCTGCACTCTACAGGATGCCATTTTCCTCTGCCTCTTGTGTGTCCTTGTTTGTTACATGTGTGCAGGTGTGAGGACAAGCTTGCCTATTGGCTGGTCTGAAATTTTCTATGTAGGCCAGGCTGGCCTGGAACTCAGGACATCTTGCCTTTGCCTCCTGATGGTTGGGAATAAAGGTTTGTACCACCATGCCTAGCTTCCACCTTGTTTTTTTAGAAAAGCTCTCCTATGAAACCTGGAGGCTATGACCAGCTAGATAGATGGCAGGTCAGCTAGCTGCTGGGATCACTCTGTCTTCCCCCACACATACCTCCAGTGCTGGGGTGTGTGCTGCCTGACACTGATTTTACCTGTTGGGACTCACAGCCCAGATCCTCATGCTCTCTGAACATAAATCATGGAGAGCCAGCCAGGTCGACCACATATGTAGAGACCACAGACCCTCCACTCTTCCCTGCCTCCAGTCACCCTTCTCCACTTCCGCTGCCCTGCATCTGTGCCCTGTGTGTATTGATGAACACTTATATCTGAGTCTGTGGCCTTCTAACATTGGGCTACCTTGTGAATCAAGTGTTCTTTTCACCCGGCAGGCACGGATCCTAGAGCTTCAAGCCTCCTAGGTGCATGCTCAGGCTCTGGGCTGTACACTTTCTGCAGAACTTGTAGGTTCAGCTGGACATGCCACACTGTGAGCAGGGCAGGCTGGATTTGATGAGCCGTTGCTCTGAGGTTCCAAGGCGGGATAGAAAGGTGGAAAGTTAGGAGGCGTAGGAAGTAGGAAGGAAAGGAAGCCCCTCAGCCCCTGGTCTAGTGTACCCTTCCTGGGAGTCAAGAGGCTTCATCACTGATTAAGCCAAAACTGCCTTCAGACAAGATGTGTTCTCCTGAAGACATCTTCCAGAGGACCTGGGTTCAATTCTCAGCACCCATACGGCAGCTCACAACTGTCTGTAACTCCAGTTCCAGGGGATCTGACACCTTCACACCAATGCACATAAATGAAATTTAAATAAATTATTAAAAATTCATCTTGTTACCAGAAGCTTGCTCTCTGCTCTCTTCTCTTCCCTGGTCCTGGTGACCACCATCATGTGAATTCAGCCGAGGTACATAGTATAGAAGACAAAGTTTATGAGAGTTTAACATGAGACACCCTCAAGTGTTATAGGATTTCCTGCCTGATTTCACAGCTTCCATGCCCCAAATGAACACACAGACGCTATATTGTAATTATATATTAATTATGAGACTGTTGGCCAATGGGTTGGGCTTCTTATTGGCAGCTCTGTCTTAATTATTAACCCATAACCACCACTATCTATGTATTTCCACATGGTCTCGGCTTACCAGAGAATGCCAGGCCTACAACTCCTTTGGCTGCTACGTTGTGACTCGTCTGGCTGGCTCTCCTGCCTGCCTTTCCCAGACTTCTCCTCCTCTCCTAGTCCTGCCTATCTTCCTGCCTCATTGGCCATTGGCCCAATAGTGTTTTATTCATCAACCAATAAGAGACACATATATAGAAGGACATGCCCATCACTCAAGTTTAAAAGTAGGCAGTTATCAAAGGGGCCATCGTACTGATCTGAATGTTTAAGTAGCCTTTATACTGTTTAATAATTATTAAAGACTTTGGAACAAATGGCTTTTCTGAGGGCTGTTTTGCTGTCCAAGTAAATGACAGTCTCATTTGGATCAATTCTAAATAGAGGGATAATGTAGTTTGGTTCTAGACAGAGTTCGTGTAGCTCAGGATAGCCTTTTAAAAAAAAAAGATTTATTATGTATACACTGTTCTGTCTGCATGTATCCCTGCAGGCCAGAAGGGGGCACCAGATCTCATTACAGATGGTTGTGAGCCATCATGTGATTGTTGGGAATTGAACTCAGGACCTCTAGGAAGACTAGCCACTACTCCCAACTCCTGAGCTACCTCTCTAGCCCTCAGGATAGTCTTGAACTCATCACATAGCTGAAGATGACCTTGAATTTCTGGTCCTCTTTCTCAGTCTCCTAAGAGATGGGATTACAGAAGTGTATCCTTAGTCATGATAGGCATTGTGTATCTGCTCTTTACCAAATAAAGCCCTCTATTAGACAGTGTGATGGTTTCAATAGTCAACACAATTTAGAGTGGCCTGGGGAAATAATCTCAGTGAAGAACTGTCTAGATCAGGTTGGCCTATGGGCACATCTGTGGCACTAATTACATTAATCGAAGTGAGAAGGCCTGCCTACTATGGCTGAAACCATTCCTATGTTTGGGTCCTGGACTGTTTAAGAGTAGAGAAAGAGAACCATGTGTATTCATTCTCTCTCTTCTCTTAAAGATATTTAGATTTACTTTACTTTATGTGTATGAATGTTTTGCAAGTGTGCTTTTATGTGTACCACATGTCATGTCTGCCTTCTGGATTTCCTGGAACTGGAGTTATGGGTGGTTGTGAACCACCTTGTGGGTTCTGGGAATGAAACCCAGATCTTCTGAAAAAGCAGCAAGTGCTCTTAACTAGGAGCCACTCTCTAGCCCCCTCTCTCTTCTCTTGACCTGGGATTTGATGTGACCATTTGCTCTAAGTCCCTGCTCCCTAATCTCCACAGTTATGGATTGCAATCTGGAATTGTAAGCTAAAATAAACTTTTGTGAGGGTGTTTCATCACCTGGGACAGACGGTCTTTTGGGAAGTTCAAAATGTCATTCTTTTGTCCAAAACTCATGGAGCAGAGCATATAAAATAATCTTAGAAAGAAAAGTTGGGCATGATGCTACCCATCCGTAATTCCAGATGGAGGGAGGGGAATCCAGAGCTCAAAGTCATCCTCAGCTACATAGGGAAGCCAAGACCAGTCCGGGCTATATAAAACCCTGCCTGTAGTTAAGAGCTCTGGTTGCTCTTTCAGAAGTCCTGAGTTCAACTCCCAGCACCAAGATGGCAGCTTTCCGAGTTGCTTGGTATTCTGGCCAGAGTAACAATGAAGTGAGGAATATGATGTGGAGATCCAAATAAGGCCTTGAATTCTGTTTAATTCCCATGCTCTGATGCATATGCCCCTTTCCAACAAGTCCACAGTGATTGCTACCTCCTGCTCCCTTGGTCCAATATGCATAGTGTCATCAATATAGTGCATCAGCGTGATTCTTTTTGGAAGAGACAGATAATCAAGAGCCCTTAAAAACTAGCCGGGCATTGGTGGCGCATGCCTTTAATCCCAGCACTCGGGAGGCAGAGGCAGGTGGATCTCTGTGAGTTCGAGGCCAGCCTGGTCTACAAGAGCTAGTTCCAGGACAGCCTCCAAAGCCACAGAGAAACCCTGTCTCGAAAAACCAAAAACAAAAAAAACCAAAAAAACAAAAACAAACAAAAAAAACTAAGTAACGACAGAGGGCTGGAGGGTCGATATACCCTTGAGGTAAACTTCCTGTGGTCCTTATGAACAGATACGCAGGAAAAGCAATTGCTAGATCAATAGCTGCGTAGCACGTAGCAGGAGATGTGCTAATCTGCTCGAGTAAGGACACCACATCTGATGCAGCATCTTCAATCGGTCCTGGCTTGTTTAAGTCTTGAGTTGTCACCTGTCACTCTCCACTATCCACCATCTTCCGAACTGGCCAGGTAGGACAGCTAAAGAGAGATGTGGGAACCACTACCCCTGCATCTTTAAAGTCCTTGATGATGGCGCTTTCCACACTTCCCCAACGGATGCATTATTGTTTTGGGTTCACTATTTGACTTGGCAGAGGCAACTTCAAGACTTCCATTTGGCCTTTCCAACCACAATAGTTCTCACTCCACAGGTCAGGGAACCAATGTGGGAATTTTGCCAATCTGTGAGTATACATTCTGGAACTGGAGAAGTAACCAGAGGATGAATTCTCCAGGACCCACTGGACCCATGATGAGTCAGACTTCAACCAAAACACCATTAATCACATGACCTCCATAAGCCCCTACTTAAACGGGAAAGCTACAATGTTTCTTGGGGTCTTGTGGAATCACCATCTGTTCAAAACCAATATCACATACAGAGAGCCTGTACTAAAGCCTTTTATTTTTATGATGACCAATTGTTG
Organism: Mesocricetus auratus; assembly: GCF_017639785.1. Lineage (NCBI taxonomy): Eukaryota > Metazoa > Chordata > Mammalia > Rodentia > Cricetidae > Mesocricetus > Mesocricetus auratus. The sequence continues at coordinate 13,558,430 of NW_024429212.1, read as the reverse complement.
ACCTTAACTCCTGAGCAAATGGGGTCAGCCCTATTCAGAAAGTCATTTCCTGTACCCATATGTTGTAGATTAAAGCCTCCATTTTCTTCGGGCGTTGGTAGCGCACGCCTTTAATCCCAGCACTTGGGAGGCAGAGGCGGGTGGATCTCTGTGAGTTCGATACCAGACTGGTCTACTGAGTGAGTTCCAGGACAGCCTCCAAAACAATACAGAGAAACCCTGTCTCGAAAAACAAAACAAAAAAAAGCCTCCATTTTCTTCTGTTTCAATATTTCAGGTTTTACACTGATACTTGATTCATTTGGAGTTGGTTTTTGTGCAGGGTGTTAACATATGGGTCTAATTTCATTCTTCTGTGTATGGACAGCCAGTTTGCCCAGCACCATTTGTTACAAAGTGTGTATTTTTGGAATCTTTGCCAAGTATCAGATGACTGTAGCCACCTGCACGTAAGACTGGCTCTTCTGTTCTGCTCCACTGACCCACAGGTCTGCGTTTGTGTCATCTGGTAGAAGGGACCCTTACCTGAGAAATCACCTCCATTAGGTGAGCTGTGGACAGGTCTGTGGGACCCTCTGTACCCTTTCCCCTTCCCCCACTTTTTATCAGTCTACTTTGTTCCCCAGACACTGTCACTTCTACACTCACACATACACACATGATCTTTCTGTGTCTATATAAAATCTAGAAACCTCGAATGAAAGAGAATATGAAAGCAGGCAGGCTGTGGTGTCCTTACTCGAGCAGATTAGCATACCTCCCGCTATGTGCCATGCAGACATTGACCTCCTGCTATGTGCCATGCAGACATTGACCTCCTGCTATGTGCCATGCAGACATTGACCTCCTGCTATGTGCCATGCAGACGCTGACCTCCCGCTACGTGCCATGCAGACATTGACCTCCCGCTATGTGCCATGCAGACATTGACCTCCCGCTATGTGCCATGCAGACACTGACCTCCCGCTATGTGCCATGCAGACATTGACCTCCCGCTACGTGCCATGCAGACATTGACCTCCCGCTACGTGCCATGCAGACACTGACCTCCCGCTATGTGCCATGCAGACGCTGACCTCCCGCTATGTGCCATGCAGACGCTGACCTCCCGCTACGTGCCATGCAGACGCTGACCTCCCGCTACGTGCCATGCAGACGCTGACCTCCCGCTACGTGCCATGCAGACGCTGACCTCCCGCTACGTGCCATGCAGACGCTGACCTCCCGCTACGTGCCATGCAGACGCTGACCTCCCGCTACGTGCCATGCAGACGCTGACCTCCCGCTACGTGCCATGCAGACGCTGACCTCCCGCTACGTGCCATGCAGACGCTGACCTCCCGCTACGTGCCATGCAGACGCTGACCTCCCGCTACGTGCCATGCAGACGCTGACCTCCCGCTACGTGCCATGCAGACACTGACCTCCCGCTATGTGCCATGCAGACATTGACCTCCTGCTATGTGCCATGCAGACACTGACCTCCTGCTACGTGCTTTGCAGACACTGATCTAGCAATTGCTTTTCCTGGGTATCTGTTCATAAGGACCACAGGAAGTAACTGGCCTATAGTTTGCAAGTACAGCAGTATACCTTTAGAGTTTTAGCTCAAGGGTATATTAACTCTCCAACCCTCTGTCATTACTTAGTTTTTAAGAGATCTAGATTATTTGTCTCTTCCCCCCCCCAAAAAAGCATACTGAACAATTTTAGAGATGACAACTCTAACCTAGAGGTAGCAACCCTGAGAGTGCTCATGTCTTAGGAGCTAATACAGTTTTTTTTTTGTTTTTTGTTTTTGTTTTTACGAGACAGGGTTTCTCTGTATTGTTTTGGAGGCTGTCGGTCCAGCCCGGCCTCGAACTCACAGAGATCCGCCTGCCTCTGCCTCCCGAGTGCTGGGATTAAAGGTGTGCGCCACCACTGCCTGGCTCGAGCTAATACAGTTTTTAAAGAAATGAAAAAACAAAAACAAAAACAACCCCCATGCTTTATTGTTAAAATACAGGTAAAGTTCTGGGCGCTTAACACTCTGTCAAACAAAATCAAACAAAGAATTGAATTGCCATCGCTGTGACAAAATTACACACACAGGCATGCTGTATGTATGTAAAGAAACAGGCTGCCCAGGACTCACACATAGCTAAGATGGTCTCAAACCCCTGATCCTCTGGTTTCTACCAGCCCAAAGCTAGGATTATAGGCAGGCACCCCTTCACCAAGCTTTTTTGTTTGTTTGCTTTGTTTTGTTTTGTTTTGAAACAAACCCTCACTCTAAACCAGAATCACAATTCTCTTACCCCAGTCTGGTAGGACTTTTGTGCTAGGAAAAGACAGGAGAGAATATGCCTGAATGATAATTCATTTCTTTTACCTGTATTGTAACAATAAAACATGGGGGTTGTTTTTGGCTTTCATTTCTTTAAAAACTGTATTAGCTCCTAAGGAAGCAAGCCAAGACATAAGCACTCTCAGGGTTGCTACCTCTAGGTTACTGCTGTAATCTCTAAAACTGGCCAGTGTGCTTCTCTAAATGTTGGAATCTATCTTTTTAATCACTTATTTATGTTGTGGAGGGACACACCTGTGCCACGATATGCATAGAACACTGTTAGGAGTCATTTCTTGCCTTCTGCTTTGTTGAGGCAGGGTTTCTTGTGTTTTTTCCTGCTGGGGCTTTCAGTACTCGAGGATGGCTGGACCACAAGCTACTGGTGGATTCTCTTGTCTCTGCCTCCTGCCTCACCACAGAGATGCTGGGATTACAGGTGTGAGTGTGGCCTACACCAAATTCAGGTCATCGAATTTGTGCCTCCCCACTTTTGAGATAGTGTTTCATTGTAGCCGAGGCTTGCCTTGAACCTACTACAAAGATGATACCGTCCTTAAATTTCTAATCCTCCTGCTCCTAACTCCAAATTGCTGGGATTACAGATGTTCACTAGAACTGCCAGATGTGTTAATTTAGAAACTACTGAGGGTTTTGTCATCATTTACACTATCACTCCTATCACATTTGAATCCTGATTTTGTTTTTTTTTTTCTCTTGGGGTTTCTTTATGTCTAAATACTACATTTAAGGCTCTATATAGCTGAGCATGGTGGCACATGCCTGTAATCCCAGCAGTTGAGAGGCTGAGGCAGGAAGAGTGCTGTGAGTTTGAGGCCAGCCAGGGATACATAGTAAGACTCTGTCTCAAAAGCAAATAAAGCCCCTGGCAACAGGAGTAGCAGTAGTAGTAATAATAATAAAAATAATAATAAAGCTGTCTTCACTTAGCCCTTTTCCCATCTTTATTACATCTTTATTCCGTGTGTGTGTGTGTGTGTGTGTGTGTGTGTGTGTGTGTGTGTGTGTGTGTGTCACTGTCCCAAGACAGAGGTCAGAGGACAACTCCACAGTTGGTTTTCTTTCCACCACGTGAGTCCCAGGGATCAAATTCAAGTCCAGGTTTAGTGGCCATCTCTATAGCCTATGAGCTGCTTTTTTTAAAATATTTTTTTTGTTTTTAATATTTAGTGTGTGGACAGCCACATGCAAGTCAGAGGATAACTTGCATGAGATAAGTTGGTTCTCCCCATCCATCATATAGGTTTCAGGGATCAAACTTGGGTGGTCAGTTGCAACCACCTTTTCTAGCTGGCCCCTTAGTTCTGTTTTGTCTGGAGACAGGTTTGTCATTAAGTAGCTATGACTGGTTTGGAGTTCCATATGTATCCTAGACTGGCCTTCAATTCTTGGGGGAATCCTTGCGCCTCGTCTAAAAGTTGAGTCTCTCTCTCTTTCTTTTTTTTCTTTTTGATTTTTTGAGGCAGGTTTCTCTGTATTGTTTTTTTAGAGCCTGTCCTGGAACTCGCACTGTAGACCAGGCTGGTCTCGAACTCACAGAGATCTGCCTGCCTCTGCCTCCCGAGTGCTGGGATTAAAGGCGTGTGCCACCACCTCCCGGCAAGTTGAGTCTTTAATAATATTGAGGTGTAATATATCAACATATATATTGATGGATGGTTATCTGAATACATATGTGATCAAAACAAGTATCAGAAAATAAATGGTAACTGGGTAATATAGCTAGTGGGCACAATTGCTCACTGCAATTCTTTCGACTTTTCTAAACAGTTGGAAAAATTTCCTAACACATTGTTTTACTCAAGCAGGAGCATATTCAATTTTCAGTGTTTCAGGGGTACCATTTCATCATCCCCCCCTCCCCTGTAACAAGCACTCTTCCCCCCAGCCTGGTCCCAGAGCTGTGTCAGGACGCTACATTAATTATTAAGCTGTTGGCCGTTTGCTATGGTTTCTTATTGGCTAGCTCTGACTTAATTATTAACTCATAACTGCTAATCTATATACTTTTACAAGAACTTGTCTTTCCGAGGATGCCATCCTGAGGCGTCCTCTCTTCCCAGAATCGCATGGTGACTCCCTACTCCTGACTGCATTTCCCAGAATCCTCCTCGACTCCTCCTCCCACCCATCTGGCTTCCCTATTGGCCAACCGTGCTTTATTTACCAACCAGTAAGACAGACAGACACAGAAGACCATACCCTATCACCCCCCCACTTTGTTTTTTTTTTTTTTACACGGTTCTTTGTCAAGTCACTGGTTTTCCCACTCTAGAGCAATACATATGACTTCCTTTGCTAGGAGACACGTTTATTAACACAAGCCGGCCAGCTATCGAGAATGCAAAGCCAAGACCCGGAGCAGACAGATATTAATTACACTGCCCGATGGCCCAGGCTTGAGAGGCAACGGCGTAAAGACAGGAAGAGGGTAGGGGAGCTTTGTGGCTTTTTGAGTCACCATCAGTACTCTGGCCACGAGTGACCACAACGGCGGACCCTCCAGCAGTCGGAGCGAGGGAGGGAAACAAATCCTGCGGGCTGCTACTCTCTTCAACACCTAGTGGGAGTGCAGCGGGACAGCACCCCTGACATGGAAAACAGCGATCCCCACCTCCCAGGCTGGCGTGGCACACGACGCAGAGGCAGCAGACAGACAGACAGACAGACAGGCAGACAGACAGGCAGGCAGGCAGGCAGACAGGCAGGCAGACAGGCAGACAGACAGGTAGACAGGCAGACAGGCAGGCAGGCAGACAGACAGACAGACAGGCACACAGGCAGGCAGACAGACAGGCAGGCAGGCAGGCAGACAGACAGGCAGGCAGGCAGACAGACAGACAGGCAGACAGGCAGGCAGACAGACAGGCAGACAGACAGACAGGCAGGCAGACAGACAGGCAGACAGGCAGGCAGACAGACAGACAGGCAGGCAGGCAGGCAGACAGGCAGGCAGACAGACAGACAGGCAGGCAGGCAGGCAGGCAGACAGGCAGGCAGACAGGCAGACAGGCAGGCAGGCAGGCAGGCAGACAGGCAGACAGGCAGGCAGACAGACAGACAGGCAGGCAGGCAGGCAGGCAGACAGGCAGGCAGACAGACAGACAGGCAGGCAGGCAGGCAGGCAGACAGGCAGGCAGACAGGCAGACAGGCAGGCAGGCAGGCAGGCAGACAGGCAGGCAGACAGGCAGACAGGCAGGCAGACAGACAGACAGGCAGGCAGGCAGGCAGGCAGGCAGACAGGCAGGCAGACAGGCAGACAGACAGGTAGACAGGCAGACAGGCAGGCAGGCAGACAGACAGACAGACAGGCACACAGGCAGGCAGACAGACAGGCAGGCAGGCAGGCAGACAGGCAGGCAGCAGACAGACAGACAGACAGACAGGCAGGCAGGCAGGCAGGCAGGCAGACAGGCAGGCAGACAGACAGGTAGACAGGCAGACAGGCAGGCAGGCAGACAGACAGACAGGCAGGCAGCAGACAGACAGACAGGCAGGCAGGCAGACAGGCAGGCAGGCAGGCAGACAGACAGGTAGACAGGCAGGCAGGCAGACAGACAGACAGACAGGCACACAGACAGGCACACAGGCAGGCAGACAGACAGGCAGGCAGGCAGGCAGGCAGGCAGACAGACAGACAGGCAGGCAGGCAGACAGACAGGCAGGCAGACAGGCAGGCAGGCAGACAGGCAGGCAGGCAGACAGACAGACAGGCAGGCAGGCAGACAGACAGGCAGACAGACAGGCAGGCAGGCAGACAGACAGGCAGGCAGACAGACAGGCAGGCAGACAGGCAGGCAGACAGACAGGCAGGCAGACAGGCAGGCAGACAGGCAGACAGGCAGACAGGCAGGCAGACAGACAGACAGACAGGCAGATGACAGGCAGGCAGGCAGGCAGACAGATAGACAGACAGGCAGGCAGGCAGGCAGACAGGTAGACAGGCAGACAGACAGACAGGCAGGCAGGCAGACAGGCAGACAGACAGGTAGACAGGCAGGCAGGCAGACAGACAGACAGACAGGCACACAGACAGGCACACAGGCAGGCAGACAGACAGGCAGGCAGGCAGGCAGGCAGGCAGACAGACAGACAGGCAGGCAGGCAGGCAGACAGAGAGGCAGACAGACAGACAGACAGGCAGGCAGGCAGGCAGGCAGACAGACAGACAGGCAGGCAGGCAGACAGACAGGCAGGCAGACAGGCAGGCAGACAGACAGGCAGGCAGACAGGCAGGCAGGCAGACAGACAGGCAGACAGACAGACAGACAGACAGGCAGATGACAGGCAGGCAGGCAGGCAGGCAGACAGATAGACAGACAGGCAGGCAGGCAGACAGGTAGACAGGCAGACAGGCAGACAGGCAGGCAGGCAGACAGGTAGACAGGCAGACAGACAGACAGACAGGCAGACAGGCAGACAGATCATTATCACTGCTCCCCCCACCCCCACGAGCCATCATTGTGACATGGGGGAGGACGCCCCACCAGCGGTCTCAGCTTGGTCCCCGCCTGGACCTCCGAGGGAGGAGCTGACAGAAAGGCCCCGGCCCCCGGCCCCCGGCCCCCGCACCCGCTCCTGCTCCCACCGCTCGACCTCACAAACTAACCCGTGGCCCGTCGCCCTGCGCATGCGCCGGGGGCGGGCGGGCGTCGCGGGCGGATGGACCATTCCATTCCTGACGGGTGTTGAGGGCGGAGCGCTCGGGAGCCCTGACTCTGAAAGCGCTTCCCAGCCGCCACTGCCCTCCGCAGTGCGTGGCGCGTGGTGACCGCTGTAGTTCTGCCTCGGTGGCCGCTGACAGGGTCCCTGGCGAGGTTGGCTGTGGATCGCTCCATAGGCTCGGCCACACCACCCCCGCCCGCCTGGCGGCGTTGGGACCGGCCGGCGTGACGTCAGACTACGGAAGCCCAGGGAGGCCCCGCCCAGCCAGCCCGACGGGTCTCGCCCCGCCCAGCTTCACCAAGCCGCCCGGGTCCCTGGCGGCCGCGCCGCGGGGCAGCTCCTCCTCCTCTCCGCCCCGCAGGCTGCGGGTGAGCGAGCGGGCGGACGTCAGCGCTGCCAGCGTGGAAACCGCTCCGGGCCGCGGGAGGCGGAAGTAGAGCCCGGCACGGCGGCCGCGTCGCCGGACGCCTGAGCCATGGACGCGTCCCTGGAGAAGAAGGTCGGTACCGAGTGCTCGGGCGCCGCCACGGCCCGGGCTCTCCGCCTCCCGGGCGCCGGTGTCCTGTGGGGAAGGGGACCGGGGGCCGGAGGACGGCTGTCAGCCCGGGCCTGGCCACGTCACGGGCGGAGGGGCTGCGGGAGGCGAGCCCCGGCGCTGTCGGAGCCGGCTTGCGGCTGGGCCTGACGGAAACCGGCGCCGGCCCTGTCGGGATGACAGGAGCCGTCGGGTGGGGCCCCGGAGGCGCCCGGGAAGAAGCCCCGGTTGTCACGGAGCTCACTGCAGAGCCACCGTGCTTTCCTAGTTGGGAGAGAAATTAGGAACTTTGGCGGGAGTAGGAATCACCTGGGGACCCTGGTAAAAAATATGCAGAGCGGGTTCCAGGACAGCTACACAGAAGAGCCTGTCTCCATACACACACACACACACACACACACACACACACACACACACACACACACACAGAGACAGACACGGACACACACACACACATACACACAGACTCACACAGACAAACACACACATGCACGCACTAACAAATGGGTTTGCACACACACAAATGAATTTGCACACACACACAGACACACAAATGGGTTTGCAGCCTCTAGTCTTAAGCAGTGGTGGGCGGGGACGCAGCTTGTTGAGTTTAACAAGATCCCCACGTGATTCCCACGCTGCTGTCTGGGAACCTCGGGCTAGAAACCCCAGGATCCGGAAAGGGGTGGGCATTCCGTAAACGGTGAGTTCATCTGGGGTAGGGGACAGACCCAGCTGGTCTCACAACGACTTGGGTTCCTCTTTCTGAGAACCTTTAGAAGCCTTCAGGCCACCCTCAAGCCCACGGGAACTAGCGTCTTACCCTGTTTACCCCTCGGGGCAACAGGCTCTAGATGGACCTGGCTGACTGCTCTGGCGTGTTGAATGGATTCTGAGTGTTCCCGCTTTGGGAGGCCGGGCAAACGAGAGCAGGTGCTGGCTGGGGTTTCTTCACGGACCCTGCTTTCAGTGCCTGACACTCTGTCCCCCAAGCCTTTTCTCTCTGCCCCTTCTTGAGAAGTTGCTTATCCGATGTGATGTAAACCGAGTGTTTTCACCACCACCCTCCCTCTCTCCTCTCTGTCTCCCCCACTTCTCCTCCCCATCCTGTGAAGAAACCCCAGCTAGTCTGTAACTCACTATAGACTAGGCTGACCTCAAACTTTCAAAAGTGATTCTCCTGCCTCTGCCCCCCTCCTCAAGGAAACTGCTGGGATTGCAGGAGTGTGCCATCGTGCATGGCTTGGAATTCCCGTTTCAAAGAAGCAGCTGTCGTAGTTGCGTTCACTTGTCACTGGGGAGCTGAAGGTGGTAATTGTAGAAGTTGAGCCAGATGTCTCCATGTGCACACAGCGGCATGTCTTGCTCCTCAGCCTTAGCATAAATCCGGTAGAAAGCAGTCAAGGAGAAGCTTTTTTTTCCCCCTTGGTTCTTCTGATTAACATAGTGTCTACTTTTTAATACCGTGAGTTTCACTCAAGAGTGGGGATTCTCAACTCTAGGTTAGGTTTGTTCCCCAGGGGACATTTGGCAGTTTCTGGAGCTGTTTTAGCCTAGAATGTCTTAAGAGAGTAGGAAGACCCTAAGGATACTGTTGGATATCCTCTTTGCACAGGACAGTTCCAAATATCAGAAGTATCAGCAATGCAGAAGCTGAGAAAACTGGTTGAGGTCATGTGTGTAACTACAGTAGTTGAGTGCAAAATGATGCTTAAAAATGTCCTGTGTTTCTCGTTTCTTAATAAGGCTTTATTTATCCCGTTCCATTAGAACCCTGAAAGAACTGAGATGACCTTTCTTCTGAGAGTATCTGAAAACTTAAAGTGGATAGGAGTCCTGCTGTAAATGGTATTCTTCTGAGCGATGATAAAATATTTTAAACCTTCCAAAGACCATGGAAGATGTGCTGAAACTCCAGCGTGCGAAAGGGATGGGACTTAAATTGCACTGAACTTTGAGGAATTCAGAACATGTGGGCTGGAAGTCCCTGCCCTGGGCTAGTGTGAAAATTATAAATCTAAGTTTTGTTCTAAAATTAGGGCTCAGAGGATGGTGGTGGCGGCGCACGCCTTTAATCGAAGCGCTGGGGAGATAGAAACAGGCAGATCTCTGTGACTTCAAAGCCAGATTGATCTATAGAGCGAGTTCTAGGACAGCCAGGACTACACAGAGAAACCCTGCCATGGAGGAAAAAGGCTGGGCTCTTAATTTCTGTATTCTGTGAAGCAATAGAGCATTTCAGATATAATGAATAATCTCTGTTAATGATAAATGGACAGGAAAGGCTTTGATATAATAAGAATTAGATGACTGTGTTCTGAAAAATAGCTTGGACTAAAGTGAAATATTGAATTATGTCCATTGTTGTTGTCTCTTTGAGGAATAAGCTAGTTTGGGCTAGATTCTACATTTCTAATACAAATTTGAGAGCTATTTGAGTAGTTCCTGAATGATCCTACTTCATTTGATCCCTGCATAATTTATAGAGCCACAGAAACCACAATGTTGTTTGGTATTTATCCTCTGAAACTTCAGTACCATATCCTCTATGACAGTGGTTCTCAACCTGTGGGATGTGGCCCCACATGAGTAGAATATCACATATCCTGCATATCAGACATTACATTACAGTTTATAACAGTAACACAATTACCATTATAAAGTACCAATGAAATAATTTTGTGGTTGGAGGTCACCACAACATGAGGAACTGTATTAAAGGACTGCAGCATTAGGGACGTCTGCTCAGCCAGGCAGTGGTGGCGCACACCTTTAATCCCAGCACTCGGGAGGCAGAGGCAGGAGGATCTCTGTGAGTTCAAGGCCAGCCTGGTCTACAAGAGCTAGTTGTAGGACAGGCTCCAAAGCCACAGAGAAACCCTGTCTCAAAAAAGAAGAAAAGGAGGAGGAGGAAGAGGAGAAAGAACCGCTGTTCTAGGATGTAGTATGTGATCATCACTCAGTAGAATCACCCCATACATGTCCTTTGATCAAACTATAACTCTGAATCCCTTGAGGTAGTATGCAAACTTGCAAATCTGACAGGACAGTCCCTTTCCTTACCTTAATTTGCTTTTCTTTCAGAGTGGTATCTGAAATGAGTGATGACTCCATACCAGATAGGCTAATTGAAGAGACAAGGAATTCAAACTAGGAGAGAGGGACTGGGGACAACTGAAGTTCCTCTGAGAATAGTTCTCCATAAGTAAATCGGCCAGATAAAAGGGGCTGGGGCTGCAGAGATGGTTTAGTGGTTAAGAGCACTGTTGATCTTAACATAGGTTCGATTCCCAGCACCCACGTGGTGACTCAGAATTGTCTGTACCTCCTGCTCCTTGGAACCCAGCGCCATCTCCTGGCCTCCTCAGGCACCAGGCATGTAAGTGGTGCACAGGTAAACATGTAGACAGAACACGCATATCATGTGAACTCAATCTGAAAACAAATTTTAAGTGGGTAGCTGTCATATCTAGCACCTTACTGTATTCAGCATGGAAGAAGCAGGGCTCTGGAGCTGGAGCAATGGCCTAGAGGTTAGGGGTGAGTACTGCTCCCTCAGAGCATCCAGGATGACTCAACACCTGTAACTACAGCTGCAGGGGACCTGACACCCTCTTCTGGCTTCAGAAAGTGCTTGCACAGACACAGCATGCATATAGGCGCACACATGTACACATAAATAAAAAGTAATTGAAAAACAAAAAAGGTCCTGGATAATAATTTTAAAATAATGTTACTTTTCAAGTCAGGGCTAGCACAGAAGTGTGAGAGACCATATTCGTTTATTCACAACCTTCACTTTTCAATATTATCTTGCTGCTTTAAACCTTTTCATGTTGAATGCAAAATGTCATTCTTCTGGGATAGTCTGTTTAGACAAGGTGTGCTGCCATTTATTTTGTGTTTGCTTTAACTCCACCCTTGAGCAAACTCAGGACAGGGCTTCTCAAGTTTCTCAACTGCTGCTATCTGTGTCAACCGATTCTTGCGTGTGGGAGGGTCACTGTAGCACACCACGTTTAACAGAGTCCCTGGCCTCCATCCACTAGACTCTTGCTGCGCACTCCCGGCTCTGACAGTTGAAAATGGCTGCAGATGGGGTGGGTGGGGTTGCCTGTGGCTGGGAGTCAGAGACTGACAACTCAGCTGCTGTTCAGTTGGGGAGCCACTGGTTACACTTGACAGCTTAAAGTTAGATGGACTGAAATCAAGCAGAATTAACAGCTCATCTCCTTAGTGTGCTAACCATATCCTCAGTGCTCACCAGCCACATACGATACGTGCCTGCCATACAGAGCAGCGCAGGGTTAGACCGTTTCACTCACCAGTACCGAACAGCTGGGTGGTTTAATTAACCTGATAGCGCTGCTTATCTCTGAAAGAGGCACCTTCAACTCTGTCTTCTACCTAAGCCCACTGTTGCCTGTTTGGTTTTGTTTGTCTTTGAGACAGGAGATCACTGTGTAGCCAAGGATTACCCTGAACTGATCTGTCTTCACCTCCTGAGTGTTGGGACTACAAACATGTGTCATCACACCTAGCTTTGTGCGTGGCTGGGGACTTGTGGGTACATCGTTTCTGTTTTTGTCCTTACCCTAAACTAGGCATTTCTCTTTTGAGTCTGATTTGAAAAGAAAAATTATTTTACTGTCAGAACCTTATAAAGAGGAACAAAAGCAGTCTGAGTAGAACAGTGTGATCCTTATTGACAAGGATGGCCAGAACTTTGATGTGTGCCTTTAAAAGCACGAGGACGGGGCTGGAGAGAAGGCTTAGTGCTGCTGCCTTTGTAGAGGGCCTGGGTTGACTCCCAGCACTCACCAGCGTGTCTCACAAAAGCCTGTAACTCCTGTGCCAGGGGGCCTGACTGACACTCGCTGGCTCTCAGAGGTGCCGTGTGCATGTGGTACTCTTACATTTATGCTGTCTCACACATACACACATAAACACAAATAACACATTTAAAATTGTCTTAAAGCACAAGAATCCCAGTGAGGCAAGTCTAAAACGACGTGTGTACTGTGGCAGAGCCCACTCTTTCACTCTGTGCAGACAAGATGGGCTGGCATTTTAGCTTCATTCAAAGTGAGGATTTTGTATACAGGTGCCTGGTAGCTATGGGAGTAAATGATACCCATTGCCGGGTATCAAAGGAGACAGATGGGATTTGCTATTTTTAGAGCTCTGCTCCCAAATGTATTGCCTTGACTGGGTTTGGTGGCCCACGCCTTTAATCCCAGCACTCAGATGACAGAGGCAGGCGGATCTCTGTGAGCTTGGGGCCAGCCTGCTCTACATAGTGAGTTCCAGGACTGCCAGGGCTGCATAGGATTTGTCTCCACAAGGAAAGAAGCCTGTGTTGACTTGGTGACTCTGATTTATTCTGGATTGCGGGGTGTTTGTGGCCCCCCCACCCCCAGTCCTGATGCTATAGGTAGGGTTGTGACTTACGTTCTAGCCTAGATTGAATGTGGGATGTTTTCACTTAAAGCAGAAGTCTGTTTTGAGTTGTGCGTTCTTACTAGTTGGAGGAGAGGAGAGTGCTGGAGACAGAGTGAAGAGGATGCGACCCTGGGGGATGTGCTGTAGTGAAGGACAGCATTTCCACTTCCAGATGAGATCTTGCCGTGGAGTCCAAGTGGCTTTCTTCAAACTCTACGGTTCCCAACTTTCCATGTGTTGGTAATCCAGGAGCGCACTTCACAGGAGGCTGCTAGGTGTATGTTTCTAAAAGAACCATTGTGTAAGGAGGAGTAGAAAACAGTAAAGCAATGGAGATGATGGCAGCTGGGAGTTTTGAAGAAGAGAGTATTTGGGGTGCTTTTTAAATTGTGTTTTAAAATTGTTTTTGTGTGGGCTTTTTCTTGTTGTTGGGGGGAGAGTAGGTGCAGGTGTGCCAGTGTGATTCCAGATAAACAAGAACTTAGAAATTAATAACGCTTTCCTGCTGTGGGATATCTTTTTCTTGGTGTACTATTTGGAAGGTAGTATTCATGACATGATGTCTGAGTGATGGTTCTTAGAATCTGGTTTCTAGGGGGTGGAGGGTGTGTGTGTGCGCGTGTGCACACACGCGCTCCAGTGTGTGGTGTGTGTGTGTGTGGTGTGTGTGTGTGTGGTGTGTGTGTGTGTGGTGTGTGTGTGTGTGTGTGTGTGTGTGTGTGTGTGTAATTTAGACTTGAATGTCTCAATTTCTGTGTGTCTTTGATGATGGTTTGGATGGTTTATTAGTTACTTTTTTGTTGCTGTGATAAAACACCATGACAAGGACAACTTGGTTTATTTGGGGCGTGTAGTTCCAGAGGGTTAGGACCTGTGATAGCATAGCAGTCACAGCCGCTGGAGCTGGGAGCTGAGAGCACACATCTCGGCCCCAAACAGGAAACAGGGAGTCAGGTAGGGTTGGCAGGAGACTTTAAGCCCTCAGATCTTGTCCCCGATGCATACTTCCTCCAGCATGGCCATACCTCCTAATGGGCTCCCCAGTAGGGTCATCAGCTGGGGACCAAATATTCCAGTGCCCCAGACAGTGGGGTCATGTCACGCACACCACCATGGATGCCTTTTTTGTTCCTCCATGCAGTACTATCTGTGACCAGTGTTGGGCGTCTAATGTCATTAATATTGTTGCTTCTTTAGCTTTTCAGATATTTTTATCACTTTGTTGCATGTTTTGCTCTTTTACATTCTTCGCCTGCTCATGAATTTGCAAGGTTAAATGCTAGTAGTCACATCTTGTCAGCAATTATATTATTGCTTTGAAATTGGAGATTATAATTTTTATGAATGATTAATTTTAGTATGTCTTCATGTCCTCACAGACACACTCAAACATAGGAAGAGTTGTCTTTTTGTTTTTTTAGTTTGTAGTTGGGGTTGCTTGGCATGCCTGTATAGGTCAGAGGGTGGCTTGTGGGGGTGATCTTTGATTTCCACAGTGTGGGCTCAAAGTCAGGCTATCTGGCATGCAGCAGGTGCCTTTATCGTTTGACCATCCCAATAATCCTGTTTTATTATTTGAGACAAAGTTTCATAAAGCCGGCAGAGATTGCCCTTGAACTTCTCCTGATCCTCCTGCATCAGCCTTCTAATTCCCTAATTCATAGGTGTACACCATCACAGGTCCTTGTTTTTTATTTTAGAGTAAGCATACACAGAAGCTGAAGTGATGGGTCAGCAGTTGAGAGCACTGGCTGCCCTGCAGAGACCCTGGTTTCCATTCCCAGCACCCACACGGTGTCTCACAGCTGCCTTTAACTCCATTTCCAGGGTTCCAACAGCTTCTGACTTCCATAGGCTCCTGCACTCGTGTACAGACACACAGGCACACGCCTAGCCTTTAATGGCCAAGTCATGTCTCCAGCCCAATAAATAAATAAAATTTTAAAATCAGCTATGAACAGTACTGGGTTTCATTGTGACGCTTTCATAAATATTTGTCATTATACATTGTCTTTTTCCCTTTGCCCACTTGTCTTCTCCTGTGTTCCCCACCCCTCACTCACTGGGCCCCTTCTATTTTCCTGTTGCATGCAGATCTCAGGCATTTAACCAGGTTAGTTTACTCAGATACATTTATTTTTAAATGATCTGAGTAATAAGCAAGGGTGAACACTCATGCCACAGCATGCATACGGAGGTCCGAGAACAACTGTGTGGAGTTATTCTCTGCGTCCACCTTTGCATGGGCTCTGGGGGGTCGTAAGCCACGGGGCTTACTTCACCTCGGGCAAACACTTACCTACTGAGCCATCTCACCAGGCCCTTCTCTAGAACTTAAACAGAGAAAGATGGAGGCAGGAAAGCAAACCTGTAGGGCTTGTGATAACCTAGTGACACTCTGCGGTGTGCTGCCCTGTAGTGTGTGCCTTCATTCCCCTGTAGCTCCTAAACCACCGCTACCACGTACATTTCCCACCTTCGCTAGAAGGAATAAGGTTTAAGATCTGAGAAGCAAACATTTAGTTACAGGTAGGGTGACTACATCCTGGTTTGCCTAGGACCATCCCAGTTTATACCTTTGTCCTGGTTTAATTATTAATACTCTTAAAGGGCCCCTATTTGGGTCACTTGCCACAGGCTTGGTGGCAAATGCCTTTACCCAATGAACCATCTCACTGGCTCTGTTTTGTTTGTTCCTAACCAGTTGTAACATTGTAGAATGAAAGCTTTTTCTGAATGGAGAGTTTCTGAGTGAAAATATGAATTAAAGAGATGATCATGAGCCAGGTGTGGCAAACACCTTTTAATTCCAGCACTCAGGAGGCAAAGTTTGGTCTGCATAATAAGTTCTAGGACAGACAGGATTATGGAGAGAGAGATCCCTTCCCCCCAGGAAAAAAAATGATCATTAAAAGTAAACTTTAGTTATGTGGGAGGTAATGCATGTAAGGTGATTAATTAGCATAATGCCTGATGATTAAAAGTAACTTAGTAATTATTAAGGATCATCCTACTTATTCTGTGGTAGCTTCTATGCTTGCTGTTAAAGCAAAAATGAAATTATAACCTTTTTCTTAAGAATAGGCTGTAGAAAATATTGTTTTCTCCTTAATGTCATAAAATAGTCCCCTTCTATAGGTATCTTTGCACAGTTTCTGGGTTGTTTGCTTATTTTTGTTTTTTTAGACAGGCCCTGGTTTATTTCAGGCTGGCCTCAAACTTATTGTGTAGCCAAGGATGACCTTAAATTTTTTATCCTACTGCCTTTACCTGCCATTGCCGAGACCAAGCTGTGTACCACTTCACTCAGCCTCTGCAACACTGGGCATCAAACCGATGGCCTCAATTCATAGCAGTTGATTCTGCCTCAGCCTCTTGAGTGTTGGGATTACAGGCATCCACAATACTCAACTCAATTGTATTCTTTTTTGTTGTGTTTTGAGTTGGAGGTTTCACATAGACCAGGCTGACTTGAAACGCCATATGTAGATGAGGTTGGCTTTGAACAGTTGATTCTCCTACCTCTACCCTCCAAGGGATTATTCACCACTACACTTGGTTTCAATTTAATTCTTTATTCACGTAGGTCCGTGAAGCTCTAGGTTCATCTGAGACACCCTTACTCAAAAGATAAAGTGAAAGACACCTTATGATCACTTGTAGCCTCTTCTACAATTCAGGGCCAGTCTGGGCTTCACAGGACTGTCTCAAGTAAAAAAGCAAATAAACAAAACAGGCAAAAGAGAGAGAGACTGAGCCTTGGTACACACATGTGGAGTCAGGGAACGACTTAGTGTTAGCATATTCTTTTCCACCATGTAGATCCCTGAGCTTGAACTCAGGCTGTCAGACTTGGGGATGAGATTCTTTACCCCTGAGCCATCTCAATGATTATGGCTTTTTGTTTGCTGTTAAGTTAAAAGATTGGTTCCAGTGCCATAGAAAAAATTTATTGTGTGCACTTGAAGATGTGAATGATCAAATAACTGGTTATCTTTTCATTGAACTACAGAGATGAGGGTGATAAGGAACAAAACTGGGATACTTAGGAATTAAGATAAATTCTCTTGATTAATAATAATAATATCACTGAGACCCTTTTAAATCTAACCTATTTCATAGTTATATTTAAGTTGTGGATTTTATTTAAAATACCTGTTTGAAAATATTTTTGTTGTATTTAAGCATCAGAAACAGGTAACCTGGTATGGCTTAATCCCAGCACTCAGAGGTAGAAGCAAACAGATCTTTGAGTTTGAGGCCAGCCTTGTCTCCATAGTAAATTCCAGTTCAGCCACAGCTACATAATGAATTCTGTCTCAGAAGAGGAGGGAGGGAGGGAGGGAGGGAGGGAGGGAGGGAGGGAGGGAGGGAGGGAGGGAGGGAGGGAGAGAGAGAGAGAGAGAGAGAGAGAGAGAGAGAGAGAGAGAGAGAGAGAGAGGGGAGAGAGAGAGAGAGAGAGAGAGAGAGAGAGAGAGAGAGAGAGAGAGAGAGAGAGAGAGAGAGAGAAGAATGAGAGAGGAAAAATGAAAGTAGATATGGGCACAGGGTTACTTTGTAAGCCTTGGAAGCCGGTTGTGTAACGAGGTCACAAAAGGAATGAGGAATGCAGGGTTCTAGCACATGCCTTCAGCAAATCACATCCCCAAGACTTAATTTCCTCACCTCTAAAACGTTAAGCTACAATCAGATATTTTCACAATACACTTTTTTTAAATGACAATTTTATGAATGAAACTGAATATCCTTTGTGTAAACTAAGCTGACCTACCTAATGGGCACTAGAAGCCCTAACTTTATATAGATCTTCCCAGAGTTGTTCTTGGGAGGTTGACGGTTGGTTTTGTGTGTCTGTGTCAGCGTGTGTGAGGTAGATACGTGTTCATGCATGCACATATGTGAGTACGGGTGTGTGCATGTGATATCAGAGGACAGTGGGTGTTGGTCTTCACTCTCCACTTTGACTTTCTTCCCCTAAAAATTACTATGGAGATTAAGAAGAAAGACAACAACTTAGGTCAGTTCTTTCCTTCATCATGTGGTGCTAGAGATAAATGTAGGTCATCAGCCTTGGTAGAAAGTACCTTTAACTGCTGAGCCGCCTCACGGGCCCTTGTGTGTGTTTTAATTGTATAAGAATTAATAATTTGGGTTGGAGAGATGGAGCAAGGACCTGAGTTCAGTTCCCAGCACCCACATCAAGTGGCTTACAACTACCTTAAACTCCAGCTCTGGGGATTTAATTCCCTATTGTGCACTCTGGGCACCAGTGTGCACATAATATACATTCACACATAACTAAATAATAAATTAAATCTTGGACTCAGCAGGTTAAATTTATATGTTTATTTGAATATATGTAACAATAATAAGAATAGAAAAAGAGGCCTTCAATTTGAGGGGGATAGGGAGAAGTGGGGGGGAGTGGCAAGCTTATATAATTGTATTTTAATTAAAATTTTTAATTGCCATAAATAAGGCATACTTTTTTTTTTTTGGTTTTTACGAGACAGGGTTTTTCCGTATTGTTTTGGAGGCTGTCGGTCCAGCCTCGCCTCGAACTCAGAGATCCGCCTGCCTCTGCCTCCCGAGTGCTGGGATTAAAGACGTGCGCCACCACCGCCTGGCTAAGGCATACTTTTTAAAAATTAAATTTTAAGAATAGCAAAATACTTTTGTTTCATTTCTTTTTGGAGGGAGATAAATGTACACATACGGCACTGTAATCCAGAAGAACGGAAGGGACAAACAGAAACACCCCCCTCTGAGTCAGGCTTACCTTCCTTCCCTTTCCCTGTGCTAGAGGCTACCACTTAGGCCAGCTTTTTCTAGACAGAGCCATTATCTTCTGACTTGTAGTTTCCTGTGGCTGCTGGAACAAGTCATAAGCTTAGTAGTGTAATAGGTACGAAGTGAAGCTCAACAGGGCGGTGAGCGCCTGCGTCTGGTTACTCTGAGGGACTGCAGCAGGACTGAGAGTTGTGATGCCGGCCTGGGCGATGCAGAAAGAAACTCCCCAGAGAATGGGGGGGGGGTGGAAGGCGGAGGCTGATTTTGAGTTCCAGCGTTTTGGTTGGTTGTTTGGCTTGGTTTGGGGTTCTTTGGCAGGGGGTTGTTTGTTTGTTTGTTTTTCTAGACAGGGTTTCTCTGTGTAGCTTTGACTGCCCTGGAACTCGCTCTGTAAACCAGGCTGGCCTCAAACTCACAGACCTACCTCTGCCTCCTAGTGTTGGGATCAGAAGCATGTGCCACCACTGTCCAGCTTGAGTTCAGTTCTGTGGGTCAGAAGTTTGAAATATCCCTGTTCTACATAATATTACCAGAGCTGAACCCACAAGAGTGGGCATTCCAATTCTAGTTTATAATAGGTGTGCTTATAATAGGTGTTGATATTCTTCAACTTGTGATCATGTCATTTTTAATTAATCTTTTTTTAAAATTAAAATATAATTGCATCATTTCCTCCCTTAGATTTCTTCCCTCCAACCTCTCCCATGTTCCTGTCTTCATTTCCTCTGGAAATCATGGCCCTTTATCTGCAATATGGTTGTAATTTAAAACACAACAAAAATCATTGTTGAAGTCAAAGGGAAGATAACATTTCCCCTTTCCTTGGTTTCTTGTCATTTCTTGCTTTCCATGTTATTACTTACTACTCTTAATTTGAAATATATTTGCATCATTTCCCCTATACAATCTGCCCTAAACATTTAGTGTAATTGTATGTCTGTGACTTCAGAGCTGACCACTTGTAGTAGATAACCAGTTAGGGGCCCATCCCTGGGCAGAACTGTTTGTTGTTCTCTCGGGATTCCTTGGTTGCCTGTAGCTCTTTGTATGTGGGTGGCCCTGTAGATTTGCGCGTCCATTGCTGTTGTGCTGCTGTGTCTCGTGTAGGAAGCCATGTTGTTGTGACATCATGAGTGAAGCTTCCCTGTTCTTTTTAGGTGACACAGTCTCACGACTTTTTCCTCCATGCTCCCTGAACCTTGTGTGCAGGAGTTGTTCATAGATGGATGGGCTGGGCCTGGGCCCCCACATCACTGTTCATAGATGGATGGGCTGGGCCTGGGCCCCCACATCACTGTTCATAGATGGATGGGCTGGGCCTGGGCCCCCACATCACTGTTCATAGATGGATGGGCTGGGCCTGGGCCCCCACATCACTGTTCATAGATGGATGGGCTGGGCCTGGGCCCCCACATCACTGTTCATAGATGGATGGGCCGGGCCTGGGCCCCCACATCACTGTTCATAGATGGATCGGCCGGGCCTGGCCCCCACATCACTGTTCATAGATGGATGGGCTGGGCCTGGGCCCCCACATCACTGTTCATAGATGGATGGGCTGGGCCTGGGCCCCCACATCACTGTTCATAGATGGATCGGCCGGGCCTGGCCCCCACATCACTGTTCATAGATGGATCGGCCGGGCCTGGCCCCCCACATCACTGTTCTCTTGTCTTTCTGTACTGTCTCCTTCGTTTGCAAAGAGAAGTTTCTTTGATGGGGAAGAGCCATGGGCTATCTGCGAGCTGTAAGGTATCTGTGGGATATTTAGAATGCAGTTTCTGCTGGTTTAGTGAGGTGGCAGTAGTAGGTTCTCCTCTGAGATCCATGACCTCACCAGTCCCTGATGGCTGTTAGCTGGGTTTCTAGTCGCAGGCCTGATCCCCCTCTTGTTGAGCAGTTCGCATGTCTAATTAGACAGCTCTTGGTCACCATCACGATGTGATGGCCACTGTTGCACCTTAGGGTTGGCACCATGTTGCTCGTCATTGTGGCTCTTGGGGTCATGTCATTAGTTTTTAAAGCCAGCATCTTCAAAGTTTTTTCTGATCACTTTTCATGTGCATACATGTGTTTCTTTCTGCATTTATCATAAAGAAGATATATTTTATTTTGGATTCATCTAGATAATAAAAGTTGTCAACTATCTTGAGATCTTTAACCTAATCACATTTGCAAAGACTTTGCCACATAATATAACATTCACAGACCCCAGGATCCTTATAGAAAGGAAAAAGGTAACATTTTTAGCCTCCTGCAATGATTAAAAAACGAGTAGCATACTACTAGATCTGTGTTTTGTTTTTTTAGACAGAAAATTGGAATGACTTCAGGGTCTATTAACTTAGGACTATTTAAATTATATCCGGTATATTCACCAAATGGAGTAAGGGTAACTACTAGAGGAATGAAGTCGGCTTGTACTGGGGCAGTATTTCTGTAAAGTGGGCAATTGTGAGCTACAGAGGGGTACATAAGATGAAAATGGGTTACGCTAAGAGGTTAGGGCTGGGAGACTGTTACTTCGTATGCTATACTTTTGTATGTTACAATAAATGTATGCATTTTATAGTAAATCCAAGGGCAGTGGACTTGCATTTGGTTTTTCTGAATGAATTATGTAATAGAGATAATAGACCAAGTCAGATGTGGTAGCTCATGCCTTTAATTCCGGCACTAGAAGGGCTGAGGCAGGAGAATTGCCATGAGTTCCAGGATAGTCTAGGCTACAGAAAAAGAGTGTTTTTAGAATAAACAAAAAGCATCAATGGAGGAATGTTAAAAATTTGCCCTTTTGGTTTATTCCTAGATAGCAGACCTTACGCTAGCTGAGATGGGGAAGAACTTGAAGGAGGCGATGCAGATGCTGGAGAACGGCCAGAGGTGAGCATGTGGGGTAGAGCTGCCCACTGAGTGTCTGCTTTCCTCCATCTTTAGGATGTCAGGTTCTGCTGACTTAAAGCTACAGGTCTTGGATAGAAGGTGCTTTGCAACGAAAGGATTTTGAAGTTTTGGGAAGGACTTTTCAGTTCTGCCACTTGAGAGTGTTGTTTATGGAATACATTGACTTGAATGTTAAATACTTCTTAGTATAGATAAGCTACCAACTGACCACACAGTTGGTTGAAGTGGTTGTTCTTACTTTACTTTCCTGTAACTTTCAAGTATATCTGTAGTGTAAGAAGATGAAATGAATGTGTTTAAAATATTCCATGTTTGCATGTTCATGTGTTAGAAACTTGATTTGTTAAAGCATGCAGTCAACTCTTTATTTTTTTTCTTTTAAACCAGAAGAATAGAGGACGAAAATGGAAAGAAGCCAGTATCAGAGGATGTTCCAGGGCCACTCCAGGGCAGGTGGGTGGCAATGAAGATCGGTACCTTTAGTTAGGATATACATTAGGATATACTTTAGTTAGGATATACATTTAGTTAGGATATACCTTTAGTTAGGATATACATTAGGATATACTTTAGTTAGGATATACATTAGGATATACTTTAGTTAGGATATACATTAAGATATACTTTAGTTAGGATATACATTAGGATATACCTTTAGTTAGGATATACATTTAGTTAGGATATACCTTTAGTTAGGATATACATTTTGTTAGGATATACATTTTTCCTAATCCAAAATTTTACTGTTATTTTCTCACAAGTTTACCTTGAATGAATACCAAGATAATTTAAGTAGTTACCTTGTAGAACATTAGAAAACTGGCTGGTTGGCGATAATAGTGAGCTTACCAGCTTTGTCCTCTTTCAGAACTGTTTTTGTTCGTTGGCTTGCCTTCAACTGGTGGCAATCTTCTGTCCTCAACCTTCTGAGTACTAGATTTTGGGAATGTCCCACCATACCTGGCCTCCCTTTCATAACTATAGCCCATGGTCAGAAGCCATCTGTGAATTCTTAGCTATAACTGGGACAGCAAACTAGTTCATTCTTGAAACCTGTGCTCTCTATTGTAGACTGAGCTTTATTGTGAGAGATATTTGAATTTGGTACAGTTTTTAATTTTTATGATATAGTAAATGAACCAGGCATAGTGGTGTATGCCTTTAATCCCAGCACCCAGGAGACAGGCAGGCAGATCTAAGTTCAAGGCCAGCCTTGTC
The DNA here is from genome assembly GCF_017639785.1 of Mesocricetus auratus. NCBI lineage: Eukaryota > Metazoa > Chordata > Mammalia > Rodentia > Cricetidae > Mesocricetus > Mesocricetus auratus. Next base: position 13,535,525 of record NW_024429212.1, on the reverse strand, counting down.
TACATAGGGAGTTCCAGGACAGCCAGGCCTACATAAAGAGACCTTGTCTCAGAAACAAAACAAAATGAAAAACCCATAATATGGTAAATGAAAGGGAAATGTCAGCTTTCATCATTGCTGGAATGATTAATTTGTTTGCAACCAATTCAAATTTATGAAGTCCTTGTGGTTTGAACTGCTAGTGAAAAAGAAGTAGCTGGCTGTCATTTTCCCAGGATGCTAGCAGTCAGTCTGCAATTAAAGTCCCAGCCCAAGTCTCCTTGGGACAAACAATTCTTCTTTTATGACAGGAAACTGCACTTAGGTCAACAGTACAACTCCCTTGAATTGTTCTTTGACCTGAATATAAGTTGTACATGATTGCAAAAGAAAGCGTTGAGGAAATGTCACACTATACAGCAAATACCATGCCTGACACTCCCAGATACTAATGTGTTCAGTTGTTCTGCTTATAGCATGAACCCTGCTGATTTGAAGTCTGTCGAGCTCTCACCTCTTAGAACAGGAAGTAGATCCTGTCTCCTCCTACCCCAGGTGTGAAGGGGCAAGAACTTGTTTCTAGATTCTCAGACTGGCAGCACATTAAAAAACACTGTTGACAGTGGTCAGGAGTGTCTAATATTTAATAATGCCAATCTAGTATTTGAGTCTTATTTTTTTTTTATTTTATTTTCCAGTTTAAATTTAGATAAGAAACAAGGTTGCTTCACAAGTCAGTTCCAGGTCCCTCTCCCTTTCCCTCCCCTCCTCCCGTGCCCTCCCCCCAACCCCCCCCCGTTATCCCCTCATTCCCCCAGGGAGGGTGAGGCCTTCCATGGGGGTGTCCATAGTCTGTCATTTCATATAGGGCAGGGCCTAGACCCTTCCCCAAGAGTTCAGGGTGAGAGTGCACCTCACATTGTTCTATGGGAGTCCAAAGTCCGTGTGTATACTTGGGATGGGTACTGATCTGCTGCCCAAGGCTCAATAGATTCCCTAGGCCTCCTCACTGACACCCAGATTCAGGGGGTCTTGATCAGTCCCATGCTGGATTCCCAGGCTGATGCCTGGGGCATTTGAGTCTTATAAGTGCTGTACAGACACCGTCTGACTATCTCCTCTCCATTCTGTAAGGCTGGGGCTCAGCCCCCTTTGGCTCTCTCACTCAGGGTCACAGGATAGCAGCCAAGGGAACTTCAGCTTCTGACCCTTCCCTTCCCTTCCCTTCCTTCTGCAGGGTTAAAGGATCAGAGCACTTGATCTTAGAAGGCACCTCGGGAACATGGGTTTAGAGCACTGCTTTGATGGTGCTTCTTTTGTGTTTAGCACCATTTTTGTGATCTTAGGGATTGAACCTAGAGTTCAAAGCTAGGCAAGCTCTCTACCACTCCCTACTATGTCCCTCCAATGCTTCTTTTTAAAAAAATAGTATTCTTATTAAAAGAGTATTTTTACATTTTATGCACCATAAAGTACTTTGCCATTTCATACTGTTTTAGTCATTGACATTTTCCTCCTCTTTCCATCTCATACAATGAGGAGTTAACAGCATATCTTGGATAGAAATTAGTCTATCTATTTATGCTCTATTTAGTATATACTTACACTTTAAGCAGATCTCAAATCTTCTAACCTGGATAAGAGTTGGAAATAAATGATTACATGTGTAAGGTTGTTGTTCAAGTGGTCAAGACTCCGCAGTCTTGTCAGTAGAGAATTTTTCTTGGCTTTATGGCCTTCTAGCATCTTATAAAGATTGACTCTTGTACTTACTATTCTCTGCTTTTCAGGAATAAAATGATCCATTATAGAAATACAGCTAGAGCAGCACTGGAAATATTTTCAATAATCAAACTTATATTTGGGTCAAAGAATAAGTAAAGTTATATAATTTGAATGTTTTGAAAATGTATAATCTGTCTCTAAACATTCTTTGTCTTGTAGATAGCTACCAAATGTTTAAAAAGAACAAAAACAAAAACAAAAAACCAGCTTTAAGATAGTTTAAATAAGAAATGGTTGGGAGATGGATGGGAGGGGCATATGTGTTCTTTCCAGCCAGCTAACCCTTTTTGTTCTGCAGTGGACAAGATATGGTGAGCATCCTCCAGCTAGTCCAAAATCTGATGCACGGAGATGAAGATGAGCAGCCTCAGAGCACCCGGTAATGGAGGAGTGTCGGCAGTTTATCTTTGAAAGTTTGTTCTTGACTGGGCGGTGGTGGCTCATGCCCTTATTCTCAGCACTTGGGAAGCAGAGGCAGGTGGATCTCTGAGTTCTAGACCAGCATGGTCTACAGAACGAGTTACAGGACAGCCAGGGCTACACAGAGAAACTCTGTCTCAAAAAGAAAAAAAAAGTCTGTTTGTGATTCTGTTCTCATGAGTGGCTCAAGGAAGAAATTTCATTGAGTAATAATTACATTAAAAGTTATATTGAAGCCAGGCAGTGATGGTGCATACCATCACTTAGAAGGCAGGCCGGATCTCTGTGAGTTCAGGGATAGCCAGGACTGTTATACAGAGAAACCTTGTCTCGAAGACAAACGAAAAAAAAATTGTTATCTTTATATTCTAAAAGTAGATCCTGACATTTTTATGCTATTAGGACTGAAATGCCCTGTGCTTTTTCTGTTTTTTTCTTTAGCTTATTAAAAATTATTGCAGTTAATTAAATTGATTGGCCTTTATTGTCTGTGAATCACCTTTTACTTTAGTTATTCATCTGTGTAGTATATTTAAATAAATATATTTTCATTTTGTCTTCTTCCTTTTTTTTTGCTATCAGTAATATAGTTTCCTTGTTCAAAAGGCAGAAGATAAACTAGGCATGGTAGTACACACTTGTAATCCTGCATTCTGGAGACATAATAAGCAATGAAGCCACTGTGGACCCAAAACAAAGCAGAATAAAACTGAGAAAATATAAGAAAGTGTATACAAAATAGTTTTCCAGGCTGTGATAGCATATATGTGCCCTGAGTTCAATTCCCAGTACTAACACACATAGGCCTCCCTATCAGTTTCTCTTTCGTGGCCATAAGTGATGACCAGTTTATTATTATTCCACAGATATTTATATGTTTATATAGATAAGCAAAACATCCATACACACCCCATCCAGAACTTAAAATGTGTCCTGATTATTTTTCAGTTAGTACTTGGAGTTCATTGCGTGTCATACGAGGAACTTTCTCTTTAAGAGCAACTTTATTTTACTTTGAATACATGAATAGAATTTTATGAATAGAATTTTGACTCATGTTCCTATTTGACTGATACAAACATTGCTGTAGCCATAACTTTAAACATATGTCATTTCTTGCAGTGGCAGTGTGTTTGGGGAGTAAGTCATAGAATTAGGATGCTGGGTCAGATAATGCATGTGTGTATTCTGAATTTCACAGAGCCCAATGCTCCCAGGAGATAAGGCAGTTCAGAGGCTCACCAGCAGGGTGTGAGAATACTTTCCCCACATCTTTACTGCAACGGTGTTAGCACGCTTAAGGGTCTTTGATAAATGAGTGAGAAATATAAGGTGAGGTATCTCAGCATAAGTATTTTTCTTATGAACTAGATTATGTCTCTTGTGTGGTTTAAGACTTATTTGATACTGGGGGTGTAGCTCAGTGGTAGAACACTTGCCTTGCATGGGCACAGTCTCAAGTTGAAGCCTCAGAACCTTTTTAGAAGTTGTTAAAGAAACAGACTTTTTAAAGACTTGAAAGAGCGTGCACATGTGTCTGTGAATGTGTGCTTTATATATGCAGGCTAGCGCCCTGTAACTGAGCTATTGATTGCCCTTACCCTGTAGTTCATTGTCATCATGGTCTCTTTCTTGTGTGTCTGTGCACCACATGCGTGCCTGATGCCTTTGGAGGCTAGAAGAGTTTGTTGGATCCCTTGGGACAGGGATTACAGATGGTTGTCATCTACCATGTGAGTGCTGGAAACAGAGCCTGGGTCCTCTGCAAGAGTAGCTAGTGCTCTTAAACTTCTGAGCCGTCTCTTCAGCCCTCCTCCATAGCTCTTAAGGCTGATATTTAATTACATTTTAAGAGAATTTAACAACAGTTTGCATTATCAGCCAAGAGAAGGATATTTATCTTTAGGACTCAATTTTAAAAGCTTCCCCCCCCTACTCCAAATTTTCAGCAGCTTATATACATTTTTTTCTGAATTTCTCTGCAGGACATGAATCAAAAGTCTGCCAGATTTCTGTGAAACACTGTTTAAACTTTACTTCTTTTTCTATGCTTTGGTGATAATCAGTTCTTAATACGCTAATGATTTTGATTGACAGAATCCAGAATATTGGAGAACAAGGTCACATGGCTTTGCTGGGTCACAGTCTGGGTGCTTATATTTCAACTCTGGACAAAGAGAAGCTAAGAAAACTTACAACCAGGATACTGTCAGACACTACTTTATGGCTACGCCGGATTTTCAGGTAAAGATGTTATGAGCTGAGCTTTGTTCCAGTTGGTTTCATTTTTAGGGGGAGAGGGTTTCGAGGCAGGGTTTCTCTATGACTTTGGAGACCAGGCTGGTCTCGAACTCACAGAGATCCTCCTGCCTCTGCCTCCCGAGTGCTGGGATCAAAGGCGTGCGCCACCACTGCCCAACTCCAGTTGTTTTTTTTAAGGATTCATTACTGGTAAAGACATTATGAGGGATGTGTTTGTTTGCTTAATTTTAGGTTTACTTGTTTATTTGTGACAAGGTCTCTATGTAACCTGATTGTCCTGGAACTTGCTATGTAGACCAAGGTGGCCTCAAACTCAAGGAGATCTGCCTACTTTACTTCCCAAGTGCTGGGATTAAAGGCGTGCAGCACAACACCCAGCTCTCTCTTTAACATGTATGAGTATTTTGACTGCATGTGTGAATATGTACCTTATGTGTACAGTGCCCGAGGAGGCCAAAAGAGGGCATCAGATCCCCTGAAACTAGAGTTTCAGGTAGCTGTGATTGCCATGTGCGTGCTGGGAACCACACCCAGTTTCTCTCTGGAAGAGCCACAGTACTCCTAACTGAGCAGCTCCCTCTCCAGCCATCCTTGCAAGTTTTCAGGTCCTGGTGGAGGTGAATCAGAATCAGACATGGGTTGTGAGAGGGCTGTGTGGTGCTCCATGTGTGTACGACTCTTCTTTGGAAGGGTTGCTTAACCTCTCTATGCGTAGGTTTTGTCTCGTATTAAGTGGGGAGAGCATAAATAGCTGTTTCATTTGAGGGTTAAACGAGCACATTGATGCTTCTTTATTTCGATGTCTCAGTGCTGACAGTCCTCAACCATGCCGGCCTGTAGCACTAGCCTCCAACTGGAACAAGTGAGCACCACTGTCTTCAGGCTCTTATTTGTGGGAACTTTAGTCTTTGTCTGCACTGTTTGTGCTCATTTTGTTTCTGGAGCTAGGTGTGGGTGCAGTGTCTTTGTTTCTCCCCTTATAGCCTGCATCTACAGTGAGCAACCAGACACTGAAAATGAAAGGGGCCCCTCCCTGTGTGCCCTCTGCCTTGCACAGGGTTAGTGTCTATGACAAGAGACTTGCTTTCATGACTTTATACCGGTGACAGCATCAGAAGTGACTAGAAAGAGGACTGTATTAACACGCAGCTGGAGAGGTGGCTGATGGCCATGGAGAGCGTGGCTGATGGCCATGGAGAGCCTGGCTGCTCTTCTAGAAAGCCTGAAGGCCTTGGCTTGGCTCCCGCTGTTGAAGATCACCCATTAACCCCAGCGCTGGCGCTCTGACGACTCTTCCGGCCTCTTTGGCTCAGCACATGGGGTGCACATACATAGATGTGGGCAAACACAGAGTAAAAGCAAAACTTTTTTAAAACTTAGAGTACATCATCATATGCGATCTGTTAATAGGTATGAAAATGGGTGCGCCTATTTCCATGAAGAAGAGAGGGAAGGACTTGCTAAGATCTGTAGGCTCGCCATTCATTCTCGCTACGAAGACTTTGTAGTGGACGGATTTGATGTGCTGTATAACAAAAAGCCTGTCATATACCTTAGTGCTGCTGCTAGACCTGGCCTGGGCCAATACCTTTGCAATCAGGTAATGTAAAAAGTGTGTGTGTGGGGGGGTGCGCACATATTTTTATGTCTGTGTCATAGGTACACATGTGTTCATGGAGGACCGGGGTCGATATCAGGAGTCACCCTCAAACACTCTTTCTTCTCATTCATTGAGTCAGGATCCCTTAGTCAGATCCAGAGCTTGCTCTGCAGACTCCCTGTCTCTGCCTTCCAGGTCTAGAATTACAAGTGGATGACTACTCCTGCCTGGTATTTGGTTCCTGACAGCCATGCTGAGATGTTCACAGTCACCTGTAACAGCAATTCCAGGGCATGTGATGCCCTCTCTGGTCTCTATGGAAACCTGCATAAATAAATGTAATACAGACACAAATGTGCAGGCACACACACATACACACAAGTAAAAATAAAATTGTATGTATGGGACTGGGGAGAAGGCTTAGAGGGAAAGCACTTGCTATACAAGGGTATGGACTACGCTTTGAATTCCCAGAAACTTACGTAAAGTTGTTTTCTGACTACTGTAGCATATGCCCCCACCAATAAAAAAAAAGAAAATTTTCACCAGCCTAGACCACATGATGTTGCTATATCTCAAAATAAATATCACTAGCTGGGCAGTGGTCTAGGTGCACGCCTTTAATCCCAGTACTCGGGAGGCAGAGGCAGGCAGATCTCTGTGAGTTCGAGGTCAGTCTGGTGTACAAAGTAAGTTGTTGCACAGCCAGGGCTACACAGAGACCCCCCAAATGTTATTGAATTTAGAAATAATGTGTATTATATACATTTCAGTGGTTTTGAATACCCGAAGACAACTAGTACTTTATTTTTTCCTGTACTCTATCAAGAGGGATGTAGATGCACTTGCATGGTTTTTTTAGGTTTAATTGCTTTTATAACAGGAGTATATCATGTTTTAATGATATTTCAAGTTTCTATGCTTAGAAAACCAGATTTATCCACGTCATATATTTATAGCTACAAAATGATCAGAAGGTTCTGTATGAAAGTGTTACCAGTGATAGATTGGTGGCTTACAGGAGGCACTGTCACTTAGAATGTTTGGCTTTGCTTTGTTGGTGGTACTGTGACTTGAAACCCAAGTGTTTCCATGCAAGTCAAGCTCTCTCCTTGTACTCAGCCATGCCTATTCCTTACCCTTTTAGAGGGAGTTTCACTGGGCTTGTTGTTCTAGAGCTTGGAAAGCAGAGGCAGGAGGATTGCCCAGAAATGAGCCACTATACCCAACTTACTTTCAGATGAGGTCTTGCCATCAGTGTAGCCCAGGCTGGTATCATTTTGTAGTTTAGGGTGGCTCTGAACTGGCCTTCCTCTTTAGTCAGCCTCCCAGGTGCTAGGATTTCAGGGTTCACTTTTTAAGTGAATCTTTGTTGTTTTTAATACTTTAAGGAAGGGGTGAGTGGTAGCTCAGTAGCAGAGTACTTGTCTAGCATGCACAAGCCTGGGTTCAGTCCCTGGCAGTGCCAAAGGAAAAGGCATTATGAAACGTCCTTTCTAGAGGATGAACCACTCACTGTATTTTAAGTTTTATGTTGCACCTGTTTATAGTTCCTAAAATTACAAACACCTGTGTTAGGAAACTAAACAATGAGAATATGAAATTAATTTGACAACTTTCTCAATCCATGACATTGACTTTCTTCTTTTAAGCAATATACTTCTGCTACTCTGTATTTATTTCTTTTAAGGGTAGGAGAGCCCATAAATAAGACCCTGTTCTCTGAATGATTAGAAAAAGAATCCCTCCCAATCACCCTCCTCACCTCAGAATGCAGGGTGCTTGGTAGTTTCTTTGCTTGGAAAAGACTTCTTTTGGTATATTCTAGAATATATCAAAGGTAGTTTCAAGACTCATTTCAAAAGGTTTAGATTGTCCTCTTATAAAGCATTTGTTAAGTCACCTTTTGGGAGTGAAACTAACTTTCCAAATGTCCTTTAACATGATGTATTTTTTTGAGACAGGGTTTTTCTGTGTATCCCTGGCTGTCCTGGTACTTGCTCTGTACATCAGACTGGTCTCAAACTCCACTACCCAGATTTTTTTTTAATCTTAAAGGTAGTGGTCTCTGTGTAGTCCAGGCTGGCTTCACACATGTGATCTCCAGCCTCAGTAATTATGCCTCACTGAGATTTGTTTTTAATAATAATTTGTGGCTTGTTTTTGTTGCTCAGTTCTCACAGGCATAAGTGAATGGTGTGTTTCTTCTTGCAGCTTGGCTTACCCCTGTCCTGCTTGTGTCGTGTGCCTTGTAACACTATGTTTGGATCCCAGCATCAGATGGTGAGTTCTTGGTTTGGGTTTGTGTGGTAATGTAGAATTGCATTATTGCTTCATTTTGTAGCTTGAGTTCTTTCCAGCCTGGTCCCATAGCTGATTAGCCCCAAATAAGCACACAGAGACATGTTAATTATAAACTGTTTGGCTGGTGGCTCAAGCTTCTTATTAGTTAGTTCTCTCTTAATTAACTCATTTATATTAATCTAAGTATTTCCACATGGTCTTATTGTACCGGAAAAGGGTCCAGACCTGTTACTCCTTCCTGGGGTACGTGGCATCTCCTTGTGGCCTCTCTCTCTGCTTCCTCTCCCCAGCATTCTCCTCATCTGGTAGTTCTGCCCATACTTCCTGCCTGGCTACTGGCCAATCAGCGTTTTATTCATCAGTCAATAGGACAAGCATATACAGAAGGACGTCCCCATCAGTTCAGTCTTCCCATTGTGGTGCTGTGTGTACGTTTGTATTGGAATGAAGGGAATTGTGTAGTACCTGAGCACCTGCTTCTTTGGGGTGGTACAAGGGGCGTTTGGTCTTGGGCCCCTATATGCTGAGGGTGTTCTCTCTCAGCTCTTTCATCCTAATTTAGCGTGAGAAACCTTTTCAAGCTCAGAGTTTTAGCTAGTCATCACTACTGTTTTCTTTTACTTTTGATTTGTTGAGATCTTCCTAGGAAGCGCAGGCTGGCTTCAGAAGTGTGGTTTCCCTACAGTGTGCATAGACAGATTTTGAAATGAGGTCATCAATGTAATCTTAGATTGGAGTTGTGATAATTTTTTACACATGCAATAGATAAACATCTTGATGCTAAAGACAGAAGAAAAGGAATTAACTGTAAGATTCTGCATTTCTATTTTCAAAATAGTTTTCTTGTCTATTTCTATGGGAATGAGAAAGTATTTGTCTTACATATGTATAGTTTTGCCTTTAATCTCAATTTTCATAACTAGTCTATAAGGAAAACTGATTTTATTGTCTATGATTATGGAAAGCAAAGTTGTTGAGAATAAAAATTAGAATACTATGAAATTTCTATGGGTTGAATACTGTGGAATCTTTAATATTAATAGTAGGAGAAAAATAAATCACTCAATGATACCAAAGAAAGGTAAAAGTCTCTTCTTGGAAACATTTACTCATATTATAGGAGTAGTCTTTTAAACAGAGGGACTCAGGGAGGCGTGGTGGCACTGTGCCTATAGTCCCAGCACTGGTTAGTCAAAGGCAGGTAACTTCCCACATAGCAAGTTCCAGTCCAGCAGGGCTACACAGTGAAACCCTGCCTCAAACAAAAAGGAGTTCAGAACTCTAAATTATCTAAATCACAAAAAAACTAATGTTTTTTTGAGTGCTTCTAATATGCATTTTGTCCAGGTAGCATACAGTGGCTTTAAAATACTTTTCTTTCATATATATATATATATATATATATATATATATATATATATATATATATATATATGAATAGATTTTAATATTTTAAGTCTGAAATTCAAGAGTAAATAGTTACCTAACACAGAAAAAAGGAATCCTAGTTGAGTTATTAATTTTGTGACCTCTGTGCTTTTAGAATTCATAATATCTCACTGAGCATTAGCTTGGGTTAGAGTGCTCCCTAGCATCATGCATAGAGTCCTGGATTTGAGCCACAGCACCACATAAAAGCAAACCTAGTACACACCATAAGGAGCTGGAAGCAGAATGAGGACTTCAAGGCCAGCCTGGGCTACATGAGCCTGCCTGGTGGGTAGGGAATTGCTTCCTGAGAAGACCTGAGGACCTAAATTCAATCCCCAGAACTCACATTAAAAAAAAATTCTCTTGTGGGTTTTAAAAATAGGATCTTCAGCTGGGTGTAGTGGCGCATGTCTGAACCCCAGCACTTGAGCAGTAGAACAGGCGGATCTCCATGAGTTCAAAGCCAGCCTGGTCTATATAGCAAGTTTCAGACCAGCTAGAGTTCTGAGGTAAGACACTGTCTGAGAACAACAGCAGCAGGGATAGTGGCTCACGCTTGTAGTCCTGTTGCTGGGGAGGTGGAGTCAGGTTAATGCATGGGCTTGCTGTTCAGCCAGTCTGTCTCACCAGCAAGGCCAGGTCAGTGAGAGACCCTGTCTCAAAAACATGGAAAATGGCGCTTGATAAAGAGCTCTGAGGGGGGCCTCTGGCCTCCAAGCACGGCTGTGCTCTAGTATCCATACATGTGTGTGTGCGTGTGTGCACACTGCACACAGAGTCGTAGTTTGTCAGTGTGTACCTTGTATACCGATGGCTCACACGTCTGTGGTTTGTTTGTTGGTCCTAGGACATTGCCTTTCTTGAGAAACTGATCAAAGATGACATAGAAAGAGGAAGACTGCCCTTGCTGCTTGTTGCAAGTGCTGGTAGGTATCATAACCTCGTACCTGTGAGGGCCCTGAGCACTTGGCCTCAGGGACAGGGCCTGTTTGTGGTGTTTTGTCAAGATGGAGTCTCAGTTCTCTAGCCCAGGCTGGCCTGGAATTCACAGGAATCCAGCCTTGTAAGGGCTGATGTTGGAGAAATGAGACACCAGGCCCATCAAGGAGTGGCACTCTATTTGTTTATTTATTATGTAAACAATCTTTCTCCTGGCACGTATGCCTATGCTCCAGAAGAGGGTGCCAGATCTCATTACAGATGGTTGTGAGCCACTATGGGGTTGCTGGGAATTGAACTCAGGACCTCTAATAGAGCAGTCAGTGCTCTTAACCTCTGAGCCATCTCTCCAGTCCCAGGAGTGGCACTCGTAAGGAAACTAAAGAAAAGCTCCTGGAACTGATTTGTAAGGTTTCTAGATTCTATTTAGCAATCAAGAATTAGAAATTGAATTTAAGGCAAGTGAGATGGCTCAGTGGATGAAGACGATTGCCACTATCCACGGTGAACAGAGAGCAGAGTCCCGCAAGTTGTCGTCTGACTTCACTGCACTCTGTGGCATGTGTGTCCACACGCACGCATAAAACATATGGAATAAATAAGAAACTGAATTTGAAGTGTCTTTATAATGGCATCAAAAAGCATAAAAGGGGCAGCAAGATGGCTTAGCAGGGAGAGCTGCTTCCTGCCTGGTGATGTGTACCTGATGTCTTAGGTATGTTTTTTGTGACCAAAAAGCAAGGTGGGGAGGGAAGGGTTTATTAGACTCACACTTGAGCACTGCTGTTCATCACTGAAGGGAGTCAGGACAGGAACTCAAACAGGGCAGCATCCTGGACATTGCAGCTGATGCAGAGGCCATGAAGGGGGAGCTGCTTACTGACTTACTTCCCATGGCTTGCTCAGTCACCTTCTTATAGAATCCAGGACCAGCATCCCAGGGATAGCATATTCCTGAAAGAAGTTTAAGAAGGCCCAGATGTACGATAGGCTCTGTCTCTGAGTCATTTCTCCCTAAACTAGTTCTAGGACAGCCAAGGCCTCAAAACAAACAAAACCAAAAAATAATGAAAGACTTGATTTGGGATATCACTCAGTATAGCTTGTGCTTAGCAAATACAAGGCTCTGGATTCAGCCCCCAGCAACAAGAAGCTTTTTCTGTTTGAGAAGAACTTTTCAAATCTTTTAATTCCAGCACTAGGGCAGATGGATCTCTTTTGTGTGCTTAAGGCTGGTCTGGTTTACATAGCAAGTTCCCAGACAGCACATAATGGACTCTGTCTCAAACAAACAAAAACAAAAGGCCCCATGAAGAATTGAAAAGCAGTGTTGGGGCTCACACCTTTAACTCCAGCACTGCACTCAGGAGGCAGAGGTGGGTGGATCTCTTTGAGTTCTAGGCCAGCATGGTCTACAAAAGGAGATCTAGGACAGCCAAGGCTGTTGCACAGAGCAGACACACAAACAAAAAAAGAAATGAAAAGCAAGCAGTAGGCTGGGAGAGGTATTTCAAAACACTTCTTCCTGGCAAGTGATTTACATGTAAAACGTAAAGTTATGTCACAGTTCAGTAGTAACTGTTGTGGGGCGTTCACCAGAGAAGACTGCTGGGACATGGGTTTAAGCCAACAGAAAGTCTTTATTAGCTGGCCAGAGGCTACACTGGGTGCTCAGGATACCAGGGTAGTTCAGCCTCTCTCAGGGGGAGCCTTTAAGCGTAAAAACCATGTCCTGGGTTGACATACTTCAGTTAACAAGAATGGTTAGCCAGAATCAGAACAGCAGAAGTTAACAGGCAAGGTGAGTACATTGTGAGACTTTCCCAGAACTGTATGGACTTTGATGGATTAGGTCTTTGTTTTCATTTTGGCAAGTGGTGCTGTCTGTGTGCTGAGTTTTACAGTCTAAAAGACACTTCCATCATGGAGTTAGCTGTGCTAAGGTCTAGGGACCTACTAAGGCCCCATTACAGTAAGGTGACAGACAGCTTTAAAATGAACAGCATTTGAATGGATACTTTACCAAAGGACATATAAACACCTGAAAAGATGTCTAATATCAGTAGTATTAGAATAGTACAGTTCAGCTGCATATATTGGTACACACTTAAATCATAGTTTGTGATCCCAGTACTTCAGAGGCTAATGCCTGAGGATTAACAGTCAACATCTGTCTGGGCTAAATGGAGAAGCCATAATAAGGCCAAAAGGGATGTTATGGTTCAGTCGGTAGAGTGCTTGTTAGTGTGTTCACAGCTCTGGGCTTGATCCTTACGTGAACCAAATGTGGGTGGCATATGTCTGTAATTTCAGCATTCTGGAGGTATGGGCAAGAAGTCAGGGTTGTCTTAAGCTTCATAGTGAGTTTCGGACTAGGCAGTCTCAAAAATATAAAATAAAATAAAAAAGTAAAACCACAGTGAGAGCTCAAGATGTAGTATAGTGATGGAATATCTGTCTGCTATGCCTGAGACCTGGCTCTGTTGCTTATGTGCTTATTGATTGATTGATTGATTGATTGATTGATTGATTGTTCCACTGCTAGGGCAAAAAGTGCCTAATACTGATGGGGATCAAGCAGCCACATACATTCCTGGTGTGGTGTTGTGTGACACAGCACACATGTCTGTTCACCCCAGATAGGGATGCCACTACAGACTAAAGTGCAAACGCCTTCAAAGTCCAATTAGATGTTTTATTGGGGTTAGATACAGGCGCAGAAATGACTCAAAAGACAGCTGCATCACCAAAACGAATCCCAGCATGGGTAACAGCTCATAAGGCTGGGAACCTGTAAAACACTGCACAATCTGCAGGCAGCTCAATAGGTGGGAGTTGTTATGGGTCTGGGTCACTCAGAGATTCACAATGGTAATGGATGAATTTTAATAGGAAGAGGCTTTATTAAATACTGGTTCTGGGGAATGGTGGTGGTGCACACCTTCAATCTCAGCACTCAGGAGGCAGAGGCAGGTGGATCTTTGTTGAGTTCAAGGCCAGCCTTGTCTAAAGATCAAGTTCCAAGACAGCAAAGCTACACAGAGAATCCCCGTTTCAAAACAAAACAAAACCAAAAATACTGGGGTTGGATGCTCACAGCACCAGGACTTCAACCAAGAGCTCTCTCCAGATGCAGCAGCTGGCCATGTCAGCCCAGGGTTTATACAGACAGACCCCACAGGATTACAGGTATCTGCCTAAGTACAGGCAGGGTCTTATTTTAACATGTATGTCTTGCAGTTGTCCTCTTTTTGAGCAGAGTAAGCAAGTTTGATTACAAAATCAGAAATAGCAGTTAGTTAGCCTTATGATCTATAATCTGCAAGAACAGCAAATGTTACAAGATCAATAAATTTAAGAATAGTCTTCAATGTCTGGGGGGAAAAGGATATGGGCTGCTAGGGTACAGTCTGTACAAGTTAACGGCTTACATGTTAGAGGCGTGTTTTGGTCTCTCAAGCACAGTAATTCTAAACTTTAAATGTAATATGAACATCACAGGAATGTCCTTTCCAGGTGCCTTGGTTGAGCTAAACACCCTCCAGGCCACTGGTCTCAGAGTCGACTTTGTTGTTTGCTTGTCTGAGTCTCTTGGCAGCCTGGCTCTGCTCTTCTGAGAGGGACTCTCAGCTTTTACTGCTTACTCTTGCAGGGAGGGGCCTAGTGAATCTAGTCAGCTTCAGGAACTTCCTGAAGCTAGTTTGAGTTTTACCTTTCTGCTTCAGGAGCTTCCCTTAAGGATGGAATGTTTCAGTCTCAGGAAACTGTTACACAACCTTGATACAAATGTTGCAGCTGTTCTGTTGTAAATCCCTCAGTGTACCAAGTACAAATCCTTGTGATCCACTCATCCCACTACTATGGTTTACCAAGAAGAAATGAAATGATCTCCACACACAAAAAATTCTATGCATGTGTTTGTTCATTAGTGAGGCACTTGAGTGTTCTTCACATGGTGACTGGATAAGCAGATTGGAACAGATACCTATAGTAAGACACTAATCAATGAGTAGAAAGTGTTGATGCACACTTCAGAGGCATGCTGGTGTACAAAGAGTTGCATACAATATGGTGCATTGATTTGACACCTTAGGAAAGACAGGACTTGAGGCAGGAACAAGTGAGGCAATTGTTGGGTCATGAGTTAGGGAGGGGAGTGGCTGCAGTGAAGATGGGGGAGCTTTTTTAAAAAAAGTTTTCTCCTTTTTTTATTTAGAAACAATCATTTTACATGTCAATCCCTCCTTCTCTCTCTCTCCCTTCCTCCCATATCTCCTCCCAATCCCCCAATCCACCCCTAAGGATGGTGAGTCCTTCCATGGGAGATGACCAAAGTCTGTCACATCATTTGGGGCAGGGCCTAGGCCCTCCTCCATGTATCTGGGCTGCAGTAGTATCCCTCCATAGGGAATGGGCTCCATTTGTGCACTAGGGATAAATACTGACTCCACTGTTAGAGAGCACATAGACTGCTCACACCTCCTAACTGGCACCCACATTCAGAGGGTTTGATTTGGTCCAATGCTGGTTCCCCAGCTTTACAACTGGGGTTCCTGTGCTCTCACTAGGTCAGATCAACTGGTTCTGTAGGTTTCTCCAGCACGGTCTTGACTCCTTTGCTCATCCCTCCTCCCTTTCTACAACTGGATTCCAGGAGTTTGGCTCAGTGTTTAGCTGTGGGTGTCTGTTTCTGCTTCCATCAGCTATTGGATGAAGGCTCTAGGGTGGCAATTAAGGTAGTCATCAGTCTCATTATAGGGGAAGGACATCAAAGGCGGCCTCTCCACCACTGCCTAGATTCTTAGTTGGGGTCATCCTCGTGGATCCCTATATTCCTCCCCTGTCTCAGTCTTCCTTATCCCTCATATCTTCCTCCCCCCTCCTCCCCTTCTCTTTTTCTACCTACTCCCACAACCCCCCATGCTCCTAATTTGCCCAGGAGTTCTTGTCCCTTTCTTCAGGGGGCCATGCATTTTTCTCTTAGTGTCCTCCTTGTTTCCTAGTTTCTCTGGTAGTGTGGATTGTAGGCTGGTAGTCCTTTGCTCCACGTCTAATATCCATATATGAGTGAGTACATACCATGCTTGTCTTTCTGTGACTGGGTTATCTCACTCAGGATGTTTTTTTCCAGTTCCATCCATTTGCCTGCAAATTTCAAGATTTCGTTGTTTTTTCTCCTGAGTAGTACTCCATTGTGTAAATGTACCACATTTCCGCCATCCATTCTTCAGTTAAGGGGCATTTAGGTTGCTTCCAGGTTCTGGCTATTACAAATAATGCTGCTACGAACATAGTTGAACATATGTCCTTGTTGTATGAATGTGCATCCTTTGGGTATATGCCCAAGAGTGGAATTGCTGGATCTTGTGGTAGACTGATTCCCATTTTCCTGAGAAACCATCATACTGATTTCCAAAATGGCCACACAAGCTTGCCCTCCCACCATCAGTGGAGGAGTGTTCCCCTTTCTCCACATCCTCCCCAGCACACACTATCATTGGTGGTTTTGATTTTAGCCATTCTGACTGGTGTATCTGATGTATTCTGATGGTATCTCAGAGTTATTTTGATTTGCATTTCCCTGATGGTTAAGGATGTTGAACACTTTCTTTTTTTTTTTTTTTGTTTTTTGTTTTTTGTTTTTCGAGACAGGGTTTCTCTGGGGCTTTGGAGGCTGTCCTGGAACTCACTTTGTAGACCAGGCTGGCCTTGAACTCGCAGAGATCCGCCTGCCTCTGCCTCCCGAGTGCTGGGATTAAAGGCGTGCGCCACCAACTCCCGGCTTGTTGAACACTTTCTTAAGTGTCTTTTAGCCATTTTAGATTCCTCTATTGAGGAATTTTCTATTTAGTTCTGAACCCCACTTTTTAATTGAATTGTTTGATGTTTTAGAGACTCCCTTCTTGAGTTCTTTGTATATTTTAGAACTCAGCCCTCTGTCAGATGTGGGATTGGTGAATGTCTTCCAATTCTGTGGGCTGCTGTTTTGTCTTGTTGACTGTGTCCTTTGCCTTACAGAAGCTTCTCAGTTTCAGGAGGTCCCATTTATTAATTGTCAATCTCAGTATCTATGCTACTGTTGTTATGTTCAGGAAAGTGGTCTCCTGTACTAATTCATTCAAGGGTACTTCCTACTTTCTCTTCTAAGAGGTTCAGTGTGACTGGATTTATGTTGAGGTCTTTGATCCATTTGGACTTAAGCTTTGTGCATGGTGATAGGTATGGATGTATCTGCAATCTTCTACATACCAGCATCTAGTTATGCCAGCACCATTTCTTGAAGATGCTTTCTTTTTTCCATTGTATAATTTTAGCTTCATTGTCAAAAATTATGTGTTCGTAGGTGTGTGGGTTAACATCTGGATCTTCAGTTTGATTCCATTGGTCTATCTGTCTATTTTTGTGCCAATACCAAGCTGTTTTCAGAACTGTAGCTCTATAATAAAGCTTGGTATCAGGGGTGGTGATGCTCCCAGAAGTTTCTTTATTGTACAGGGTTTTTTTTGGCTATCCTGGGTCTTTTGTTTTTCCATATAAAGTTGAGTATTTCAAGGTCTGTGAAAAATTGTGCCAGTGTTTTGATGGTGATTGCATTGAATCTGTAGATTGCTTTTGGCAGGATTGCCATTTTTACTATGTTGGTCCTACCTATCATGTTGGTCCTACCTATCCAAGAGCATGGGAGATCTTTCGATTTTCTGGTATCTTCTTTAATTTCTTTCTTTAAAGACTCGAAATTCTTGTTATACAGGTCTTTCACTTGTTTGGTTAGTGTTACCCAAAGATATTTTGTTGTCTGTGGCAATTGTAAAGGGTGGTGTTTCTCTGATTTCTTTCTCAGACCAGTAAGGCTACTGATTTTTTTTAGTTAGTCTTTTATCCTGCCACTTTGCTGAAGGTGTTTATCAGCTGTTGGAGTTCCCTGGTAGAGTTTTTTTTGGGGTCACTTATGTAAACTATCATATCATCTGCAAATAGTGAAAGTTTAACCTCTTTCTTTCCAATTTGTATTCCCTTGATCTCCTTTTGTTGCCTTATTGCTCTAGCTAGAACTTCAAGTACAATATTGAAGAGATATGGAGAGTGGACAGCCTTGTCTTGTTCCTGATTTTAGAAGAATCACACTGAGTTTCTTTCCATTTAGTTTGATGTTGGCTGTTGGCTTACTGTATATTGCTTTTATTATGTTCAGGTATGTTCCTGTTATCTCTAATCTCTCCAGAGCCTTTATCATGA
The DNA here is from genome assembly GCF_017639785.1 of Mesocricetus auratus. Classification (NCBI taxonomy): domain Eukaryota; kingdom Metazoa; phylum Chordata; class Mammalia; order Rodentia; family Cricetidae; genus Mesocricetus; species Mesocricetus auratus. Next base: position 13,517,569 of record NW_024429212.1, on the reverse strand, counting down.
AGGTGTGTTGGATTGTGTCAAAGACTCTTTCAGCATCCAGTGAGATGATCATGTGATTTTTGTTTCTCAGCTTGTTTATATGGTGGATTACATTGATGGATTTTCGAATGTTGAACCATCTGTGCATCCCTGGGATGAAGCCTAGTTGATCATGGTGGATGACTTTTCTGATATGTTCTTAGATTCAGTTTGCCAGTATTCTATTAAGTATTTTTTGCATCAATGTTCATGAGGGATATTGGTCTGAAGTTCTCTTTCTTTCTTTCTTTCTTTTTTTTTTTTTTTTTTTTTTTTTTGGTTTTTCGAGACAGGGTTTCTCTGTATTGTTTTGGAGGCTGTCCTGGAACTCACTTGTAGACCAGGCTGGCCTCAAACTCTCATAGATCTGCCTGCCTCTGCCTCCCGAGTGCTGGGATTAAAGGCATGAGCCACCAAGCCCAGCATTCCACTCCCCTTTTTTGAGATAAGAATTTCATGTATTTCATGCTGGCTTTTGATTCAGGTATCCAAGGATGACCTTGAACTTTTGGTCTTAGTGCTAGGATTGCAAGCATGTGCCACTGTGCCTGCTTTATGTGGTGCTGGGGATATGACTTAGAGTTCTCTATATGCTAGGTAAACTACCAACTAAGCTACACTGTCAGCCAACATTACCTGGTTTTTGTTTTTTAAGATGGGTTTGTTAAGGCCATGGTAAGGATGCAGAAGTTCTTACTAGTTGGGATTTTATTAAATGAAAATTCAGGGCATTTTGGGGGAATACATGACTATGGTTTACTTAAGTTCTGTCTGAAAAGGTATGCGCAGCAAAGTCTACAGTACAAATTACTGAGGGGTGAGCTCCAAGTCTTTGATATTTGCTTAAGTGTCCTTCAAAATACATGTTTTATAATAACAAAGAACCTGTGTGGTAAAAACCCAAAGTCATATATTGTTTTTTATAAATGAGACACCTAAATCAAAATAACTCAGGATGTGGAGATAAAAAAAAAGAAAGGATATCTTGAACAATGGCAACAAACGTACTGTACCTAGAGTAGTGAGTGTAAAACAGTTCACATTGATGAGATGTAATCTGAAAGGAAATAGTTAAAATGCTTGTAGGCAAAGCTTTGAGGTCTATAAAGAAAGCGCTGACAGGATGCAGGCATGAATTGACAGTCCCACAGTCTTGATGGCAGACTCGGCATTTCCCATGACTCAACAGTTCTGGGAGTTTAAAAGCCAGTACACAATTTCAGTACAAAATTAAATACTTGTAAAGAAGGAGGCACATTCTTCAAAACTTACACAAACCAACTTGCAAGTGTTGATTTTAAGTATCCTACAAGGAAGACTTCAAGGTAGGATTTCACTGCTTCCCTCCTATGGAGATGCTGTAACTGTGAAGATTCAGAAGGCACTGGATTGCTTTTTAACGCTCCTGTGTATTTTGTGGTAGGAACCGCAGCAGTGGGACATACGGACAAGATTGGACGTCTGAAAGAGCTCTGTGAGCAGCATGGCATCTGGCTCCATGTGGAAGGGTGAGCAGCCTGCAAGGCTGGCCAGTCCCATGCTGTCCTCATGGGGAGGGGACACTCAGAGCAGCACCCAGCACCCAGCACCCAGCGATGTTTATCCTTAAAGGCTAAAGCAAAAGGAGATTTTATTGCTTTGTACAACTGTATTAGGACTGGCTTTAAGCACAGTGTCAACCAGCACCCCGTATGTTCCTCTCCACGTCCCCCCAGTCACGGTCACTTGACTTGGTTTCCTATGCTGTGGCTCATGGAGAGACATTTCCTATTGTGGTAAGAAGTGACTACAGAAATCCTAGTCCCCGGTCCAGCTTCATGTCCGTGGGTCCCTCTGGTCGTTGAGACGCTTTGGACACCTCTGACGTGGGTGGGTGACTCCGCCTGAGCTCAGAGTCCAGCAAAGGTGATAGCGTGGTTTGCCGGGTGAGCCCGGAGTGTGTGTAGGGAGAGGAGGAGCAGGTGCAGGGCAGCCACATGCCCATGTGACCTCATCATCCAAGACAGGAAAGGACGAGCGGCCGAGGAAGAGTGCCCGTGAAAGACGCACTCTAGACAAGCAGGGCAGCCCTAAAGCATGGTGGGCTTGTTTGTTTGTTTGTAAGTATATTCTGAAGCTTTGTTAGAAGTCCTATAGTGCCCATCTTTCGCTTTAATAAATGCTGATGAAACAAAAGACAAAGGTGAAGATGTTCACATGTCATCTTGTGACGGCTCAGCTGGTTCTTTCTGTCTTGTAGAGCACCTACTTAGGGAATAAGTGACATTACCTATTTGTTCTTAGACTAGCCCTTTTTCTTCCAGTGTGACGCTGGCAACATTGGCTCTAGGCTATGTCTCCTCGCCTCTGCTGGTATGTTGTTGGCTTTACTGAATATTGGTGGCGATAAGGCCTTTCTGTAGTTTTCACGGCTACAGGAGGGACTGTGTTTTGTGTCCTCTGGTCACCTAATGAACGAAGCTCTCTTTTTGGTAGGCTGCAACCAAATGTGACAGCATGACTCTGACTCCTGGCCCGTGGCTAGGTTTGCCAGCCATGCCTGCAGTGACACTCTACACACATGACGACCCTGCCTTGGTGAGCTGACTGTCGCTAGGGAGTGAATGGTATTCGTAATTGCCCTCCGGGATAGACTATAGAGAGAGCAAGGGTTTTTCTCTTAATTCTTCTTCTGTTCTTAGTTCTACTTCTGTTACCTTTTTTAAGTTACTTTTTTTTTGGCAAATGTACAAAACAATGGGTTTCATTATAGCCTTTTTGATACATGTATATTATACCTGGCTCATACCCTCCATCGCCATTTCTTTAAAGTGGGTATAACAGCCCCCACCTGTAATCCCAGTACTCAGAAGGCTAAGGTAATACAATCTCAAGTCTAAGGCTATCTTGGGTTACATATCAAGTTCTAGGATAGACATAGTGAGACCCTGTGTCAAAAATTAAAAAAAAAAAAAAACCAATTGCTGGAGCTTTTGCCTAGCACGCTTGAAGCCCTGGATACCATGCTCAGCACCACATAAAATAGGTGTGGTAGAATGTGCCTGCTGTTATGCTAGCTTAGGAGGTTGACAAGAAGATCAGGAGTTCAAGGCCAACCTGGGATACATAGGTTAAAAAAAGTCGAATCCATACTTTTTAAAAAAAACATTGAGGGTGGTGGCGGGGAAGCTCATGTACCGCGGTACTCGTGGCGGTCAGAGGGTGACTTTGTGAAAGTCTCTCCCTCACCTCCCCTTGAGAGCTAGTAATCAAGCTCCCACGAGAGCCATCTCCTCAGCCCAGGAACCCACACTTTAAATATTTCAGGTATGCCCTGTATTCCCTCGTATATATGAAAGATTATTTTTGTGTGTGGCATTTTATGACTGATTTTCTTTCTGTTGCTTGATCACATTTACTTAAAAATGGTCATTTGTGAGCTTTTAGGGTGTTGCCAAGTTTTTGTTTATAAGACAATAAACATCCTTTTACATATTGAATTATTTCCAGAGATTAGATTCCCAAAAGTAGAATTACCATTTAAGTCCCCTGATCCTTATTTCCCAGGACAGGTTGTAACATAATATTTCAGTTTAAACCCTAAATTGTGTTTTTTGGCAGATGTGTTAGTGATAGGTACATGCAAAGTAAATGTTTAATCATTGCTGCTTTAACCGTTGATATCTTGCTTAGTTGAAAATGGCCAATCATAACAAAGATGATCATAGTAACTTGTCAAGAGGCTGCCCCCTAAGTGGCTAGGAGCCGTGGCTCTAGAACACACCTCATCTGGATTCTCCCCTGGAGTAGCTGCCTCTCTTCATCGGGAATGCTTGAGCACACCTGGGGCTCTGAGCTGGCTCACCTAGGGTAGTTGTTGAAGGTCAGATGGATAATGCAAGCCCAGTACCCAGCATGGCGTTGGATGCCTCCCGTGTGTGGTGGAGAGTAGCTGGTCAGTGCATTTGTCTGTCTCTTTTAGACTCTCGTAGCTGGTCTTACATCCAACAAGCCTGCAGACAAGCTCCGAGCCCTGCCGCTGTGGTTGTCTCTACAATACTTGGGCCTTGATGGCATTGTGGGAAGAATAAAGCACTCCTGTCAGCTGGTGAGTAGACGTGTGAGCGTTAGAGACTTACAGAGGCCCCTCAGAAGCAGACACGGGGAAAGCTCACTCTGGTCTATCTGTCAGTATCTTGGCGCCTTGGTGTTCCATCTCATCAGCAAGCAAGCTAGGTGCTCCTTGTGTATGTGCATGTTCCTTAAGAGTGCTGGGAATGACTGGTGGCATTGGCCAACATTACTTCCTGGTAAAAAAGTGTCACAAGATGACTTCCAGAGAGAGAAGGTGCATAAATACTGCTCTTGGCTGACTGGCCTTCCGGGGAGACGGAGTATAGAAGTTGAAAATTGAATGTAGAGGCCTGGTTTGGTGGCCCACACCTTTAATCTCAGCATTTGGGGAGGCAGAGCTAGATGGATCTCTTGAGTTTGAGGCCAGCCTATGCCTCTATAGCAAGTTCCATGAAAGTCAGGACTGTATGGAGAGACCTTGTCTCAAAACAAAAGGATAAAAAATAAAACTTAAAAAAAGGAAGGAGAAAAAATAAAATTCAATGTAAGTGGCATTTTTATATGTGTTTTTATTAATGGTTTTAGAATTTCATATATTGTATTTTCACTCCCCTCCCCTATCTCTTGCAAACCCCATTCCATTCCATGCCCACCTGACTGTCTGTTTTTGTTTGTTTTGTTTTTTGCCTATCAAGTTCCATTCATGCTGCCAATACACTCTTGTGTGTAGCCATTCACAGAGCCACACCTTAAAGGCAGGAAACCCTCCCTCTCCCAGTGGCTCCCAGTACCAACAGCTCTAAACTGCTAGGCTTGGGTATTTTTTTACGGTCTATTTTATTTATGTGTATGAGTGTTTTACCTGCATATGTGTTTGTGTACCATGTGCATGCCTGGTGCCCTGAGGCCAGAAGAGGGCGTTGGATTCCCCTGGAACTGGAGTTTCAGGGTTGAGAGCCATCATATGGTACTGGAAATGGAACCTGGGTCCTCTGCGAGAGTAGCCAGTGCTCTTAACTGCAGGGCCATCTCTCCAGCTCCCAGATATGAGTATTTTTAATATAGTAGTTTGTTTTCTATTTGTAAGGTTCTGGGGACAAATCTCTCTTTATATTAGAGGTATTCTGAGGATGGAAAACATAAATTTTGTTATAGGTTAATGTCATCTGTTTGGTTGCTATAACAAAATACCTTGGACTGGGTAATTTGAGAGTCATGTTGCTTATATTTGTAGATGCTCAAATCTGAGGTCAAGATGTCAGTAGATTCAGTGTCTGCTGAAGGTCTTAGATGGTACCGTCTGTGTATTCTCACCTGGAAACAGGGAAAGCACTCCCTTCTGTTTTGTTTGCTTTTTTCATTTTGTTTTGTTTTTGAAACTGTTTCTCTGGTAACAGCTATGGATGCCCTGAAACTTGTAGACCAGGCTGACCTCAAACTCATAGAGAGCTGCCTACCTTTGCCTCTCTAGTGCTGGTATTGATGGTGTGCCCCCCACCGCCATCCGTCACCCCTTCATCCTCTTTTTATAAGCATGTTCACAAATCTTTTATAGTGAATCCTTTTTAGTGCATGATGTTCGACCCATCATATACTAACCACTTTCATAGGAATATCATTGTTTAGGGTATTAGGTTCCAGCATAGCAATTTTGGACAGACACACATATTAAGAACTTTGCCCTTAAAAATAAAAAAGTCAAATTAGGTACGGTAGCTCAGGCCTGTTTTCCAAACATTTAAGATGCAGGCAGAGGCGGGAAGACTAAGGTTCAAGGCCAACTTTAACAGCATGACTGTAGTCCCAGCTTTCATGAGGTGGGGGCAGGAAGATCAGGAAGGAGACCAGGACCAGTCTCACTACATAGTGAGCTTGAAGACATCCTGGGTTACATGAGAAGCCATCTTAAAAAGGGAAAACAGTCATATTTGTGTGGTGTGAACATTGATCCCTGTGTGGTTTAAATACACGGTGTCATCTTTTGACGTCTTTATTTTCTCCCCTGTGATATGTAATAATAGTTTAAGTAATGTATGTTAAACTACTAAGTAGCACTTGGTCACATAAATTATTCATGTAAGTTTAAATCTTTGTTGAAGTGTATTTGGGTTGTGGTTGCAGTCAGTGGTAGAGCCCACACTTGGTATGTGCAAGGCCCTGGTTCAGCCTCAGGACCCAGACAAATTCTCCACGGTTTCTCTCCACACCCAGGATATAGGCATTTTCTCCTGTTGTTTTTATACTTAAGAAAAATTAGTATTTCATCCTTTGTTTATAGATTCATTCCTTTCTATATTAATTTTAAGGTTTATGTTTATAAAAATCATTTTTAAAAAAGTGTTTTCAGCCGGTCGGTGATGGCACACGCCTTTAATCCCAGCACTCGGGAGGCAGAGGCAGGTGGGTCTCTGTGAGTTTGAGACCAAGCCTGGTCTACTGAGCAAATTCCAGGGCAGACTCCAAAACAATACAGAGAAACCCTGTCTTGAAAAACCAAAAAAAAAAAAAAAAGTGTTTTCATCATGCTGTTGGCTCATATCATGATTTTGTTCTTAGGAAATATAAGCCTTTACTACCATAGCAACCTAGTCAAATTGGGGGAAGATTTGAGTTCTCACAGGAGAGGTTAGATTCCCCTTGACTTTAGGAGTGTAGGAAAATAATGATGATATTAACTACCAAACCCTTTCGGTTACTACAGCTCTGGAAACTGCCTATAACCCAAACTGTAGCTAATCTCCAGTGGTCTTGTGGGTTTGAATGACAGCCAGCCTGGGTACCTGTGAAACTATGTGGGGCATTAGCAGGTGTCTTCATGTTCACGTCTTATAGTCCATACTGTGTCATGCATTCCTGATAAAAGAAAGCTCTCTTGTGATTCCTCTCCTCCTCCTGTGTCCTCTTTGATCATGTGTGGCAGCTGCTGAGCATTTACTCAGTGCCAAACACCATGAAACATTTGCATCATTCCATATGATGCCCACAATTTCACTAGAACGTAGGTTTTACTGATGACACATTTCAAGTGGGGTTCCTTGAGGAGCAACATGCAATATCGAGTATCTGCTGAATTCATAGGCCTCTATTCCCTGAGTTAGGGACTATAGTGACTCTCCTATCAGGGTTATTGGCTTGAGACTGTATAGTAATGGTAGTTGTATCCATCCTCATGGCTTGGCATGCCATATGCCTTCACTTGCTAGCCCTACATGTGAAAGATTAAAAAAAAATATACAAATGTTGAATTATAAAAATTGGAATCACCAAGTTGCAGATGCCTTTGTCTGTCTAAGTGCTTATTTGTGTACTGCAAAGACCCTTGTGAAGCTTGCTGACATATCATGCCAGTCTAGTAAAGTTGTGCACTTTTTATGTTGTTGTTTGTAATATATCATGCCAGTCTAGTAAAGTTGTGCACTTTTTATGTTGTTGTTTGTAATATATCATGCCAGTCTAGTAAAGTTGTGCACTTTTTATGTTGTTGTTTGTAATATATCATGCCAGTCTAGTAAAGTTGTATACTTTTTATGTTGTTATTTGTAGAGTCAACGATTGCAAGAAAGTTTGAAGAAAGTGGACCACATCAAAATCTTGGTATAGTATATTATTTTCTTTTTTGTGAGGAGGATGGTTCAAGACAGGGTTTCTTGGTATAACAGTCTAGACCAGACTGGCCTCGAACTCACAGAGATCCGCCTTCCTCTGCCTCCTGAGTGCTGGAACTAAAGGCATGCGCCACCATCAGCAGCAGTATGTAATTTTCCCTGCTTTTGCATTAAGTTTTTAGCTCCAGTAAAGAAAATGATTTTCCCCAAGTGTTATAACATTTCATTTGAGTTGTGACAGTTCCACTGAACAACAGTCTTAGGAAGGAATCACACATATGTTTATGACCTAATTATATAGTTAGTCTGAAATTTAAAAATCTGTACCAAACTATGTTTAAATTTTAAATTCCTGTAATTCTTTTAAACTCTAGAATTTCACAAAGATCTTGGGTAACTCCTTTGACTTCACCTTCCAAGGACTTGAGGTCACCCATCCTTGGCGATGACTGTCTCAGAACACTCTGGGCTGCCTTCTGAAACCTGCTCAAAGTGGAGCAATAAAGAAAAAGCAAATGCCCCACATCTTGTCTTCTGGGATCTTTGCTCCCTCAAGTAGTAACTCACAAGGAGATAGGCACTTAGCAGGACTCACAAGTAGAAGTATCAGTCTAGGAGTGTAGCTTCTCACATTTTGCTTCATGGTATTTTAGAATTTCAGGAAATAAATAGGTCAGGTTTTTATTTAAATGTGCTCACTGAGTGTTTCTTTGGCACTTTTGCAAAACATAGGTTTATTCCAAAGTTGATCCTTGAGTTTATTTGGGTTCCAGATTATTATAATCACTTTTGTTTAGAATTGGTTGCAAGGTAGAAGTCAGTACTGGGGAGCAGGCACTCTGCATTGTGCTCTGAAGCCTGTCAGCTTGCTGCATTCTGTTGAGAGGAAACTTGGAAGAGGTTAGTGGGCCATTGGAGGAGACTTGAGTTCTGCTCTTAGCAGACCCCGTGACACTGACTCATTTTCTTATTTTCATAAGATTGTTTGTATTTTTTGTGTATGGATGTTTTGTCTGCAAGTATGTTTGTTCACCATGTGTGTTGAGGTCAGGAGAAACCACTGGTTCCCCTGAAATGGAGGAAACGGAGCCACAGACGGTTGTGAGTCACCATGCGGATGCTGGGAATTGAACCCAAGATCTCTGGAAGAGTAGCCAGTGACTGCACCACCTCTCTCCACCCCCTGAGTTATTTTCTTAGCCTCTCATTCTGTTGTCTTAGCTGTCAAATGAAAGTGCATTGGTTGGACACCTCTGCCTGCAGAAGAGATTCAAAGTGGAGTAGAGTGAGCTGTTAGGAATCGAGGCAGTACTATGCCCGTGTGGTTTCCTTCCCCTTGCCGAGCCCCTCAGGCTCTCCTCATGTCCCACCTTAACCTTCAGTTCTCTTGGAGTGTCTTTGTAAAACTGCCCTGAGCCCAGCAGACCCTCCAGCACCCTTCTTTCAAAGGCCGCTTCCTGCAGGGGAGGACACGCAGCGAACAAGGAAGGTAGCGTGTCAGTCACCAACTGTCCCAGCTACTGTGGGCTGCTTGTCACCAACAGTCAGCACATCGCACCCAGAACCTGTGCCGCATTGTTTGCTTAATCCCACAGCAGCCTCCTTTGTTCCCTCTGCTTGGAGACACTCACTGCTCCCCATTTCTTCTCTTGACGGGGTTGTCAACTTTCAGGTCTCCCTTCAAGCGTCTCCTCTTCAAGAAGCCTCCCCTCAGCACCTGGAGGTCACACACATAGGACATGCATCGCTTGAGTCCCTGGGATTTCTCTTCTTCCCTGAACTTATTTTTACTCAGGCTCTGTGTGTGTGTGTGTGTGTGTGTGTGTGTGTGTGTGTGTGTGTGCGCGCGCGATGTAAATATAAATCTATCATATAGTTGTCTCTTTTCCTGCAGAAGCTTCATTAAAGGCTCTGTGTAAATCCACCATCCACCGCATGGGCATTAACATAGGGGACCTCAACAATAAACGCAGAGGCTCACAGCCTCTCATCTCCCTGTCCACGCAGTTCAGATCGTCTTCACAGCTGCTGGGCTGCATTGTTGTCTTGTTCCCTGTGTGGCCCTGGCTGTCCTGGAACTCACTCTGTAGATGAGGCTGGCCTCGGACTCAGGGATCCTCCGCCTCTGCCTCCCTCCTGCACCACCAGTCCATCTTTCACAGCTGCTTCTTCTGTTTACTCTTTTTTCTAGATTTATCTTGTTTTGAGCCCAGAAATGGTTTAAACTTTTTGTATTTAATTTGACTTAATGTAACGCTTCAGAATTTAGAATTAGAGAACTTGGTCTATTATGTTGGTAGAATCTTGCTTTCTGTATGTAACTCTGCACAGTATTTCTTGTGCACATTGACACTGAGATCAAAGTTCAAAGAAGAAGGAAATGGTGATTAGAATATATATATTATAATTACATGATTATATAGCGCATAATTATGTGATCTCACACACACACACACACACACACACACACACACACACACACACACACACGCACGCACGCACGCACGCACTTTGTGGACTGGATCACTCTGCCTTACCTCAAAAGATGGGGAGGTTATTTTGCCACCATTTAGTTTTTTCTTCCTATGACCTTACCCCGTTCTACTTAAACAATAAGTCCTTACTCTCTTAAAGGCATTAGTAATTTTATTTATGTGAAAGTTAGAGATGGCAGATGTAAAAGCATTTTAATATAAGAACCAGCTCAATAAATAATTAGCAAATTTAAATATAAATCTTGCTAGATCAGAATCTCCTCTACATATATCTCCTTAAAGTGTTTGAGCCAGACTTGGTGGTGCACAACTTTTTTTTTTTTTTTTTTTTTTTTTTTGGTTTTTACGAGACAGGGTTTCTCTGTATTGTTTCAGAGGCTATCGGTCCAGTCCCGCCTTGAACTCACAGAGATCCGCCTGCCTCTGCCTCCCGAGTGCTGGGATTAAAGGCGTGCGCCACCACTGCCTGGCGGTGCACAACTTTTAACACCAGCAGATGGGAAACCAAAGCAGATTTTTGTATAAATTCCAGGCCAGGGGTCTACATGTTGAGTTCTAAGCCAGCTAGCACTGCATAGTGAGGGAACTTATCTGTGAGTTAGCACTTCCTGTTGTGGTCCTATTAAGTGAGTTATCAGCCATAGCATAATTCAAAGCAGAATTCATGACTACAGTGATAGATTACAACTGTTAAATGCTGAAAGAAAGCATCCCCAAAGCTTTATGCAACAAAATGCCACAGAGCCTGCTAGCTGTTGCTGCTTGGTGTGTACCATGGCTGTGTGGTACAGCCTGATGCTTGGCTGTAAAGAGAAGCTTTTTCCTTGAGAAGAGCCTTCCCGCCAGCCTGGTTCCAGAGCCGCATCAGTCCCAAATAAACACACAGGAGGCTATATTAATTATGAAGCTGTTGGCCTTGCTTGTTTCTTACTGGCTAGCTCTGACTTAAGTAATTACCCCATAATTGTTAATCTAAGTATGTCTCTTACCAGAGAATAGTTCCGGGCTTCCTACCCCGTGGCGTTACATGTTGACTCTCTTGTGTTTCTCCTTCCCAGAGTCCTTCTGGACTCCTAGTCCCTCCTATCTAGATTCCCTATTGGCCAGACAGTGCTTTATTGACAAATGCACAGGACTTCCCCAACAGTTGGCTTATGCCATTGTAATGCAGTGAGCATTGTCATCAGTTAGGAAACACGTTGAGCTACTTGTCTGACAATGCTTCAGCATATGTTAGACTGTGGGTACATGCATTGCTGGAAGGACTTGATTCCTGTTCTAAAAGCAGTGCCTGTAAAAAAAATCCCTGATTTAGGCTGGAGAGAGATGGCTCTCCAGTTAGGAACACTTTGCTGCTCTTGTAGAACACCCAGATTTGCTTCTCAGCACCTTCACAGTGGCCCACAACTATCTGTAGCTAGAGTCACTACAAGGGACCCAGTATCCTCTTCAGGCCTCTGTGGGTACCAGGCATAAACATGGTTCACACACATGCATGCAGACAAAACACTCCTATGCATGTTTTTAAGGCTGCTGGTTTGCATGATTTTATAGGGTTTGTTGGGTCCAGAGGGTAAGGAACCATCATTTTCATTTCAAATGGCCAGTTACAGCCTTTGAGCTTTTTAACATTCCTATGAACAAGCAGCATCTCTGCCTCTTTTTTCCAAAGATACCACCTCATCCTGTAACAGCCTGTTTCCCTTTCTGCAGATGGAAGGTGAGCTCAGTTCTCCAGTAGTGGTGTTCAGATTTTTCCAAGAATTACCAGGTTCAGGTAGGTGGTTTAAAAAAGTATCTATGTTTCAGGCTTTAATATTATATGAAATCAAGTAAATAGTCTATACGTTTTTATTGCAAAACATCTTCAGTCATTTCTTTGGAAGCATAGTGTGTTAAATCCCTATGACCAAACCAAGGGTTCCCAAATGCCATTGCACAGCCTGTGCTGAGCCAGTTAGAGCACACAGGGCTTAGTGCGCCAGTTGTCAGCTCTACGAGAGCTCCTCTAAGGAGAGCGACTTCTTCGTTTGTTCTTTTGGTTTTTTTTCTGAGACAGGGTTTCTCTGTAGCCTTGGCTGTCCTGGAACTCGCTCTGTAGACCAAGCTGGCCTCAAACTCACAGAGATCCACCTGCCTCTTCTCCCAGAGACTGGGATTAAAGGTGTGCACCACCACACCTGGCAAGAGTAATTTTTTAAGAAATGGAAATAAAGAAGTGTGTTTGTGGGGATGTTTTTAGAAATGACATAATGAGGGGAAACTGTGGGACATTAAGCCTCCTATTCTCCTGTTACATTCTTAGCCCCTACTTCTCAAGTATTTTGCTTAAGGAGGTCTCCTCCCCCACCCCACCCCCTTCTCATTTTGACTGGCCTGGAACTTGCTATATAAACTAAGTTTAGTCTCAAATTCACAATGATCCACCTGCCTCTGCCTCCCAAGTACTGGGATTAAAGGTGTGCACCACCTGGCTTTCTTATTTTTTTCTTACCTTTGAGAGTTAATTGTCCCCTGGGGCCCAGGCTGGCCTTGAACTCATAACAACCCTCTGGCCTCAGCTTATAGCTGTGTACCACCAAGCTGGTGTCAAAAGCAGATTTTAAAAGAAAGAAAAGAAGGAAGAAGGAAGGAAGGAAACAAACTAGGAAATTAAGAATTCTTTTCTAAGCAGGCAGAGGTAGTACAGTTCTGTAGACACAGCACTTAGGCAGAGGCAGGCGGATCTCTGTGAGTTCAAGGTCAGCCTGGTCTACAGAGCAAACGCTAGGACATCCAGGGTTACACAGTGAAACCCTGTCTTGGGAAACCAGAGTGGGCAGGAAGAATCCTGTTCTAAAAACCCTACTGAGAAGTCACTTAGTTCATCAGAAAAGTGTAGGACCTTAACCTCCCAGACATTTTGACTCCACTAATATATGATGCTGTTCTTGTAGGACTCACACTAGCACCTACCTGAAATGAGATTGAGTTGTAATGTTTACTGTAGCCTTGTTTGTGGGAAGTAATCCCTTCTGTGTTTGGCCTCAGATCCGGCCTTTAAAGCTGTCCCAGGATCCAGCGTGGCCCCTGCAGCCGTCGGCCGGGAGAGAGATTCCTGTGATGCACTGAACCGCTGGGTAAAGATGGCTGCTGTCTACTTTCTCTTGTTTGATCTGGGGCAGTGTCCCCTGGCCTCACTCCTGCCGATACACGGTCATCTGTGGTCACAGCCACAGGAAGGTGCCTCTTACAGAGAGACCACAGTTGTTCTCTTCTCAGTCAGACCAGCACCTCACACACTGTCACTTGGCAAGTCCCCGCTCTCCTGGGACCATTGCCTGCCTGCGGGGTGAGGCTAAATACAACGCAGCATGCACATAAAGCCCAGACTTCAGGGCCTGCTTTGGGCAACAAGCGTGTGCCTAAAGCTGGGCGTGGTGGCGCACGTCTCTAATCCCAGCACTCGGGAGGCAGAGGCAGGCGTGTCTCTGTGAGTTTGAGGCCAGCCTGGTCTAAGAGTGAGTTCCAGGACAGCCAGGGCTACCTAGTAAGACCTTGTCTCAAAGAAACAGAACAAACAGTGCATCAGAGGACACTGGTGTCCCCTGAGCACCTGTGCAGCCAGGCGAAGTGGGCCAGCGCAGCACTCTGCTTTAGCGGCTTTTTGGACACTTACGTGTAATACCTCTAGACGTTAGACTTCAAGTGTTCTCAATAGGGTGACGATGTTGTCAGGGCTCCTATTGCTGTGAAGAGACACCATGACCATGGCAACTCTTATAAAGGAAACCATTTTTAAAGGTTTAGTCCATTACCATCATGACAGGGAGCGTGGCGGCTGGGAGTATGGCAGTGTGCAGGCAGACGTGGTCCTGGAATGGTAGCTGAGAGCCCTACATTTTGCAGGCAACAGGAAGTGGTCTGCCTCATTGGGCGTGGCTTAAGCACATATGAGACCTCAGAAAGCCAGCTCCACAGTGACAGACTTCAACAAGACCACACCTACTATAAAAGGCCACACCTTCTAATAGTGCCACTCCCTTTGGGGGCCGATTCCTTTCAGACCACCCCAGATGTTCACAGCAGCATCATTTCCTGGGCTCTGGTAAATATATAACACATCCTTGCAGTGCCATTCAAAGAAGCCATTATAAACCTGTAGACATGTAGGAAGTTTGTTCTCCCAGTCCCCAAATGAACCACACATGGAGTCTTATTCTTAGTCATGAATGCCCAGCCTTCGTTTGGCTTGTTTCTAGCCAACTTTTCTTAATTAACCTGTCTACCTTTTCCCTCTGGGTCTTTATGTTTCTGTGACTTCTGTAAGTCTTCTCTGTGGGTGGCTGTGTAGCTGGGTGACTGGGTGGCTGGCCCAATGTCCTCCCCTCCTTGTTCTCTTGCTCCTCCCTTTCCTGGGTTCTCCTTCTACTTAGACTCTCTGCCTGCCAGCCCCATCTATACTCTTACTGCCTCACTATTGGCCGTTCCGCTGCTTATTAGACAGGCAAAGAATCATAGCTTCAATGAGTTAGACAAATGCAGCATAAACATGTCACATACCTTAGAATAATGATACCACATTTATCCTTTTGTCTGAATAAAAAGAAATGAAAGGTTTTAACTTTAATAAGACTGTACACAGTAAGAACAGTTATCAAGTAAAGAGTACATTCACAGTGTAACGAGTTCCAGTTCATTTGTGTCTGGCAAATTAAAAGAAAATACTCCGTAATCCTATCTTAGTAAATCCAAATTTTTCAATTTAACTTTCTATCATAGCTAAGGAAAACTGCAACTATAACTATCTAGTCTTCAACTCCATCAAAGGCACCAGAGGGCTATAATATTATTTTAGTAAACAAAAAATGCATTGCAGACAACTTCCAGAAACTCTAGAAATGACAGGGATATCGGACTGCCTGACAGTCACTCAAAGTTCCCCTGCAACGCTGGGGCATCCATCTTCAGTCCACAAGCCCTAATATCTAGCAGACCTCTCAGTGAAGCAGGAAATTTGAAAGACTATCCTGCCTGTATTGACAGTTGTCAGTCTCCTGTGTGTCCTGCAGAATGCCTGGCAGTTTCTTCTGGGATGAAGGACCATCCCGCCTTGTTCTGGCAAAGTTCCGTGGTCACTTGCCTGTGGGTCCTGCATATGCAGTCCACACAGCACACCGTAAACAAAGGCAAGAGCAGTTTCTTCGCCCAGTGCTAACCTTCCACAATGAAAGCACACTCCATAAGGAGTTTCTTCAGTGCCCACCATCTCTCAAGTAAATTGGTGCTGCCAGGAGCAGATGTGTCTCGTCGCCATGAAAAGCTCTAACAAAATGTTTTAAATGCCATATTCTGAAGGTCTTTGAAAGGTTTGAAGACCATCTATCTACAATATCTACAAGTTTGATAGTTATTGATGACTACTAACCTGTGTTTCTTGATTACTTAACCAGTTCATAATAATCACTTTCTAAACTAGAATTTTACCTTACATTTTTAAGTGAACTGCTTACATACCTTAAATAAGAGCAGAAAGGTATACACAATATGTTGTAACTAAAATAACCTTAAATTTGTATCAATATACAAAAATCCTTTAAACAAGAATAGAAACACATATACAGTGTGGTAACAAAAATGATCTTAAATTTGTATCAGTAACAGAAGTCCTTTAAACAAAGAGTAGAAGCATACAGTGTAACAAAATTGGCTTTGAATTTGTATCCATATACCAAAATCCATGCCAATACAAAATATCTGAGATAAATAGTTGTTTTTATCCTACATTCCCCTAAATTATAATAAACGTCTATAACCCACAAAATAAGCAAAGACCACCCACACCCTTTTTCTCCTGGGACTGTGGGTGCAGTCCTCTCCATACCATTTCCTGCTGGCTGTGGGTGAAGGCATCCCCAGGGGTTCCTGAGAAAAATTAGAAATAATAACCAAATCCTGGTTAGACTAGCTATAACCTTAGCTGGTTAATATCACCTGTCAAGTTTCAGTGGCTCTCCCCTGATCAGACCAGATCCATATCAACCTAGAAAGAATCCACAGCCTCCCCCACCCATGGAAACAAGAGCAAAACCACTTCTCCAAAGCATTTTTGATTTCTGTTTGATAAATACATTTTTTTTAAAGTTAAGCATTCTTAAAATGTCTAGGCTGGTTTATTTCCACAGTCCCTCTTTCAATTTCAGGTCTCTTAGCAGCTGTCCTTGTTTTTCAACAATCAAAAAATTCAGAAACAGCATAATAGCATACAGGATCCAGGCTCCCTGGATTTCCCATCTTTACATGGCTTTTTTCTTTTATATTACTTGTACTGTCTGTTTAAAGACTTGTACTGTCTGTTTAAAGATTTTTAAACTCTTGCTTTCTGTGACTGTCAGTAGCCATTTTCTTTCTTTCTTAAGCCTACCACATTTTTAAACACACTGGAACCTATTCAGAGTTTTTTCTGCCTGGGGCCTTTTACTGCCTATCTTTTAGCCTTTCCTGATGGCGGGAGCAAAAGGTAAACTGTTAAGCCACTCCACCAGGCTCCTCCCCGGGCTGCCCTATAGGCTGGCTCCGCCCACTCTTGGGTTGGGTCCTGAAAGAAGCCTAAAGCTTGTATCCTGGTGGGAGGTGGGAGGTTCATGACTGAGAACTGCATTAAATCTTTCTAGTTATGGAAGCCAATACCTGAGTTGTTGCAAGCGTTTTTTACTTAGCTTGGCATTTCTGTTTCTATTTAGTGCTGCTGACTGAACAGCAGCGCCTCCTAGAGGAACTGTATGCTCTTTCTTCTTTCCTTTCTTCCTTTCTTTCCTTCCTTCCGCCTTTCTTTCTTTCTTTCTTCCTTCCTTCCTTTCCTTCTTCCTTCCTTCCTTTCTTTCTTCCTTCCTTCCTTTCCTTCTTCCTTTCTTTCTTTCTTCCTTCCTTCCTTTCCTTCTTCCTTCCTTCCTTCCTTCCTTTCTTTCTTTCTTTCTTTCTTTCTTTCTTTCTTTCTTCCTTCCTTCCTTCCTTCCTTCCTTCCTTCCTTCCTTTCTTTCTTCTTCTGCTTTCTGAGGCTGTAGATGACTATGAGAGCCCCGTGACACTTCACCACTTAGAACAATATTTTACAAAGATGGACATGATCAGCACAAATTAGATGGGGAAAAATGCAGGCCATTGGGACTGGGTAGGCGGCTCTGTATGGTAAAGTACTTGCAGTACAAGAATGGTACCCCAGTTCAAATGCCAGGGTCCATGTGAAAAAAAAAAAATAGCAAGGCACGGCAGAATGCCTACAGTCCAGCACTAGAGAGGCAGACGGGTGGTTCAGCGGGTTCACTAGCCAGACGGTATAAACAAATCGATAAGCTACAATTTCAGTGAGCAGAGGTCCTGTCTCAAAAAGTGAGGTGGCGATATGGTGTGTACTCACTCATAAGTGAATATTAGGATCACCAGCCTATAATCCACTAACCCCAGAGAAGCTAGGAAACAAGCAGGACCCTAAGAGAGACAGACATGGTCCCCCAGAGAAGGGGAAAGGGACAAGAGCTCCTGAACAAAATGGGAGCATGGGGGGGGGGGTAGTAGAAAGGGGGGAGAACATGAGGGGTCAGGAAGGAGAAGGAGAGAAAGAAAGGAGATACCTTGATAGAGGGAGCCATTATGGATTTAAAAAGAAATCTGGCACTAGGGAAATGTCCAGGGATCCACAAGGATGACCCCAACTAAGAATCTAAGCAATAGTGGAGAGGCTACCTTAAATGCCCTTCATGATAATGAGATTGACGACTACCTTATGTGTCAACCTAGAGTCTTCATCCAGTAGCTGATGGAAGCAGAAGCAGAGATCCACAGCTAAGCACTGAACAGAACTCCTGGAATCCAGTTATAGAGAGGGAGGGGTGATAAGCAGAGGGCTCAAGACCAGGCTGGGGAAACCCACAGAAACAGCTGACCTGAACAAGGGGGAGCTCAGGGACCCCAGACTGAGAGCCTAGGACCAAACCATGCTCCCTGAACGTGGGTGTCAGCTAGGAGGCCTGGGCAGTCTATGGGGCCTCTGGTAGTGGAACAGTATTTATTCCTAGTGCACGAATGGACTTTGGGAGCCCATTCCCTATGCAGGGACACTCTCTCAGCCTAGACACCAGGGGAGGGCCTAGGTCCTGCTTTAAATGATGTGACAGACTTTGATGATCCCCCATGGGAGGCCTCACCCTCCCTGGGGAGTGGATGGGGGATGGGATGGGAGGTTGGTGGGGGCATCATGGGATGACAGGAGGGAGAGGGAACTGAGACTGGTGTGTAAAATAAGATTGTTTTAAATTTAAATAAAATTATAATAAGGAAAAGAAGTAAGAATGACTGAGGAAGAGTCTGCATTGACCTCTGGCCTCCACGTATGCACGTACACACACACAGGTGTGTGCTGGCACACGCAGAGAAGAAGAGTGGGCTCCTAAAGTGTGTACAATGCCCTGTTTGTTACAACACAGGAAAGACCCTGGGGAATGTATTAGACATCAGCAGTCAGGGTTAAGGCAGTATGCTGTGAGTCATTTTTATTTCTCATTTTAACTATTGCATGTTTTTCTAAAGTGAATTTGTGTTTGGAATACATAAAAAGTACTGTTCGGTGGAAATTGGAAAAGGGCGGGACACACACACACACACACACACACACACACACACACACACACACACACACACACACACACACTGTCTCCTGGGCAGGGTCTGCTTTTAGGGCTGGAAACAAGAAACTGCTGTAAAGTACTGAAAGATGTCCTGGGGAATAAGGGAAACTAGCTCTTGGAGCCTCTGTAGTCTGCGCGAGGTCATGAGGGTGGGTGGTGAAGACGTTTAAGTCCCCTGTTGCAGGAATGGTCTCTGTCCTTCCCCTGCAGCTAGGAGAGCAGCTGAAACAGTTGGTGCCTATGTGTGGTCTCACTGTCGTGGACTTGGAGGTAGATGGTACATGTATGCGGTTCAGCCCTCTGATGACGGCAGCAGGTGAGGAGTTCCAGCTCTGCCCTGTGGCTAGGGCAAAAACAGTCCCCTTGTGCCTGCTGATGGCCAGCGGTCGGGTGATGGCTCTCCCTTACGCCCTCCTGCTCTCCTGTAGTTGCAGCATCTCCCTTTGTGGGAGCTTTTCTTTCAGCCTAAATTTAGGCTTCAGCATAACTTCTCAGTGCTAGAGTGAGACATCTGGAGGCGTCACTTCTGTGTGTTGACACCCTGTGACTCCAGGTTCTCTATTCTGGTTACTCCTCACATCCACGTGCACATCTGAGTAACCTGAGTAGCCTTCAAACGTCCAGCACCTCGACTGCAGCAGCGCACACAAGGCCTGCACGGGCTCAAGGCTGATTGGGTCCCACACTGAGAAGGGAGGAGGACAGGCCATCCCTGCCCCTTGTCTCTGCAACAAAAAGCTGTGTGCAGTTAAATACCTGCTGGCAAGGGGGCGTGCCAGGGCGGAGCTGGCAGCGCAGAGCTCGCTCGGTGGCCTTCTGTGAGCTTTTTAGTTCCCTTCTGCTTTGCTTTGCCCTTTTCCCTCCCTTCTGGGTCTTTTGCTTGTTTCAGGGTTAGATTTGGGGTGGAGGGGGCGATGTGTTTCTTGTTTGTTTTGGGTTTTTCCCCCCTCAGTTTTTTGTTTGTTTTAAAAGAGAAAACATAAAGTTGTGTAGGTAAGGAGGTGGAAAGATCTGGGAGGAAATGGGAGAGAGGAAATCATGATCAAATATATAAAGTGTTTTCAATAACAGAACCTCTTCCACCCCAATCAATCAAATCTTTCAGCAGCAGGGCCACCACCAGCATTTTGACACTGTGTATGTCTGGAATAGAGCCTAGACATGCCTTTATTATGTTTAATTACATTTTACTAGTATATAAGGTTGCAAGGTGTTTTAATACTCATCATTAAGGATAGAAACGTATAAGGCAGCATGGCAGTGGTGGCGCACACCTTTACTCTCAGCACTAGAAGGAGGCAGAGGCAGGTGGATCTCTGAATTCAAGCCAGCCTTGTCCACAGACTGGGTTCCAGGACAGTCAGGGCTACACAGAGAAACCCTGTCTCAAAAATTTTTTTTCAACTAATACTAAGAGCTTTGACCTTTGACCTTGTTGGTAGTCAGAGTCTCCCTTTCATGTACCCCCTCTAACCCACCATCAAGTCCTTCTTCAAGCATTTTTCGAACATTCTGTGGATGTTTTCAGGGTTGGGAACTCGAGGAGAGGATGTGGATCAACTCATCACCTGCATCCAAAGCAAACTTCCAACTCTGACCTGTACACTACAGCTGCGGGAGGAGTTCAGACAGGAGGTGGAGGGGACAGCCAGCCTCCTCTATGTTCACGACCCCAACTGGCCTGGAATCGGGGTTGTCAGGTACAAAGGACTACTTTCACAAGACAAGAGGGTCCTGATGCTTACATATCCAGGTGTTATTAGAGTATATTTGCTAAGAACTCACTGGGATGTTGTGGAGTATTTACAAAGGCCTAATGTAGACAGATAGTTTGGCCCACCATTGGGCTCAGTGGGTCGGGGGTCACTGTGTCTGCCCAGGGCAAACACGTATGAACAATTGGTTACTCTCTGGGAGGGATATACAGAGCTTTCCAGAGTAAGCCTGGTTCCCAGGGAGAGCTGCACTGACCTCACTGACTTCTGGGTCATCTTCCTTTCCTCTCACTTTTCCTCCTTCCTTGCAAATAAAAGACCCCCAGACTCTTGGTTTCCTGGGCCACAAGCTGAAGCTCATAACGTTATTGGAAGATGACCTAAGTCTGTGCCCATCTCTGGATGCTCAATCTTAGATGCGTTCCTGTGCTGTGATGTTTTAGGTATGAGCATGCTAACGATGATAACAGCAGTTTGAAATCTGATCCAGAGGGGGAGAAAATACACAGTGGACTTCTGAAAAAGTTAAATGAACTGGAATCTGACCTCACATTTACAATGGGTAAGAACTAGTCTAAGTCCTGTGGACTTTAAGACCATGTTGAACAGGCTTAAGGAAGATGCTTTCACAGCCACAGCAGGGAGGGGCTCAGAGTGAGGCCTCACTCCCTCTGCGGCTGCTGAGCCTTCCTTCCTTCCTCAGAGGCATGCTCCTCTCCCTGGGTGCAGTCTCAGTCTGGTCGTCAGGACAGACAGACTGGTCTGAGGACTTGGGAGCCAGCCTAGCCCTGTTTTTCCTCCCAGGCCCTGAGTACAAAAGCACGAAGAGCTGTATTTACATCGGCATGGCAAGCGATGATGTGGATATTTCTGAACTAGTGGAGACCATAGCAGTCACAGCCCGGGAAATTGAGGAAAACTCAAGGGTCTGTAAGATGAATCCGTGTTCCATGCCTGTGGAATATCTGTTCACTTTATTCTTTCCCAGATGTTGCTTTCATGAGAGCTAGGTCCTATGCCAGGCATCAGGAATGCTAAGTGACCTTGACACAGTTGCTGCCCCCAGTGACCTCACCAGGCAGTGTAGGGGAAGAGCCATATACAACCAAGCAATGTAGCAGATGCTATGGCTTGGGCAGCTGAGTCGTTGGGGACTTGCTCACATCTGCGGCACACTGAGGTCAGGCTTCCTAGAAGGAGCTGGGTCTTCAGGACAAACAGCACAGGAGTTCCTGATGAGGGCCACGCCACCAGAAACACACTTTCCTCTGTTGGTCAAGTAGCAGGGGAGACCCGGCTACAATGTCGGACTCCAGCCCACCCTGCCTGAGAGCGCACAGAGATGCTCACTTTGGGGTAGGGAGGGAATGAAGAGATTTGAAGAGAGGCCGAGAAGCTGGCTGTGCTCACTGTTGGTTAGACTCTGGGTTTTCCCAGGCTTGAGGGTAACTTCTTTCTTTCAACATTTAATGGTGCTTACTAGTCATTGATAAAACATTCAAAATGTAACTAGTTATTTCTCTTCTTTGGCAAAGGAGGCCAGGCAACAAGTTGTATCTGCTTGGGCCTGCATGAGCTTTTATCTTGTGTTTAATTTTCTGTTTAACTTTTGTTCAAGTGTTTCAGTGCAGAATTCCATCTGCTGACATCCTTGTGGGAAAATGTAATCAATGCTGTTGGTTGTGTGAGTAGTTCTAGGCACCCTGGACAACGTGTCTTCCTTGGTTTTACAGCTTCTAGAGAACATGACAGAAGTAGTTCGGAAGGGAATTCAGGAGGCCCAGGTTCAACTACAGAAGGCAAATGAGGAACGGCTTCTGGAAGAGGTAGGGTTACTGTTGGCTCCCGGCTGGCGTCCTGGCAGGGCAGGCTCAGCAGGCCGCCCTGAGCAAGGGTTATGTTTTACAGGGAGTGTTGCGACAGATCCCTGTAGTAGGGTCCGTGCTGAATTGGTTCTCTCCAGTCCAAGCTTCACAAAAGGGAAGAAGTTTTAACTTAACAGCAGGTAGGACTTCCTATGGACCTATGCCTAGATCTGTTATTTCAAAGTTTTGACCAAATGTCTTTACCTCCTAGTACCCTTCATGCTTTTATGCCTCCCTGGCTTCTCTGCCAGGAATGTGAAATGAGGCAGTCTGTCCCTACTGTCATTTCTCCCAGTTCTCGCCGAAACAGCGAGAAAGCAAGCAGCCACCCTTCAGCACGCACATTGCTCTTCCTTGGAACAAGGGCATGCCTGCCCAACTGGCCCACATCGGGGACAGTTCACCATGGACAGTGGCATAAGGACTATTGTTTCCTGCGGTCCTCGAGTATTCTGTGCAGGACAGGGCTCTTTCTGAAAGGGGAACCTCAAGACTGTAGCACACAGTATTGATTTTAAACCAGTGACTGGCAGTGTTGTCAGCTTGCTGGGAAATATCAACGACTGTGACTCCTTTCCTGTTGTGCCGAAGAAATACTCCCAAAACTTGATGTTCCTTCCTTTGCCCTTCTCCAGAAAGTAATAACTAGATTCTCATGATAGCCAAGGATAGCGTTAGAGTTTCCTGGTATGGTTGCAGAAAGAAAGAACCTGGCATTTAGGGAGACAAAACTGGAGGATCAGGGTTTTATGAGACTTTGTCGCTAAATCGCATTTTGCAGCTGGGTGTGGGTCCCAGCACCCTGCACACAGGGAAGGAACATTCCCCGGAGCTGAGCAGCTGCAGGGTGGGTTTACTCCAGTCAGTGGGAAGCTAAGTGGCTGATAGACCTGGTTGAGACACGAAGCCAGTCGAAGGCAAGTGACGTCTCAGGATGGCTGTGCCGGGAGCCCCTGCCACTCCTTCCTTTTCCGGACAGGCTCTCTGGAGTCCACAGAATACACTTACGTCCACAAAGTACAAGGAACGGGAGTGACACCGCCTCCCACACCGTCAGGCATTCGAAGCAAACAGAGACTTCCAGGTGAGTTAACCTTCCACAGTTCACCTTCATTAATAGAGTAAGAAAACCAATTTTATTCCACTTCGGGAATAGACTCATACATGCTGCTGAGGGTCCTTATGCTCCTTTCTTTAATCCATAATTCTATCCCCTCACTGAAAGAGCCATTCGGGCGCCTGAGATTTAGCTCCAAAGACTTGCCTCCATGGCACTCCAAAGGCAAGCATTGCCTTAACTGAGGTATTCACTCCCCTCAGTGCCACAGTGTCTGTTAGTTCCCACCTCATCTCTAAGATGTAAGCCAGAATTCAGCATCCCTGCCAGTCAGTGGCCATGCAGGACTGACCACAGTGCCTGTTACAGGACGTCCCCACGTGTCTCAGCAGCGTTCATCTTGTCTCTCTAGGCCAGAAGCCTTTTAAAAGATCCCTAAGAGGCTCGGATGCTCTGAGTGAGACCAGCTCAGTCAGTCACATTGAAGACCTCGAAAAGATGGAGCAGCTGTCCAGTGGGCTAGAACCCAGCAACCTAGAGGCCCACTGCCCTGAGGAGGCCCCCAGGGCTCCTGCCCCCACAGACAGCCAGACAGAAGCCCTGCAGAACAAGGCCCAGCACCCAGAAGATGACCACCCCCAGGTAGAGGGGTTGGAGCGCTTAAGATAAAGCCGGGTGATCCTGTGCTGACTCCTGCTTCAGGGAAGGTGAAGTTTCATGGAAACTGTGGACTGTGCCACATGCTAATAGGGTAGAATTCCTGTCACGTGTGCTGAACGGGGGTTTGCACACGTCCATGCGGGGAAACCAGGGCTTCTGGGGGCGGGGGCTGGCAGTTATTTTATGTGTACGTACAACAACCAACAGTTGACTATTTTGGCCTGCCCAACCTAGGCATACCCTTTCTTCCTGCAGCATAAACACTTTGTACTGAGAGAATCTCTCCTCTCTCTGAACCTAAGCGTGATTAGGTTGCACAGTGACTCTCTGGGTTTTCCTCCATGCTTGTCTTACCAGGTCTGTAGTTCTGTCAAGTTGTGGTAGATGCCTGCCTTACTGGCTGGCATCAGAAAATGGGTTTCAGTAGGACCTGAGTGAGAGTACAAGGAGCCTCTGCTGCTGTCCCTGAAGCCTCAGTGAGGACTGTATACACAGGAGCTGTGGCGAGGCCTGTCCCCTGCTGCACCTTCCCCTTTATACATTGTTTGTAACAAGTTTAAGGACTCATCTGTTAATAGTAACTAACGCTAAGACCTCTTCCTGACCATATTTAAGTATATTTTTAAACACTGGAAATGCTGTTAAGTTGGTGCCCAGTGTGCCCTGTGCTTGTCTGTTTAGGACAGAGAGCCCTCTGGAGGCCACCATGAAGAGCCTGGCGTCTGCTGCGCAGCACGGCAAAGGCAGAAGCAAGCCTTTGACCTGCTTGTCATGGTGCGGCCCAGCTTCTCCTCTGCTCACCCTGGGCCCAGCTCAGGACAGACCAGAGAAGTTGCCTCTTAAACAGGCTAACAAGCCAGAGCTAGCTGCCTAATTCCCATCCATTTCTATTTCCCAGATACTGCATCCCTGCAGTACCCTAAGATGCCCCACCCCGTGCCTTCTTAGTCCCTAAGAGTCAAACAATGGAAGATGCTAAGATGGTGGGCCTCTGGACTGTAGTATTGGAAGCCTTAGTTATACCACATTAAGCCTATAATTATACTGATTTGATGTGATTTTTTTGACAGTTGCCACTTGTCAAAATGCAATCTTTCCATATTTTGGGTGCAAATGATTAAATATAGTCTTCCCTGTTTATTTGATGCAATTAAGTATAGCAGGTGACATGGGAAGGGGTTAAATTATCACCTTTAGCAGATTGATTTTTAAATGTTTTTATACATTTGAAATTGCTACCTGGTTTTGCTGCAACAGAATTTTACCTTGAGACACTATCTGATGTTGGCTTAAATAAAGGCTCTTGAAACTGCTACCTGTGAACTCAGTGTAAATCTTACTTTTCATCAGATAACATAAAAGCTCCTAAAAAAGTAACTTCCATAACCCTAACTGGGCATCTTAAAAGCATCGTATGTAAAATGTTTCTCTGGTTTTGTGGGGTTGAGATTGAATCTGGCCTGCCAGCAGCTTGTCTGAGTCACACTGAGGGTAATAAGCTCAACCGTTTCTTCCCGAACGTTTAACCTTGCCTAGAATAGAGAGCTTTTGATAGGAAGCGTCTTTTCCAAGACAGAGTTTCTCTGTGTAATGACCCTGGGAGTCCTGGAACTCACCCTGTGGACCAGGCTGGCCTTGAAGTCAAAGATCCTCCTGCCTCTGCCTCCCAAGTGCTGGGATTAAAGGTGTGCGCCACCGTGGCGAGCTGATAGAAGTTTCTAGGAGTAATTTTTCCTGACCAACCTGTCTCTGAAGTCACTGCCCACTCACCAGGAAGCCAATGGTTTCTCTTCCATCCTCAAGACTGGTGAAGTCTATTTTATAGTGAAGCAAAAAAAAAAAAAAAAAAAAAATCATCTCAACAAATGCCTTTGACAAAATAACACTTTATTTTGAAAGACAGTAAGCAAGGAAGAATCAAACTGCACAGATGTAGACTCCAAACACCAACGGTCTCCATCAGGCCAAAAGTTGTGTCCTTTGGTAACTTTGATGTTAGCTCCCTGGAGAGGTCTTTTCCCATAAACCGTCTTCATTTTTTTTATAGAGGAGAGCTTTATTTCCAGGAAACAGTATATTTGCTGGAGATGGGAATCTTTTTAGAAACATCAAGGTAGATCTAATATGTTCCACAAAGTGGGGGGGCTCGGCCAGAGGAGAAGTAGAAAGGTTCTGAAAAAGACGAGACAGTGGGCATGAGAGGGCCAGGCGGTGTGCCTCCCCGGTGACAGCGTCAGAGCAGCTCCGGGCTGCACACACATTCACCAGGCCGCTCACCGTGCTCCTGCGCGTCTGCTGAGTTGCACACTTTTTACTGCTCACTGCGTCCCTGTGTAAATGTCTACCAGGACAGCACTAATCCCCCACTGCCATACAAGTCAGAGTCTCAATGGCAACGGAGCATCGTCTCCCCCACTGAAGGAGAAGCCACTGTTAGCTGCTCTAAACCTTTTTTTTTCTTACAGATGGGGAAACCAGGGTCCAGAGATTTAAGATTTAGCCAACCTGTAAATTCTCACCTCTAGTATTTGCTTGTCATCTTGCTGCAACCAGAAATCCACATGTGGGAATGGCGTCCAGGAATACGGGCCTATTCGAAGTTGTTCTGTCTTTGCATCATAAATGCTAATCATCTAAAAGAACCATTTCCATGACAGGCTGTAAGGACACTGCCCTACCACTGCTGTAATCTAGCTCCAAGGTTGTTTGTCCCCTCAGCTGATAAACTGTGAATGTTGACCTCCCATAATAACCAAGCTGCCGCCACCAAATGCCTTCCCTGTGTTTGGTCTGTGTAGGACACATGCCCAGTGCATCAGCGATGCCTCAAAGACAGGCTGGTCTGACTAGAGCCTGTATTCTTCATGGCTGCACAAATACCACATCATCTTATTCCTACCCCAAGCAGCTGGTCATGCCACATAAGCAGCCCACACTGCTGGATGCCCGGGTGGATGCTCACACCTGCCATCCCCACTCAGGAGGCTGAGGCAGGGGGATCGCCTTGGGTTCCAGGACAGCCTAGACGACAGCGAGACCTCATCTCACAGAGAGCACGCGAGAAAGGTTTGGGGGTTTTTGGTTTCTTTTTGTTGTTTGTTTTGAGACAGGGTCTGGCTATGGTAGACTTGGCTTGCCTCAAACGCCGAGAGATCTGCCTACCTTAAAAGTGTAGAGCACCATGCCTCACCTGGTTTTGTTTTTGAGAGGGTCTCCTGTAGCCCAGGCTGGCCATGGACTCAATACATAGCCAAGAATGTCTGAGCTACTCGTCTTTCTGCCGCACCACCCAGTGTGGGGTCACGGGGTGTGCCCCTCCCAGTGACTCTGCAGAAGGATTTGCCAGCAGACCCGTTCCCTGAATCCCCAAATTTCAGCTTTGAAAGGGGGTACTCAGTCTGAAATATATTCTGTTAACTAAATAGCAAAAAGAAGCCTAAAGTAAGTTCCAGGCCAGCCTGACTGCAATGTTATCCTCTGTCTCAAAAGAGAAAAGAAAACACCACAAAGCTGGTCATGGTAGTTGATGGAGGCTGATGCAGGAGCCTTGCCACAAGTTCCAAGCCACCCTAGGCTATATAATATACATAGCAAGACCACGGCAAACACAAAAGTTTTTAAAAGATAAAAATAGGAGTCTTACAAAGGGTAAAAACAAACAAAACAAAAAACTGGCAAAACAGATCTCTCTCTCTTTTGTTTTTTTTGGGGGGGGGGGATTTGGTTTTACGAGACAGGGTTTCTCTGTATTGTTTTGGAGGCTGTCTGACCAGCCCAGCCTCGAACTCACAGAGATCCACCTACCTCTGCCTCCCGAGTGCTGGGATTAAAGGCGTGCACAACCATCGCCCGGCTCAAAACAGATCTCTTAAGTCCAGACATCTTTCTGAATGTTGAGTTTCTGGCTTGCTGTGGCACATTGTGAGGCCAGACTGTCCGTATCCCGAGTCTTCAGTTGCTTCTGTACCTGACCCCGGGTCTCCCACAAAAGCTGGAGCTCTAGACTCAGCAGTCTCCCCAGCACTAGGCCTGAAAGCACACCCAGCTTCTTTTGTGCTCAGCAAGCACTAATGGGCCCTCTCCCAGGCCCTGCTTGGCCCAGGCTGGCCTGCACCTCACAGTGAGCGATCCACCTGTCTCCTGAGTGCTTGAATTAACAGTGTGTGCCACCATACCAGGTTCACAGTGGGCATTTTACATTCTACCTGTTTCTCAAATGGGATGAGTAAGTCTTTTAAATTAATGATTTAATTAAGAAACACCCTGGAAGCCGGGTGGTGGCGGCGGTGCACTTTTAATCCCACCACTTGGGAGGCTGAGGCAGGTGGATCTCTGAGTTTGAGGCCAGCCTGGTCTACAGAGTGAGTTCCAGGACAGCCAGGAAGAAACCCTGTGTTGAAAAACAGAAAAACTTCTAGAGACCCGGACACAGCTGTGTGCTTGTGTAATCCCAGCCCTGGGAAATGCTGAAGCTACGTTAGATAACAGAGTCCTGTCTGAAAATAGAAAGGACCTAGGCTAGGAGCACTCAGCGGCAGAGCACTTGGCTAGCGTATGCCTCTATTCCATCCCGGCACTACCACAACAGTAAGGGGTTATACAGTACCTAAGGAAACTCAACTTTTGGGAGGGCAGATCAAAACAGGGTCTCTCTGCACAGCCCTGGCTGTCCTGGTACTCAATTTGTAGACCAGGCTGGCCTTGAACTCACAGAGATCCACTTGTCTCAGCCTCCCGAGTCCTGGGGTTAAAGGCG
Organism: Mesocricetus auratus; assembly: GCF_017639785.1. Lineage (NCBI taxonomy): Eukaryota > Metazoa > Chordata > Mammalia > Rodentia > Cricetidae > Mesocricetus > Mesocricetus auratus. The sequence goes on along the minus strand of NW_024429212.1, from coordinate 13,488,682 downwards.
GGCGCCATCACTGCCCAGCTAGAAAATTAAACTTTTAAACTGACTTATTATCTTTTGGAGTGACTCACCAAACGACTCTTTGGTGACTAGGTCCAAAGTGTGGATGACGCAGGGTCTTCTCTACGGGAAGGTTAATGGGAAGAGTTCCCTTTGTACACAGATCTTACCACCTCCTCCGTCTTTCAGGGAGAGAACTAGTATCTGGCACTTAGAACGCAAACTCACTCTTTCTTCCTCTAACCCATGAGGAAGTGGGCTGGGTCCTGGTAAGGAGGTAGCCACAACTTTGATCCAGTCTAAAGACTTGAGACTCTTGGGGTCCCTCTTTACCCATCCCACAAAGATGAGCTCCCACTCACTGGGCCTCCTGCTAACGCTCTGGCAGCACGAAGCTGCTCCTCTGGACCGTGATCTTGAAAGGAAGCTCTGTAGATCTCTGCAGTTTTAATGTTGACAGCTGGAAGGGACAGGGAGTGACTCTAAATTAGCAAAGATTCAAAACAGACTTCACGTTTCCACCACACACATGAAAGAATGGAATCTGAAGAAAAAGTCTGAGGTGATTGCAGCCTTGGTAGCAACCCAGGAGGACGAACAGCCCACAGGCACTCTGTACCCTCAGGGAGTGTGGCTTCAATGCTTTGTGTGACCACAAACCCTGGTGCAAGGCTGCTGGACTTTAGCTCATATCAGAGCTGTGCAAACTGACAGAAAATGAAGTAAGCCTGCCTGTGTCCTCACCACTCAGCAACTAAGCACCACGGACAGACAGACCAAAAGCCCTCAGCAATTTGCTGGCCTCAGGACCCGAGAGAGGAGCCCCTGGGCTTCCTTTACTTTGACAGTTCCGCACTTGGGTTCGGGGGAGCTTCATTCCGAATCAAAACCTTACGCCATTCCTATAGTATACAGAGATCCAAATGCTGCATACCTTCCCCATGAGCACTGGCTAGAGAAATACATGCCAGACCACCCACCCCTGTGACACGAAGCTGCAGGAGTAGGCATGGCGTGGGCATAACCTATGCTGTCACTGGCTGTTTCTCTCCATACACTGTGGTTACGGCATTGACAACCTCACAGCTGAAGGGCGGTCAGTGAGGCTCCTTGCCCGGGGTTTCACAGTAAACACACAGGGGCCAGGATCCAAACCCAACAGCAGTACAGATGGGATCACTGCCCACTCGGACATTTACGCTGACAGCCTGCTTTAACCCACATGCAAACGACGTAGCCCTCCCTCTAATACAAATACTACTTACCGATGCCATAAATGATTGGAAAGTGGTTTTCATTTTCTTCCCGGTCATTTAATTCTAAGAAAGGGAGGAAAGCAGAGGCACTAAACAGTTCTTGTTCCACTGAAGGAAAAACTCAATACGGAGCCACAGGTGGGCCGCTAGTAGGTCCTGCCTTGCCAGCTCTGCCACACAAGGGCAGCCCCCCCCGAGAGCAGACAGCCCAGGAGGCAGGACAGCATGGACAGCATCAGTTGGGTAGGACCTGGGGTTGAGAGGGAAAGGAATAGTGGGACAGGTCATCCAGAGGGGACAGTCTCTGGAGTATCTCCTACATTCCTATCCCATGGTACCTGTTGTAAGGGGATAGATAAAAACCTTCCTGAACCCTTATACCCCTGTCTGGATGACAACAGCACAACTCACCTGTCACACATAATGTCACTAAGTGAATGTCCTCATCTTGTTTGTCAAATTCACCTACAATTAGAATTTCAAAATTGATGTCAAAAAAAGTGCCCAAGAATGAGTATATGTATGTGAATATGATCAAAAGACATTGCATATATGCTTGGAAATGTCCTGTTAGGGGCTGGGGCTGTACTCAGCTGACACTGTAATTGCCTAGCATACTCAAGGCTACGGATTTAACCCCTAGCACTACAGAAACCGCCATGGTGGCACATTCAAGTTCAGGGTCAGTCTGTGCTACATGAGATCCTGTCTCAAAAAGGGGGGAGGGTGTAAAGGTAGAAGTTAGGCCAGCAGGAAGACTCAGTCTGTAGAGCAACTAGTAACTGTGTTCCATCCCTGAGACCCACATGAGAAAGGAGAGAAAACCCACCCCACAAGCTATATGGTACACATGTGCCTGAGTGGTGGCATGCACCTAAATGAAAAAGGAAATGAAATCGTTGTTATGTGTAATTAATAGAGGCTAATATGAAAGGCCTCATGGGGGCTGGAGAGATGGCTCAGTGGGTCAAAGCACTTACTCTGCTCCTGCAGAGGACCTGGGTTCAGGTTCCAGCACCACATCAGGTGGAGTCCTAAGAGGAGACCAACTCTTCTCGAGTCTATTAGATCAAAAGGAATATTTGTGTGTGTATAGATGTTTTGCCTGCATTGTAGCGTGCCATATGGAATGGTGGTTACAGGATCCCCTGGAACTGGAGTTACAGACAGTTGTGAGCAACCATGTAGTTGCTGGGAATTGAACCTGGGTCCTCTGGAAGAGCAGCCAGTGCTCGTAACTACAGAGCCATGTCTCCAGGCACCAGAGCAAATATTTGAGAATGTTTTTGATAAGGGAACAGAAGATAGTAGGTTCTAATGCCCACTGTAGGTTAGCCGTTAGTTTCTGGGATGACTGAGCTCCTAACAGACAAAGATGCTCCAGTCACACCCTATAGTCTTATGCAATTAACACTTCTTAGTAAGGTCTGTTTGAGACCAGGCTGCCCTGAACTCAGATCATCTGCCTTAGCCTCCCAAAGTGCTGGGATTAAAGGCGTGTGTTACCACACCGAACTGTCACAGTGGGTTTGTTGTGCAGTCCTTTGTTGGCCTCACTATGTAGCTCAGGCTGGTTAGGAACAATCAACCCTCTGCCTCAGTCTCCCCCCAAGTGTTGAGCTGCAAGCACAGACCTCCAGACCTGCTCAGTAGGTAACAGCCTCTAGCAGCTTTGTAACTCTCCTCAGACGCTGAGTATTTGATGTCAGAGCTTCGGGGTTGCTCACATGGGTCAGAATCGCTGTGTGAGGGTTAGGGTTTTTGTTTTCACATTTCCTTACTCATATGAAAGCACATGGGGACATCAGAGAGCAACTTATGAAAGTCAAACTTCCCCTTCCATCAATGGGCCCCAAAGTCCAGACTCTGACTAGGCTTGGTGGGAAATGCCTTTACCCAGTGAGCAACCTTGTCAGCCTCTCTGCACCTTAGATGACGTTCTTAGAATGGCTTCCAAGAAAGGGAATTACTGAGTCCAAGGATATAACCTCTCAAAGGCTTAAGCCACAGTGCCAGTTTCCTTGCTGACAGGCTGTTCCGGTGTAGCTATGACAGAGCATACAGCCAATGCACAATTAATATACACCATGTCTGTCCTTCTGACTCAGGAGAAAAGGCTAACAGTGCTATGTTCATTTTGTGACGATAGCTCAGAGTATGTACTCGCCAAGAACCCACCAACCGCTGCTCTAAAAAAAATCTTTGACATGTCTGTAATTATCACTCAGCTGAGGCCACAGCTAGCCTGGGCGTCAACAGCATGCACCTGTCAAAATGGGAGGACGATCTTGTCCTCATGCCATCAGCACTGGGAATTAGCGCCACACTGCACTCCGTGTATAGTCCACACAGTTCCATCCACAGGGCAGTGTCTGCAGCCCCACACTGTTTTGGTTTGAGATAGATTTTCACTGTGTATACCAAACTGGTCTCAGACTCATGATCCAGCCTCTGCCTCATCTGGCTGCTGGAGAGCTTTTTCATTTCTTATTTATTTTTGTTTTTGAAGACAGGGTTTCTCTGTGTAGCCCTGGCTGTCCTCAAACTCACTCTGTAGACCAGGCTGAATTGAAATCAGAGATCTGCCTGCCTCTGCCTCCCTCGTGTACACTGTCACCTTTAAACCAACCAAAACTGGGTATGCAAACCAAAAGTGGGTATGCTATTGGAAGGGGGTGGCAAACTTACTAAGAAGCTGATGGGTAAGTTTCTGTGACAGCTGCCTGTCATCACTGAAGCCTCCCACCAGGTGCACTTCCAACCTGCCAAGAGAGGGTAGTGATCAGAGTCAGGACACAACAGGCCGTGTGCTGCTATCACGACACTTAGTTCCTGGCTCCTGCGGTTAGAAGCCTGTGGGCACAGTGGGGGGCATCTGAGGCTGCTACGGCCAGCAACAAGGCTATGCGGGCGTCATCCGGGTCCTCAGTTCACGGTCACCTGGCCATCTACATGGAACATTCTACGTCAGCACCTGCACTGAGAAGGAACTGCCTTTGACCAGTAACTGCGAGCTCGGGTGCTCTCAGCCTACACACCTAGGAATCACAGCATGGTATTTTCTACCAGGCAAGCAGGATGGAGCTGAATCAGGCTGGGAAGTTTCCCATGCTGGAGCCCCTCCTCCCCAGGACAGTCCCAGTGCATACGCACCCAGCAGGGCTGTGACGAGTTCAAAAACCCAAGCTAACTTTGCTGCACCCTGCCTCCCGTGCTTGTCTTCCTCAGCCCCAGTAACCAGGGGAGGGGTGTACTTCACGTGAACCTTGTTTGAACAGCCTGTGCTGGGCGTGGTGTCTGAGGAGGCCTGGATGGCCGCACCAGAAATGTTAAACAGCAGGAAGGGCTTTGCCATGCCGTACCAGACTGGCCCTGATTTACAAAGTAGCTAGGTAGCTGTCTGCAGGCAGACCAGGAATAGCTAAAACTTGTGTTCTGAGCCTGTGCGACTAGTCTGGGCCAAGGCAAAAAGGAAAAGGCAATTTTGCAGTCACACAAGTCAAAGCCTGTGAAGCCAACCAGCTATGGCACAGACCCAGCCTGGAAATTTCAGTTTTAAAAAGGGGCTCAGTGCTAACCCACACTCTTAGCACATGCAAAGCCCAGAGTTCCATTCCTAACATACATGCTTACACACACATAAAGTTTTAATTCGGGTTATTTTTTGAGACAAGGTTGGCCTGGAATTCACTATGTAGACCAGACTGGCCTCAAACTAAGAGATCCTTCAGTCTCTGCCTCCACCTCCCCGTACGGGATTAAGGTGTGTACGTACATGCTTTAGCCCTCAGCCAGCCCTCAGCTGCAGGCCAGAACGTAACTAGCTGTGAGGCTCTGGTACATGACCATGTGTCCCGGGTTAAGGAAAATGCTGAGGCAGAGCCAGTCTGGGCTGGTCCGTGCCCTATACCCACGCTCAAACTCTTGTCCACTGAAGTGTGGCACGGTCACTGCCAACCCTGCCTCCTCTCCAGTCCTTCCTACATATTTACTGACACCTGCTTCCAAGTGTAAGCAATGTGCCTACTCTGGACCCTAAGGCAAGTGGCTGCTCACAAAAACACCCTCTGTCTGAAGATCCCACTTAAAATTCAGCACAGAAGCCTAGCGGGTCTCATCCCCCAATCCAAGCACTAGGGAGTCTGAGTCTGAGGCAAGCAGACTCCACAGTGAGGCCCTGTCCAACAGAGTCCAGTACTGGCTGTCCCTGCATGACTCCGTGCACCCATGCTCACGGTGTACAAGCGCAGCGTCCCCAGCGTCCACAGAACGGCAGAATGGCACTTACCTTCCACACTCGGTGTGATCAGAAAAGGATTTGATGGCACTCATTATCAAGGGGACTTCAGATTTGGTGTCGCTCCCGTCACAATGTGTGAGGCAGGTTGCCCCATTTCCTGGAGAGCAAGAGTCAAATGAGGTAGTCCCTATATTCCAGGAAGGGAACCATGTAAAGCACCTCATCTTTAAACGCCCTGTGAGAAACTGGAAGGGTCCGTGCTGCCCAGCCAACCCATCTGACCAGTGCACCAGGGAGAAGCCATGCAGACGAGAGAGACATGGCGTCAAATCCTACACCAGGAAACGCCAACTGAGAAGTCAGTGGTCCCTCATGGTTGGGGTAGTCTAACAGTTTCCTTCATCTCCTGTCATACCTGTGTGCCTCAGGACCACAATGTGACAAGTAGTGGCATCGTCGGAACCCAGAATGGAGATGGAGCCTGTTTAAACAGAGAAAGAGCATGAAGCAGCCAGGAGGCTTTGCGCTAACACCCGAGGCGCTGCTCCCTAACCTACCGTCCTTTGGGGTGGTCACTGCAAGCTCTCTTTGCTGAACATACAGAAGGCCCTGGGGTCCCACTTGTCGGACAGACTGACCTCTGAGGAGTCTGGCTCTTTCCTGTTTAATTGAAACAGAATTAAACAGATGTGTGAATTAGGGAGGCTTCAACTGGAAAGAGCCAGGGTATACCCAGAAGTGGGAAGCAGGCTGGCGTGCGCCGACTGTGCTGTCCTGGCCCCCAAAGGCTGACGGAGGAAGACAGCAGGAGCACCCCTCTGGAGCACCCCTCTGACTAGGAGGACTACATATGGCACGAGATCCCGGTGCCCGGGAGAGAGATGCCCAATCCTGTATCGTAGGTCAAGGATCTGAGGCTCGACCTTATTTTGGGACAAAGTAGTCCATCCAGGCTGTCCTTAAGCTATCCATGGTCCTATTTCACGAGTGCTGGGATCACAGGTGTGGCCGCTGTTTTAAAAGTATAAGAAAGAGGCAGGAGGGCGGGTCGTGCTTACACTCCCAACACTGGAGGCACGAGCTAGAGGAAGACTGTCTCAACGGAAAGCTGGCTGGGCGTGGACGGACACAGCTGTAGTGCTGACAATCCCAGCACCCAGGAGGGCAGCCCTGGCACACAGACTGGAATGGGGGGGGCTGACATACTCCTAAAATGAACTCCATCTTCCTTCCAACCTGCAGCAAATTGGCCAGTACGCAAGCGTAACCTATGTCGATGTACATGGGCCTGCCCCGCTCTTCATCAACCTCTTAGCATTTCTCACGCCTGGTGCGAATGTAAGTCTGTATCTAATTACGTAATAAATCCAGAAACCTGATAAGCTTAATGATTAACCTGACCAACTAAGCACCATCTTCTTTTAATGAACTCCCACTGTCCGGATGCTAGAAGATAATTAAAACAGGACATGCCCCTCAACTTAAGAACTGAACTAAGCCGGGCGTTAGGGCGCACGCCTTTAATCCCAGCACTCGGGAGGCAGAGGCAGGCGGATCTCTGTGAGTTCGAGGCCAGCCTGGTCTACTGAGTGAATTCCAGGACAGCCTCCAAAACAATACAGAGAAACCCTGTCTCAGAAAACCAAAAGAAAAAAACAAACAAAACAAAACAAAAACCAAAAAAAAAAGAAAGCTGAACTACGAGCAATCTCCAGCAAGAAAGGGGTGGGGCACAGGAAAGAAAAAGATACAAGTCAAACTGCTGTGAACCACGTAAGTCAGGCTGGTGGGGCAACATGGTTCGTTGTGAAACCTGGAGTAATCAAGAGGACCTCCAGTCTCGTAGTCACACCCTGCCAGGTGACACACACCTGCCCCTTTTACAGTCCCTTTCCTGTGGGGAGGAATTAGGCAGATTTTTACCATGTCTGCTGTTGCACCCTTCCCCCATGGGGCCTGTTGATTGTTTTACTAGGAGCTTTTAGTAAAACACTTCTCGCCCCCTCCTCCTAGTAAGGCCTGTATGCAAGTTCCTGTTTATTGTCTAAATGCTAATTTCTGGGGAGGGCCCTGGGAACGCAGGCTTCTGACCTTGGTGTTTTTCCACCATGGCAGACTTTGGTATATAAGGCTCCACTCTTGTAATAATAAACGCCATTCTCCTTGTAAGAATGAGCCGCTGTCTTTGTCTTTATTTTCATCCTTAGCCCTTAGCCTCGGATCGTATGGTAGCACTGTAGCTGTGAACACACCAGCTGCTCACTACAGTTCACAACTGGTCACCACCAGACAGCAAAGTTGCCATGTCAAGACTAACACAAGAAACGGAAGAAAGGTATCCGGAAACGCCACACCACAGGACAGTGCAAGCCCGCCTCCTCTCCCTCTTGATAAAAGCTGCTCCTGGATGCAGCCTCACATCATCACTTTTGTGTACATGAGAGAAACAGAGATGCAGACAGCATGCACGCGTGTGAGGCGTGCATGAGTCAGAAATGTGTGTGAGAAGTGTGCACATGAGGAGTGCACACGGGAGAGGTGTGTACATGAGGAGTGCACACGGGAGAGGTGTGTACATGAGGTACGCACACATGAGAGGTGTACACGTGTATACACTGGAAGCCAGAGGTCAATGTCATGCACTCCTGTTAACTCCACCTTGTTTCCTATTTTAATTTTACATTCGTGTAGGCATGTGTGCAGTGCTGCATACATGCCGTGTACATGGAGGCGGGAAGACAACCCTCAGGAGTTAGCTTTCTCCTCCACCATGTATGTTCCAGAGACTGAACTGGGATGCTCAGGCATGACACCAAGCACCTTACCTTACGTGCTGTGTGGTTTTGAGGCAGGTCTCTCACTGAACCTGCAGCTCAGCATGTTGAGTGCCTGGGAGCCGTGGTGCTCTCCCCTCAGCACTGGGGTTACACAAGCACCCCAGAGCCTTTTCACGTAGGTCCTGGGGTCTGTGCTTGGTCCCCGTGCTTCCCCAGCAGGCATGGCATCCCGAGCCAAGCTCCCCAGGACATACTTCCTAAAATAACAGCGGCCCCGTTGCGGCAAGGTCTCAGATTTCTCGGCGTGTAATTCATGTGTTCTCAGCCTCTTAACTTCCTTTCCCGAGGCACTACTTTCTTTGCTGGAGGCCAGCAAACTTTTCTCTGAAAACGACTAGGTAATAAGCCTAAGGGTCTCTGCCACTATGTAGTGAAAACAGCCAGAGCTGTACCTGATGTGGCTGCATTCCAATAAAATGTGACGGGTGCCATGCAATCTTGAGCCTGTGTAACTCAGGGCTATGGAGTAGTAGTGTTCCTTTACTTTTCTAGCCTCCTAAAGAGACAGGGGCTGGATGTCTCAGATCAGGCCCTTGTCAGCGTGTGTGAGGCCAGGGCTCTGTCCCCGCAGGACCAGGAGGAGAGGGAGAACCCTTCCTACAATTTAGGGACCAGCCCACACCTCTCACCCTTGCTCAGTCCACCTTTCCCTCCCGCGACGTCTGCGAGGGCACCTGCGGCACTGTGAAGCATGGGTGTCTACCAGGCCACTAGCGCAGGTCTGCGTGTGGCCCAGTGGCGGGAGTGTGGAGTGGGGTGTCCTGGGTCCCCCCACGCAGTACTGCAAACACTGACTGCAGACTCTAAGGAGCGGTGCCCTGGCCACTCAAGATTACTGTTCCTCACTATGCTCTACCCTGGAGCACACTGTGAAGCCCAAGATCCATTCAGTCCCCCATGTCCTGCTTCAGCCTCCTGACCATTAGCGCCTACAGATGGCCCCATGCAAGGGACTGCCGTACTGAATTACACAGCATCCGGGTGAGGGGAAGAGAGCAGGGTTCTGGTCTTGACTTCTAAGCATGGGACCTGGGACAGTCTCACTGTCTCGATGGGGGACGTCCTTCTGTGTATGTTTCTCTTATTGGTACATGAATAAAACACTGTTGGCCAATAAGGCAGGAAGATAGGCAGGACTAGGAGAAGAGGAGAATTCTGGGAAAGGTAGGCAGACAGTCACCATGTAGCCGCCGAAAAGAGAAACAGGTCGGGACATTCTCCGGTAAGCCAAGCCCACGTGGAAATACTTAGAATTATAGAAATGAGTTAATAATTAAGACATAGCTAGTTAATAAGAAACCTTAGTCATTGGCCAACAGGTTAATAATTAATGTGTGTTTATTTTGGAGCTCAAGGGCAGCAGGACCTGCCTGGCCAAGAAAAATCTCCTATAACAGTGTCTTAGTCACTATTCTATTGCTGTGAAGATACACCATGTCACTGCAACTCTTAATTGACAAAAGTGAGAAACTTGGAGTCAGTAATCTTGAGTGGCCAGTGCACTGCTCCTTAGTGTCTGCTGTTAGACTTTCCTGTGTTGACGGTTTTAGAGTCCGTGGCAGGAAGCAGACGGGCACGGAGCTGGGGTGGTAGCCGAGAGCTTTACATCCTGATCAGGCAGAGAGAGACAGAGACCGAGACACAGAGACACACAGACAGACAGACAGACAGACAGACAGGGCCTGACGCAGGCTTTTGAAACGTCAAAGCCACCCCAGTGATGCACCTCCTCCAATACGGCCACGCCTAATCTTTCCCAAATAGTTCTAACCAGAGGCCAAACGTCAAACATGAAACTACCCACCGTGTCTGACCCTCACCCCCATCTAGAAGATAAGAGCAACGGTGCTCATCATGTTGGGCAGTGTGGGCCAGTGCCACTGTGGCCGGCCCGTGGGTGCCCGAAACCAGAGAGCACTAAACCCAGACATGCTGGTGAGTAGCCGAGGGGACGGTGAGGGACTGCCCTTGTAACATCGAAGATGGCAGGCATTTCACACGGTTTAGCCAGCACAGGCACAGCTGTGGTCCCAGCCTGGAAGGGGACAGCATCAGTTAGTGTTCTGGAGTCCTCCATTTAAAATGTTCAGACTGCAGTTGCCCAAGAAGCGTAACTGCGAAAAGGACGAGGGTGAGGACAAGACACTAGTCAGGCTTACTACTTGCTGGTGCTGCGCACTCACAAAACACAACACGTGAGATTCACACAGGATGATGGGTGTGGTGGGGCATGCCTTTGATCCCAGCACTGGGGAGGCAGCTCTGTGTTCAAGCCAGCCTGATCTGCAGAGCTGCCAGGACTACACAAAGAAAACCTCGAACCCTACCACCACCAAAAAAAAAAAAAGGACAGACACACAGGAAATAAGCCGGGCATGGTAGTTTATGCCTGCAATCTCAGCACTTGCATGGCCAAGGCATTAGTGTATGTAGCTTGGGCTACACGGTGGAGCTGTGTCAAAAATAAAACTAAGACAGCCAGGTAGTGGTGCACACACTTTAATCCCAGCACTCGTGAAGCAGAGGCAGGCGGATCTCTGTGAGTTCAAGGTCAGCCTGGTCTACAAAGTTGAGTTCCAGGACAGCCAGGTCCACATGGAGAAACCCTGTCTCCAAAAACCAAGAAAAAAATTATATATGTACACACACACATATATATACACACACACATACATACATATATATACATACACCCACATATATACATACATACATATATACACACACACATATATATACATCTGTCATTCAAAAAGTGTATCTTGACGAGCACACTGGGTAACACCTCTAACAGTATGTCTGAAGCAGGCATCCAAGGTCAGCACTGAACCCGGGTCAAGCTCGAGGCCTACCCGCCTATCTGTGTGTGGTGGGGACGCAGAGACAGGATGCTACAGAGATGCTCAGTAGTTCAAACTGTTTGCTGGGAAATGGACGAGAGGTTAGGATTCGCACGCAGGCCGGTAGCCCCAGCTCTGAGGACAGTGAAGACAAGAGAGACGCACTGAGCACTGACAGCGTCTTCAGGGAGAGACCCTGAGTGAAGAGGGAGACACTCGACGCCACCTTCTGGCCTCCCTGCGCACACACATGCAAACACATACACACACACCCATCCATACAGACAAACAATATGCACAGTCCCTGCGCACGCACATGCAAACACACACACACACACACACGCGCGCGCGCGCGCACACACACACACACACACACACACACCATCCACACAAACAATATACACGGTGTACACGGACAGACAAAACATCAGGTGTGGTGCGCACGCCTTTAATCCCAGCAGCTGGGAGGCAGAGGAAGGAACTCAGAGCTGGAGGCTCCAGGCCAGCCAGGGCTACACAGCGAGACCCTGGCTCAACAGTGGAGCCCGGGGAGGGGAAGGAAGGGAGAGGGGGGAGCAAGAAGCCAGGGAGGCAGAGGGAGTGGAGCTCTCACAGCTTGTGGGCAGCCTGGTCTACACGTCAGGTCCCAGGGCAGCCAGAGGTACGCAGAGAGCCCGTGTCCCAAACCCACAGAGACACCGTGAGGGGTCACGGAATCCATGAGCGTCTCGTCCGCCTCCCCCTCCGGAGCACAGAGCACCCTGAAGACACGGGTCACCACCGCCACCACTGGGGATGCGGCCCGCGCGCGCTGCAGCCCCTCCCCGGCCCCCTCGTCCTCGCCGCCGGCCGCCGCGTTCCCCGCGGAGCCTCCCCGCCGCCCTTCCTGCCCTGCGGGCTGCAGCCCCGGATTCAGTCCCGTCCCCGCGCCGCTGCCTCCTCGCGCGGTGGCGGCCGCCAAAGCCGGAAGTCCTCAGGCAGACACAGGAAAGGGCCCCCTCCGCCCGCTCCGGGGAGCCGAGCCCACCGGGCCACGCCCACGCGCCCGCAGGAAAGTTCCAGACGGACCCGGGACCCCAGGCTCACGCGGGCGTCTCTTCTCCCGGGGTGGCCGACGACACCTGGCCCGCGCCCGGCCCGCACTGCCCACCGCAAGCAGCCCGGGGGCCGCTCGCACAGCCCCGACCCGCGGAGCCCGCCGGGTGTGCACGGACGCCCCGGGGTCCTTCCTCGCGCTGTGCGACCTTCCGGGAGTCGCCCAACCTCTCTGGGCCCCGCCTCGGCCGAGCCCCGCGGAAGCCGCGCCGGTGACCGGGCTGCAGGAGACCCCGCCCGCCCCGCAGGCCCCGGGCCCGCTCACCTCCAGCGGCGGGTGCTCGCGGACCAGCTCCGCGGCCGAGCGGGGAAGCCGTACGCGCCGACCGCCCACCAGCAGCGGCATCGCCCGGGCCGCCGCCAGGCCGAGCCAGGCGCCCGCCCCGCCCGGCCGCGCCCCGCCCCGCGTCGGCCACGCCCATCTTGGAGACAGGCACGCCCCCACCATCCGCGCAGACTGCCGAGGAGAGGGATCCCTGCTGCGAGAGAGCCGCAAGGCATCACGGGAGATGCAGTCCCGACTGTAGGCGCCAGCCCCGCGGCGGGCCACGCCCATCTTGGAGACAGGCACGCCCCGACCCCACCGCGGAGACTGCCAGGAGGAGGGATCCCGGCTACGAGAGAGCCGCAGAGCATCACGGGAGATGCAGTCCCGACTGTAGGCGCCTTGCCCGAGGCCGCCGATCAGGGCGGACGCTGAAAGATGGCGTCATCGAGGTGGGCGGTCCCCACGCCGCCGTCACTCAGCCGAGACCCCGCCTCGGGCCGCGTGCAGTCAGCGAGCGCGCACGTGTTTGAGCTGTCGCCCGAGTCCCGGTAGCGCGGGCGGGTCGCGGGGGAAGGTGAGGGAGGGAAGGGGGCTGCCCCGGCGCTCGGACCCGGGCCCCACCCCTGCGTTTCCTCCCCGCCCTCCACCGCCCCCGGCGGCCGCCGCCCAAGCCACTCAGCTCCGAACGATGGGTTAAACTCCGTTTTGTGTGGTTGTGCCCACTCGGCGAGGACGCCAAGGCTTCAAGGAGCTTAACGGCACCGGATGCAAGTGTAAGACGGTCCGTATACTTCCGGAAGACCAGAACCAGCTAGCTGGGGCTCATCTCTGTGGGGAGAGTTGGAAGCCCTGGGCCGCAAAGGCAAGGCACTTTTAAAGAAAAACAGGAGGCTGCAAGTCCCAGTCCGCAGGGTCCCCATGGTTACAGAGATTGCTTAGCATGAGACCAGAGGTTATCACGAGACTTGAAGGCCTCGCGAAGACGACGACCACCTTTGGTTAGGTAGAATTCATGGGCACCCCTGTGCTCTGGGATTCCGCAGCTACGATTGTGGGCTAAGGGAGTAGCTGCCGATGAGGTTGCAGCTGCTCGTGGGTCTGAGCTTCTGGTCACGTAACCCCCCTCGCTTAGTTGGGGACTTTTATTCTCCTTATTCTCTCATCACTACATTCTTCCCCTAGTCTCTGGGTATTGGTTTCTCCATCCATTTCCTCAGTGGCCCAGAACACATCAGTGTGACTCCCAGTCAAGGCTGTCGCCCTAATGTCGTCAGGCAGGGCTGCAAATGTCACAGGTGCAGTTAAGTTCTGGCCAAGACAGGGTCTTGAGCCTGCCATGGTGTCTTCCTCAGCCTGCATGCCCAGCATTAAGTGTAATTACATGGCTTTTACAAAAGTAGTTGACCGCCGGAGGGGTAGAGGAAGGCTTGGGTAACAGGTACCAAAACACAGGAATAAAGTCTGCTTATTGAACTTGGGGGTCACAACCTGTTCCCCAAGCCAGGTTCAGATGCCTGCCCACAATAAGCCAACTCACTGATTAAAGATCCTAATTAAAAGTGGAACGCAGACGGGGGGGGGGGGGGTCTTTATTCAATATGGTCACATTGGGAAGGACAAAGAGGTCCAGGAAGACACCTCAAGTCCATCTTTGTAAGGTCAAAGTTTAAATAGAAGGGAAAGGATATGCACATCTAAGCAGAGCATTCACCACTGTGGGGATCCAGACTCTAGGTTAAAGGGGCCAGCCAAAGAAACACAGCCTGGCCCTGAAGCCAGAGCCAAAGAAACCCTCTGCTCTTGACCACCTCCATACAAAAACAACCAATCCCCGAACAGGAAAACCAAAATCCCTGAGCACAAAACCAACCAATCTCTGAGCTTGTCCAAGCTCAAGGATTGAAATCTGACCAATTACCGACCTGAAATTCTTCACCCTGGAAAAACTCTGCCCCAAGAAGCCCTATGGAAGCCCTGTGCCTGTTCCGTTGGGAGCTGCTTTTTGACACCCTGGCAGAGGCACTCATCCTTCTGGATTCCTCCCTCCTGATAAATCTCTTAACGTTTGCGTGAGACCTTCCTTGGCTGGAGTCAGCCACACAGAACTGTAACACTTTCACTGGAGAAACCTTCCCCTAGGGGCACAGAATTGTTACACTGGGGAGGTGTGTTGGTATTGACTGTGGTGGTATTTCTTGGCAAAATGCTTACACAGACCAAACCAAGACTTTCTAAGGGGCTTAAAGACAGAGATTATTTCTGTGTTCTTGTTCAGAAAGACTTGACAAAGCCTGCCTAACACTGAAACCATTGCCTGGTGTTTCTGGAAACCCGGCTCTTCTCCCTGGGCTGTGACTGTCAGTTCTAAGGCAGCTGTGTTTGCCATATCCTGTGTTCCTTTTGTCAGTATTGCCTGACTTAGCTCTCAGCTGACCTTAGCCCTTCCCCCCTGCAAATAGTATATATGATAGTGTACTTTCTAAAGATTGAGCTATACATTTTTCCCCATTCCCATTCCCTTCTCCCATCTGCCTGCCCCCTGTCCTCCATGCTCCCAACTTACTCAGATCTTGTCTTTTCCCCCTTCCTAGGCAGATCCATGTGTGTCTCCCTTAGGGCCCTCTCTGTCACATAGCATCTCTGGGGTGGAGGACTGTAGTCTGGTTGTCCTTTGCTTTATGCTTAATAGCCTCTTATGAGCGAGTACATATTAATATTTGTCCTTCTGGGTCTGGGTTACCTCCCTCAGGATAGCTTTTTCTGGTTCTGACAATTTGTTTGCAAATTCAAAGATGTCATTGATTTTTACAGTTGAGTAGCACTCTTTCGTGTAAATGTACATTTTCCTTATCCACTCTTTGGTTGGGGGCATCTAGGTTAATTCTAAATTCTGGCTAGGACAAATAATGCCAGAATGATTCCCAATTTTCTGAGAGACCTCCATAATGATTTCCACAGCAGCTATACAAGTTTGTACTCCCACCAGCAGTGGAGGAGTGTTCCCCTTACTACATATCCTCTCCAGCATAGGCTGTGATAGAGATTTTGATCTTGGCCATTCTGACAGGTGTAAGATGGTATCTCATAGTTTTGATTTGCATTTCTCTGATGACGAAGGATGTTGTGATTTCCTCAAGTGTCTTTCAGCCTTTGAGATTCCTCTGTTGGGATTTCTTTTTTAGATCTGTACCCCATTTTGTTTTTACTGGATTATTAGAACTTTTGATGTCTAGTTTCTTGAGTTCTTCGTATATTTTAGAAATCAGTCTTCTGTCAGATGTGGGATTGGTGAAGATCTTTTCCCATTCTGTAGGCTGCTGTTTTGTCTTATTGACCGTGTCTTTTGCTTTACAGAAGCTTCTCAGTGTCAGGAGGTCCCGTTTATTCATTGTTGCTCTCAGTGTCTGTGCTACTGGTGTTCTATTTAGGAAGTGATCTCCTGTGCCAATGCCTTCAAGACTGCTTCCCACTTTCTCTGAGGTTCACTGTAGTTAGTTTTGTGTTGAAGTCTTTGATCCATTTGGACTTGAGTTTTGTGCATGGGTGTAGATATGGAGCTATCTTCAGTCTTCTTTATGTGGACATCCAGTTATGCCAGCACCATTTGTTAAAGATGCTTCTTTTTCCCATTGTATAATTTTAACTTCTTCGTCAAAAATCAGGTGTTCATAGGTGTGTGAATTGACAGCATGGTCTTCAGTTCTATCTCATTGGTCCACCTCTCTGTTTCATTACTGTAGCTCTCTCGTAGTTTGAAGTCAGGTATGGTGATGCCTCCAGAAGCTCCTTTATTGTACAGGATTTTTGGTTTTGTTTTTTGGCTATAATGTTTTTGTTTTGTTTTTCTGTATGAAATTGAGGATTGTTCTTTCGAGGTCTGTGAAGAATTGTGTTGGGATATTGATGAGTATTGCATTCAATCTGTAGATTATTTTTGATAAGATTGCCATTTTTACCATGTTGATCCTGTCTATTAAAGAGCATGGGAGATCTTTCCATTTTCTGATGTCTTCTTCAATTTCTTTCTTCAAAGACTTAATGTCATACAGGTCTTTCACTTATTTAGTTACCCCAAGATATTTTATGTTATTTGTAGTTATTGTAAAGGGTGATGTTTCTCTGATTTCTTTCTCAACCCGTTTATCACCTGTATATAGGAGGGCTACTCATTTTTTTTTTGAGTTAATCTTGTGTCCTGCTACATTACTGAAGGTGTTTATCAATTGTAGGTGATTTCTGGGTGACTTATGATGTAGTTCTTAATAAACTTGCTTGGCATATATATCAGCTTCTGGAAGCACTCCAGGGTCCCAACTGTTACTGCTTTTTGTCTTCTTTATTTCTCCTCTATGGTCTTCCCGTTCAACACCTTGCTGTGTTCAAGGCCCATATTCCTGCTGTTGTGTCAACCCACTATTATAATACTGGACTTTTCATTCTGTGCTCTGACAAGTTGTTATAACTGTAAAGTCTCTCCTGGAGACAAGTTTCTATTTCCAGCATGAGGTTCCTGGAGAAATTCTCATTTCTTTGGGACCCATTGTTTCAAAGGTCTGATGATTGAGATTGGAGGAGTTTCAGCTTAGAGTTGTTTGTAGTCTAACATGAAGGGAAGTTGGGGCAGGCACTTGAGGCCATGGGAGCCTTGGCTTGTGCAGCTTGCTTTCCTAATGCACCCAGGACCTCCTGCCGAGGGGTGTTCCTGCCCGTGAGCTGGGCCCTTCCGTTTCTGCCATTAACAAGGAAATGCCCTACAGACTCGCCTACCAGCCTGATAGGGGCATTTTCTCAGTTGAGGTTCCTCTTCCCGGGTGACTTGAGCTAGTGTCAACTCTAAGTGTGTATAGGAAACCAACCAAGGTCCCAGTAACAGCCCTCAGCATCATTCCATCAAAGCTCACGCTGGAGAATGAATGAGACTTTTGGCCTTTAGGTGAGGGTTCTACAGAAATGTGGGTGCCCCCACCCAACCAGCTGCATCTGGAAAGCCTTTACCCAGCAGGAATAAGAGGTCCCCTCCCCTAGTCTTCCCAGGCCTAACTATTCCCAGGCCCCATGCAATTAAGGCCGAGTTGCCTACAACAGGTGACAGGAAACAGCTGCATCTCACACCCTTTCAACCCCTGTGGCTGAATGCAAATAGTCAACAAGCCAAGCTGGGACTATTCCTTTGCAAGGGGCTCAGGTGAACTCCCAAGAATGGTAGTCGCCTGGCTCCTAGAACAATGTCACAACATAGGTCCTCCTTCTCCAGTGGCCTGGAACTCACTGTGTAGCCTTAGGTTAATCTGAATTCATGACAGCCCTGTCTACTGAGATTGTGGCTTTTTTATTTTTATTAGGACTTATGTGTTAGGAGATCCCTGGAGCTGGCATTACAGGTAGCTGTGAGCCACCTAATGTGGGTACAGTCAGCAGAACTTGTCTTCTAGTAAAGGAGCAAGTGCTGGCATCCACAGCCATCTCCAGTCCAGTTATGGCTTTGGATCACAGTTGTATACAAACCTGAAGACAGGAATTTGAAAGTTTCCTGAACAATGAAATAGTTAAGGGTAGGAGTGCTAAACTGCACTCTATGTTCTCCGTTAATGTACATAATTTTAAAAACAGGATGTGTGGAAGCCAGGAGTGTGGGTCAGTGGACGTACACCTTTGTAGCAGGGTCTGAGGATCAATTCCTAGCAGTGAGATGTTTTTAAAAGAACATTATGTAAGAACTTAGTAGGCGGTAGACAAATCCCAAGGCACCGACTGCGCTCCCAGCCTGCGTATGGTATGGAGTCAGGCACGAGGCCCAGCCCAGCGGAGGCCCCACGTCACAATGACCGTGATACACAGAGGGCAAGCACGATGCATTCTGTGGGCAAGAGGCTCTACTGCTTAGAAAAGTTTGTGCGGGGAGCCGCTGCAGTGTGTGTGCTCAGCATGCTCCCCATCCCAGGCAACCCCAAGGAAACGGCTGTAAACTGTGCAACGCTTGTCAACTCTTCTCACCTCAGGAGAGGTTCCTGTTGAAGACCCTGGTGTCCATCCTCAGTACCAAAAAGACAACCATTCTTTTTTTCCAAGGAGACTCACTAGTTTCTTCCATAGATATCTATGTCTATCTTTAACTTAAAATACGAGCCGGGCGTTGGTGGCGCACGCCTTTAATCCCAGCACTCGGGAGGCAGAGGCAGGCGGATCTCTGTGAGTTCGAGGCCAGGCTGGACCGACAGCCTCCAAAACAGAGAAACCCTGTCTTGTAAAACCAAAAAAAAAAAAAAAAAAAAAAAAAAACTTAAAATACTCCTGCTTCAGCCTCCTGAGTGCTGAAATGATAGGTATACCATATGCTCAGAGAGCACAGAATTTCTCTGAAGTGTTTCATGGGTGTGCTTAAACCATGGGGACCATCCTAACCACTGCCCATTCATTTCTGAACCATCCCACCCCCATTTACTATAATAGCAGGAGGCTAAGATCCAAACACACCACTCAGGGGAACATTGTGGGAGGAGTCTTTATTACAGCCCTCATTGATATGAGTAGGTGAGCTACACCATTCTTTTTCACAAGGGATTTGTTCCCCAAGCCCCTCTGCAAAGAGGAATGTTTGTCAACACACCTTCTACGTTCTAGACACTTCCCAAACCCCACACCCTGTCAGCATCTATGGATGCAGTTCCTTTGTATCTTTTTTGTCAGCAGTTAAAAAGGAACCTCGAGGTTTCCTACTGACTTTCCACCAAGGCTGGGACTTCAGGATCTGCCTGCCTTGTACTGAAAGCTTTTTAAAGCAATAAAAATGTCTTTGTTCCAAAAAGGCATTAACAGGTAGACTGAAATCCAGAGGGCATCTGCATCAGTGTCAGTACACAAGAGTATATAAACCTTGAGAGAATTCCATTAAAAAACATTGTGACCAAGAAAATATTGCTTGCCTTTAAATAAATATAAGTGTCAAAAAAAATTAAATATACTTAAAGGGTTGTTTTCCCAATTACAAAGTTTACATGTAAGATCCCAGGAAGGACACCGGAAGTCTTCTCCACGTGCCCGCTGAGGAGCAGGAGCAGCGGCTTATGGTAAGACCGGCTCTTCAAGCAGAGTCCATGCTGTGCCATCTGTGAAACTGCGTTTCAGACACCCAGGCCACGATCAGTCTGGGTACAGCTGACGCCCGTGTTCACCCTCTGTCCTGCACGGTGACTTTTCCTGTCCTCCCGGCTTCTCTGTCCTTCTGCAGTCCTGTTCCGTGGGTGAAGCCAGCCCAAACTCTCAGCACTTCACCCCTGCCTGGCGTTTCCCTCTACCCCACATCACAAAGACAATTCCATCAAAAGGAAACCATTATGCCACCGTAAGCAGGATCCAGTTAAAGAGTATGTGCAGCAGGACTGATCCCGGAAGATTTCTTACCAAAACGAGACCAGCAGAGACTCTGATCAAAGGAACCTGTTACGAGGCCATCTACTAGGGCATGGCTGACAACAGCATTCGGAGCATCAGCACTGACTGCTATGCCCACCGTGAACTACTACACAGGACACTCAACCTTTCCTTCTGTCCATAGGGAGCAAACCGCAAACACGCAACCTGGGCCCCTTCAGATACTGGCCCAAGTCCAACAAGGAAGGTGGACACAGGAGGCACAGACTAGTCCAACACAGGGTCCAGGGGGGCTCATGGGCTCTGGGACAGCAGCAGAGCTCAATCACAGATCCTGGAGGTGAGTGGGGACTGGTCTGGCATGAACAGCACGGGCGGGGAGCCCACACTGCTGGAAGGACTTAGGAAGTGGGCGTCAAAGGAGCTTGGGGTAAGGCCAATCACTGCATCCATCTGGGGCACTTCACCTTTCAAAAAGTCATCGTCTTCTTCTTCCACTAGTTCCTGTGTAAAGAACAGAGCGTTGAGGACACCACAGTACCAGGCAGAAAAGTCTTCATGGGCTGCTGGAGGGGGGTAAAGGTGTGTCACCAAGTCTGGCCACCTGAGTCAGACCAGCATGTGAAAGGAACGAACCGACCCCCTCAACTTGCACACACGTACACACACACACTTTTTTGTTTTTTTCTTAATTTTTGTTTTTCAGCCTTTTGAGACAGGGTCTCTCTATTCATTCCTGACTGTCCTGGAACTTGTTCTGTAGAACAGACAGGCCAACAACTCACAGAGATCCTCCTGACTCTGCCTCCTGAGTGCTGGGATTAAAGGTGTATACCACCATGCCTGGGCCTAATATTTTTTTATTTTATGCATATGAGCATTTGCCTGAGGAGGTCCCAAGAGTGTTGTGAGCTCTGGGAACTGAATCCATGTCCTCTGGAAGAGCTCTTAACTGATGACCCATCTCCCCAGGACCCCTAGGTTTTTGTTTTTGTTTTTTTTTTTAATGAAAAGCTTACTAATTCCTTTCCTGAGCCAGAGAAATTACTCAGTCAGTAAAAAGGGAGCAGACTCCACCCCCAAAACTGAAGTAAAAAAATCCCAGCACTGGCGAAACAAACAGAACTAAGTCTAGCCTAACTGGCATGTCCCAAGCCAGTGAAAGCTCCCATCTCAGCAAGTACATTATGATGCTGAATGTACGGGTCAGAGTACTACAGACTACTACGGACAGCAACATCACTCATTTCCTATGGGGCAGTGGTTCCTAACCTTCCTAATGCCTCCATTCTTTAATACAGTTCCTCATAGTGTGGTGACCCCCAGCCATAAAATTACTTATTGCTACTTCATAACTAATTTTGCCACTTAGGTGCCCCTGTGAAAGAGTCACCTCCAACGGGTTGGAAACCACTGTCTTAGGTCTAAGTTCCTGTTGGGTAGGACTGTGCTGGATCCATGGCAGGAAGCTTGAGGAATGACACAGGTCTGTGTGTCCCTGAGGACTCCAGAACAGGAGCACACGTCACAGTGGCTGAGGGGCATTAGTGCTGGGGACACCAGCGGCAGTGAAGCTCTGCTGTGGCCTCACTGTGGCCTCAGCAGCCTCCCACATCCTGGGACGGCTCCACTTATTCTCAGTCGTTTTCCTCCTCAGCTCCCCGCTGCACCCCCACAGAGTCACCACCACTAAGCCACAGTACAGCCTGCAGGCTAATTTCCAACCAACTTTTACCTCCCAAAGTACCGGGTTATTTAAAAGCAAACAAGACTTGGGGCTGGTAAAATAGCTCAGTTGATGCGCTAGGGTCTGACTTCGATCCCCAGAACCCATAGTTTTAAAAGTCAGGTAAGATGCTGGCAGTGGTGGCGACACCTTTAATCCCAGTACCCAGGAGACAGAGGCAGGAGGATCTCTTTGAGTTCGAGGATAGCCTGGTTTAGGAATTTCAGAATAGCTAGGGCTATACAGAGAAACCCTGCCTCAAAACACCTAAAAAAGTAAGTAAATGGATAAACAATGAGTAAACAAACAATGAACACGGGAAACCTTGGCCTTGAGAAAGAGGAGACAGGCAGGCCCCTGGGCTGGCCACACTGGCCTACTTGGCAAACTCAAGTGAAGGGAAGGCCTTGTCTTCTAAACTATAGCTCCCGAGGCCCAGCACCAAGGCTGACCACTGGCTTACACCCTGATCTCACACACAAATACACAAATGAAGACTTGCCTAGTACGGTGGCAAACAGCACTCAGCGAGGGGAGGGGAGGCCCCAGACCTTCATGAAACCCCACGAAAGGAATAAATGAAACAACCCCACGAATCCTCTAACCTGGGCTTGGACTCAGAGCAGTGTTTACTGTGGTCTGTAACGACATGGGACTTTCACCAAGTGCCTCCACCACACATTTACCTTTTTAGTAGGTTTCTTCAACTCTTGTAGCTCTTCAGCACTCATGTCTTCCCAGACCTGATAAAGAGGATCAATAAACTTCTTTGACCTGGCAACAAAGACGGCAATCCAAAGTAAATCAGGATGTAGCAAGAATCCCAATCAGTACCGCAGCTCTTCTCAGACCAAAGCAGGGAGTGAGGACTGCAGCTGCCAAGGGAACTGTGAATCCTGAAACCCCAGTCACACACCGAGCAATGTGTCTGCCACCTCTCAGATTTCAGGGCCCACTTGTTTCTTGTCTCAGAGACAGCTGGGAGGACCTACCTCTTAAGCACACAAGGGTCAAAGGGAAAAAACGTGTCCAGTGGGTTGGTGCAGGTCTGCACGGAGTCCCCGCCAGCTGTGCTTCTGATGACAGGCAGCATCTGGCGATTGTTCCTCTCCATGATGGTGTAGCAGAACACAAGCTGGTACTTACTGGGGGCACACAAGACAGCAGATAAGCAACCCTGTGGGTCGTGAGGCACACAGGTCATACCTGAGAGGCAGGCACAGCAGTGCATAACGGAGGGTGACAGGAAACGGGACCACCTGGGGTCAGCTCTCTGAGCCTGGCATTTGCATATCTGCCAAGGAGGAAACAGTATCGAGGAGATTGATGGGACTTTATAATAGGAAAATGTCTGTTTTCTCTTTTCAAAAGGAATTAGGACTCATGAAAAAAAAAAAAAAAGGTTCACTGTTTACTGGGGACCAAGAGTAGATCCAGTGGACGTATTCTGAATTGTAGTGAAGGACTTGTGGTCTCATCCTGCAGCCTTGGCAATCTTCCAACCTCACGAGCATGAGCGAGCGTCACAGGCAGGAACCTCACACCAGCTGTGTCCCCTTCCTCCCCGTTCCCGCCTCTCATGTCCTCAGACAGGGCTTCACCATGGAGCAGGCAGACCTTGAACGGTCGGTTCATTCTCTGACCTCCCAAGTACTAAGGAATGAGCAGTTTTCTTTGTTTTGTGCACAGTCTAGGACTTGAAGTAGTCAAGGACATCTGCTGCTAAGCCACACTGCAGCCTGTTAGCTCATTTCCAGCCAACTGTGACTTCCCAGACAAGGCACTATAGAAAGTGATTACTTTTTAAAGTTGGGCTGGTGAATATAACTCAGGGTAAAGTATGAGAGTCTAAGCCATACCCAGAGCCTGTACTTTAAAAAAACAAATGTAGGTAATGGCTCAGCAGTTCAGCACTAGCTTTTCTTCCAGAAGACTCAGCTTTGATCTCCGCATCCATATGGTAGCTCACATATGAGGATGCAGCCTATGAGGTCGGACACTCTACTGGCCTCCGCAGGCACCGAGCACAAGGTACTACACAGACACACGTGCAGGCAGAGCACTCAGACACATAAAATGAAAGAATAAAAAGCCAGGTACAGCTAGGCATGGTGGCACATCTCCAGACGCAGGAGGATCTCTCTGTAAGTTTGAGACCAGCCAGGGCTATGCAGTGAGACCCTGTCTCAAAATAACAAAAAAACACACACAAAAATAAACAAACAAAAACAAAAAGCCAGGTGCAGGGGTGGTGGCGCACGCCTTTAATCCCAGCACTCGGGAGGCAGAGGCAGGTGGATCGCTGGGAGTTTGAGGCCAGCAGGCCTGGTCTACAGAGACCAGAACAGACAAGGCTACCCAGAAACCCTGTCTTAAAAAACAAAACAAAATAACAAACAAACAAACAAAAACCTCACACTCAAAACAACCAGGTGCAGTGCACACTTTTAATCTCAGGTCAGAGTAGAAGGAACTGGGTTCACTGACAGCAGCACTGTTCCCAAGCAAAAATTCACTTAAAATATTTTCATGACATTCAAGTCAGCATCAGTGAAAATCAAACATAGCACAAAACAGCCCAAAGATAGATGGATTCCACATTTACACACTGAGCAGTGATGGTGGAAAGAATTGAGCCTTTGCTTTCCATGATCAAACCATCACATTCCTATGGGGAGGAGCCCTGGCGTACAGTAAAAACACTGTGGCCACGCCGTGCTGTGGCCCCGAGTCTGAGCGGGGCCTGGGCAGCTGCGATGCAGCTGTGCTCAGAACCTGAGGGGTGGTGATGTGCCATGCGCGTTCAGGAACGCCTGGATTCACTACTGTTTGACTCTGAATTCACTGTTACGCAGTGAGAACTTTTACTGTGGGCAAGTTCTTCTTGAGGGCCCGCTCAGTTATCCCAACCTGTAACCACGAAGCTCCCTCCCGTTTGTTTTGAACGATGTACTCGTGCACCAGGTGTCTTTGACTTATGTGCACCTCGCAGATCACTAGCTGGCCTCGTAAGTATCTCAGAGTCCTAGGCCACTCTGGATAAGAGCACGCTTGACCCCCAGTGTCGCTGAAGAACAAAAGAGCTAGAAGCGGGACCCTTTCCAGGACTAGCGTTACTGGTTTCCTCATGCGTGTACATCTCAAATGTACTGGGATTTACTCTCAATGCCAGAGCGCATGGCAGCCAGCATAACAGTTCCCCCCTTGACTTTTTAAATGTCCATAAAGGAAATGCAAATGACTCACTTTGTGACAGCAGCAAAAAAGTTAACCACTGATGGTAGGCAGATCTTCAGAGGGTTTAGCTGGCTCAGCACGACACGCTCAAAGTTTAGACTCTGAAGATACCGTAAACCTTTGATTAAAAAAAAAAGGGGGGGGTTAAAATTATCTTTAAAAGCACAAATTATTACACATTTAAAAAACCAATTTAGCAGGGTGGTAGTAGCACACACCTTTTATCCCAGCACCCTGGAGGCAGAGACAGGTGGATCTCTATGTTTCCAGGGCTAGCCTGGTCTACAGAGTGAGTTCCAAGACAGCCTCCAAAACTACAGTCTTGAAAAATCAGAAGAAAAAAAAAATTAAGGGCTCTGTGGTACAGCATGTGCTTAGGATGGGCTTGAGCTCTAGCAGACCCCAAAATAAAGACATTATCAAGAAGCTGTTTGCAGAAATACAGGAATGACATTCAAGCCAACTGCTGTCCTTCAGTACAGCTTTTCTGAAGGAACCACAGGTCCTTCAGGTGAAGAATTACAGGGTGGTGGTTAGAATAGGTTCGGCACCCCACAGACTCAGGGAGTGGCAGGGTTAGAAGAGGTGGTCACCCTGAGGGCAGGCCTCCTGCTGCCTGCGGGTCAAGATGGAGAACTCTCAGCTCCTCCTCCAGCGCCCTGTGTGCTGGCTGTTACGCTCCCCGCCATGATGATAGCGGACTAAACCTCTGAACTGTCAGCCAGCCCCAATTCAATGTTCTCCTTATGAAATTTTCTGTGGTCATGGTGTCTCTTCACAGCAACAGAACACTATGGCGGACTCAGGACCAGCTGGACTCAGGATCTGACAGCTCAGGGCTGACTGAATACAGCACAACAGACTCTGTCTAACTTGCACGTCAGAATTGCACAGCCAAGCACCATTCTCAGGGGCTCATTGTGGTTTGTATCCCTCCCTCTGCCCGTCCCTCATCATAAAGTAAACCTGTCTCTTGAAGCCAAAGAATCCCTCCTACAATGGAATCCTAGTCTAGGCTGGGGTACAAGGATTATGAATTGAAGCTAACCAAGGATCCACTGTGGAATAATCCCCCCCAAAATTATCTTTAACAAAGTACACATATATTTATTATTTTGCAGCCAACAGACCGATTTATGTTTGTTTTCTTAGGAATTTTTGCTATGTGTTTTAATTTAAAAATTACATAGGGGCTAGAGATGGCCCAGTGATTAAGAGCATGCGTAGCTCCTGCAAGGGACTTGGACTCAGTCCCAAGCACCCACACGACGGCTCACAACTGTCTGATGCCCTCTTCTGATCCCCATGGCGCCAGGCACACATGGTGCAGACATACATGCAGTCACAACTCCCATACATGTTCTTTAAAGTTAATAAATCTAACCTATGATAATGCATCAGATATGTATTTTAATATGTATAAACCTATTTATTATTTATGGTCACATAAACCAAGTCAGGCGTGGCGCTCACCTGTGTCCCAGCCCTGGGAGGCTGAGGCAGGAGGACCACCAGGAGCTCCAAAGTAGCTTGGGCTACCGAGTGGAACATGACTCAGAACAATTTACAGTTACAGATAGATCTGGTGGAGGCTGAGCGGCCTATCTCTGCAGAGGACCAGGGCTCCATTCCCAGCATCTCCACAGCAGCTAACAACTGTGTAAACTAGTCACAAAGTCACTCTGAAGGCACGACAGGCACACAGCACTCAGACATGCACGTGCAGGTGAGGCACCCACAGACAGAAGTCAGTTTTAAAGAGAGAGACGGATGTGCTGGACTGCAAAGGTCAGAGCCCCGCCCACGGCTGGTGGGAGACTACCAGATAAAGCTGCCGGCCACTAACCAAGTCTGAGCCCCAGACACACACATTAGAAGAGAACTAACTGCCTCCCTCCTGCAAGTTGTCCTCTGACCTCCACAGCATGCGTGTGTGTGTGTGTGTGTGTGTGTGTGTGTGTGTGTGTGTGTGTGTGTGTGTGTGCGCGCGCGCGCATGTGGCTCGTGACCTCATTGGTCACGAGAACTTCACAGGGTTCTCTTAAAACCATCGAAACACAGATATTTACATTACAATCAGTTCATAACAGCAGCAAAATTACAGTGATGAAGTAGAAGCAAAAATAATTTTATGGCTGGGAATCGCCACAGCATGAGGAGCTGTGTTAAAGGTCGGGAGACTGAGAACCACTGGACGAGGAGGAGCGTCCTTCTGTGGAAAAGCAAGGCCACAAGGGCAGGGAAGTGCAGAACTCCAGGAAGGGGATCAGAGACAGCCTTTGCTCTGACTCCTTTGCAGTGGTTCTCTGGTAGCTAGCTAAACTATCCATAAACAGCAGAGGGAAAACAGAAATTGCTCATCTCTGAAGTAAACCCAGAGTCTAACCTTTGCCCTCCTCTGCAAGCCCGTGATGCCACGGCCACACCTGTGGCAGCAAACCGACATGAAGCCCCTCACACATTAAAAAAAGCATCAGCCCACGGCAGCCGCACTGCCCGACACCCAAGTACAGTAAGAGAAGCCGGCCTGAACCGCATTGCTGACCTTCCTTCAAGTTTCCACTCAGGATCTGCTTGTGTCTGAAAACGACAGTGTAGAACACGGCTTGGCAGGCCGAGTAAAACGGTCCATGGAGCGCGACATCGCAAAAAGCCTTTGTCCCCGAGTCCTGGTTATTAAGATACATGTGCAGCCAGTTAACCAAAAGATCCAGGCATGACTTCACCGTGCTGCAGGGAGAAGAAAGTCAGTGTTACTGGACTCATCAGAAAGCTGGAGGCAGAAGCACACACCCGTCCTTCTTTCACTATCCATTTCATGAGGGTTAGATACCACGGGCTCAGTGGTAAGCAATTGCTTTACAGCTATGAGGCCCTGGGTTCCATCCCCAACACCAAAAACCTTACCCATAGGCAGAGAAAAAAACAGAAGGAAAAGGGCAGATGGTGAGAAGGTTCCTTGCAATTTTTTGTTTTCAGGTTGTTTTTTGCCTTTTTTTTTCTAAACAGTGTTTCTCTGTGTAGCTCTGGCTGTCCTGGAACTCAGTCTGCAGACCAGACTGGCCTTGAACTCACAGAGATCACCTACCTGCCTCTGCCTCCCCGGTACTGGAACTAAAGAATGCCTTCCAGTTCTGTGAGGCAGCACTTATTTCTGCAGAGCAAGAGGCCTTAGGGATGTCCCAAGGAGCAAGGCCCAGGAGCACAGGCCTGTAACCCATCCCCTCACTCAGAAGACTGAAGGAGGGTTGGGAGCTCAGACCAGCCTGGTTCCAGAGCAAGACTTTATCTCAAAATGGAACAAAACAAAAGACACAAATACTTTCAGGGACAGAGCTGAGCTTCTCCAACTCAGCCAAGACTTCCCGGCTTAGCTCCCAGCCAGCCAGCAATGTGGCTGAGGATGAGGCTTTTCCATCTGGACTCAGAAACTGGAACCACAAGACTTAGTTGACTGGGGGGGGGGGGGGGCTTAGCAGCACCTGTGCCCCTGTGTCGTGGAGCCCCTGAAGAAAGCAGTCTCCTAAGTGTTAATGCTGGGGGTGGGGGCCAGGGCTTTGCAAGTGCTGAACGTGCTTGACCACTGAGCTCCATCCCACCAATTACTCTAAAAAGGGTTTCTTCATGCCAGGCGTTGGTGGCGCACGCCTTTAATCCCAGCACTCGGGAGGCAGAGGCAGGCGGATCTCTGTGAATTTGAGACCATCCTGGTCTACAAGAGCTAGTTCCAGAACAGCTTCCAAAAGCCACACAAACTCTTGTCTCGGAAAAAGACAAACAAACAAAAAAAGGGTTTCTTCAGGCCAAACGGACACAATTAATTTGAAAAGCAAATGAAGAACAGCAAGCCTACAACATACAACACGGCGCTACACATGAACAGAGACAGCAAACCTACAACATACAACACGGCGCTACACATGAACAGAGACAGCAAACCTACAACATACAACACGGCGCTACACATGAACAGAGACAGCAAACCTACAACATACAACATGGCGCTACACATGAACAGAGACAGGCTTCAGGTCAACACACACAGATGCCTCATGGACCTCCTACCAGATGGAGACCTGTCCATCTCAAATCACGTCTTGGAAATAAAAGCACCTTGCATTATAGTGAACAGATTCACCCCCTTGCTTTACAAAGACAGATCAAAAATGTAAGACCTATTTCTTTGACTTGAGACAATACTATAATCTCCCTAAAGCAAAACATTAAAAAAGCATTTGGAAAATTAGGTTACTTACATAAGAGGTATAAATTTAGCTCTTGCCAAAAAGCTCCCAATGTAATTCGCAGCAGCTTGCCTGATGATGGCGGGGTTATTTGGATCCTGCAACTTTTTCCAGAGATGCTCCAAGAATGCTTCTGCAAATCCCTGCAACGAGAGGCGGCTGGCTTGATACTTATTTCTAATGCATACAGACAGAAATGTTCATCACTGGACTAGAACAAAGACCCAGATACAAGCTCACACACCCGTGGACACTTGTTTTTTGACAAAGAACCCTGAAATACACACTGGAAAAAGGATAGTATCTTCAGAAAATGGTTCTAGTGAAGTCCAACGGGACAGCTCCATGTACAAGAATGCAAACAGACCCGAACCGCTCACCCTGCACAAAGCTCAACTGCAAATGAATCAAGGGCTTAACATAAGGACAGACACCTTGCGTCTGATAAGAGAAAGAGGGGTAGTCTGGAACTTACGGGCACAGGAGAAGAAGACTTTCTGAACAGGACAGTGATAATAAGCACGACAGTAACGGGACATACAT
The DNA here is from genome assembly GCF_017639785.1 of Mesocricetus auratus. Taxonomy (NCBI): domain Eukaryota; kingdom Metazoa; phylum Chordata; class Mammalia; order Rodentia; family Cricetidae; genus Mesocricetus; species Mesocricetus auratus. The sequence continues at coordinate 13,459,028 of NW_024429212.1, read as the reverse complement.
CATCAAGTCAGAAAGTCTTTAATCCCAGCACTCCGGAGGCAGAAGCAGCTGGATCTCTGAGCTCCAGGACAGTCAGGGATACACAGAGAAACTGCCTTGGAAAACAAAAACGATCAAACAAAAAGCCCCACAAATATCTTTGGGGTTTGCAGGTCAGGGATAGCCCAGTGGGTAGAGTTTGTTTCCCTTGCGAGCTGGATTTGACTCCCAGTGTCACCAGGAGGAAGGGAAAGGCCACCATCTAGTGACCAAAGGCAGGACAACACCTTCAGTGTATCTGTATAGTAGTTAATGCTATTCCAGTTTTTAACGGGAAATTGTGGAAAAAGTAATAAAATGGGTTGGGGATTAGGAGCACATATTGCTCCACAAAGAACCAAAGTTCACCTGCAGGGACTCTGAGGCCTTTTTTCAAATGGTTTTTGGTTTTCTCAAGACAGGGTATCTCTGTTTAGCCCTGGCTATCCTAGAACTCATTCTGTAGACCAGGATGACCTCCAACTTAGAGACCCACGTAGGTGTGAGCCACTACTGCCTGGCCTGAGGTCCTCTTCAGATTGCTATGGGCACCGGTACTACTCATGCACACATACCCACAAACATGCATAGGTACTCACATTTAAAAAAATAATATTAAGTTTTCAGCTGGGCATGGTGGTACATGTCTCTAATCCCAGCACTTAGGAGGTAAAGGCACTCAGATTTCTGAGCTCCAGGATAGCCAGGATTAGACGAGACCCTATAAACCACTCGCTCACTCGCTCGCTCGCTCGCTCAGCATGGCAATGCCATTTCGCTCACCAGTTTGAAGCTGCACAGGAAGAACATGAAGAACTGTACGTGGCAGGAAGCATGTGTGGGCAGCAGCAGCTTGTCAAAGATGGATATCAGATCACGGTACAAGTCCTTTGTCTTATTATTGTCAATCTTACCTATGGAGAAAAAGCAAACTTTAATTTCATAAATACATTCTTTAGGGTTTTTTTTGTTTGCTTGTTTTGTTGTTTAAGATAAGGTTTCTCTGGGTATCAGCCCTAGCTGTCCTGGAACCAGCTCTGTAGACCAAGCTGGCCTTAAACTCACAGAGATCCTCCTGCCTCTGTCTCCCGAGTGCTGGGCCCAGCCATAAGTATGTATTTTAAAGGAACACTGTACCATTTAGAATCAGCATTTGGGTCAGGGCTGAGCATTCATGAGACTCCAAAGGGCGGGGGGCACAAAAATTCAAACAAAAGTAACACCCCCAAATTATCCGTTAAGCTATGGCTACAACAGTATTTAAATGACTGACTGACTTTGCTTTCTGTATGTGTGTGTACACCTTCTGTACAAGGGTCCTAGAGTCATCACAATGGCTCCAGACTGTTTTATTCTGTGTAATCCTGCAGTTACAAGGAAGCAAGCCTGTATATCACACAGCTGTGAAGCAACAAAAATGACCTTTCCTTTTTTGAGGGTAGAGGCAGGGGTTGTTTGAGTCAGGGTTTCAATGAAACAGCCTTGGTTGTCCTGGAAGTCACTCTGTAGACCAGGCTGGCCTAGAACTCAAGAGATCCACCCGCCTCTGCCTTCCAAGTGCTGGGAGTAAAGGCATGCGCCAACACCGCCCGGCCTTTCTTTCTGTTTTTCAAGACAACTGTAATTCATTATGCAGTAAAGGCTGATCTTGACCTCATGCTCTTCTGCCTCTACCTCCCAGGATCTGGGGTTATAGATGTGTACCACTATGCCAGGCTTCCAAATCTATTATGAATAAACTCATTATCTTCTTTTGTTTGTTTGTTTGTTTCCAGACAGAGCTTCTTTGTGTATCCCTGGCTATCTTGAGACTTGCTCTATAGACAAGGCTGATCTCAAACTCAGATACACTTGCCTCTGCCTCCCAAGTGCTGGGATTAAAGGCGTGCACCACTATGTCCAGCTAATAAACTCCTTCTTAAACCACAGCAAAGTGCATGGACACACAAGCTCTAGGCTGTTTCTTGAGGATTCGTTTGCTCAGTGCAGTTAAAGTCCCAATACTGGGCATAATAGGCATCTAGCAAGGGCTTCTCAAGGAACTATATGATACAGGTGGTCAAGACACCATTATTAAATTTCTAGAGCATCTCAAACACAAGGGATCTATTCTAAAGTTGGCCAGATTCCATCTATTGCACCCCAGTCTTTGAAGTCAAATACTAGGATCTTAATCCCATTCCCCCCATTTTCCAGCTGTGACACTGCCATGGAAGCTGATCTGTCTGAGCCTTTCTTGCCTCATTCTCAAGACACTGGGCAACTATCTAGGTTAGTCTGGTTGTTACCATCTACACGGCAGACATCCTCAATGTAGGACAGAAGCAAGGACAGCAGGATGTCCAGGCGCTCGGCGACGGGGTGAGCCATCTGGGTAGACTGGTCCAGGTCAGGTTTCCGTCCAGGGTCAGGGTCCTCATCTTCATCCTTTGAGGAAGTGAAAACAGACATTATGAAAAGGTCACCGAGGGTCTAACGTTTGGGAAAACTGGCATAGGCTATCATTTCTTCTAAAAGAGAAGTGCAACGCACACACTGTCCCAGACTCTCATTCACATTCAGAGATGTGGTTCAAAGTCACTTCTCGAGTTTTAAACAAACACCCGTCTCTTTTCCTTTTGTTTTTGGGGTTTGGGATATAGGTGGGCGGCAGAGCGGGACACTGGGACTGGTCCCCCATGCACATCAAGCATGTGTGCTAGCACTAAGCTGTACCCCAGCCTGGACTCTCACAAGATCCCAACACAACTGGCCTGCCAGCAGCACGTCCCATCCCTGACCGTGGGGACTTCCGTAGCCGCTGTGCTGGGGCTGAGTCACCAGCTGCTGGGCTGTGTGCCAACAGCTCATAGCTTCTCCAGTCAAGGAACCAATGCCGAGGAGTCACAAAAGGCACAGAGCCAGCAGGATTCTCAGTGAGTAAAGGTGTTTGCCACCAATCCTAGTGACCAGAGTCTGACCTCCAGAGTCTACGTGGCAGAGGAGAACAGACTCCAGAAAGCTGTCCAAGGTACAGCTACTTCCTGCCACATCCCAGAAAACAGGGTCTCACTTAGCTTCACCCCAGCCTTCTTGTTCTCTAACCCTGGCCCCAAGAGTACCTCAATTCAGCTCAAACTCTGGGGGGTCGAGCCCCCCATCATCACATCACGCACTCCAATTAGAGTGACTACCTCAAGGTATCTAACCGGCAGAGCACTTGCTACACTGGGACGCATCCTGCTTGCTGTTTACTCACAGATGCTTGTGACTTATAGAAGCAATGGGAAAAAAAGGGCAAGAAAGTGAAACAAATCTCCCCAAGAATCAATCTTAAAGCCTTGGGCATAAACTATTTATAGGCAGCAAATAACAGGTCAGCAATGGGCAAGGTATCACAAACCTGTAAACCCAATTCTCAAGTTTGTTAAACTATTTCATTTATGTATTGATGGGGAATGGTCTTCTGTATATGTTTATCTTATTGGTTAATGAATAAAACACTGTTGGCCAATAGGGCAGCACGATAGGCGGGTCTAGATAAGGAGGATTCTGGGAAACGTAGGAAGAGTCAGTCACTATGTAGGCTGTCAGAGGAGTAACATCATGCTGTGCATTACCAAGTAAGCCACAGCCTCATGGCAATACATAGGTTGATAGAAATTGGCTAATAATTAAGACAGAGCTAGCCAATAAGAAGGTCAAGCCAATGGCAACAGTATTATAATTAATATAAGTCTTACGTGTTTATCTGGGGGCTCCATGGCAGCTGCAGAACTGGGCGGGAAATTCGTTAGCATATTAATATATTGCCACGAGTATGTCAGGAGACACACGTGTGTGCATGCACGAGTATGTCAGGAGACACACGTGTGCGCATGCACATGGAGGCTGCGGGTTGCTTGGTTTATTCTTCCCCAGGAATGCTGTCCACTTCAAGAAACGGTCTTTCACCAACAATTACTCGAGATGGTCCAAGTACTGTGCCGGGGCTGCTCCTGTCTGTGCCTCGCTAGTGCTGGGACTTTGAATACATATTACCACACCCAACATTCTTCTCTGGGTTCTAGGGGGCACTCGGGACCTTATATGTACAAGGAAGCACTTTTCCAGCATAGCTCTCCTTCCAGCCCCTCCTCTGTTCTGCTCTGACAGAAAGCCCTGCAAAAGGCTTCAAGTCTATTAAAGACTCTAAGCCATTAGCTGTGTCTTTCCACACTCTGTGGTAGACTCCCAATGTATGCTTCTGTTAAGGACAAGAATCCAAACACAAGATGAAAACAAAGAAGTTTAAGCATCAACATGAGAACAGAGAGGCGCTGACCATGTTAAACAATCCTTCCGCGGCATCTGCCTCACAAGTCTGAGCTGCTGCCTCTTCGGCGTCTTCAATATCCTGCCGGGATACACTCACCTATGCCACAGAAACAAAAGAGAAAGCAGTTAAAAATGCAGTTACTTGTAGCTGAAAATTAATCTAATGCACACACTATTGTGAAATATTACTTTAACTAGGCAAAGATATGTTAATGTGCTTATGCTGTGGGATGAATATTGCTTTAACTGCAGAAAAGTGAGCTGCGTTTGTTGAATTACGTAAAGCTGTGCTGCACCTGTTTCACTTTGCCTGCCTCCCAATCTCGGCAAAAGGGAAGAGGGGAGGAGATAGGGAAAAAGACAGGGGCAGGTATGCCCAGAGCCAGAAGCCGCAGACGGCAGGAAAGTAAGATACCCTGGAAGACAGGAAGGGAGGAGACAGACAGGAAAAACCCCGAGACAAATCACAGATGAAGAGAAACACTAAGACTCAGTGCTCCTCCAGCTTCCGTGGGGACGGGCAGGGAGCTCCTTTCTACTGGACTCTGGTCTAGTCTCCCCTTTCTCCCACGCCCTTAGGGACTGGGGTTTACTCACCTCTCCATTTGCCCCCCTGGACTATCTTTTCTTTCTCTCCATTCTAACTTGTAGATACAGAAACATTGTTGAAAAAAAAAGAAAAGTGAGAGCGAAGGCCGAGAACTCGTAACTAATAAGTCTCTGTGTCATGATTTGGGAGCTGTTTGATGGCCCACAAGAAAGCCTGCTACATACTACATACTACATTGCCCAGACTGTCCTGGAACTCACTGTGCACACCAGGCTGACCTCAAACTCAGAGATGCCTCTGCCTCCTGAGCGCTGGATGAAAGGCTTGCACTACCATCCCCAGCCTACTTTACATATTTAAAGGGGTTCATCGGCTTCTTACAAAGGGCTGCAACGTAATGGTGGTACAAAATACCACAAAAAGAAGTTGGAACATTAAGGCAAGCCCTTCACCAATGTGCCTAACAGAGGTGTGATGTGACACCTTCAGCTTCAACACAGTGACATTCATTCCACCTCCTTCAAAGACCAAGATACGCACATGCATAGACACGTGGGCACATTATTCAAATCATAACTTTTCTTCCTGCCTATGAAAATGATCTTTGCAGGCATAATTTAAAATATCCCTTCAGAATATATGAGACTTCACAGGGCTTATATGCGCAGCTAGGCAGAATGTAACACCAAGAAACCAGTATCAGCACACACAACTACACAACTTCTAGCTCTTCCAAAATCGACCTCTTTCCGTCTCCCCGTTCCCTACAGTGTTTTTGTCAGCCTATGTGGTAGCATGTAACAGTAATCCCAAAACTCAGGAGACTGAGATGACAGGATCTACAATTCAAGGCCACCCAGAGCTACAGAAACCCCCAGAAAGAAGGAAAGAAAGAAAGGAAGGAAGGAAGGAAGGAAGTTCATTCACCGGTAAGATAAGGCCATGGTTAATAATTATGACAGAGCTAGCCAGTAAGAAGCCTTAGACATCGGCCAACAGTTTAATAATTAATATAGCGTCTGTGTGCTTATTAGGGGCTAAAGCAGCTGTGGGATCTGGCGGACAAGAAAAGACTACAGCAACAGTCTAGTTCACAGCTCCTGCGTCTACATTTGTATGACCGTGTATGCCTGCCCCTGCCACAAGACGTAAACTGTTTATAGCTGTCAGAAAGTAGATGACGTTCACCAAGTATAACCAGAGTGAAGTAAACGACTAGATTGCTTCCCCCATTGTGACCTGTCTCTGTTGCTATGACGAGACACCGTGACCATGGCAACTCTTAGAAAGAGAACATTTAATCAGAGGTTCAGTCAGTCATCGCCACGGCCGGGAGCATGCGGCGTGTAGGCAGAGGTGGTACTAGAGCTGAGACGCTACATCTCACAGGCAACAGGAAATCAACTGACACACTGGGCGTATCCCGAGCATAGGAAACCTCAAAGCCCGCCCCCACAGGGACACACCTCCTCCATCAAGGCCATTCCCACTCCAACAAAGCCACAACTAATAGTGCCACTCCCTGAGATTATGGAATTATAATCCATAAATGAAAACAGAGAAAATACAGGTGATCAGATACTTACATCTAACTTTAGTAACTTTTCAATAACAAGCTCCAGAATTTCACGCCTCAAAGTTGGAAAATACACACTTATCCTTAGTAAGTTATGAACATAGCATTCCTAAAGCATGAGACATGAAAAGATGAACAATTCAGCACAGTACTTCAGGAATTAGCAAAGCATTACCCAAGGTTTACTTTAAATACATGAATAGAAAAGGGACTCTCAGCTCAGAAACTGCCCTGTTCAAATCTGCCTGTGTTAATATAATTAACCTAAGCACCCCCAGTAAACATCTCCATTTAGGAACAATACACTGCTGCTTTCTGGAACTCTAATTTATTCATCTGTGTGTGGGGGGTCAAACCCAGGACCTTGTGCGTGCTAAGCAAGCACACCTGCAGCCTCCCTAGTAGGCATTCAACGCAAATATCTCAGGAAAGGAATCAGACACCAGGAGTTGTAGCTCACACCTATAATCAATCCCAGCACTTAGGAAGCCTTGCGGTCAGCCTGAGCCATGGATTAGGACCCTGTTTCAGGAAACACAGTAACAAAGAGAAAAGAACATAAGAAACGTTCTTTGTCTTCTCTTCCGATTTTTTTTTTTTTTTTGAGATATGGTCTCACACTGCAGCTCAGGCTCGCCTCAAAGACCTCTTGCTTAACCTCAGGCCTACACCACAGTGCAGTCTTGAGTTTAAAAATCTAAAAAGGCATTTTTAAGATAATAATAAGGTATTTTTAAGATGATAATAATAACAACAGCATCTAAGATAAAGTCACAAAACTATTTTTCCATGAAAGATTTCTTTTTTCTTTCTTTGTTTTGTTTTTTCGAGACAAGGTTTCCCTGTATTGTTTTGGAGGCTGTCCTGGAACTCGCTCTGTAGTCCAGGCTAGCCTCAAACTCACAGCCTGCCTCTGCCCCCTCTGCCCTCCCCCCCCCAGTGCTGGGATTAAAGGCGTGCGCCACCAACGGCCCAGCTCATGAAAGATTTCTTACCAATGTTCTCTCTGATTTTCTCACAAATGGAAATTTGTCTACCAATATTGGCATTAGAAACCACGGTGTCCTATTAGAAAAAAAAATACATTTCATGTTAATTGGACTTTCTTTTTTCCTTTTTTTTTTTTTTTTTAACGAGACAGGGTTTCTCTGTATTGTTTTGGAGGCTATCGGTCCAGCCTGACCTCGAACTCACAGAGATCCACCTGCCTCTGCCTCCCAAGTGCTGGGATTAAAGGCATGTGCCACCACTGCCCGGCCTAATTGGACTTTCTAAGAAGAGTAAAGATATAAGAGAAAAAAAAAGGAACCCTACCTCAAGCAACTAAAGGTCCAAATCAAGGGAGTTTCAGAGAAAAATTTAAAACAACTTACATAAAATACTCTTTACTAGCTTTGTTAATAACAGCAAGTCCAAAGAAGGATTTTCTTCTACCAAAGATTACCAGACTTTAGTCTAAGAACATGTATCAGCACATAAGTATATGATCTAAAGAGGCAAGGTATCATTAACTTGGCATGTTTTGATTAAAGCAGGATCTCATGTAGCCCAGGCTAGTATCAAACTGTGTGTGGCCAAGATGAATGTCTGGTCCTCCTACCTCTGCCTTCCCAACTGTTGAGGCTCCACGCATACAAACTTTTCCCCAGCTCCATTTTTAGTTAACAAAAGTATCATTAATATTCTATAGTGCCAAAGAAACCCCCAAGTCTGCTGCTTTTTGATAACCGGATTTTATCCATATGACAATACACATATATGTTCTCAGTGAAAGTATTTGACTGTCACTTCTGTTGAAGATAAAGGCAAAACCCCACCTTCTACACAAAAGCCAGGCGGCGGCAGCACTATGTGTAAATTAATTATGTTAAGCAGGCCTCGCATCCGAGTTTGAGCTCCAGTTACAGGGTAAGGTGGTAGAATGGAAACTAATAGATGTCCTCTGACCAGAACCATGGCACACTTCAACACCTGTGCCTACACCACACTCAAATTAAATCCTTAAATAAATTAATAAAATACAAATCAAAATAACAAACACAATGAATAAAAACAACACAATTTTCAACATGTGTTATCAATACAATTGAAATAGCAAAACAATGCAGTTTTTAGTCTATTAACACTCTGCAATCTACTCTTCCTTCCAAAGCTGTGTGCACACATTATGAGCAGGTGACCCACTGGAAGTAGCCCCAACCTGTTAAACTAAACATCATAATTCACGTCAACAAAAGAATACTCACGATGGGACATATCTTGTTATTATTTGCAAGGCTCTATGACATGTGTCAAAACGTGAAGGAAGATCTGCAAGGGAAAATTTGAAAGCATAAACATCAAAAATCATGTTCCCAAAGCTAAACACTTTCTAACCAAAACTCAGTAACTGATTAGAGAAATAAGAATTGCAAGGTTTGCCAGTAAGTGGTGGCACACACCTTTAGTCCCAGCACTCAGGAGGCAGAGGCAGGCGGACCTCTGGGTTCAAGGCCAGCCTGGTCTACAGAGCGAGTTCCAGGACAGCTAGGGTCACACAAAGAAATCCCCATCTTGAAAAACCAAGCCAAACAAACAAACGAAGACAGACAGACAGTACACTCAGGAAGCAGGGGCAAGGGGACCACAAGCTAAGGCCCTCTTCAGCTGCGAAAATTCCAGGCCAGTTAAAGGGTACACAAGGCCTTGTCTCCAAAAGAGGGTTACTATTGATTATAAGGTGGTTACTGCACACTATGAATTTGTTTAATAAACAACAACAACAAAAAAACCACCCAAAAACTATAAGCCCAGGTGTGGTGACACACGCCTTTAATCTCAGCACAGGAAGGCAGGTGAGTGATCTCTTGAGTTCAAGGTCAATGTGGTCTACACAGTGAGCTCCAAGGCAGCCAGGCTACATAGTGAGACCCTCCCTGTCTCAGAAAACCGAAAGCTACATTTTGTTGTCTCCTGGGAATAAGTGGAGAGACATCATTTAGGACCCATCTTTAAAGCAAAGGCCACGCCCACCGCTTTAGCACGCGTCTTTTACTCACTGTCATCTTCGTCATCAGAGTCCGAAACATCCACGCCACCTTCCTTAATGATCACTCGGGCTTGGAGGAGAAAGAAAATGTGTTATTCTATCATGGGCAAAAACAAGGAACAGAAAACTTTAAAGGCAGGGGTGGCTGGAAAGATAGCTTAGTGGTTAAGAGCACTGGCTCTCCCAAGGGAGCAGATTCCCGACACCCACACGCGGGCTCACAAATGCCTTTCAACTCCAGGTCAGCCTCTTTGGGCATCGTACACAGGGCACATACACCAAAAAGTTAAGTAAGTCCCGTCGACAGACATACTCCCTGCCTGTGCCATCACAGGCTCTGCAAGCAAAGGAGCAGCCATCAGAAGTGGCATCATGACCTTAGGCCACAACTGTGAGCCACACCAACCGCTGTCTTAGGACAAGGACGGTAAGGACAGAGAAGTAAGTGAAAGGGAGGGAGGGGGAGGAAGAAGAAAATCCTTTTTTACAAGCAAGGAGCTACTACTTACGAGGAACAAAATGGGAAGCAATCATACTGAGACATGGTCTAAGGAAGACAGTCTGCGCCGACACAAGGTTACCAAGGAAAGCCAAGTACTCCTCCACCACTGTGTGACTCCTCTTCAACCAAGGCAGTTTCTAGGGGTGCAAAGGAAGATGACAAAGTGTAACAGAGACATTCTGTTTTCAAAGCACTAACCTATCTGCTGGTCAGTGACATAAAGTGAACTTACCAGTATGATGTTTATAAGTTGCTCAAAGTCTTTTGTCAAGTACATGACAGAGGAGCGAAATTCCAGCAGCCAGTTAATGATCTGGTCATCCTTAAGTTAAAACAAAGAAAAATCAGAAACTGTCCAAGGTTACAGAAAAGTAATGGAGCCACTGTGTACCAGCCATCTATCAGTACATACTGAACTCAGGAAAACACACGCCCCACTAAGGTATGCCAGAGGCTGGCCACGGTGTGCACTCCCGTAATCTCAGCATGCGAGACGCTGAGGCTGGGAGTTCAGGGTCTGAGCCATACACTGAGTTCTCGACAGACCTGGCTTACATACATATTAAAACAAAGGCTCAGTGTAGGACAGTGACGACGTTCTTTCCTGCCATGTTGGGAGACCCTGGATTCGATGCCTAGCCCTCCCTGCACAAGCTAGGTAACTTGAGTCTGATCACCAGAAGCCACGTAAGTAAATACTGAAGGCGAGAAGCCAGCACAGGGACTGGAGAGCTGGCGCAGCAGCCAAGGCCACGAGCTCACAGAGATCACCTGTCTCTGCCTCCCTGACGCTGGGAGTAAAGGCGTGCGCCACCACCACTAGGCTTCCTGGTTTCTTTAGGCACCAGGCACGGACACTGTGCCGAGATACACACTCAGGGAAAACACCTAAACACATGATGATAACTTTTAAAAATCTGAGGCCACAAGCAGTCCTCGACGTCTACACGGACACTGCTGCATGTATGTCCACACACAAAGATAAATTAAAATGGAAGCTTTTTAATAAAAAGGCAAATGAGCTGCAAGGCACAGCAGCGCCTGTCTGTGTCTCCAGAAGCAGAGGGAGGGAGACCTCGCGTTTGAGGCTGCAGAGATGGCTCAGCGGTCAAGAGCTCACACTGTTCTTGCAGAGACGCCAAGCTCAACTTCCAGGGTCCCAGCGCCCTCATCAAGCAGCTCTCAGCTGCCCAGAATTCTGCCTCTAGAGGATCTGACACCCTGCTCACCCACGAGCAAACACACAAATATGCAACTTCTTGCTAGATTGTTTTGGGACTGGGTCTCTGTATATAGTCCAGCTGTCCAGGAACTCCCTATGTAGACCAGGCTGGCCCCAGATTCACAGAGATCTACTTGTACCTGACTTTGCCTTCCTGTACTGGATAAATGCATTGTTTCAAGTTAAAAATAAAAAGGGGGAGGAGGGCTGGAGAGATGCTCAGAGGTTAAGAGCACTGACTGCTCTTCCAGAGGTCCTGAGTTCAATTCCCAGCAACCACATGGTGGCTCACAGCCATCTGCAATGAGATCTGGCGCCCTCTTCTGGCCTGCAGGTGTACCTGGAGGCAGGATGTTATATTCATAATAAATACATAAATCTTAAAATAAAATAAAAAGGGTCTGCTGAGGGTTGGTACAAGCTGACTTCTAGCCTCAGCGTTAGGTCAGAGTGAGAACCTGCTCACATAAAATAGAGTGCAGCACAAATTGGCCCTTTGGACTCAACAAAGGAGGCAAAGGTCAAGAAAGCTAGATTACTCCAGATGCTCTTAAAGGGCAACATTTCCTACAGAGAGCACAGCTGCAGAGAACTAAAGTGAAGCAGTGTTGGCCTGCACATGCACAGTGAGCGAGCCAGAAGATAACTCTGGGAGCAAAGAAGAGTCACAGAGGCCACATGTGCTGGACGTATGGTTAGAAAGACCTGCTGACGTCTGGGAAAGGGACCCACCGAAGGAAACGCCAGAGAAAGCTCAAGGCAGCTAACCTCCCGTCGGGATCTGAGGAGGTGAGCAGCTTGTTCATTACAGTAGTAGCAACAGACCGACAGTTAGGATAGTCACTGTACAGCAGACAGTGTTCTAAGACTTTATCATGCATTAATTCATTTATTCCTTACAACCACCCCACAGAGCAGGCACTACTGACCTCCATTTCACAGAGAAGACACTGAAGTACAATCGGAAGAACTCGCCCTCGGGAAGGAGGGAACGCTGTCAGACCCAACGCTCAGACAGGGCTAAGGAGGGACACCGTAGACCCAGCGCTCAGACAGGGCTAAGGAGGGACACCGTAGACCCAACGCTCAGACAGGGCTAAGGAGGCCTCCAGTCACAAAGAAAGACATACAGGTGGCAAACTCAGGGAGTGAAGTGTCTCTTAAGACAGAACACAGGAAAGAGAGTTACCAGCTGTACTAAAGGTTAATCTCTACTCTCCTACAGGCATGAGGGTTAGGGATGACATGCCTAGGTATGTCCTGTGGAAAGATGCGTCAGGCCTCACTGTCCAGAGAACACCTATAGGAAAGAAGACAGCACAGGCAGGATCTAAAGAATAAAGAGTCACTAGAGGAATTCACACTTGCCAACACCAACAAACTCCCACGTGAAAGTTTTTTTTTGGCTCCAACATGAACGAATGAAGAAATACAGAAGGTGAGAAAGCCCACAAAGACTACAAGGTCCCTAAATCAAGAACTGGGTAAGCAATAAACCAAGTTAGCACACGGAAGGCGGCAGAGACGTGGGCTTGGGGAAGAGGCCAGTCTGACTGGCCATACTGGGGCACATTAACTCTGGTAGGCACAACGAACAGGTAGGAAGCAAGTCTGGGGTCCACAGGAGCTGCAACACATGCATTTAGGGGTTACTAAGACACATAGTTTGCAAAGCCTGTAGCAATCACACATGAAGACTCTAATGACTAAAATGAACCAAATTAAAAAAAAAATTCAGAGTCTAAAAACATTTTTTTTAATTGAGGGCTGGGCTGGAAAGGTAGCTCAGTGGTTAAGAGTACTTACTACTTTTCCAAAGAGCCTGGATTCCATTCCCAGCACCCACATAGCTGCTCACAACTTCTGGTCTCCAGCAATACCAGGAATGCATACACATACATGCAAGCAAAACACACATACACATAAAACAAAACAAACAAAAACCCCACTCAATACCAAAGTTAAGAACATGTCAAAAGAGTGGTCAGTGGTGACACACGCCTTTAATCCCAGTACTCAGGAGGCAGAGGCAGGTGAATCTCTAAGTTCAAGGCCAGCCTGATGAGCGAGTTCCAGGACAGCCAGGACTATAGTTTGTCCTACAAACTACCTCAAAAAACAAAACAAAAACAAAAAACAAGACAAAGAACCTACCAGTAAGGACAATAGAATAAAGTAATGAGAAGACAGAGAGATCACAAACAATGGAGATTTTAAGTGGGTAACCAACAGTGTCAATTGCTGTCAAACACCCATGTGATGAGCTCGTGAGACCCGGCTGGGGAAAGCAGGCGTGCTGAGACAAGAGGGTCTCTCATTGGTCCGTATAGTGAGTACCAGAACAACCAGGGCTGTGTAGACAGATCCGGTCTCTCAAGAAAAAACAAAACAAAAAAATCACTGGGGGTAAACACATGACTGCCGTTACCTTTTGTCAAAGTCATTTGAGCAGTAATAAACTGACGTAAATGTAGTGGGGACAGGAGGAATGGGTGTGCAGACCCTGAAGAGGAACAGTCACAGCTAAGGGTAAGTCCTTACTTCAGGGTGGAGGCTGTCCTAAGGCATCCTGGATAGCAACTCACTGAGTCTTGGTTCTGCCCTCACTCTGTCTTTTTTCTAGGAATTACTTTTATCTTATGGTTATGAGTGTGTTGTCTGCAGGTATGTACATGCACTGCAGGCACGCAAGAGACACTGCAGGGTCCAGAAGGGGGTATCATATCCCCCACCATAGCTGCACATGGTTGATAGCTGCCACATGGGTGCTGGGAACAGAATCTGAGTCCTCTGAAAGAACACCACTAGCCATGTCTTTAGCCCGCCCCTTTAAGTCACCAAGGAGATGTAGAGGGCAGGGGAAGCCCAGTTATCCGACCACTAGACGCCGCAAGTATCCCTTCCCCCCATTTCTGACAGCCAAAATGTTGCTAGCCATTGTTACATGTCTGCTAGAGGGGAACACTGCTCCTGGCTGAGAAACACTCAGTAAGTAAGATGGAATCATAGAACGCAAGTTCAAGAGAACAGACCAGGACCATGGAACCAGCATGACACCCCAGGGCCAGTCCTAACCCAGGACCATGGTACCAGCATGACACTCCAGGGCCAGTCCTAACCCAGGACCATGGTACCAGCATGACACCCCAGGGCCAGTCCTAACCCAGGACCATGGTACCAGCATGACACCCCAGGGCCAGTCCTAACCCAGGACCACGGTACCAGCGTGACACCCTGGGGCCAATCGTAACCCAGGACCATGGTACCAGCATGACACCCCAGGATCAATTGTAACCCAGGACCATGGTACCAGCGTGACACCCCGGGGCCAGTCCTAACCCAGGACCATGGTACCAGCGTGACGCCCCGGGCCAGTCCTAGAGATCCACATGGTAGAAAGACAGAGCGGACTCCCACAAATTGTCCCGGCCTTCACACTTGCTGTAGCCTGCACAGGTGTGCACATGCAAAATACACAATTAGAATGATAAATGATAGAGACAATTTTTAAAATTACCTTTATGTCAGGGTCTGAGAGCTGGTTCTTCAACAACTCCAGGTCACTTGTCTCACCCTGAACGAAGGGAAGAAATTTGAGTGCGATTACTATGTTTCCTTAAATACCACTGTTATGTCTCCATAGCTCATGGGACTGCAAAAGAACCAGTAGGACTTCTACATGTCACTCGCAATAATAAAGCCAGGACAATACAACTTTTAAGAATCTGGGGCTGGAGCCGGGCGGTGGTGGCGCACGCCTTTAATCCCAGCACTCGGGAGGCAGAGGCAGGCGGATCTCTGTGAGCTTGAGGCCGGCCTGGTCTGAGTGAGCTCCAGAACAACCAAGGCTACACAGAGAAACCCTGTCTCAAAACAAAACAAGACCTCAATCAATCAATCAATCAATCCATCGGAGCTGGAGAGGTGGCTCAGCAGTTAAGAGCACTGACTGCTCTTCCAGAGGACCAAGGCTCAATTCCTAGCACTTGCTAAAGTTTTCAAAGTTACTATATACAGCTCTTTAAGGCATAAAACCTCAACAATCTTGTTTTGACTGCTTTTTACACTTACAGTAAATATCATACATATCACTAAATATCTCCCTCAGTTCCCCCATCTTTTTAGACCAGGGGTCTCAACCTGTGGATCACAATCCCTTCAGGGATCAAATACCCTTTCACAGGGGTCGCCAATGATCCAGAAAACACAACAGATATTCGTGCTACTATTCACAAAAGTACAGTTACAGTGTAGCAAAGAATATAATTTTATGGTTGGGGGTCACTATAACATGAGGAACTGTATTAAAGGGTTGCCTTATGAAGGCTGAGAACCACTGTTTTAGACAGACTGTGTAGCCATGGCTGACCTCAAATTCACAGATATCCACTTGCCTCTGCCTCCAACTGCTTACCAAGCACAGAGTAAAATTTATTTTTAGGCTATTAAAGGAGCTCAACTGTAAGGGTTTTCCTGGTACGGACCAGGTCCCAGACACAATCCCCACCACTGAGAAACTTAAGTAAACACACATAATCGATAAAGTTCATTTACTATGTTTACTGTGCCCAAGGTCCTGGGAATCTGCTCTTGCGTGTAACACCTTCTGAATTCTGATTGACCCAAGTCACACCCCACAGAGCATCTCCTCATACCTTTTTGTATTTCAGTAAGACTTCTGTCACAGTTCCACCAAACCGAACAGTTTTTCTTGGGGAGGAATTGAAGAAATCACCCTCTACCGCAAGCATATCTGAAAGCCTGAAGAACCCAGAATACCAGTTATTAAACTCATGACAGATAAAACAGTGGACATTGCTGAACCAACATCATTTTGTGTGCTGAGGCTGAAGGTTCTTTTTTTTTTTTTTTTTTTTTTTACGACAGGGTTTCTCTGTATTGTTTCAGAGGCTGTCAGTCCAGCCCAGCCTCGAACTCACAGAGATCCGCCCGCCTCTGCCTCCCGAGTGCTGGGATTAAAGGCGTGCGCCACCACCGCCCGGCGAGGCTGAAGGTTCTTAAATGGCATCCTGTTTCCAATCTTACCCCCACCAATCCATTCTTCACTGGGCAAAACTGTGCTCTCATGGCACTTAGACTGAGAATCCAAACTCAGACTCCTGATGGGGAAATACACATCTAGAGACCCCGACACTTGGGAGGCCCAGGCAGAATCCAGGAGTTCAGGCCAACCCAAGGCACATAGTGAGATTTCATCTCAAAATTTATTCATTATTTTTTTAAAGAGACAGGGAAGGAAAAGAAAGAGACTCCAGAATAAGCCTCTGGGATCCCATTTAATGGGGCCCTTGCCTAACTCTCTGATCTCACGGTAAAGCACGGTGCCCTTCCTTCCTCAACCTGTCAAGCTGGTTCCATTTCTCTTGTCACTGCTAGAAACGCTACACTCACACACACTCACACACATACACACACTCACACACATACACACACTCACACAACGGGTGAAGCCCGCTGCAGCGCTGCTGTCCCTGATAGCTGAACGGGTCTTGCTCATCCACTGCTGTCCCTTCCAGCTCTGTTGGGTACAGGAGAGTTCGTCTCTGGGTAAGCTACCATCCCCAGTGTGCACAGTTAAGCACACGCTGCATACGTAGTTGTCAACATGCCAAGTGCTTTACAAGGGTTCCTCCACTTAAAGAGAGGTCCACGCAAAACCTCAAGGTGAAACCCCATCTATTTTATACTGATTTTTAAATGCTGGAATTTTTTTTTTTTTGGTTTTACGAGACAGGGTTTCTCTGTATTGTTTTGGAGGCTGTGGGTCCAGCCCAGCCTCGAACTCACAGAGATCCGCCTGCCTCTGCCTCCCGAGTGCTGGGATTAAAGGCGTGCGCCACCACCACCCGGCTTTAAATGCTGGATTTTTAAACGGGGTCTACGGCTCACTACTGCAGAAACAAACTTGACAATCTTTAGAATTCTGTTTGTCACCACTGACAGCATTCGCTCAGAAATCCAAGGCCCGGGGATGCCGTCCATCGAGAGGGAGGAACGGACGGACACGGGAACGGACACGGCGCAGACCACAGGCCGCGAGTCCCACAAGGGCGCCCCGAGTGGGAGAGAATGGGACAGACACGATCGCCAGCACCCCGTCCTCAGCACCGGACCTCAGTCCTCAGCCCGCGACCCCGGCTCCCCGAGCCCCGCACCCGCACGGCCAGGCCGCCCGGCTCTTACCCGGTCCCCGCCGAGCCCCGCGTGGCAGCGGCCGCAGCCGCCACAGCTCCGGGCAGGCGCGCGTGGAGCAGCGGGGCCGCCATCTGGTCGGAGCGGCGGCAGCGGAAGCGCAGCGCCTGCCGCCGGAAGCCACGGCCTCCAGCCCGCCCCGGAAGTCGCGCTGGGGATGCGGCAGACGGGAAGTCACGGCTCCCGGGGCCAGGCCGGCAGGAGCCCGGGCTGCGACAGACGGCGGGGTGGTCGGTGGCCGGGACCCGAGGCCGTAGCCGGGCTCTGCGGGTGCAGGCGGCAGGGAGGAGAGGGCTGGGCCCGGAAGAGCCCGGCGTGATGGTCGCCATGGCAACGCCGACGCCAGGAGCTCTGGGAAACGCGGCGCTCGCCTTCCCCGCGTGGGCACCCGGGGATCTGACGGGACAGAGACAGCTCTCACATGCACACAGCTCTCACGTGTACAGTGTCATAGCTCTCACATGCACACAGCTCTCACATGTACAGTGTCACAGCCCTTGCCACTGAGGGCGGGGCGGGCGGGGCGGGGACAGGGCTACCAAACATTCTAACCTCTTGGTATAGATACAGAAATAGAGAAACCAGGAGGCCCCACCTAAACCACCCAGACTCCGTGGGTTAGGGGCGTCGGTTTACGTCTGGCTTCCTCCTGCTGACCCGGGACGATGTGGGGAGGGGTCACATTCACCGGGCAGTACCGGGGGCGAGGTACCCAGTTAGCTGCCATCCTGTGTACCTCGGGGATTTGATGGTTGATGGGGGAGGTCTTCTGTGTGTGTGTGTCGTCTTATTGGTTGATGAACAGAGCACTGCTGGCCAATAGGGCAGCAAGATAGGTGGGACTAGGAGTCGAGGAGGATTCTGGGAAAGAGAGGCAGAGTCAGTCACGATGTAGGACACCAGAAGAGTAAGAGGTCTGGACTCTTTCTCCAGTGAGAGAAGACCACGTAGAAATATTCAGATTAGCAGTTATGGGTTAATAATTAAGTCAGAGCTAGCAATAAGAAACCAAGCAAACGGCCAACAGCTTCATAGTTAATCTAGCGTCCTGCGTGTTCATTTGGACTGACGCAGCTCTGGCACCATGCTGGTGGGAAGAATGCCCGTTCCAGATGGGGAATGTTCTTCTGTGTGTGTCGTCTTACTGGTTGATGAATAGAGCACTGCTGGCCAATAGGACAGCAAGATAGGCGGGACTAGGAGGATTCTGAGAAAGGTAGGCAGAGAGGACTCGTCATGTGATCCAGGAAGGGACGTAGCTGGGCAGAAACTGCCACTAGCTAACCATGGAGGTCTGAACAGACAGGAAGTGACGTAGCTGAGCAGGTACAGTCTATACGCAGGAAGAGGAAATGTCTCTTCTCTGTGGAGACACTGAGCAGCTGTCACCATCATGTAGCAGGCAAAGGAGATGCTGTTCTGGGAAGCCAAGACCACGTGGAACTAGAGATCGTAGTTGTGGGTTAAGAATAAGACATCCAAGTCCCCAGCCGGGCCAGAAAGGAGCAGGCACCTGTTCTTGAGGAGGCAGAGAAGGCAGGTTGGGTGAAGCTGCCCTCAGGATCCCCTGGATTCACCTCAGTCCAGATTCTGCCCTCAAAAACCCACTGGAGGTCCCACCCCGAGGAGGGGGCAATTGACCTTCCGATTGCTGATTTTCTGTTCCCATTGGGCCACCCAGAATGCTCTGCTCAGATTAAATGTGGACTTATTACTTCGGTCTGACTGAATTATTGCATCGTCAACTGTGCGTTTCCATTAACCTTTCCACTAACCAGGATTTTAAAGCATAATATGGAGATTTTGCTCTTGTGCTCCCTTGTTTTTTTACAGCTACTTTTGGAACCCGCGGCTGTGGGGAGGACATGTGGGCAGGGCTGGGACCCCTGTCGCTTTTGTTTAGGTTACTGGGTCCCCAATGGAACAGGAACCAAGAGATACATTAGCCACATGGAGTTTATTAAAGTGGGGGGGGCAAGAGGGGAAGAAAAGAGAGACAAGGGGAGAGAGAGAGGGTGAGAGGACAAGAGAACAGAGGAGAGAGCAAGGAGAGCATAAGTGGGCGGGGTCTGTCTTTAAGATTTATTTATTTATTACATATACAGTGTTCTGTCTACACGCCAGAAGAGGGCACCAGATTGAATTACAGATGGTTGTGAGCCACCATGTGGTTGCTGGGAATTGAACTCAGGACCTCTGGAAGAGCAGCCAGTGCTCTTAACCTCTGAGCCCTCTCTCCAGCCCTAATCATGGTTTTTTTATTTTGTTTTTTTTGTTTGGTTTTTACGATACAGGGTTTCTCTGTATTGTTTTGGAGGCTATTGGTCCAGCCTGGCCTCGAACTCACAGAGATCCACCTGCCTCTGCCTCCCGAGTGCTGGGATTAAAGGTGGGCACCACCACCGCCCGGGGGTCTGTCTTTTAAAGGGTCCTTTGCACCTGCGTGCAGACTTAGTTCTAATGGAACCCTGGGCTGCCCAGGGCATTGCCTGAGTGCATTCCGCCAGGTGCCAGGGCCAGCCCAGTGCCTGAGTCCTTACAGCAGCCAGAAAAAGCAGATCATGAGCATGGGCTGAGAAAATAAACAGGATAATGACTGGGTGTGGTGGCACACGCCTTTAATCCCAGCACTCCAGAGGCAGAGGAAGGCAGATTTCCACAGAGAAACCCTGTCTCAGAGAAAAAAAGAAATAAATAAAAATAAAAGAAATGGAGTAATAGGAAAGCCACATAAAGATGGAAAATACATAGTCTGGATACTGTATGCTATTGTGTTGTCCTTGAATTGTTTAATTGCTGTGGAAAGAGCAACAACTGCTAAAATACACTGATTATCAACGCTACTGAATTGATCCAACTTAAGTATTTTAAATGCTTTCACTTCTAAATATAAGGACAGGTTACTCGGGAAAAAGTTTTTGTGTTTCCACAGTAAATAAAGGCTGTGGATTCCTTCCAGGCTTCTATGGTTTGATGAAGGCAGACCTCCTGAAGCGGTGTGTCAGGCAGTCCAGCATCTGAAACAGCTAACATGATGCAGCCATGCAGACTAAAAAACAAGGACTTGGCCAGGTTTCTGTGTTTTGTCATGATCCCCATGGTATGGACAGCGCCCCCAACCAGCAGGAAGTAGTTTGAAATAAACAATGTCCAAATTTCCAAATAGTCTTTATGTTTGTTTTCATTAAATGGGGTTGCTTATTGATCACAACCAATCTGTTTTTAAGGGTAAAAGGGGATTATGATATATAAATGAGTACTTTGTATTGGAATGGATTTTCATTCATTGATACAAATTTAAGATCAATTTTGTGATGTGTATATTTTTCCTCTTGTTTAAGCATTGTGCTTATACTGATCTTTTAAAATGTAATGCATAGTTAAATACAGATTGTAGATAGTTACCTGTAATAGTCAAAACGTATATTTAGGTTAGGTTTTATACATATACAGATATATTTGAGATATTCTCCAAACCTTTCAAAGACCTTCAGAAAATGACATTTAAAATGGTTTCGGGTTTTTCTTGACAATGAGAAATGTCTGCTCCTGGCAGCACCAGTTACGTCTGAGAGGAAAATGGGCATTAAAGAAACTTGTTATGGAGTTTGCTTTCAACATGGCAAGTTAGCCATTTGGGCAAGAAACTGCTCTTGCCTGGATTGTTTGACTGTTGCTGTATAAACTGGACATGCAGGACCCACAGGAAAGTGACTGCTGAACTCAGTCCTTCAGGGTTCCTGCTTCATGGATTGAAGAGTCTGGCAGACATAGAAAAATGAATAATAGAATGCTGATGTAGATGGACAGTTTGAGACTTCCTGCTTTGCTGTGTATATGTGACACACTGTGGCCTATGGGCTGAAGATGGATGCCCCAATGTTACAGAGGAACCGGTCTTCTGTCTAAACCAAAATTCCAAAGTAGACTCTAATGCTGGTAAAGGAATCAACTTGATAGTGAGTGAGAGGGCCAGCAGGCAAAGAGAGCTTCGTTCTTCAATATTCTTTATATACGTAGGCGGCCACCAGAAGGTGTAACCCAGATTAAAGGTAGATCTTTCATGGATTTCTTTTTTTGGTGCTTATGAGGCAGGGTTTGTATGTGTAGCCCCAGAACTCATTCTGTAGACCAGGCTGGCCTCAAACTCAGAAAATCTGACTGTCTCTGCCTCCTGAGTGCTTCTTTTAGCAACCGTACATTTTGCTGCTCCTGAGATGGGGAATTTAAACTACCAGGACCCTGCCAATCTCAGAGTCCTCTCACCCTGAGACTGGACTTAACGATGAGCAGAATCTCCTGCTCTTCTCGCCGTGCTTGGTGCAACTGTTGCAGACTGGTGTGGACTCAGTAGGTCTGTGGGAACACCCAGGGGCAGTTTAAGGATGGTTTCTGCCTCCACAGCTGCCGGGGATCAGCATCTCAAGACCGAGACGTCTCCCTTATCAAGGACGTTTTATTGTTTTCCAATCCACACCTTTAACCAGCTGATTCCCATCCCCAAGCCTGGAAAGTGAGCCTCTCAGAGGGACAACGACAAACACCACGGTTGGCCTGGCCTCCCCAGGCTGCGTCCCTAAGCAAAGTCTCAGGACTTCAGACAGAGGCACCAGACACCCGGGCAGCGACCACAGGGCGGAACCCACAGGAGCTCCCAGCAGCCACGCCTTGCTTCGTCCTTGATGTCCGGTGCTGATGAGGGGTCCGGCGCAGCCCCGCCCTTCAGCCCCTCGCGAGCATCACTCCTGGCAGCCACCCCAGCCCTGCACCTGGGTCTCCGTGGGTGTCGCCCTTGACGGTCACACCCACCGAGTGGGACACCACGCACCAGCACCCGTACTGAAGGGCACGGACACGTGACGCCCAGCCTGGTCCTGGCATCGGTCCTGGAGGCCACGCCCGCACCCTATGGAGCACCCCGCGCCAGCACCCACACGGCACCTCACCACCTCACCACGGGGCCGCCCGCCCCGGCCCCCCGCACTGCGAGCCCGGCCTCACTCGAGGTCGCAGCCGTAGTGCGGGAACTGCCCGCAGTGCGGCTGCAGCCAGGGGCGCCACACGTTGTAGATGGTGCCGAGCTGCTGGTGCACCTGGCTCAGCGAGCTCCTCTGCAGCGCCGCCTCCTGCCGCAGCCTCCCCACCACCGCGTGGAACTCGGGCTCCGAGTCGGGCTGCAGCGGGCGGGTCTCACCCGGGTCGGCAGACAGGTCGAAGAGCAGGGGCGGGTCGTGCTCCGTCACGTCCCCGTAGCACGGGCACACGATGCTGCCGTAGCAGGCGCCCGTCCCAGGCCGGAAGTTGGGCGTCGTGAAGTGCACCTTCCAGACTCTGTCCTCTGCGGGCGAGCACACGCCTCACTCGGGGTAAGGTAGCGGTACACAGCCCGGAAAGCGGCCGCGCACAGGGGAGGAGCCCGGAAGCGCTGCCCTCCCGGGAGGGGCGGAGTCTGGAGAGCACTCACGGTCACGGTTGCGCTGCACCCAGCGCGCAGCGTGCAGGAAGACCTCGCAGTAGTGCAGCAGGAACTCGTGCTCCGAGCGCTGCGTCTCCCCGCGCAGCAGCGGCAGCAGGTTCTTCCCGTCGATCACCCTGGGGGCGGGCCGCGCTGACGTCACACCCGGCCCGCAGGCCCCGCCCCGCCCCCGGGGACGCCCCTCTCACCTGTCGGCAGGCAGGGCCGCGCCCCCCAGGAGCACCACGGTGGGGAAGACGTCCATGAGGCTCGTGGGCTCATGCACCACCCTGCCCGCGGGCAGCACGCCGGGCCAGCGGAAGATGCCGGGCACGCGGATGCCGCCCTCCCAGCCGCCCATGCCTTTGCCGCCTGCGGGGAGGGCGGGCCGGAAGTGGAGGAGAGCGGAGGGGGACGAGGACGCAAGCCAGGGAACCCCGGGGGGAGCGTGGGGTAGGGGCAGGGTTGGGGGCCGCTGGCCCAGCGCTCACCTCTGTAGATGCCGTTCCAGCCCCCGAGCTGCACGGACCCTGCGCGGGCCTCCAGGGAGCCGCCATGGTCGGACGCGAAGTAGACGAGGGTGCGGTCCGCCAGCCCCTCCCGCTGCAGCGCGCCCAGGATGCGGCCTGCGGGGGGCGGGGCCGGGAGTGAGGGGCGGGGCCAGGAGGGCGGGGCGAGGCTGCGGGGGGGAGGGACGGGGCTGCGCAGGAGGGGCTACAGTGTGGCGTCGAGAGTGAGGGGCGGGGCCGGGTTTGAGGGGCGGGGCGAGCCTGCGGGGAGGGGCGGGGCTGCGCAGGAGGGGCTACAGTGTGGCGCCGAGAGTGAGGGGCGGGGCTACAGGAGAGGGGCAGGGTCACAGTCGGGGCGTGGGGCGGGGCTACGGGGGAGGGGCGGGGCGCGGCCGTCACTCACCCACCATCCAGTCCATCTCCTCCACGTTGTCCCCGTACTGCCCGTGCTGGCTCCGCCCCCGGAAGTCCTCCGTGGTCACGAGCGGCGTGTGCACGTGCAGGAAGGACACCAGCAGCAGGAAGGGGCGGTGCTTATTCCTGGGAGTAGGCGGTGACGTCAGCGGCCACGGAAACTCCCGTCCCATCTTCGCCATCTGCTGCCCGTGTGTCAGCCACGTGCCCCCGCTCGCCCCGCTCAGCCCCCCCCTCACCCTCGCAGGAAGTCCTCCGTCTCCGCGAGCAGGAGCCCGGTGAGGCGCTCGAGGCGCACGGGCTGCTGGGTGACGCTGAGGTTCCGCATGAGGAAGCAGTCGGCGAAGACGATGAAGTCGCCCACCAGGCGCGAGGCGGCGTGGAGCGCGGCGGCAGCGGCGGCCAGAGCGAGCACCAGCGTCCAGGGCGCGCGGGCGAGCCGGGCGAGCCTCCCTCCCGCCAGGGCGAGCGCGGCGAGCAAGGCCGCCTGGCTGCCCCACAGCAGACGCCGCTGCAGCGTGGCGCGCTTCTCCGAGGGCTCCGCCCCCGCGCAGTCCCCCATCATGCCCAGCGGCAGCCCCAGGAAGCGCTGGAACCCGTGGCTCAGCGGGTGGTGGCAGTGGTCGGAGGCCGAGTGGCAGTTGAGACCCAGGTGCCACTTCCCTGCGGGACGACGTCACCGCGTCACACGACGTCACCCCGCCCGCGCCCCGCCCCGCCTCAGATGACGCACCGACGAGGCCTGTGACGTAGCCCTGCTCCTGCAGGAGTCTGGCGAACGTGATCTCCTGGGCGGGGAGGCCGCCCGCGCCCGCTGCCCACTGCAGGACGCGGTGGCCATTGCCGGAAGTCATGCCTGCCCCGGAAGGAGGAGGAGTCAGGAGGGCTGCACACAGCGGGACGAGAGCACACAGCGGGACGTGAGCACACAGGGGGACGTGAGCACACAGTAGGATGAGAGTACACAGCGGGACGTGTGCACACAGTAGGACGTGAGCACACAGCGGGACGTGTGCACACAGTAGGACGTGAGCACACAGCGGGACGTGTGCACACAGTAGGACGAGAGCACACAGTGGGACGAGAGCACACAGCGGGACGTGAGCACACAGTAGGACGAGAGCACTCAGCAGGATGTAGGACGTGAGCACACAGCGGGACGTGAGTACACAGGGGGATGTGAGCACACAGTAGGACGAGAGCACACAGCGGGATGTGAGTATACAGCGGGACGTTTGCACACAGTAGGACGAGAGCACTCAGCAGGATGTAGGACGTTTGCACACAGTAGGACGAGAGCACACAGTGGGACGTTTGCACACAGCAGGACGGGAGCACTCAGCAGGAGGGAAGGGCGTGTCTGCGGGCGGCAGGAAGTGACGTCACCTGTGCGGATGGGGTACCTCCCGGTGAGGAAGGCGGCGCGGCTGGGCGTGCACACGGCCTCGGCCGCCAGGTGCTGCGTGAGCCTCACGCCCTCCCCCGCCAGGCGGTCGATGTTCGGGGTCCTGCAGGGCAAGGCGGGGCGGGCGTCAGCCTCGCAGGGCACCATGGGAAACCCGGTGCACCCTGGGCGCCCAGGCCGCCCCTCACCTGATGGTGCTGTTGCCATAGCAGCCGACGTCCCCGATGCCCAGGTCGTCCGCCAGCAGCAGCAGGAAGTTGGGCCGAGACTGTGACCCTGCGGCCCGGCCCAGGCCCAGGAGGATGCCCAGCAGGGCCAGGCCGCTCCTGAAACGCGGTGACGTCAGCCCCGCCCCGCCCATGACGTCACACGCACGCGGGTTAACACAAGCAATGCTGCGTTCCCACAACAAGCGCTTCCAGAAGATTGTCTCACCAGCAATGTGGTAAACGCGGCATGATGCTCCGGCCTGAGCGAGCCTGCGAGGAGCAAACGCGAGTGTCCATCATCCCTCAGGACACGCCCACAGCCCGCCTGTCAGTCACTCTCAGGACACGCCCACAGCCCCGCCTGTCAGTCACCCTCTGGACACGCCCACAGTGTTCGCCTGTCAGTCACCCTCTGGACACGCCCAAAGCCCTCCCCTGTGAACCATCCTTGAGGGCACGCCCACAGGCATGAGACCCTTCCCATGGAGTGAGGGGAGTGACAGTTGACAGCTGTCCATCACCCGATGTGCCCTGTGACGTCATCACTGCCGCTCTCTATTTCATCCAGCAGGAAACCAGAGCAGAGCGCCTGGTGCATGCTGGGTGCAGTGCCAGGTGCCTGATGGGAGGGGCCTGTTCATTATGGGCGGGGACTGACAACTGGTGGGCGGGGCCTTGCACTCTGGGGGAGGCCTGGTGCTCGCTGGGAGGGGAGGCCCCGGCTCACGCTTTGAGTTGAGTTGCAGTTGAATGTTAAGATAAATGTCCTCGCCCAGTCGCCTCCTCCGGTCGAGCCGTGGATTTTCTGTCCTGCAACGAGGGTGGAATTGTGCCGGGGTGAGGGAATGCATGGTAGCTTGGTGGAGTCATGAAAAATTAAGTTTTAACTTTTAAAAAACATTTTTAAATCTTTACTATTCTAAAACTTTAAAAACTTTAATTTTTGAGAATCTTGCTTTGTCAAAAAACCATAGAAATAATGATTTTGCCGCGGTTTCCCTGTTCATTATGTTTTCATACGTGCCACACAGCTGGCAACAAGCAGTGGTTTCTTTTACTTTTTACTTTGAATTTAACTTTACTTCTATTTTAATTTTCGCTTCAGTGTGCTTTCAAGTTTCATTTTTGGTCGGATTCCTTCTTTTTATTTTTAAATTTAACCCTTCATATTATTTTTAAATCCCATTCCATTTAATTCTTGTTAAACTTCCTTTCCTAATTCTGCTTGCGAGTCTCATCCGTCTTGCTTCAATTTTAGTTTCCCCGACTCCTCCAAAGTTTCTTCTGCAAGAATAACTTTATTTCTGTTCTGTCAGCCCCATTCCTTTCACCCGATGGCTTCCAGCGCGGACCCGCGCCCTCCAGGCGGACGGAGAGGCCCCTTCCTCCCGGCTGTGCCCGTTCTCCCTCCCCGGGGACCCCGCCCGCCCGCGGACCCCGCCCGCAGCCCCCTCCCCTCCCCTCCCGCGGACTCACCGCCACCGCCACCGTTACCTTCACCGCCACCGCCACCGCCAGCCCAGCTCAGCCCAGCTCAGCCCAGCTCAGCTCAGCCCAGCTCAGCTCAGCTCAGCGGAGCATCTGACCCGGCTGCCGACCGTGCTCCTCGCCTCCTTGGTGGCCCCCGCCCCCGCCCCCGCCCGGGAGGAACCCGTCTGTCTCGTCGAGCGGGGTCGACGTGGATCCGGCTGGAACCGGTTTCCCGCCGCCCTTACGTGCCCGGGCAGCAGGGCTTCCTGTTGAATTTAACTTAATTTCAGGAGTTCCCGCCCCTCTCGGCCGCTCCGACTTTGGGAGTTGGAAGTTTCCATAGAAATGACTGCAGGGGCGGAGGAGAGGCCAGCAGCAGGGCCACCGGCTCCCTGAAGGCGGACTCTGCAGGCTCGCCCCCTGCTGCCCGGCTGTGTGCAGGAGCCCAGTGTGTGCACAGCCTGTGGGATGGCCAAACGTGCACCAGGCCCCTCCCACAGCACGCAGAACCCCTCCCATAGCACACAGGCACCTCCCACAATACACAGGCACCTCCCACAGCGCGCAGAACCCCTCCCATAACACACAGGCTCCTCCCATGACTCACAGGCCCCTCCCATAATACATCGGTCCCTCCCATAATACACAGGCCCCTCCCACAACACACAGGCACCTCTCACAATACACATAATCCCTCTCATAACACACAGGGCCCCTCCCACAGTGCGCAGAGCCCATCCCATAATACACAGGCCCCTCCCATAACACACAGGCCCCTCCCATAGTACATGGCCCCTCACATAATCACACAGGCCTGTCCTATGACACATAGACCCTCCCATAGCACAGGCCCCTCCCATGGCAACAAGCCCCGCCCATAGCAAGACCCCTCCCATGGCACACAGGCCCCTCCCATGGCACACAGACCCTCCCATAGCACAGGCCCCTCCCATGGCACACAGGCCCCTCCCACGGCATACAGGCCCTGCCCATAGCACAAGCCCCTCCCACGCACACAGGCCCCGCCCACAGCAGGCCCCTCCCAGCGAGTCCCTGGAGGGCTGCGGTTTGACCTGTGCGCCCAGCTTTCCCTCCATAAAGAGGGCAGAGGCGGTGTGGGCGGGCTCCTGATTACAGGCCGCGCGGGGCCGCGGTGTGGGGCAGACTGCGGCGGCCACCGTCCGGACAGGGCCTGTGCTGACACGGAGGAGCAGCAGGACAGCAGCGCGGGTGAGTGCGCGGCCATTTGTTCTCTTTGCCATCTTTTTACCTCCTCACCGCGGGCAGTGCGAGCCCAGGACCCCAGCAGGGGTCAGGATGGGCCCGTGGCTGCTGCAAAGGGCTTTCAGGGCTGTCTGCTCGGGCACAGGGGCCGTGTGTCCCCATCAGCCCCATCTGTCCCCATCTGCCCTGTCTGTCCCCGTCTGTCCCTCACAGCCGGCGATGATGCCTTTGATTGACAGCTGTGGCTGGGGTCTGGGCATGATGGGGAATGACGTTTGATTGACAGCTGTAGCTGGGGTCAGGGTCATGGTGGGGACTGAGCATTTGATTGACAGCTGTGGCTGGGGTCAGGGTCATGGTGGGGAATAAATAAGCATTTGGTTGACAACTGTGGCTGGGGTCTGGGCATGATGGGGAATGACGTTTGATTGACAGCTGTGCTGGGGTCAGGGTCACGGTGGGGAATGAGCATTTGATTGACAGCTGTGGCTGGGGTCAGGGTCACGGTGGGGAATGACGTTTGATGGACAGCTGTGACTGGGGTCTGGGCACCACCGGAAGTGACTAGAGCTTGATTGATAGGGTGCACAGATCTGGGGTCTGTGCCCTCTGAACTTGGCCCTCGGGCCCCAATAATAACGCGTCCAAGTGACGGGTCACCTTGGGGTCACCGTGGGGTCACCCGGAACATCAAAGGCACAGGAGGGTTAATTGCTGCCCACGGCTCTGCCCGCCAACCCGGAAGAGGTGCAGACACGCTGCATTCGCGTGGCATGCTGGGAGTTAGTGAGGGAGCAGGGGTTGGGGGGGGCTGCAGTGGTGTTAGCCCAGGATAGCCCACACAGGTCCAGGGACCGGTGAGAGTAGATGGCGTCAGGACGCTGCTGCAGGACTTAGGACGCTGCAGGACTTAAGACGCCGCTGCAGGACTTAGGACGATGCAGGACTTAGGACGATGCAGGACTTAGAACGCCGCTGCAGGACTTAGGACGCTGCAGGACTTAGAACGCCGCTGCAGGACTTAGGACGCTGCAGGACTTAGGACGCTGCAGGACTTAGGACGCCGCTGCAGGACTTAGGACGCCGCTGCAGGACTTAGGACGCTGCAGGACTTAGGACGCCGCTGCAGGACTTAGGACGCCGCTGCAGGACTTAGGGCGCCGCTGCAGGACTTAGGGCGCCGCTGCAGGACTTAGGACGCCGCTGCAGGACTTAGGACGCTGCAGGACTTAGGACGCTGCAGGACTTATGACGCTGCAGGAGTTAGGACGCTGCAGGACTTAGGACGCTGCAGGACTTAGGACGCTGCAGGACTTAGGACGCTGCAGGACTTAGGGCGCCGCTGCAGGACTTAGGACGCTGCAGGACTTAGGGCGCTGCAGGACTTAGGGCGCCGCTGCAGGACTTAGGACGCTGCAGGACTTAGGACGATGCAGGACTTAGGACGCTGCAGGACTTAGGACGCCGCTGCAGGACTTAGGACGCTGCAGGACTTAGGACGCCGCTGCAGGACTTAGGACGCTGCAGGACTTAGGACGCCGCTGCAGGACTTAGGACGCTGCAGGACTTAGGACGCCGCTGCAGGACTTAGGGCGCCGCTGCAGGACTTAGGACGCAGGGCCCTGGAGGCTCCGACCTGGTTACCGACACATAACTGCTGCACCTCCATAAGGCCCCGCCTTTCCCAGGACGCATCCTCAGGTGTCCTCCCCTCCCGGGGTTAACAGGGCGACCCCACCCTGACTACACTTCCCAGCATCCTCCATGCCCGGTCCCACCCATCCTGCTCCCTATTGGCCAAGGGCGCTTTATTCATCAACCAATGAGAGAGACATATGCAGAAAGACGTCCCCATCAGCATTCCTCATCCTGGAGCACGTGCTGACGTCAGCAGCGGACAGCAAGGGGACAGGAAGTAGTCACAGACACCACTTCCCTTACAAACTTCCCCCTCAAGGCTCCACCCTTTACAGGTGGCCCCACCCCTGACTCTTGCACAAGGAGCACAACAGGAAGTTTTGTCATTTTCTGGAAACCTGAGAAATATTTCACGGGTGTGAAATGAGGCCCGCCCTGGGCGGCCATGTTTTCTCAGTAGACGTAAAAGTCCATCAGAATGACGTCAGCGCGACCTCACAGCCAGGTCACGTGCAGGTGACCCACGTGACGTTTTTCTGTTTGTTTTTCTTCCCAGGAGAGAAGACAATGCAGCTACAGGACACTTGGTGAGAGGACACGCCCTTTGCTGCGGCTGTGAGGCAGTGGGCGTGTCCGGGGATGACTGACACAGGGCTGTGGGCTTGTCCAGGGATGACTGACAGGGAGGGCTATGGGCGTGTCTGAGGATGACTGACTCAGGGCTGTGGGCGTGTCCGGGGATGACTGACAGGGAGGGCTGTGGGCGTGTCCGGGGATGACTGACAGGGAGGGCTGTGGGCGTGTCCGGGGATGACTGACGCAGGGCTGTGGGCGTGTCTGAGGATGACTGACTCAGGGCTGTGGGCGTGTCCGGGGATGACTGACAGGGAGGGCTGTGGGCGTGTCCGGGGATGACTGACAGGGAGGGCTGTGGGCGTGTCCGGGGATGATTGACGGAGGGCTCTCCCCAGGGCGCTCTGGCTGTGTCTCCCGCTGTGCTTCCTGGCGGGCGGGCGGGGCGCGCTCCCGACATGGAACTCGCGGCCCAACATCGTGCTGCTCATGGCGGATGACCTGGGCGTGGGGGACCTGGGCTGCTACGGGAACGGCTCCGTCAGGTAGGCCGCGCCTCGTGAGTGGCGGCTGGGGCTCCGCGACCCCGACCCCACGTGACCTCTGTGACCCCGCAGCACCCCGAACATCGACCGCCTGGCCAGCGAGGGCGTGGTGCTCACGCAGCACCTGGCGGCCGCGTCCACCTGCACGCCCAGCCGCGCCGCCTTCCTCACCGGGAGGTACGCCGTGCGCTCAGGTGCGTAGCGCGTGACGTCACCCACCCGCCGCGTGACGTCACCGCCGCTGCACATGCGCGCACGTGACCCCTGGCCTCTTCCCCAGGCATGGCGTCGGCCAGCAACATGTACCGCGACATCGTGTGGCTGGGCGGGTCGGGCGGGCTGCCTAGCAACGAGACGACCTTCTCCAGGATCCTGCAGCACCGCGGCTACCGCACGGGGCTCGTAGGTGAGGGGCGGGGCGAGAAGGGGCGGGGCCAGGGCACTATCCTGCATGTGGCTGTGTCAGTTGAGGACCCTCAGACCTGGCGTGGAGGAAGTAGCCGCCCCGGGTGGGTGGGCCTTCCGGTGTGCACACCTGGAAGACTGCGCACGTGTGAGCAGGGCGGGGCGGGGCGTCGTGACGTTTGGCCCCGCCCCGGCCCGCAGGGAAGTGGCACCTGGGCCTGAGCTGCGCGTCCCGCGGCGACCACTGCGCGCACCCGCTGAGCCACGGCTTCGACTTCTTCTATGGCATGCCGCTCGGGCTGCAGGGGGACTGCGGCGCCCGCGCCCCGCCGGAAGTGCACCGCGGGCTGCGCGTGTGGCTGTGGGCCACGTCGGCGGCGCTGGCCGCCCTGCCCTTCCTGCTGCTGCTGCCCCGCCTGGCGCGCTGGTTCCCGGTGCCGTGGGCGCTCGTGGCCGCGTCCGGTGTCCTGGCTGCGCTCTTCTTCCTGGCCTGGTTCAGCAGCTACGGGTTCGTGCGCAGGTGGAACTGCGTCATCATGCGCGGCCATGACGTCATCCAGCAGCCCGCTGAGGAGGCGCGCGCCGCAGCGCTGATGCTCAGGGAGGCGCTCGCCTTCATCGACAGGTGACGTCACAGCCGCCTTGCCGGGGGCGGGGACCGGGGTGACTGACAGGTGGGGGCGTTTCCCGAGGGGTGACTGACAGGCTTGCTGGGGGTGTGTTCTGAGAGTGACTGGCAGGCA
The DNA here is from genome assembly GCF_017639785.1 of Mesocricetus auratus. Lineage (NCBI taxonomy): Eukaryota > Metazoa > Chordata > Mammalia > Rodentia > Cricetidae > Mesocricetus > Mesocricetus auratus. The sequence goes on along the minus strand of NW_024429212.1, from coordinate 13,427,033 downwards.
GTCTGGGGGCGTGTCCCGAGGGATGATTGACAGGCGGTCTGAGGGTGTGTCCCAAGGGATGATTGACAGGCGCGCTGGGGACGTGTTCAGAGGGATGACTGACAAGCTGGCTGGGGGCTTGTCCTGAGGGATGACTGACAGGCAGGCTAGGGGCGTGTACTGAGGAATGATTGACAGGGGAGGGCAGGAGGTGTATCCCGGGCAGTCACAGACCCCGCCACACTCTACAGGAACAAGCACCGCCCCTTCCTGCTGTTCCTGTCCTTCCTGCACGTGCACACGCCTCTGCCCACGCGCGGAAACTTCGTGGGCCGCAGCAAGTTCGGGCCCTACGGGGACAACGTAGAGGAGCTGGACTGGATGGTGGGTGAGTGACGGCCGCGCCCCGCCCCACACCACGTGACCACCTAGGCCACGCCCTCCCTCTCGCCCCGCCCCATGTGCTCACCTCAGCCCCGCCCCCAGGGAAGGTCCTGGCCGCCCTGGACCGCGAGCACCTGACCAATCAGACCCTGGTTTACTTCACGTCCGACAACGGCGGCCGCCTGGAGGCGCAGGAGGGCGGGGCCCACGCCGGCGGCTGGAACGGGGTCTACCGGGGTGAGTGAGGCCCCGCCCCGCCTGGGGCGGGCCCAGGCCGGGCCACATCGCGGCTCTCACCCCCTGCGCTCCCTCGTGACAGGAGGCAGCGGCGCGGGCGGCTGGGAGGGCGGCGTGCGCGTGCCCGGCATCTTCCGCTGGCCCGGCGTGCTGGAGGCCGGCAGAGTCGTGGAGGAGCCCACCAGCCTCATGGACCTGCTCCCCACCCTGAGTCACGTGGCGGGCGGTGTCCTCCCCCAGGACAGGTGCCGGCGTGGGGGCGGGGCTTGGATGACTGACTGACACGGGGGCTGGGCTTGTGCTGAAGCCCCGCCCCCTTTCCGTTCCCCTCCCCAAGAGTGATCGACGGCCGGAACCTGATGCCGCTGCTGGAGGGCCGAGTGCAGCGCTCCGACCACGAGTTCCTGTTCCACTACTGCGGCGTTTTCCTGCACAGCGTCCGCTGGCACCAGAAGGACTGTGAGTGGGGCGGGGCTGGGCGGAAGGGGGGGGGAAGCGGGAGTGGGAAGGGGAAGGGGAAGAGGACGTGGGAGGCAGAGGTGAGGAGGAAACAGGAAGTAGAAGAGGAAACAGGAAGTAGAAGAGGAAGGGAAGTGGAAGAGGAAGCAGGGGAAGGGGGCAGAAATGAGGAAATGGGAAGAGGAATAGGAAGTGGGAATGGAAGAGGAAGTAGGTGTGGAAGGGGTATGAGAAGTGGTGAGGAGAGGAAGGGGAAGAGGAAGTTGGGAGGGATAGGGAGGGGGGAAGGAGGAGAGTGTAATGCGCAGTCTTCCCGCCAGCTGCCTGGGTTCTGCTGCCGCTTTAGCCCCAGAAAGCACACGAGACGCTGCATCACGTATGAAGCTGTGGGCCGTTTGCTTTGATTTCTTATCCAATAGCTCTGACTCAGTTGTTAACCCACAACTGATAATCCAAGTGTTTCCACGTGGTCTTGTCTCACTGGAGAAAAGGGTCCGGACCTCTTACTCCTCTGGTGTCCTACATCGTGACTGACTCTGCTCTCTTTCCCAGAGTCCTCCTAGACTCCTAGTCCCACCTATCTTGCTTCCCTATTGGCCGACAGTGCTTTATTTACATATACACAGGACTCCCCCATCATCTCTTCTTTTCTGTCTAAACAAAAAGAAAGGTTTTAACTTTAACATAGTAAAACATATAGCAAAGCAGTTATTAATAGTAAGAACTATAGATATAATATTTAGTTCATTAACATTTAGCAAGATTTAAAGAAAGTATCTATCCTATCTTTGTGGGTCTAATGTCTTATATGTAGCTAATCTTTTATCATAACTAAGGAAAACTATGATGATAACTATCTGTCTTCAACTCCATCAAAGACCACAGAAGGATAATATATAAACACTAGGATTGACAGAGACATCTTGCTGCCTGGACAGTCACCCGAAGTTCCTCTGTCATGTCGGGGCATCCATCTTCAGCCCGTAGGCCACAGTGTGTCTGGAACACTTCTCGACAAAGCAGGAAGTCTCAAACTGTCCATCTGCATTGGCAGTCTGTCAGTCATTTTTCTGTGTCCTGCAGAATGTCTGCCAGACTCTTCAGTCCATGAATCAGGAACCCTGAAGGACTGTTTGAGTTCAGCAGTTGTAAAGGGAGGCTTTTCCTTGCTAGCTGCTTTGGTTTATCACCCGCCAGTCGCCTGGGCTCTGCTGCGTTGTAGTCCCCAAATAACACACAGGAGGCTATATTAATTATGAAGCTGTTGGCCTTGCTTGTTTCTTACTGGCTAGCTCTGACTTAAGTAATTACCCCATAATTTTTAATCTAAGTATTTCTCTTACCGGAGAGTAGTTCCGGGCTTCCTACCCCATGCATTACATCTTGACTCTCCATGTTTTTCCTTCCCAGAGTCCTCCTGGACTCCTAGTCCCACCTATCTAGATTCCTATTGGCCAGCAGTGCTTTATTGACATAATCACAGGACTTCTCCCATCAAGCAGTCACTTTCCTGTGGGTCCTGCATGTCCAGTTTATACAGCAACAGTCAAGCAGCCTAGGCAAGAGCAGTTTCTTGCCCAAATGCCTAATCTTGCCATGTTGAAAGCAAACTCCATAACAAGTTTCTTCAATGCCCATCTTCCTCTCAGACGAAATTGGTGCTGCCAGGAGCAGACATTTCTCATTGTCAAGAAAAACCCTAAACCATTTTAAATGCCATTTTTTGAAAGGTTTGAAGACTGTCTGTCTCAAATATATCTCTGTATATCTAGAAAACCTAGCTAACCTAACTATAAGTTTTGACTATAGTTATCTATAATTTGTATTTAATTATGCATTATGTTTTAAAAGATCAGTATAAACACGATAAGTAACAGGAGAAATATACACATCACAAAATTGATCTTAAATTTGTATCAATAAATGAAAATCCTTTCCACTACAAAGTATTAATTTCTATACCATAATTTCCCTTTTACCTTTAAAGAGAGATTGGTTGTGACCATTAACCATTTATAAGCAACCTTTAAATGAAAACAAAAATTTATAAACAATATTTGGGAATTTGGGCGTTGTTCATTCCATAATGCTTCCTGCTAGTAGGGGTCGCTGTCCATACTATGGAGATCATGACAAAACACAGAAACCTGGCCAAGTCCTTGTTTTTTAGTCTGCATGGCTGCATCATGTTAGCTGTTTCAGATGCTGGACTGCCTGACACACCGCTTCAGGAGGTCTGCCTTCATCAAACCATAGAAGCCTGGAAGGAATCCACAACCTTTCATTTTCTGTGGAAACACAAACAAATTTTTTTTCTCAAGTAACCTGTCCTTACACTTAAATTTGAAGTCAAAGCATTTTTAAAATGTATAAGTTGTATTAATTTAGCAGTGTTTATAATCAAGCATATTTTAGCAGTTGTTCCTAAGAAATTGAACAACTGAAAAACACAATAGCATACAGTATCTAGACTCTGTGTATTTTCATCTTTACGTGGCTTATATTACTCTATATCTTGTATATATTTTTTCTCTGAGACAGGGTTTCTCTGTGGAAATCCTCCTGCCTCTGCCTCTGGGGTGCTGGGACTAAAGGCGTGTGCTGCCACACCCATTACTCTCTTTGTTTTTTCACTATCCTGTTTCTTTTCTGTCCCAAGCCTACGTATATTTTTAAACACACTATAAGCCAGTTAGAGGCTTTACTTCATCTGAATCTGACTTTACTCTAAATCTTAGTTTTTCTGACCACGTGTCTGTCATCTGCTAAACAATATTGCTAGAGTTAAAGCAGAAACAGCCGCTGACTTCCCAACATGGTGGGCCGTAAGTTTGCCGCCAGCATCGGGCGCTGTGCTCACCGCCTTGTCTATGCCGGCGTGGAGATGTGGTCACTGCCCCTGCCAGCCGCTTGTGCACACCATTCAGTTACTGGCAGGGCCTCTTCACAGAGCCATGTAGGTTTTTTTCCACTTATGCTGAGGCAGGAAGACTCCCTTAATGGAGCCCTGTGAGTCTCTGCTGGTCTCCAGCAGAACAGAGCCCACCTGAGAGAAAGGCTGCTACTCAGTTGTTAACCCACAACTGCTAACCCGTGAGGGTCAGCGGTCACAGGAAGGAAGTCCGCGGGGGTGTGTCTCGCTGTCACGTGGTTACTCCTGCAGGCAACACCGTGTGGAAGGCCCATTACGTCACCCCCAACGTCTCCCCGGAGGGCTCCGACGCCTGCCACGGCCCCGGCGTGTGCCCCTGCTCCGGTGACGTCACCCACCACGACCCGCCCCTGCTTTTCGACATCTCAAGAGACCCCGCAGAGTCGCAGCCGCTGAGCCCCGACAACGAGGCGCTGTTCGACGCGGTGCTGGAGAAGATGGCCACGGCCGTGCGGGAGCACCGGGCCACCCTCACTCCCACGCCCCGCCAGCTGTCCACCTTCAATGCGCTCTGGAAGCCCTGGCTGCAGCCCTGCTGTGGAGCTGCCTTCCCGCTCTGCGGCTGCTCGGGGGAGGACATGTGAGTGTGGTTCTCCCCGAGGCCTGGATACTCCCCACATGGTGCTCCCTGATGGTGGAGTGCTCCCACGGGGCGCTCCATGGCAGTGATGTGCTCCCCACTCAGTGCTCCCTGATGAAGGAGTGGTTTCTCATGCAGTGATCCATGGGGTGCTCCTCACATGGTGCTCACTGATGGGGGGATGCCCCCCACATGGTGCTCTGTGACTACAGAGTGCTCCTCAAACTGCTCACTGACTGCAGGATGCTCCCCATGTGTGCTTATGATGGTGAGACGCTCCTCACACAGTGCTCGCCGGTGGCTTGGTGTTCCCCCCGTGGTGCTCCCTGAGAATGTGTGCACGCCACACAGTGCTCGCCGATGGAACTGTGCTCCCCAGAGGGGTGTTCACTGACTGCAGGGGTGCTCGACAGGCAGTGCTCTCTGCGAGTTGCAGTAACGATGATCAGGCTCCTCCCTGACAGCAGCCGTGCTCTGTAGAGTGCTCACTGACTCCAGCACTGACCTGGGTGCTCCTCCCGCGGTGCTCCCTGCCCATCACTCGTCCCCGCTCTGCTTGTGAGGTCTCGGGAGGCCGGTGCCTCAGTTTCCCCAGCAGGCCCGCTGTTTCCCTGAGCCCTGATAGTAAATCGTAAATCAGCGTCAGTGCCCGCCTCAGAGTGAGCTGCGCGTGCGCACATCGTCAGGCAGAACGGGGTCGCTGTCAGGGCCGCCCGGGGGAGCCAGTGGTGCAGGGCTGCTGCGTCAGGGAAGGGAAGGCAGCTGCGTGCTCCCGGGAGGAGGAGGAGCCACAGGGAGGAGGGGCGGAGGGGGCGGGGCCACAGGGAGGGGCGTGGCCGCCCCCGAGCTCAGGACGGGAGAAGCCACCCCGGGAGCCTCTGGAGCGAAGGGCCGAGCAGCCTGGTGCTTTCCATGCACTCAGGGCTGCTGAGCCCCGGGACCGAGCGCTCCCCGGTGTGGACCTCAGGCAAGACACGCGTGACCCTGGCTCTGTGACTCCTGACTGGAGGCGGGCGAGCCCCGGGTGACGGTGGGGCCCTGAGCCCTGACCCGACCGTCCCGGGCCCTGGCGACACTCGGGAGAAGCCGGCGGTGAAAGGATGGGGCTGGGGTAGGAGCCACGCCCTCGCGCTGCGCGTGCCAGGCCCCGCCCCGCCTCTGGGACACACCCCTAGCCCTTTTTATCTGGATTAGGTGGCTTCCAGCGCACTGTGGCGCCCTCCGTTCCCAGCTGCCCGGGGTGGGCACCGCAGGCTGGCTTCCTCCTACCCAGGGAGGGGAGGGTTCACTCGCTCCTGTCGGTGCAGCGCTTGAGCCCGAGTCGCACTGCGTGGCCAAGGCGGACCCTGCGCTTCTGGCCTCGAACCTTCCTGCCGCCCACCCCACTAAGTCTCAGAGAGCTGCCCCGCAGGCTCCAGCCGCCGCCCACTCCCGGGCAGTGCCCGGAGAGGGTTAGAAGCAATTCTCAGGCAAGCCCCTTCCTTCCAGCACGAAGGACACCGACATTCCGGACTGTCAGGGCCTTCACCCCCGAGCCCCAGAATGCCCTGCGTGGGGCTTCACAGATGGCTGAGGTTAGGTACGCTTGCTACTCTGGGAGAGGAACCAAGCATCCAGAGAGGGGGTGGCCACTGCAAATAACCCGTCACAGGGATTCTGCTACCCTCTTCCGGCCTCTGCGCGACACTACAGGTGTGGTGCATGCAGGTACGCAGAGGCCGACACACGCAAAGCAAGACCAAATCTTAACAAGACTGTCTCATTCAAGCTGGACGGGCAAGCCTGTGTCCGCATCTTCTTGAGTGTTTAATCGTATGAGCGCAGACCCTTAGAACGACTCCCTTTTCCTCCCTTCAGTGGTAAGAAAAACTAGCAACTGCTATTAATACACGCCATGCGTCTGTACAACTGCCAAACAGGTATTTGCTATTAAGCATACTTACTGCCGCTGCTATCGAGTTTGGGTATGCAGACTCAAAACCCGTCAAGTGCCGATACGTGATTGTTAATATGACAAGGGGCAAATGCTCAAGAGTGTGTAAGCGTGTCACCCCCTTGAAGCTCAGGGGACACCACTGAAGGAGGACAAGGAGAAATGCCGAGTCCAAAGGTTAGGGCTGACATGATGACCGGTAATCATGGAGCAGAAGGCAGACACGGCTTCAGCTCCACGGTTACGGCAATGTTAAGTCCAGGTTAACAGTAACGGTGCTACTGACGCTCCTTAATACGAGAGGTGGCGTCAACTGACCCTTACCTAGGATTTACATACCCTTTCCTCCTGTCTCACAGCTCCAAGAGAGCTTTGCAAAGGGGGGAGTTGCTAGACTGCACAGGAGGTATTAGCTTAACCGCAGGTGGAACTCCATAAAACTGCCTCCGGTCATGAGGGGTGGGACCGTACAGTGGTGGGGCTGTCTTGGGTCACCTACACAACTACACAACTGTTAGCCCCTCACTTGTATGGAATCATGACTTTGGTCAATTGTCAGTGCCCAATCGCCCCATGAAAAATAAGCAGAGATTAATGGCACATACAGCCTTTTACATGAAATACAAACAAAAGTATTTGCTGATACTCTGATTAAGGAAAACAACCTGAAGGCTGACAATTCTGACTGGCAGAGTGCTTGCCCAGCACACACAAAACCCTTGGTTTCATCTCCAGAATCACATAAAACAAGGAACAGTGTTCAGTCTTAGCATCTGGGAGGCAGAGGTGATCAGAAGCTCACGGACATTAACGACTACACATTTTTTTGTTGTTTTTCGAGACAGGGTTTCTCTGTATTGTTTTTTAGAGGCTGTCCTGGTACTCGCTCTGTAGACCAGGCTGTCCTCGAACTCGAAGAGATCCCCCTGCCTCTGCCTTCCGAGTGCTGGGATTAAAGGCGTGCGCCACCACCGCCCGGTCAATGACTACAGTTTTTAAACCAGCAGAGGTACACAGGATACTGTCTCAATAGAAAAGGTTGGGAGAATGAGAAGAGGGGAAGAGAATGATTAGATACTATAGTAAAAGACATGCTTTCTTATTAATCATTTATGTTCAATACTGGCTCTGAATAATTTTTTCATACCTATAACGTGTTATTTAGTTGTTTCGATGACATTTCAATATAAGACTGTATCCCATCCAAACTAGGTCTGGTGGCATGTTTTAATCGCAGTACTCAGGAGGCAGAAGCAGGTGGATTGATATGAGCCCTCGAGGTCAGCCTGGTCTATACAGTGAGTTCCTGGACAGAAATGGCTGGGTAGGGATCCTATCTCAAGCAGGCAGGGGAACCCTGTACACATGACATCTGCTGCACGCATGTTCTCACATCCTCTCCTTTCTCCTCCGCTTTCAACGCCAAAGTGAATTTACAAGGAAAAAGTTCTAGCAGACAATACGGGAGCACTGTGCGTTTCAGAAAGCACACTTTTCTAGGTAAGAAATCCCCAGCTGTTTTCCTCTCTCTTCGTGAGGGAGGTGAGAAGGAATTGCTGGGTATGGGCACTGGCGATGCTGGACTAAAGCCCTACAGCCATCTTTGATGTTTTTGTGGCTTTCATACAAAGTCATGCTTCCTATCTAATCTATGTAGTTAGGAGTAAACACACACTTTATGCAGCACAGTCAAGTGTGTATTATATAATATACAGCTACGAAGCAAATGAAGTAAACAACACATGCAGCATGGCCCTCAGGACATGTCCAAAACACAGTATTTTGTGAGCTACTGATGTCACTGTAGCTAGTAGAGAAAAGTGCCAAAACTGCCTTTGCCATTCCACTTAAACTGGTTTCCCATAATTTCGATGAACATCTCCTGTGACATTATGTTGTCATCAGCTTGCATGATCCCGAGTTCGCTCAATCGTTTCTTCACACGGCCTTTTTGCATGGAAGCGGCAAGCAGTTCACTGATAATTTCACAGTTTCCCTTAGCTTGTTCAGAAAAGTCAGCCGTGGCAGGAGGCTCCATTTTGTTAGCGACACACTGAAGCATTTCTTCCAGATCTAATCCTTCAGTGGCGTCCATCTCTCTAGTTTTCTGAATTGTGTTGTCTGTGGGAACAAATTACAATGAAGTTAAATATACGGTCTAAACCAACAAAGGGGTATTTCTAGCACAGTCTATTAGAGTCAAGTGTTTTCTGCCAAGAGTTTATAACAGGATTTTACTAATGCTTTAACTATAAGGACCTCAGTGAATCTTCTTGCAAAGTTTCAAGACACTAACGGGGTCGCCGAGTTTAAATTTCAATTTCCTTCTTCATCCTAGAATGTCAGTCACTGGACAGACATTTTCGTGGACACTTACTATCTGCTAAGCTCTGCACTGGGAGCTAGGATGCAAAGAATAATATAACAGGGCTACTTTTCTTAAGTAACTCCCAATCCGCCAGCTGATCGACCGAAGGCCCTCATGGTTCCCATCCTCAAGAGGGCACTATCATGATCGTTAGGTGACAAAAAGACTTTGCCTTATCACCAAGCAATGCAAGTTGGGACGACTTAAATGTTCCTGCTAGCTGGTTGCAGAAGAGGAACTCAGAGACAGCAATTAGATTCTCCACCAGAGCTTTCAGGTAAGATTCCACCCAACAGACTGGCAATTTTACCCTGCTGTGCCCTGAGGGGGAGGGACCCTGAGTGAGGACAGTGAGGCCGAGGCTTTAAACTCCCTCAGTATTTCCAACAAAGCACCATTGCTTCACACGTCTTCACGTCTGACTCTTAAAAGTGACTTATGCCAACGGCTAAAAACCACACATTCCCATTGAGTGCCCTCCCCTTTACGTGACGGGAGGCGGTTACTCTTATCCACGGAAGTAAAGGTATACGCCAATAACATCTCTCCCAGCTTTCATCCCACAGATACCTACAGAAGCCACTGTGCGTTCACACACTTACAAGAAGACAGAGGTAAGGGCCTTACACTGAGCCACATCAAAGCTCGGAATCAACAGATCAACAAGTCAGATCTGAAAGTTTCTTTCACGTTTAGACTCTGAAGGCGTCACCAAGCTTCTATATCTCTATAACCAAGGACATTCAATGCCTTTTGTTGTTTTTTGTTTTGAGGAGTAATCTCTGACTCTCTGTAGCTAAGCATGACCTTGAGTTTGATCCTCCTTCCCAAGTGTTGGGACTGAACCGACAGTTTTGTGTGTGTTAGCCAAGCACTCCACAAGTTGAGCTATGGTGCCAGACCTCTAGCAAAAGCTTTTAAAGGAGGGAGAAAAACTAAAGCTGTCACCAGAACTTATTGCTGAAATACAGTAAATTAGATCTAATTTTATACTCGGTAAGTACATTTAAATATTTTAATTAAGCATAGCATACCACCAGTCACAGCTCGGGCATTTTCCTGTAGATCACAGAAAATTGTAGGCTTCACCAAAACAACACCATACCCTTCGTTGTTATGTACGGTGTTGTTTATCATAGAGACTTTGGGGATGTCATAATGCTCATCAAGGAAGTCCTGTGACATTGAAAACAATCGCGTTAAGGAACTGTCACAATAAACAAGCTTCATAACTTCTCTACCTTTCAAAACATGGAAGTACAAAAGCTATGCAGATTTAAAGATAGCAAAAGACTACTGGAAGATCCTGGATCTGTAGAGCAGGCTGGCTTGGATCCATCTGCCTCTGCTTCCCTAGTGCTAGGTTAAAGGTGTGCTCCACAACCACCCAGGTATCAGAAGATTTCTAATCACTTTTAGTGTTCTTAAAATTTATGTAATGTTTATACTTTACCAAACAAAATAACAGAACACAACATGAGAAATATACATGGCTTTTTAGGTGAAATCATTCTAAGTCTTAGAAAAAGATGTTTCAGCCAATACCCACCTTGATGAGGATTCCTTCCTTGCAGTGATGGATCTCATTGTCAGTCAGGGTACACTTACTCCCAGGATATATTTCTATACCAGCACCCTGTAAAATATGAGGCACCAGCTTTAAAACGTTAAGAGGAGGGTCTGGAGAGGTGGCTCAGCAGTTAAGAGCACTGACTGCTCTTCTAGAGGACCCAGGGTTTAATTCCTAGCAACCACATGGTGGCTCATACAACATGAAAAATAAAAGCCCAGAGACAGATATTGGGGTTCAAGCTGAAAGGTCAGAGAAGCAAATCAGCCAGCCACAAGCAATTTCTCACCTCTACCAAAGCTCAGACCAAAGGCGCAATTGTACCAATTGCACCTCCAAACTGCATGGCTCTCCACCAAGCCTCAGAATCATCACTGCCTCTTCAATGTGGCTGCAGACAATCTGCCCAAGACTGACTCTGCTTCCCTTATCTTCCTCTCTCCGCCTGGCCACATCACTCCTGCCTCGACCTCCCTACTGCTAGAATTAAGTTGTGTGATCCTGAGTGCTGTGATTACCTTTGTGTGAGCAAATCTGCCTGCCTCTGTCTCCAGAGTCGTGGGATTAAAGGTGTGCACCACCACTGCCTGGCCTCGATGGCTTGTGGCTGGCTTTGCATTCTAAACCCGCAGGCAAGCTTACTAAATCATAAATAAAATGTCACCACAGCTCACAACCATCTGTAAGTCCAGTCCCAGGGGATCTGACACCCTCTTCTGGCCTCTATGAGCACCAGGAATACATGTGGTACACAGACATACAAGCAGGCAAATCAGTCACATACATGCAAATAAAATACATGTTTAACAAGACTATCACTTCTTAGCCTTTCAGACGAGATAAATACAAAAATATATTTTTGTTGTTGTTTGTTTCTCTCTCTCTCTTTTTTTTTTTCCAAGACAGGGTTTCTCTAACAGCTCTGGCTGTCCTAGAACTCAGTCTGTAGACCAGGCTGGTCTCAAACTCACAGAGACCCACCTGCCTCTGTCTCCCGAGTGCTGGGATCAAAGGCGTGTGCTACCAATGTACAAAATACACTGTTTTAAAGATAACTTTTGTTAGGTCTTCCTTTCACATTTCTATATTGTGTGGACCTGTGTAACTTCACTCACTGTGTGTGTGTGTGTACATGTGTGCGCGTGTATGTGTGTGCATGTCTGTCTGTGTGTGTATGTGTGGTGTCTGTGTGTGTACATGCCATGGTATATTTGTGGAAATTAGAAGACAACTTGTAGGAGGAGCTGGTTCTCCCCTTCCATCATTTTGGTTCTCAGACCCAAACTCAGACTTTCAGGATAGCAGCATCTAAACCAACGTCATTTACTGGTCTTTATTAGGAGTCCTAATCCATGTTGCCAACAAGCAATATTGGGGCAATAATCCAATGATGAACTACTGACAACTAATCACTTTCAAAACACCACATTCATTGAACTGAAAAAATGGTTCCTTTACTAAAGAGCCTGCAACACAAGCATGAAATATTTGGATTCCAAACACACACATAAAAAGCCAGGCACAACAGTGTGATCCTGTGCCTCCAGTGCGGGAGGAGACAGGAGGATCACTGGATTTCATTGTCCAGCCAGAGTGAGTTCCAGATCAACTGAGACTCTACCTAAAAGTAATGTAAAAGTGATTGAGGAAAAGACTCAATGTCAACCTCTGTCTTGTATATGCACAAGTACACGAGCGCATATACCCTTACACACACACACACCCTTACACACACACTAACATGCACATAAGACCACATACACATATACACTTACAAAGATGTATATTACAAAGAGTAAAGAGTGCCACACTTAATGCTTATTACACATTTTCACTTTAAACAAATTAATTTTCTGATTATGTCAATAAATTTAACAATTTTGCTGAAAGATGTTGTCATTCAAAAAGATGACCGTTTCAATAATCAGTTGGAGACACGCATTTAAATAGACAAGGGTGGGGGCCTCACCCACGCACACAGAGGCGGCGATACACAAACAGAGGGTTTAAGGAGCACATGAGGTTGGCAGAGACAGTGGTGGGGAGGCCGGGGAGGAGCTGGAGAGAGCAAAGGCGCCTATGTGTATTCATGCACAAAAGTCTCAAGCACTTGAAGCAACAGTGGCAACTGTTAGAAAATTATCTATTATTTATAGTTATAATCTTTAAAAAATATTCTAAAAATGGGGCTGGAGAGATGGCTCAGAGGTTGAGAGCACTGACTGCTCCTCCAGAGGTCCTGAGTTCAATTCCTAGCACCCACATGATGGCTCACAACCACCTGTAATGAGATCTGGCTCCCTCTTCTGGTCTGCAGGGATACAGAACACTGTACACATAATAAACAAACAAATAAATAAATCTTAAAAAAATAAAAATATTCTAAAAATGATTTATGTGTATATGTGTAGGAATGTGCACATAAGTACAAATGCCAGAGTGGTGTGGTGTCGGATCTCTGGAGCAGGAGTCACCAGTGGCTGCCAGTCGGCTGACAGAGGTGCTGGGAACTGAACCTGGGTCCTCTCCAAGAGCAGCGTACACTCTTAACCACTGAGCCACCTCTCCAGTCCCACAGGGTGTAATCATAAGGGTCTATAAGGTTATCACAGGGAAAGTTAGGCAATCATTTTCCCTCCCAGGGCCTTGCTTATAAAATGCTATAGGTCTTCTGTTTAATGACTAACTGAATTTTAGATGCCTGGGAGATTATCAGTGTTGGAATTCCCTTGAAGAAAGAGCAGATTTACACCTTGGCATCTTACTTGTTCGGTTTATTTTGAACTTAAACACCACGACTGCTTCTTCCCAGAGACAAAGCACTACCTTGGCCCCATAGATGTCTGAGTTCTTCATCACAAGCTCTGCTGAGGTACGCACTGTAACCCCTGTGGTCTCACACTGCAGTACACAGTTCTCCAGGGTGGTCTTGCCATGGTGAATGACTGTTAACAGAAACATTCATTCAACTACTTTAAGAGATGTACCATTATCAGAAACAGTTTACAGCTAACATTAGATGTCGTGATAACTATAAAAATATCTGTACACAGAAAAGACAACTTTTGTTGCACTTTGCAGCCAAGTTAATGTGTTGAGATCATTGAAGACTATGTACTTAGACAATACTGTTGTATACTCAGCCTATTTAAATTTAATCTGGTGTCTCAGTCACTGCTCTACTGCTGTGTCATGACCAAGGCAACTCTTAGAGGAGAAGTAAGAGAACACATTCAATCAGGGGCTTGCTTCACAGTTTTAGAGGGCTAGTCCACTATGTCATTGGGAGGCACGGTGGTGGAGAGGGAGCTGAGAATTTTACATCCTGATCATCAGGCAGAAAGCCGGCACAGAGTGAGACTCAGCCTGAGGTGGACCTTCTCCAATAAGACCACTCCTCCTGGTCCTTCCCAACAGCCACCAATGGGGAACCAGGCGTTCAAGCAGCCAATGGGGGCCGTTCTCATTGGAACCACCACACTGGCCTTTAGAGAAGAGTGTAATCAACTTTCCTTGTCTTCAACTCCCAAGTAATCAGCTTTTACTACATAAGCTAATGTATAGCTTTAAGTTATGTACTATTTCATGTCTTTGGCCATATAATGAGTGTGTTTCTGTACATGTTTTAGGTAACATTTGGCCGAAAGCAGTCAGCAAGTTGACAGTAACCTTAAAACAAAATCCACCAAAAGTTTTTCAAGCAATATGTGAATAAAGACGTGGCTTTTACTCAGTGAGTTTTCTACAGGAAGGGTGACCGTGGGTGCTCCCAGAGAGGAAACTAGGAAGTTTATCAGGGCTGTGATGAGGGTTAAGACTGCCGATGCTTCCAAAATGGAATGGAAAAGTAGAAAGTTTGTACAAACTGTGACGGTTTAGATCACAATCATACGCTAGGACATTTTCCAGAGTAACATTCACATTTTGTTACAAATGTTACAAATTCAAATTATGAGTTATTTTCTAAAGACTAAAGGCAACATTTTAAATAACAAATACCTGTGTCAGTGGGCAAAGCCCTTGCTAAGCAGGAAGACCTAAGTTGAAATGCCAGGACTCAGATAAAGCCAGGTACAGTAATGCACACAGGCAATCCCAGTGATCCTAGGAGAGGAGAGGCAGACACAGGAGAATCCCCAGACCCAGCCAGAACCCCGGCATAAACAGCGTTAACAATGAAGAGACCCTACCTCTCACAGGTGGAAACGATGCCAGACACACAAGGTTGTTTTCTGACTGTTGCCCACCCCCTACGCAGCCACAGAATGGCAGGTAGGTATCCACACACATACACACACACACACACACACACACACACACACACACACACACACACTGTAAACTAAGAAACAAAAAAGTACATATTCATTACATAAATGTATATAATATTTTTTATTATTATTGTATCAGTGAATAGCTCTGCTTGGTATCTTGGAAAGAGAAAGGCCCTTGAAAACAGATGGATACACAACCTATAAAACCAATACTAGAGAATGTCTTGGTCTTTCTGGTGTGCCTATAACCAAATTCCTCTCACATGGCTGTAGTATGTGTGAACTCAGAGCATGGTATCTGGTAAGACCTCCCCAGAAGCGTTACAACACAGAGAGGCATGAAGGAACAGGATTTGCACGGAGAAGGGCACACACACCAGCAAGGGAGAGTTCCGAGGTGTCGTGTCCACTCTTATAAGAACATGCTCTCGGGGAGCTGATCCGCTCCATCCCTGAGGAGAGAGCCCCCGGAATCTAATGAGTCACTGCTAGGAGAAATGCCCAGAGGGTTCCTCACGCTCACACTGCTGCACTAGTATCGGGTGTGGTGAGACATGTCAGTAACCCAGGGCTCAGGAGGCTGAGGCGGGTTTGCAGATTGTCATGATAGCTAGGATCAGGGTGACAGCCTGTCTCAAAACCCAAACCAAACCACCAAAACACTGACAGAAAAGAAACAAATACGCTTCCACGAATAAGCTGAGCTATTTTTCACTATGAGGGCTCGTAAAGGATTCACCAGCCCTCCATACATCCAAGTGTAGTAAATTTTATCTTCCATGAAAAGTCAACTTTTCCTTCAAAGCTCAAAGCAAATAACACACCGAATATCCGGATACTTACCTAAGATTCCTTCTACAGAATCGTGCTGAATAAATTTGATGCTTGAGATTCTAACATCCACACCCGTGCAATCCACAAAAGTGTCTCCTTTGCCCTCCTTTTCTATGACGATATCATCTGGCGGGCCGTATCCTAAGGAAGAGAGCCAAACTCCTAAGAAAAGTGAGGAGCACTGTCTGCATACAAAAAGGTCTGACTGACTGACAACGGATGGACAGACAACCGAGATCAAGCACATATGCACAATGGAGCCCTCAGCCACGAGAAGGGGTGCACGGGATCCACAGGAAAATCGACGGACTGCTAAACATTAAACTGAGTAACCCAGGCCCACAAAGAGAAACCCTTATTTTCTTTCTTGCATAGTTTCAAAATTTAGACTTTTTAAAATTAAAAATTATCAAGAGAGGCAAGAAAGATGTCATGGGCAGGGGACAGGAAGTGAAGGTTAGGTCTGGGCAGGGACAGGAAGTGAGGGTTAGGTCTGAGCAGGGACATGGGACACTGGGAAGATGGGAAAAAGGGAAACACAACTAAGGAACAGTACTTTACAAGTAAAAAAAATAACTTAAAGAATTTACATTAGCCATGCAGTGGTGGCGCACACCTTTGATCCCAGCACTCAGGAGGCAGGGGCAGGCGGATCTCAGTGAGTCTGAGGCCAGCCTGGTCTACAGAGCGAGTTCCAGGACAGCCAGGACGGTTAAACAGAGAAACCCTGTCTCGAAAACCACAGAAACCCCAAACCAAAAAGAGTTTAGCGCCCTCACGCATGGACAGCAAGCTCACAGAAGTCATGAGGTTTCAGATAAGGGTCTAACACCAGCTGTGGTGTACCACCCTGTGACCCGT
This sequence comes from Mesocricetus auratus, assembly GCF_017639785.1. NCBI lineage: Eukaryota > Metazoa > Chordata > Mammalia > Rodentia > Cricetidae > Mesocricetus > Mesocricetus auratus. The sequence continues at coordinate 13,410,622 of NW_024429212.1, read as the reverse complement.
TGACCAGAGACATCTCAGAAGTCTAAGAGAGAACAGGCTAATGTCACTGCTCTTGGTCACCCACCAGAACCTGAGGATAACGCACTTTTGTTACAGGATATAGAGAAGACGAGATGGGACCGTGCAGGAAACTCCCTCTGGGCTGGCCAGGGGTCACAGTACCAGGAGGCGCCGCGCAGGTTGCTAAGGGAACAATCTTATCGACTGTAGAACGTGCACACGATAACACGTACCTGCTGGACAGAATGTGCTCACTCATACAACGGTAGCATAGCTCTTTTGGGAGTAGCTAACTGCGGGGCATGATCCACCAGATAGATCACATATTTGGTGCTATAAACCTAGCCAAAACCCTGGGCTGAGAGGCTCGTGGGTCCAACGGAAGAGCGTGCGAGCCGTCTCCATGAATGACCATGCTGTCAAACTGCTTTCTGAACATGATGCTGCCCTTCGCAGAGACGGAGACACACGTGTCTGGTCAAAGGGCTGAGGATACGTGACAGCTGAGTGACATATCAACCTCTGCTGCAACAGCTGCCATCCGAGGCTCAGGAAACATCCCAGAAGTCTGGAAAGAGTGTCGTGAACTGCCGCCATCCATCCATGCATGGTCACGGCAACCATGAACAAACAGCATGTTTGGACACCTAGACAAGCCTGAGCTCTTCAGCCCTCCCATCACGGGTAGGTGAGGAGTTCACGAACCCTCACTCCTTCCTGAGGGGCTAGTGACAGGTAGTGGCTGCTGGAGAGGAGGGGCCATCATCTTCTGTGATGGTGTAGTCATAGGGTGCTACGTAGGAAGAAGTAAGCGGTTTATATGGAGAAGAAGAGAGATTGTAGAAGGTAATGAGAGGGCCAATAAAATCATAACAGAGTGTGTATACGAAACTGTAAAATGAGAAGGAAAAGACATAAGCAACTTTTTTTGTCTTAAAAATAGTCCTAAAGTTAAAGCAACAGTGAGTTAAAGAAAAATCAGCATGGTACTGTGTGGTGGATAAAATCCACATATAAACCCATGCAGCTACAACCACTTGATCTCTGATAAAATGCCAAAATTATTCATTGTAGAGAAGACAGTTTCTTTAACAAAGCGTGCTTAGGAAAAGATATGTGCATGTAGAAGAATGAAACTAGATGCTTACCCCTCATCCTGGATAGAAAAAAATTCCTAAATGGATTAAAGATCTAAACATAAGGCCCAAAACTCTGAAAGTGATAGAGGAGTAACAGGGGATACTTCAAGAACTACGCATAGGTAACAATTCCATGTATTCAAGGAGACCAACAAACAATAACTTGGCCCTCATGAAATTAAAAAGCTTTTGTTAAGCAAAGGTTAATTGAGGGAAAATGTACCCTTTAAAAAGGGTGAAAATATTTTCTAGCTATACATTCAAAAGATGGTTAACATATAGGATATTAAAAAAAAAAACTCAAAATACTAAAACAAGCAACCCAATGAAAAAGCAGGCCCTGAAACTGAACAGAGGATGCTCAAAGAAGAGGTGCGAATGGCCAATATCTCTAATGTATTTATTTCACTCTTTGCCATTAGGGAAAATGCAAATTAAAACAACCTGGAGATTTCATCCCACCATAGTCAGAACAACCATCATTAAGAAAATGAATGACAAAGCTGGTGAAGACGTGGAGAAAGAGAAAAAATCCCCCCCCGACAGGGTTTCTCTGTGTAGCTTTGTAGGCCAGGCTGGCTTTGAGCTCAGAGATCCGCTTGCCTCACCCTCCTGAGTGCTGGGATTAAAGGCATGCACCACCACTGCCCGGATGAAAGAGAAATTCTTATTCATTATTAGTGGGAACATAATATGGACTATGGAAATCAGTGTGGAAGTTTCTCAAGATGCTAAAAATACAACTAACATATGACCCTGCTCAAACCTACTAAAGAGATATAAAGAGATACTTGTTCATCCATATTTATTGCTGTTCCATTCATAACAAAAAATAGACTAGATATCCATCAAATGATAAAGGATGATGAAATTCTAGTACATATACACAATACACATATTGTGATATACATGTACAAACCAGTTCTAAAAAGGAAGATAAGAAGTTATAAAACTCACAGGTAAATGGAGGCAGAAATATTAAACGAGGGCATCCAGATTCAGAAAGATAAACACCCCGTTCTCGCTCTTACATGTGTATCCTGGTTTCTGATTTTTACGCATTTGCATTTAGATGAGAGGTGACGCATGTGTAAGAAATAATAAAACACATGTGATATGTAAGCAAAAGGGGGACACGGGGACCAAAGGGTTAAAACAGGGACAGGGAAGCAAGGAGGCAGTGACAGGCAGAGGGCGTGGCGTGGGTAAACTAAGACTAAACATACAGGAAACGTCGTAAGGACACCCGCTACTTTGTAAGGTAAGTAACAAATAAATTTACACACACGCATACTTTTTGTTCTAGAAATAGACTTCCTTTTTATAAATTAACAATCTTCTAGAACCTATGCTTGTTACTAACAGTCTTTTTTTTTTTAATATGCATCTATAAAAATCTTACCAACATACGGCCACAGACACCTATGATGCACACTTTTCAAACACTGGGTCAGTTTCTCATACAGTGTAAATATTCTTAAGGTGTCAATGCACCGCACTTGAAATCAGATGGGTCCAATCATCAAGTCAATCACGATCACTAATTTGTTGTTTACTTATTATGAATTATCGTTATGATATTCCATACTCACCTTCCAACTCAATGGAGTCCGCTATGGAGCAGGTGCCGTGAACCACATAATGGCCAGGACAAATAATGACAGTGTCACCCTCATGGCAGGCATTTACCGCAGACAACAGATCACTATGGAACTAGAAAACAACGTATTATAAATACACATCCCCCAAAGCCACTTGGATGTTACTTCAACCGCCTTCATGTGTCATGTGAAAATCAATCCAAATTTGGTTTTTATCCATCTTTTTAACAGTGTGTGTGTGTGCACTGCTTTCACTGAAAAAGAACAGTGCTCTTACTATTTGGATCTCACAGAAAACCAACTCCAGAAACCTCCTGCAAACACACTGTAGAATTGATGAAAATTTGGAGTTAATCAATCAAAAGCAGTCACTTAGAGCAACCATTAATTTTACCTGAATTTCTGTTTCTTCTTTGCCAGACTCCTCACAAAACCTGTCCCTAAATAGAGACCGCAGTAGACTTGTCTTCATGGTGGAGGAAACTACATGGGTAACCTTCTGGCCATTTTGACGAGTGCCCTTGGCTTGGTTATTAGAGTTCTTCTGATAACCAAAAACATATCTTAAAAAAACAAAATAAACACAAAAACTAAGAACCATTAGTTCTCACTAAGATAGCTAGTAAGACATGCTAAATAATTAAAATTAACAAGAACACGTACCTCAACAAAGGATTCTCAATGAGTTTTAGCTTCTGTTTCAACTGTTCAATCTCCGAATACAAATTTAACCCTTCCACCATGGAGATATTTTCCTGCTCAGAATCAGAATTACAATTTGACAAACTACTTCTCAGATTTAAAAATTTCCTGTAACTCTCTTCACATTGAGACAACAGATTGTGGTAGTCAACAATAAGTCCTGAGGGAACTCGATCTTCAAGTATATCATAATACCTGAAAGTTTAAAAGCAAATTGAAAATCCATTCTCTTTTCTAGAACATTTTCCTATCATTAAGATTTGATTTAGTCCCCAAAGACTTTAGCTTCTTTTCCCCCTTACTTTTAGCACTCTCTTTGTTTGCAAGTCACCATTCCAATAGGTCACTTCCTATTTTTTGGTGGGCGTGGGATGTGTGTGGGGGGGGGGGGGGGTGTGGGGGGTGGTGGTGGTGTTTATTTCAAGACGGGGTTTCTCTGTGGCTTTGGAGGCTGTCCTGGAACTCGCTCTGTAGACCAGGCTGGTCTGGAACTCAGGGATCCGCCTGCCTCTGCCTCCCGAGTGCTGGGACTAAAGACACCAGAGTCACTTCTTACCTTTCTGCTCTTCCCACTACCCATCAGCCATCTGCAAACTTACAAACTGTTCTCGATCTGAGGCCTGTGAGTGAGCCACCTTTGCTGAGTAAGCCTCTTATTTCCTTTCCCTAGCCTTTATGCCGCTGTCAAATCAGAACATTGCACTTTAAGAGCAACCAGAACTTAGAAAACACTCACTCTCTCAACAGTATTCAGGGCTCTTCATGTACTATCTCAGCTGAATATTATTCAGTGACCTGAACATGCAGGAATAAGGGTCCCAAACATGCAGGAATGCGTGTCAAGGGGGAGGGAGAAGGGGAGGGGGAGTGACGAGAACTACAAAAGACAGATTGTTGGGACCAGGACTTTCATAAGCTGATGACTTATTCCAAGCAAGTTTATTGGCTTGCAAGGGGCCAAATGGCCAAGGTCAGCAGAGAGCTAAATCAGATGATGTTGGTAAAGAAAACAGAGAACTCCTCATACACAGCTACCTTAGGAGTGATAACCACAGCCCTTAAGAGGGGAAAGCCAGGTTTCCAGGAGCCAAAACTGTAACTCCTTCAAGGCCCTGGCATCAGCCCTACACTGGGATCTTGCCAAGTTTACCCCTGGGTAAGGATAAAGAGCTAGTGTTCCCTGTCCCCTTTTTCTTTTCACTGGGACCTCTGAGGAAGCTTGGATTGGCCTGGATCCCAACAATTCAGGGTTACAAGCTTTTAACCTAGATATTCTTAAACAAAACAGAACACAAGTTTACATGCACGGGTGTGCGTGCGTGCGTGCGTGCGCGCGCGCGCGCGCGCGCGCACGCACGCACACACACACACACACACACACACACACACACACACACTCTGCAGGTTGTCTAGTTTTTCCCCACGAGGTTTATTTAATGACTTGTCACGACTGCACTGCACTAAGTGTTAGTCGGAAGCTCCTGTGTGTGTATCCACCACATCAGCAATAAGTACTTACAGTCTCAATCGAGGTTCAACACATCTGACAAAATAGTCATACTCATCCTCCTCTTCTTCATCCCAACTCCTCCAGATGTTTTTGTAGAAAAACCTGGAAAGAAGCTTAATGTCAATCAAATTCAACCACTGGCTCAAAGGTGGGTGGTGTGGTTTGAGTATGAGGTGTCCCCCACAGGCTCATGGGGGTGAGCACTTGGTCTCCAGCAGGTGGCAGTGTTTGGGAAAGTTCGGAAATGTGTAGGGGACAGAGTCTTGCAGAAACAAGTACCGGCCAGAGGCTTTAAGGTTAAAGCAGCATGGCTGCGCTTGCGGTCATCTCTGCTTCCATTCTGTCTGTACAAGGCTGGGGATGGCATCACACTGCTGCTACCTCCCCTATTGTGATGCCTAGGCCCCTCCCTGCAGCGGTCGGCGGAAAGAAACCCTTGCTTTTGTTGCTTTTGCTGGGGTATTGTGTCATAGCAATAGGATATAAAGCTTGGGTTTTAGATGTCTTACAGGTTTTATGTTTTAACAGCTGGAATTCTGGGGAGGTAAGAGATAAAGAAGAAATCAAAGCAGTCCTACCAACCAACAAACCAAGTACACATTATTTTCTAAGACTTGTCAGTGTTGGGTATTTGCTACAGTAGACACTCATGAGTCATAAAAGAAAGAAGTAAGTTTATCTACAATATTGTAATACTGTTGTTAGGGTGATCTGCTTTTGTTTTTTTTAAGTGGGGTTAGTTTCTGTCTGTTTAGTTTTTTGAGACAGAGTTGTATGCTGTAGTCCAAGTTGGCTCTGAACCCCTAATCCTCCTGCCTCGTGAGTGCCGAGATTACAGTGTGTGTCACCAGCAGCCCTGGCAGGACTTCCATTGTATCCATCAGTCACTAGACAGACGACAGTGTCATTTCTTTAGCAGTTAAGAAAGAAATCGGGGTTTAGATAAAAGTTGTTTTAAATGTATTCCAGGTGAGACGTTGAATTGACAACCAAACGAGTGATGTCTAGTGGGAAGATCAATGTAGCCTTTTCCTCTTCCAGAGACAAGGGATAATATACAACAACAGATGTAAATCTAGGACTTACTGGCAAGACTTATGTTTTTATGAAAGCAGTGAATGAGATGATGCAGGGACTTAATATAGAGCATTAGATTCACCCCAGCCATGGCTACAGAAGGGAGATGGCACAGGGAGATCAGCGAAGAGGAGAGCCTAGCGTGAGTGCTTGCCCTGGAGTGGGGACGTTAACAGGACAGGGTAGAGATGGAGAGGAGGAGCAGCTGGAACTCCAGCATCTAGGAAGGTGATGCTTGCGTCCTGTATACATATCAGTCATATGTAGCACTCACTGCATTCCCAGTCATCTATTATATATACACAGGTACTTATTACTTTTTTTTTTTAGCCTTGTTTTGATAAGGGCAATCTGTGCATAGTGAGTCTGGGTGTTAGGGAGGACTCAGTAAAATCAGTTTGTCCCAATAAAGGTATAGGAAGTACAGAGTACTATTTTTAGACTGTGGACCACCAAACAATATGACTGATATCACGTTATCCAGTCTTCTAGTTCCTAGAAGGATATGCATCTAGTTTTATTATTCTCAGTATCTTTTCAAATGTATGATTCTTTGGAATTTTATTTGTGAAAAACAAATTGTTTAAACAACCAAGGCTTACTAGTGAAGAGTGATTGTGTACACCAGGGCCTATTGTATTGACATAGGAGAGTGGTATTTTTACTCTCCACCTTAAAGAGGCAAATACAAAGCAAGGAACAAGTCTAGCAAGCCTGACTGCATACACTGTATAGAATTTGAAAACACATGTTTGTATTACTAATGCATTTTTTCTTTTACTCAGCAATTTAGAATCAGATTTTAGTGTCCAAATTCCAGATATTCATATTATATATCCACTTTAAGCAGTTAAAGCAAAATTTCTTTCTTCCATCCTTCCTTCCTTCCTTCCTTCCTTCCTTCCTTCCTTCCTTCCTTCCTTCCTTCCTTCCTTTCTTTCTTTCTTTCCTTTTGGTTTTTCGAGACAGGGTTTGTCTGTATTGTTTTGGAGGCTGTCCTGGAACTCGCTCTGTAGACCAGGCTGGCCTCGGACTCACAGAGATCCGCCTGCCTCTGCCTCCCGAGCCGACCAACACCCAGCTGCATAATTTCTTTAGTAAATATACATATACCGAAATATACCACATCTGTTTTCTTACCTTTCATCTTTTTTTCCTGTCCTATTACATTCAAAGTGTAGCAACCACAAGCCTTAGCATTCATGATTTGAAATACTGTTATGGAATAGTTCTTTACACTGTGTGAAGATATGTAACTGGTTTTATAAAAAGTTAAATGGCCAATAACTAGGCAGGATTTTCAGGGCAAAGAGAACACGGGAAGAAGGCAGAATTGCCAGCTAGATGTGGAGAAAGCAGGACGTGTAGGCGATGAGGACACGGAGCCATGGCAGCAAGTAAATTAATAGAAATGGGTAAATTCAAGCTGTAAGAGCCAGTTACAAACGAGCCTGAGCTAACAGCACAGCTTTCATAATTAATAAGAAGCCTCTGAGTCATTTATTTGGAAGCTGGTTGGCAGGACAGGGAAATACACCCTACAAAAGAGTTTCTAAATCCATAAAAACCAAAGTACGGCTCCTTTAGAGTTTGTCAACATTTGAAGAATTTGAATGATAAAGAAGAATTCCATATTCTTTTCAACTTTTCAATGAGTTGGAAGTGATGACAAGATGAAAATTTAAGATATCAAGACTTTTGTTTTTGTTTTAAAAGATTTTCCTATGTTGTGGATGTGCGGCTCAGAGGTAAAGACATTTATCAGCGTCCCCTTCTACCTGACATGCTCAATTGCAAGTGCTGTCTGGTGACATTCATGGGAGTCATCGGCCACCACCCAGAGCTCCTGCAGAGGCAGCTGGAACTCCTTCAGGTCCAAAAGCTCCTTCACATTCTCCAAGGTAAAAGTGCTCAACTTAGATTCATAGATACTCGGCTCTGCGAGTCTCACCACGGCCTTCAAGGCTGAAAAGTCCACGTTTGTGACCTGTAATTCAAAATAACGTTCCTCATTTTAATACCCAGAATCAAAACTGAAACACACATATAAAATGCTCTTTATAACCTACCTTAAAAAAAAAAAGTATGAAACAGGTTAGAATGCCTTTTAAGAATAAAGAAGGGAGGCAGAGGCAGGCGGATCACTGTGATTTCGAGGCCAGCCGGTCTACATAGCGAGTTCCAGGACAGCCTCCAAAACAATACAGAGAAACCCTGTCTCGGAAAACCAAAAAGAGGGTAAGACGGCAGAAAAGAGACTACTTCTGTGAGACACAGTGAAGAAAAAAGTCTCAGAATGTTGAAACCAGGCTATCTCAAGGAGAAAGAGCACTGTCTAAATTAAGACAGCAGTGACAGGAGAGGAAAATGAACACGGTGATGGGAAAATGGAAGCTGGAGACTAACTTGGGGGAGGGAGGGAACCACGCGGACGGGGCTTGTGGGGAGGACAACAAATGAGAGCACAGGCTGTCACACACGTATGAGGTGCCATGTATTATGAAAGCTGTCACATATAACCTTAAAAATGACCCAGGATTCCAGGGAGGATTAAAAACCAACAGATTAGTTCAATCCAGGGCCCGGAGAACAAAATCAGAAACACAGAGGCAAGCTTGGCAGACGTTTTCGTAAGATGATTCAACTTACCTCGACCAGCACCTCAAACACGTTAGTGTGCCAGACTGCCCACCATCCAGACGGCTCAAGGGCCTGTTCCAAGAAGCTGACTGTGAACTCCTTCACCTCAGAGGCCTTGCAGTCAGCTACAAATTAAGTGAGAAGTTAATACATTCACCCGAACCCATTTTCTCAGAACAAATGACAACCCAAGGGACAACCTACTTACAAAAATCAAACTATAGAAAGACAAGAACTTACTCACCCAAAATGTAATCTTGATAGGCTCTGAATCTCTCATAAAACAAAAGTTCATTTGTTTGGATGATCTGTGGAAAAATAATTTTTCCTTCCGGCACAAGAGTTTTTCCAATAGCACCTGACTGGGTATGAGGATCTGCATCCTGTAATAAACCTAAAACAATATAACACACAAACTCAACTGTCTGGTCATTTGTCTTCCTAACTGTAAGTCTATTCAGACAATCCAAACAAAATAAAAATAAGGATTTTGAGGATGAATGCCCTACTTAACTTTCCATGATCAGTAATATCACCAGTTATTACATCTTAAACATCTTGAAGTGTAAGTTACACTTCAAGCAACAACCAGTTAGAAAATTTCAGATATTTTTGTTACTACCCGTGATGGTTTTGGAAGCCACACAAGTTCTCTTTCAAAGGTAATAGTTATATATAACTATTACCTTTGAAACTCTTACCTATTGTGGGGTTCACTCCTACAGTTATGATTTTCAAAGATTTTTATTTTTAAGTACTTGTAAGAGTAGAAGCCTGTGTGGGGGTATGTATACAGGAGTGCAGATGTCCAGAGGCACCCCTTGCACCTGGAGTTACAGGCAACTGTAAGTCACCCACAGCAAAACCAGTAACTGCTAAGCTCAGCAGTTAAAACCATGCCCTGCTCTTCCTGGTGACCACTGTTCGAATCCCAGCACCTACGTGGGAGCTCACGGGAAACCAAATGCCCTCTTCCAGCCTATGCAAGCCGTTGCATGTACATGGTACACATGAACCCATAGGAGCACACAGACATTCACGAGAAAATTTTACTTTAATTTCTAAAAAACACTCACTGCATTCCTACACTCCTTCTCAAAAGGAGTGTTGAGACCTCTCTTTATTTTCTACGCTATGAGTCGATTAGTGGTCCCTCAAAAAAATACAATGACCTTTTTTTTTTTTTTTTTTTTTTTTTTGGTTTTTCGAGACAAGGTTTCTCTGTGGCTTTGGAGGCTGTCCTGGAACTCACTCTGTAGACCAGGCTGGCCTCAAACTCACAGAGATCTGCCTGCTTCTGCCTCCCGAGTGCTGGGATTAAAGGCGTGCGCCACCAACGCCCGGCTAGAATGAGATTCTTAAGGTTTACTCGATTAAGACTACTGGGTAGACTTCTAATTCCAGTAACTCTGTGTAAGGCAAGAAGTAGAAAATACAAACCACCTTAGACATAAGCTATGTGTAATTAGGTTTCATAGACACTAGCATATCTAATTCTACAAATTAAGTTTTTTTTTTAGACAAAGTGATTATTAAATAAATGATGCCATGGTAGCTCTTAAGACTCAGCAGATTGCTTTCCTGAGGTCTCAGAAGATGGAACAATTCGATATCAATGTATACAGAATTTGCATATTTTAAGCAGTGAATAATTGTCCAGAAGCATTTCTTCTTTTAAAACATGACCATGTTTTCAACATGACCATGTTCTCAACATTTGTTTTCCAGAAAATTCCTACATACATTACAGAAAAAAGTTGGTAAATTACAGTGTTTGTAATGTAAGAAGATACAAAAAACAACCCAAACAACAAAACAACAACAACAACAAAAAAACCACTTAAAAACCACCTGAGATAAAAACATAGCATCACTAAATCAGTCCAAAAACAGAACATCTCTACAATGACTGATCATTACTGGGAAAGTTTATGTGCACATGATATAAACCATGAACTATATATATATTATCTCCTCGAAATAAAGTCAGAACTTGAATTAAATTTCTATTAGCAAGTGAAATTGGTCAGTTTCACTCAAAGACAAGTTCTCCGATGCAGATATTATGGCTGCCATGTTGAATTCAACTCCAAAAGCAGATGTCAAGGTCACATAGAAGAAGGGTTATTATTGCTGAGTTGAAACGGTATGACCAAAAGCAACCCGGAGAGGAAAGGGTTCATTTCACTCACAGTTCCTTATAACAACAGCTCCTCATCAGAAGCAGTGAGGACAGAGCTCAGACAGGGTAGGAACCTGGAGGCAGGAGCTGATGCAGAGGCCATGGGGGGATACTGCCTACTGCCTTGATCATCATAACTTGCTTGGTCTGTTTTCACAGAAAACCCAGGACCACCAGCCCAGGGAAGGCACCACCCACAATGGGCTGGGCCCTCCCCCATCCATCACTAATTAAGAACATGTCCTACAGATGGATCTCATGAAGGGATTTTTTTCAATTGAAGTTCAGTCCTTTCAGATAACTCTAGCTTGTGTAAAGTTGACATAAAATTAGTCAGCATAGTGACCACAACCCAGGAACAGTTTTAGGTTACCCCAAATTCTATGTTCCAATGTGGAAGCAGTTCTGCTAACTTTTTTTTATAGTAACACAACAACAATGAAAGAAGTCATCAATCAAGACATTTTTCAAAGACATTGGTGGAAACCAGAGGCCAGTTACAGGCCAGCAGAGAACTCTCAGCTAGAAACGTCAGATTCTGATAGCGTTCTCTACCTTTGATTGGTAGAAGCTAGGGTTAAGTTAATGCATTCAAAGTACCGCTTAGCCACACCTGCTCGTCACAGGCTGTTAGGTCTAACGTTATCTGTTAATCTTGGGATATTAGACCTGACATACAGGTGGGCAAGGGATGACTATCTGAAGTAACCCAAGATCAACTACAATTAGGGCCCACGACTGATGTCAATCAGCTTTTGTATCCATGCCTTAAATAAACTTTGACACGTACAGGTTAAACATGCCTTTGCACACAGAGCTTCTTCCCAGGCGTTCGCATTCACATGGCTGTCATCACTGTACACGCATCTAAACTGCAGTGCTTTAAGAGCAAAGCGATGATTTGAACTGATCCAACTGCAACTGAGCAACTACTAAGGAAACTGCTACAGAAACCGTTTCCATGTTTTTCTCCTACGAGACAGACACGAAAGGACAGTTTAGATGTAAACACCAGCCACGTTATTTGCCCTTGAGGCAATAATTTAAAAAATTTCCAAGAAATATCGCAAACTCATCTACTGGCAACGTTCACGTTTCTATCTATGTGTTAAGAAATGACTACCACAAGAAGGCTGATTCCCAGCACCTTACATAGCTTCATTAAATGTCCTTTGTGCTGTTCAGTACCTCTCTGTTGGCAAACATCTCTCAAGGATGTCATCCCTGTCCCTCCTGCTCCTAACAGTACTGGGGTGACAGGTGGGTACCATCACCCATGGCTTGTAAGTACAACTTTTTCATATTCCATGTATGCTAGCATAGAAATCTAGTTCCTTACAGCACTTTAAAGTCGACCCTTTCCTAATGCAGTTTTCACGTCAGAACTACTGACTGTTTCCTATGGGGGTAAACCGTACAAAGACAATTCTGGCCGTTCGCAAAACAGGTTAGTAGCAGCATTAAGCCACACCTATGATTTCTCACTTTCACAGGACGGATTCCACCACACAGTATAACTGAACACGTTAATATAAACTAGCTTTAGGAAATTAACGGGGAGGGAGAGAGATTACCAGGGCCGGGCATGGTTTTGCAGACCTCTAACCCCACCCAGTACTTGGAAAGCAGAGGCGGGTGGCAGTCTGGGTTCGAGGCTGGTCTGGTCTACATAGTGAGTTTCAGGTCACCCTGCCTCAAAACAAACAACAAACAAACAAAAACAAAACAAACCAGGAACTGGGGCTGTAGCTCAGTGGTGGAGTACTTCCCTACCGTATGCAAGCACCTAAGCAGGCAAATAAAAATTACATTGGCAACAGAATCTCCACGGCCAGATACAGAGAACTTGAGGGCTACAAAGACTGGGCTCCTTCTATTACTGGATTCTACTCCAAATCAGCTCTGCAGACTGCGGGCGAGGCATCTGCCCTCAGCGCTAGGGACGGTTACTGACGGCAGACTTCAAGCTTGTTTCCCAAAAAGGAGAATGTAGCGCATGATCACTTAGGTGTAGGATGTATGCATGTATGTATGCATGTATACACACACACATATAGATATATATCTATGTCTATCATCTGCCTATCTGTCTATCTCTTGGCTCAACACATAAACGTCATTATCTATCTCCCTATCTCTCTCTCTCCCCCTATCTATCTCCCTGCCTGTCTGTCTGTCTGTCTGTCTGTCTGTCTATCTATCTCCCTGTCTGTCTGTCTATCTCTTGGCTCAACACATAGACGTCATTATCTACCTACCTACCTTCCTGTCTAATCTTGACTCAACACATAAATGCCTTTGCATTTGCGGGGTTCCCGGCCGGATCCCACTCCCTCTACTCTCCGGAAGCGTTGTCCGGAGGACGGAGAGCCCAAGGCGGCCACAGCCCCTCCCGAGTCCGCGGTCGCGAGTGGGTGCAGGCTCGCACAGCCCTCCCTCCCTCCCTCCCTCCCGCGCCGGCTGCAGCGCTCACCTTCCTGCCGGGACGCCGGGTCCTCCTGGGGCGCCCAGGCGGGGCTGGCTGGCAGCATGACTCCAGACCCCGAGAGTCCTCCTCCCCGCAGCTCTCCTGCCATTTCAAAAGTGCGCGGGCGGGCGGCGGCCGCGCCCCAGACGCGATGACGCAATCGCCCGACGGAGGGGCGTCTCCGGCTTCCGGCCACTCCCCGGACGGGGCGTCAGCACCACCTAGGGGATGGGCGGACCGGGCTGGGCGGAGTTGTTGGACCACTCCCTGGTTTACCCAACAAACGAAAGTCCCTGGAATGGTGATGTAAAACTTGAATGATTTCTGAAAACAAACAAGCAACGAGCACACACAAGCGGAACCTTGGGCGCTGAGCACAGTAGAAAAGATGATTAAAATGCAATGATTAAGATCACGCCGTCTTGTTCTGGCTACATTCTATGTTTGCTTAGAGACTTCTCGGCCCAGCCAGACTCGGAAATCCATGTAAGATTTCATTGGCCTTGATGTATCAACTGGCAAATCATGTCTAAAATAACTACTATTCCATGTCAAGAATGAATGCTCCAAGGTCACGCTAACCCTCATCTTTGGTGTGTCTTAGTGGGTTTTGCTTTGAAAATGTATGCATCCCTGAGCTTGGGCACCAAGAGTCTTTCCAGAGGCTCCAGCCTGCTCTTTGTCTGGCCTTCACTAAAAAGGGCTTAAAAGGTTTCTCTTGTGTGTTTGTTTTATTTTTATTAATTTATTTTTTTTAACATTCCAATCCCAGTTCCTCTTCCCTATTCTCCAACTATTTCCTCCCTTCCTCCCCTCCTTCCATCTGCTCCACGGAGAGGGTGAGGCCTCCCCTAGGAAGTCTACTAAGTCTGTCCCATCATCTTGTTGAGGCAGGAGGACCACGGCACCTCTCTACCCCCCACACCCTGTGTCTAGGCTGGGCACGGTATCTCTCCATACAGAATGGGCTCCACTAAGTCAGTTTGTGCATTAGAGTTAGATCTTGGACCCACTGCCAGTGACCTCATGTATTGTCCCAGCCACACCATTGTCACCTGTATTAAGGGAGTCTAGTCTGGTCTTATGCAGGTTCCCCATTTGTCAGACCTGAGTCAGTGATCTCTCTCTAGCTCGGGTCAGCTGATTCTGCGGGTTTCCCCATCACGGTCTTGACTCCTTTGTTCATGTTATTGCTCCTCCCTGACTTCGATTGTACTTCAGGAGCTCGGCCCATTGGTTAGTTGAGGATTTCTGCATCTGCTTCCATCTGTTTCTGGAAGAGGGTTCTAACTTCTTTGGGGTTGTAGATTGTAGGCCAGGTATCTTTTGCTTTATGTCTGGTATCCACTTATGAGTGAGTACATACTATATTTGTCTTTCTGGTTTTGGGTTACCTCACTTAGGATGTTTTTTTTTCTAGTTCTGTCCATTTGCCTGAGAATTTTAGGATGCCATTGTTTCTTACTGCTGAGTAGTACTCCTTTGTGTAAATATATCACATTTTCTTTATACATTCTTAAGTTGAGGGGCATCTAGGCTGTTTCCAAGATCTGGCTATTACAAATAATGTTGCTATGAACATAGTTGAGCAAATGTCCTTGTGGTGTGAATGTGCCTCCTTTGTGTATATGCAGGGTCTTGAGGTAGGTTGATCCCTAATTTCCTGAGAAATCTCTATACTGATTTCTACAGTGGCTGTACAAGTTTGCACTCCCACCAGCAGTGGAGGAGTGCTCCCCTTTATCTACATCCTCTCCAGCATAAGATGTCATCGGTGTTTTTGACCTTAGCCATTCTGACAGGTGTAAGATGGGATCTCAGAGTGATTTTGATTTGCACTTCCAAAAGGGCTGAAAAGTTTTAATTGACTTAATCAATGTGGTTTTCAATTACTATCTTCAGTGGATCATTGCAAAAAGTAAAAAAAAAAAAGTGATACTTATATATGTTTCAGCCATTAGTGCTGTTACCATGGGGAAATCCCTTCAGGACTCAGAAGCTGTCCATAGGATGAAAGTGTATTAGGACGTTGGCCTAAATGGTTCTGTCACTGTCACTAGAAAGAACTACCAGACACTGGGTAGTTTCAAGTAATGTTAAATTATATTTAGATGGGTTATGGTAGCATATACCTTTAATCCCAGCACTCTAGAGGCCGAAACAGAGGCAGAGGCAGAGGCAGAGGCAGAGTCAGGAGGCAGGTCTCAGGGAGTTCTAGGCCAGCCTGATCTAACAGATCAAGGCCAGGTAGTGAAACCTTGTCTCAAAAGTTACATTTAGTTTGCAAATTTATTAGCATTTAGTAATTTAAACTGTAACAAACAATAATAGCAAGCATTTACTATGAAAAATACTGTGAGCAAGTTTTGCTTGCAATATCTTTTCTAAATTTCAAAAAGTATTCTATGGAGCTGGAAAGATGGTCCAACTGACAAGACACTTTCTAGGCAAACATGAGGACCTGTGTTTGGTCCCCACACCCACATAAAACCCTAGGAATGGTGGTGCACACTGGTAACCCCAGTGCAGGCACAGAGATGGTTTGGAGAGAGGAGGACCCTGGATCTTACCACCCAGTAAGGCTATCCAAATTTGCAAAATTCTGGTTCAGTGAGAGAACTTATCTCAAAAAATAAGATGGAAGGAACAGAAGAAGACACCAGACCTCAGTCTTGGCTTCCACTTGTGGACACCACACACCCACATGGACATACACGACCCTCTGACACATAAGTATGTAAGATCAATCATATGTATGTCTTCAGTAATTAATTAGTCATGCTACTGCCCACTAAGCTGCATCTTGCCATGTTTACAACAAACCTTTTTTGTTTTTTTTTAAATCCTTGTTAGATAAGAATAGCAGTACAGTCTACTCAGTTCACAAAGAGATGCAAAGCCACCAGGAAGTTGACTAACAGCTACCCTGCTTGTTTATTTACTTGTTGATACGCCTTGCTCTATTCCTGTGATCAGGGTATTTATCAACACAAATACCACAGTACCCAGAATTGGATAGTGTATAAGTGCTTGGTAAGTGGTTTTCTTGGAAATGAGTGAGCAAGTGAAGGGATTTATCACTCACCTACTTGATCCCCGTGATGCCTGTTACAGAATGTATGCTCCTGTGTGTATTTATTTATACAGTTTTATTTATGATGTACACATAATGAGTGCTTATAACAGTGGGTGGACCTAAAGTGAGTAAATATAAATTTAATGGTGTTAACATTTTATTCCATGCGACCCCTGGAGGGGACCCCCGACCCGTGGGGATGAAGTGATGAGGGTCGCTACTAATTTAGTGGGTCTTCACGAGAAGATCCGATCTTAAAAGCAAACTTCAAGAGGTTAAGGAAAACAGACTCAAGCATTTATTCTTGGGGTGAAATGGTTTTTATAGGAAGAGAATCTCAGGGGGTGGTACAAGCATGTCAATCAAGTCTCAACTCAAATATACACCAAATAAGGTAAAGACGAAGCTGTAATTTTCCATCAGTTGCATTCCACAAATGCTTGTCAGCGTAAACCAGGTACAGGAATTAGGGAGGGGTAAAAAGTATTCAAAGGAACACATTAACCTTTTGTTAACAAAGACAACTGCTGTATAAGGGTTACTTCTGCCTGCCTATCATTATGGTAAAAGCATCCAAAGGAACACATTAACCCTTTGCCAACAAAGGCAATTGTTCTATAAGAGTTACCTCCCCCTGGCTAGGCGGGTGGGCTGCCCTGTGTAAATTTAACTTTTGTGGTTAGCTTTTTCCTTTGTGTGCCCGCAGTCACGTAGGCAGAAGGCCAAGAAATGGCTGACAGACTCCATTTTGTTCAAGGTTCTTAGCGGTCACCAACAACTCCCTATAGGAAAAAAATCATTTCATAGTCCTCATGCCATAGATACTAACTCTGAGGGCTTCAGCAGCCTGCCTCCTGAGGTAGAGCATGACAGCAAGGCTGACGTGCAGGCGTTTACCTAGTTGTGTTCTCTTTGCAAGCATGGCATTGCTAGAGACAGAAGGCTGGGATGGTTCCATGAGAAGAGAAGCTCTGAGTAGGTCGGGATGGACCTTGGGTACGATTCCCCCATTGTGCTCATGTGATGTTGATCAGAGAAGACCCATGCCATAGAAACAGTTGAAAGGTTCAGGCATTACACTGGCCTGCCCTGTTACCTGGCAGGATGCACCCACTCAGGCAGCACTCTGGCCAGCCCAGAGTTCTGTGAGAACCACGCAGGTGCAAAGGACCCCTTTAAAGGACTGACCCGCCGGGCGTTGGTGGCGCACGCCTTTAATCCCAGCACTCGGGAGGCAGAGGCAGGCGGATCTCTGTGAGTTCGAGGCTAGCCTGGTCTACAGAGCGAGTTCCAGGACAGCCTCCAAAGCCACAGAGAAACCCTGTCTTGAAAAACCAAAAAAAAAAAAAAAAAAAGGACTGACCCCTGCACCTGCATACCTTCTCTGTCTGTCTGTCTGTCTGTCTGTCTGTCTGTCTGTCTGTCTGTCTGTCTATCTATCTCTGTCTCTGTCTCTCTCTCTCACACACACACACAGCTCTGCACGGGTTGGCTACCTCTCACCCCCCTTTCCCTCCCTGTCTATCAATAAAACACCATGTGGGATCGTTGAGTCACGGTTTTTGTCTCGTTACTGGGTAAACCTAGACATTTATTTATTTATTTTTTTATTTTTTTGGTTTTTCGAGACAGGGTTTCTCTGTGGCTTTGGAGGCTGTCCTGGAACTCGCTTGGTAGTCCAGGCTGGTCTCGAACTCACAGAGATCCGCCTGCCTCTGCCTCCCGAGTGCTGGGAAACCTAGACATTTTAACAACATTAGTTCCCAGACCGGGAATCTAGACATATTAACAACATTGATTGTTGATTCCCTGACCGGGAACAACAGTGTTTTTTTTTTTTTCCCTAGTGATAATCTAAAAAGAAGGCCCCAGCCTTCTGGAGTATGCAGAAGGCGTGGCAAACACTGGCCTTAGACTAATGAATACACGTCAACAAGGGACAGGCAAGGTGACCCTTTGGCATCTGAAAATGCCCTCGGTGGCCTCCTGCAGCCCTAGTGTCAAATCTGATTTGACCATTCCCTATTAACTTCAAGAGAAACTCATCCACAGAGAAATACAAGGACACATTTGCCTCATTGGCATGAAGAGAAAAATGAGTTTTCTTAAATCATGTGTCTTAATTCCGGGTTAGAATGTTTGACTGTAGATTGCCGTGTGGCCCATGTCATTGGGACATAATCTTTTAAATTAAAAGGATATTTTTGTAATAAGGTATTAAAAACACAAGTTAAAAATGTTTTAAGTAAAAGGGTTACTATAGTCCAAACTTGTTTTCTAAATCTCTAAGAGTTGGAGTGATTTGGAGCTAAGATAAAATGTTTGAGCAGGGTGGTGGTAGCCCACGCCTTTTTTAATCCCAGCAGAGACAGGAGGATCTCTGTAAATTAGCTGTTTTCTAAATTCTAGAGTTGCAGTGAGCAAGGTGGTGAATGCCGTTAATCACACCACTCAGGGACAAAACACAGATGCGGGCCCTAATTGGTATGTTTACACACTAGAGAAATCACATACCATATTTGCAGATTATCATGAGAGCGCTCTACAGGGCTACTAGAAAGGCAGCTAATCTTCAATGGGGGCAGGAGCAAAGAACGGTTTCAGTGACTGACAGTAAGCTCTTTGTGCACTCAGCCCTGACCAATATTGAACCAGATGATACCCACATGTGGGTTTTATATTTATTGGTGAACTGGAAACTGGGGGACTCTTCCTAAAGCAAAAGGAGTTCGCCAACGTTAGTCTGTCGGCTTCTATTGCAAGCGCTTCCCATATAAACAAATCGGGACATTTCGTGTGGCATGGCGAAGCTAATACTCAGTCAATGCCAACTGCCCTGTGGTCACAAGGGCACCCGGAAATGCTGGATTGCATCTGTTTGAAGGCAGGGTCCTTTGCAGGCTTAGCCATGGGAGGACTGGTAGCTTTCTGGATTCCATCGTGACCAGGATGTGGTGGCAAAGGGGTCTGTGCTCATTTGCCCGTGATCCCCATCCCTAAACTGCCCCCCCTTCCCCCTAAGAGGCACCTATTGGACTGTGGGGACCATCGGGATGGTCACAGCATTTGGCTAATGCATGGTTTACTGATGACTCTCATAGAACAAAGCTCAGTGTTAAGCCTGGAGACCAAGAGATAAAGTAGCTATTCCTGAGGAAGAAACTACTCAGCCAGCACAACACACTCAAGCATTAGAAATGCTGTTGGCTATAAGAAAAACGTAAGCAAGGCAAAAGGAAAATGTATACACTCTTCAGTTAGTGGTGCTTGTGCAACGGTATAGCTATTTGGTCATCAAAAGCAGAAAACCACTGACCAACAGATAAATGGCAACTAACCCTGGTCATGGGAGGCATGACTGGAAATGGCAAAACAGAAAAAAATGTCTGAAAATAATAAAATAGTGGACAAATCGGCATCATGTTTAATTAAGACTAGAATGTTAAAATTTTCTAGGGAACAAATTCAAAATAAGTCAGCAAGAATGATAGATAACACATAAAAAACTTGAAAGTTTACACATAACACTGAAAAATAAGGGGAAATGGAGAATCAAATTAAACACCATGAGAATAACTCTTGTATGGAACCCATAACCAGGAAGTAGTTTACATCTTTAATCCCAGCGTTTGGGAGGCAGAGGCAGACACATGAAAGTTACAGTGATTGAAATTTAAAAGCCATTTGCAAAAGGCTGTCTCAAATACAAATAAGGAAGTTACCACTGGAAACCTCTTAGTTTTCAAGTTTTATTTTTATGCTATGAACTTTTGTGAGTGGGATAGGGGTAGTATTATGTTGCTGTGTGTTTACGATTGTGATGGCCATACCATATTTAGAACATAGCATTTTGTGGTGTTTCTTTCTGTCCTTCAGCTCCTGAATTCTTTTTTTCTTCCTTTTTTTTTAAAATTTAAGCTAGAAACAAGCTTGCTTCACATGTCAATCCCAGCCCCCTCCCCAAGTCCCCCCAGTCCCCCATCCAATCGCCACTCCCATCCCCAGGGAGGGTGAGGCCCTCCATGGAGGATCTCCAGACTCTGTCATTTCATTCAGGGCAGGGCCTAGGCTCTCCCCCATGTGTCCAGGCTGAGAGAGTATCCCTTATTGTGGGATGGGCAGCCAAAGTCCATTTGTGTGCCAGGGATAAATTCTACCCAAGGCCCCATAGATTGCCTAGGCCTCCTCACTGACACCCACATTCAGGGGGTCTGGATAAGTCCCATGCTGGCCTCCCAGCCATCAGTCTGGAGCCCAAAAGCTCCCCCTTGTTCAAGTCAGCTGTGTCTGTGGGTTTCTTCAGCCTGGTCTTGACCCCTTTGCTCATCACTCCTCCCTTTCTGTCTCTGGGTTCTAGGAGTTCAGTTCAGTGTTTAGCTGTAGTTCCTGAATTCTGTTCATCCCCTCTTTTGTGATGTTCCCTAAGCATTAGCGTGTGTGTGTGTGTGTGTGTGTGTGTGTGTGTGTGTGTGTGTGTGTGTGTGCATGTGTGTAGGTATCATTTAGGCCTGATCACTCAGCTGTTGCTTGTTCTGGGACTCTGCACTGTCACCCTCTTCAGGGAAGAGTCTCTCTGACCCAGGCCAGGCAGAGGGAGCACTAGCCTTTAGGTAAAATGCCTTTGGGAAGCAGTAGGTTTACATGTCCAATTAGCAAAATATCGGTAGTACGTTCTCCCTTAGGGCATGTGACCTTTTTAGCCATGAACTTTGATTAAGTTTACCGTCTCAGACATGTCTTACCTCCGTTGGAGTGGGCCTCAAATCTAACTGATTGATCCCAGAGTATCCCTGACACGGTTGCATTTGTGGGTACATCAGACTGGAGAATGCTATTGATAAATTCTCACTCCCACTAGCCTGCCCAGCGCCTTTTAGCATCTCGGAGGAAGCTTCCAGATTACTCCAGCTTTATTTTTCTGTGTCTTATGTCCAGACTATGTGGTGCCATTTGCAACAGGGTTTTGCCGTCTGGCTCTGCGGCTGCTAGGCTATATTGTTTTGGTAGCATCTTGGGGATGTCTGGCCAGAGACTCACAAGGAGTATTCTGCACTTGGCACTGGAATTTTGTTTGAGACCCCATGACTTCTGGGAGCAATAGTTTCAAATCAGACGGGTACCTCCATTACAACTCTTCTTGTCTTGGAATTATGTTCTTAGGTTTACACAGTGGTGGGTTTCCATGTTTTTTTTTTTTTTTTTTTGCACGTATATTTGGTTTTGGTTGACCCTCCCACAACCTTTTTTTTTCTATCCCTCCAACTGCTTCCCTAGTTAACCCTTTCTGCCCCTGTTATGCCTTCTTTTCCCGTCCTATGGAGAAACACTACTTTCCAAAAGCGAGAGAGAATGAAGCAGCACCATCAGCTGCGGTCTCGGTGTGATAGAGAAAACAGAAATTGAATAATAAGATTTAGAAGCAGCTCTGGACTTGGTTTCCGGTTCTGCCACTTAATTAGTACAAGCGGTCCAAGCTCTCCGAGTTTCCTCTTTCACGCCAGGCACTTTGAGAATATTATTATCTCTAATTCAGGTTTGCTCTGTAGGCAATGTCAGATCTTGTTTTTTAACGAAGTGTCCAGTATGTGGCAGCTTCTGTTATTTAACAATTTATTATATACACATTAACTACATGAAGTAGAGCTTTGTTCCTGCTGACACTAGACTATCTCAAACATTTCCTTGGACTTTTGACTAAAGTATATTTTCTTTTGTGATGGGTGCAAATGCAGTATCTATGTTATTTAAGAAGACATGAGAAGAGAGAAATAAGTTATTTCAAAGTAATTTTTAAAGTATGACATTAGCATTAAAAATATGCAACCAGAGACTGGAGAGACAGGCTGGCAGTTAAGCTATCTTCCCGCTTTCCCAGAGAACCTGTGTTCCAGGACACCCACATAAGTGACTCACAAGTGCCTGCAATTCCAACTCGGAGGGATCCAGCACACTTTTCTGGCTTCCACAGCCACCCTCACACACATGGGATTCACACACACACACACACACACACACACACACACACACACACACACACACACACACACACACACACAGAGTCACAGCCCACAAAGCCAGAAGCAGAGGCCACTCCTTACTGCCCTATTACTCCATATCATAAATACTTACAGCAACTCTATGAAATTATTTCTATTCATCGTTGCTTTTTCTTGGAGAGTGTTGGGATTTTTTTATTGCAGATTTTATGATAAAGAACTTAGCTTCAATGGCATTTTCCAGTTTGCTGTCCAGTGGGGGCAGCTATCTGAAACCTCCACACCCTTCAGGGCCTGCAGGTGTTGGTTTTGCTCCTGATTTTGAAGCTTGCTCAAGTTTGGAGGTTTTTTGCTCCTGTTCTCTGTCTTGGAACAGCTCAAGGTTCAGGAACATGCTGGATGTCTCATATGCAAGGCAGAGGCAAAGCCATTTGAGAGACAGACAGAATAGCTGTAGGATGGGCCTTGGGCCCCCTCCATGTCAACTTCTGCATGAATGCAGGCTCCTCAAGGCACAGTGGCTGCTTCCCATGGCAGCTAGTTCCAGAGACAGGAAATGGAAAGGCTTGTCTTTTAGGTATCACTTCCTGGTCACTATCCAACGTCACAGAGACTGATCTCACGCCTTGATAGGAGGAGAGTTAAAAGAAAACAAAAAAGTGCCTTTCTTTAACTTGCTATAACAACTTGTTATAGCAGGGCCTGGAGAAGTTGTGCCTTTGCCCTGAAAGGGGTAAACTAAACTCAAAGGCTTCACTTCTAATAATCTAGAAATAAAGGGATCAGACCATCACTCAGTCCCTGTTTTAGCAGCCATGACAGGCTATAGAAAAGACACGTAGGCCTCTGACACAAGGAAACTCCAGAACCTCTGGCCTCCCGGAGTCTAGGGCCAAAACTGAACACAAAGAAACTCCAGACGCCCTCAGCCTCCTAGATACTTGGTTCCTAGGAACTGTTTGGCCACAAAAGAAACTCCAGGGGAGACCAAAACTTCCTCTGTAGTCTTCGGGACAAAGTTCTGAAAACTACTGGTGTCTTTGAACAAACAGGTCACCTGCAAGTAACAAGACAATGCCATAGAAACCACAGAATGTTCCCTCTCAGCACTGACCAATGAGGATAATTGGTACACAGGTATTTTATGCTAAAATATGACTTTGAGAAATTCTCCTGATTGTTCCCAAATGTGAACCAATCAGAAACCAACCTGCACCTACTGATGTAATCCTGTAACTTTTGTCTTTAAAACCTAGCAGTAGACAGGGAACTTCACTCTCTCCGGAGGCTGCAGCGTCAGCTTGCTAGACGGGGTCCCTGTCATGGGTGGATGAGCAATCATTAAAACTTTGCATTTGCAGTTGCTGGGTCTGTCTCCCTGGTGGTCTCTGGGGATCTTCAAGACTTGGGCACAACAGCCCTACTGTTGTTGGAGCTTTGGGGGCTTGTCGTCTGACAGTGGACTCTTCAGCAAGGTACTTCTGAGAGAGCTTATTTCTTTTTCTATGGAGAGAGAGTAACGGCACGGTACACGAAATCCTTAGCCTGCTGTAAGACCTGGACCTCAAACCAATCACCCCAAAGTTACATTTGAATTCCGTCCCACACACACTTGCATTGGAACTAGGTCCTGAAATTACATTTAGAACCCTGCATTTAGGTCCCCCCCCCGCCCAGTGCATCTCATTGCACGGTAAATAATTGCTCCCTTTATCTTACAGAGAGTGCTGTCATGCAGCCCCGAACAAGAAGGTAACAGCCAATTCCCGCAACGCCAAACTGAAAAAGAAATTATGGAAGTCACAGCCGACTTCCGGCTTCTCTAACTGTGTGGCTCAGTCTCTGGCCTCTTTGCCAGACCCAAACACTATATGCTTTTGTCTCCCCAGTTTTGTGAGGTTGTACAGAGTTGTCAGAATTCTTGTGTGTCGTCCTTTCTCTGGTTCCTTAGCCTTTTCACTTCTCCAGAATGAGAGTTAGTATTCCCTCTTACTTTGGCAAAATGCCCGAAGTAAGTAAGTAAAGAAGAAATTATTATTATTATTATTGCTTTATTTTAAAAATTGTATTTATTTTATATACCAATCAGTTCCCCTCTCTCCTCTCTCCTCTTTCCCTCCCCCGCCTCCTTTCTACCCCTCCATCTACTTGGAATTATTATTTTTAATTAAAAAGGCTCGCTTATTTAATTTCTGTGTTATGTGTGTCTGACTGGAGCTTATTGCACGATTGTGAGTGCAGGAACCCAAGGAGGTCCGGGAGGGCATTAGAGCCCACAGAACTGGAGTTGTGGCTGGCTATGAGGTACCATGTCAGTGTCAGGAACCAAAACCTGCTAGTCTGAAAAGCCAGTGAGAGCTCTTAACCGCCTAGCCACCTCTCTAGATCCAGAAAGGATTTATTGTAATGCAGATTTTGAGGCGTATCATGGTAGGGTAGGCCTGGTTGCAGGAGTTTGCTCCCATCTGGGTTAGTGAGAAATTCAGGAAGGACTGTTCAAGACCTACCTATCAGCAGCCTGCCTCCTCCAATGAGGACCCACCTCTTAAAGGTTCCTCAGCTCCCTCAAGCAGTGCTACCATCTGGGGCCAAGTGTTCAAACACAAGTCTGTGAGAGAACAACCCATATCCAAACTCCAACAGCCAATAGTCAGCAAATTCATTTAGTTCTTGGCTGCGTTGATTGCTCCGTGATGCCACGAAACATAAGCGTGTGCTTATGTGCATGTATGTGTGTACACATGTGTTTAACATTTGTTTTCCTAATAGAGGCAGAAGCCAGCAGTAAGCCAGAGACAGAAGTCTAGATGAACTCTAATGGTTTACTTTGGTGTAACAAATGATCATTGTGTTGCCTAACATTGGTTCTAGGATTCTGTGTCTTGTAAACACAGCACAGGGATTGCATGATGCTTCAAGTAACTCCCTGAAAACGGTAGATAATTTTTACTTATCATTGTTTATTCTTTTTTTTAACAGTTAAAAAGGCAGTGTGTCCTCTGCCACTTATTAACCGCTTATGTATAGCAGCGTACATTCTTCAGGACTTTGGAATTCCAAGAATGTTTTAGTATAATATTTATTCCCCACATTCATACCGCACACACCTTTTGTGCTACTGTTTTATAAATGAAGAAACCTAAGAAGTGTAGTAAGTAGATGACTCCAAGTCACAGGCAGTTATTGACATGAATAATGAAAACCCGTGCTTTGTGACTCAGGCCTGTCTAGTTTATGAAGTGACCTCAGTTCAGCTCTGTGTATATGATGGTGTAAAAGTATTCCTTTTTTTTTTTTTGGTTTTTCGAGATAGGGTTTCTCTGTGGCTTTGGAGGCTGTCCTGGAACTCGCTCTGTAGACCAGGCTGGCCTCAAATTCACAGAGATCCGCCTACCTCTGCCTCCTGAGTGCTGCGATTAAAGGCGTGCACCACCAACGCCCGGCCTTGTTGGTAAGACTTCTACCAAGTAGAGGAGGAACATTGAGCTCTCAAGTACCGAAGGATGCTCATCTGGGCTGTCCGTTTATACGCGGTATACTGGGGTTGGAAAAGATGGTGTGAAACCATAGTTCAGTCCTTAGATCTCAATACTGGTAAGAAGATCTGAGAACTGTTAAGATGCCACTTGTTTATACACAGATTGAAAGCAGGACTAGGGGAGAGCTAAAAACTCCTACTTGTGCATGTGCAGTACATGTGCAGTGTGGGCATGTGCAGTGCGCTACAGTGTAATCTAACTTCTCTAAAGCCTCGTTTACCTTGGTTAGTCAAAGTACATCATGCTGCCTACCCTGTATCGCAGTTCCTCTAGCTGCTAGCACATGCAGCAGGATGTTAAAATGACTGACAGCCCCTTCGCATCTTCAGCCGTGGAAGCAGACTCGTTTCACCCAGGTTTCAGGGACCCCAGTGCCTAGCTATGCCCAAACCTGCTCCTTCAGCTGCGCATGTTGCCATGTAAGTTTGGGTCCTTCTGGAAGTAATGCCAGAATGGAATTAGTTACACAAGGGATTTATTTTGGGTAAATGGCTGTGGTAGGGGGGCAAAGAAAGGGCCAGAAACAGCGAAAGCCTTTAGGTTATTCCACAAGCGCTCATGTGTGAAAGGAGAGGAAGACAGACAGACAGATTGGGTAGGAAGCCCTGTTAGCAGCAATACCTGCCTGAGGAAGTCTCCTGTGGGTTGACCTACAGAGATGCGAAGGTGGTGGTTTAGCAGGCAGATTTTGTCTTCTAGGAGCTGAGGTTACGTCGGTTTTTGCTTCTGGGCATTTACCTTCTTTGCAGTGGGTCCCTTGATGTGAGTGGGACATCTTCATGCTAACTATTCCGCGTTGTAGATGGCCATATGTGTAATGACAGTCGGGTTCCTTTGCAAGCCTGCTCTCCCTCTGGGTTTCTCACTCAGTGAATTATGACATTGTTTCCACGGCTGATTGAAAGTGGGGTCATGGCAATCTTTCCCTCACCACCCTTCAGCTTTGCATCTTTTTGGCTCTGCCTCCTTCTCAAGCTTCTCCTCATTTCTAACACCAATTGCCTAGAGTCTGGCGGTTACTACTTCTCTTGAGTGCTGTTAGCTAATTGGCTTTCCTTTTCTAGGCTTCCGTTCTTACAATCTCTGCTTCTTTTTCCCCCCCCATGCATTAGCTTGCATGCCTTAAAAAAAACCAAACTCTTAAACCATGCCACATTTGTCTTCTGCTTAAAATTCTTTAGTGCCTTACTATTTGCTATATAAAAAAATCAATACTTCTTAGCATGATTATAGTCATCTAGCTAAGCTTCTGTAACAGCATTTACAAGTTGGTATACCTTCACAGTCACACAGTGCGCATGCAGTAAGTGCTCAATAAATGAGGCAATGAATGCATTAGCTAGTCATAGCTTAGTCTCAGCGGCCGCTCTTCAGTGACATACTTGCTCCTCGGGCCACAATGCCTTTGCATTCCTTCAGGACCAGAATAATGTTCTGTATGGAGTACCACGTGACAATCCCTCAGGAAGCTTCATACACCTTTAATGAGTTGCATTAATAGGTAACACAGATTTTATTAACGAC
This sequence comes from Mesocricetus auratus, assembly GCF_017639785.1. Classification (NCBI taxonomy): domain Eukaryota; kingdom Metazoa; phylum Chordata; class Mammalia; order Rodentia; family Cricetidae; genus Mesocricetus; species Mesocricetus auratus. The sequence goes on along the minus strand of NW_024429212.1, from coordinate 13,383,169 downwards.
ATTGCCTCGATATACAAAATGCTTGAATAATTCTGGCTTTATTTAGGAAATGTATCAAACTGTAGTCTCGGAAGACGTATTTGTATACTAATTGGAGTCCTGTAGCACATACAAGAATAAAAAAAAATGAGGCCGATTAGCACATAGCAAGGGTTTAAAAAGTAGCCTGCGTAAATAAATGCAGATCAACAGGTAGGGAACATGGTGGAATTTTCTCAGGGGTTTCAGGAGTCAGTTTCAGGAAAGGACACCAAGATTTTGACACCGCTGAAGCATTCAGAACTGTACCTTTTATGTCGGCCTTTGACCATTTGCTAATCAGAAAATTCTTTAACATTTATTCAAAGAACCTGCAGGTATTTCTCAAAAGCACTCGACACTATTCTTCGAATAGAAGACTCAGTTGAATGGCAGCCTCTTGCACTTAGTGGAGTGCTTTTCACTTTAAACTTTGCTGACAGGTTTTCATGACAGTTCTCAGATGTAAGCTTAAGCTCACTTGTCTGAGGTATTAAATAACTGATGCTTCGCCCCCATGTGTTTTTGTGTTCTACCTCTTTGTCCCTATTGCGGACTTTGCAGGGCATATGGAGCATGTGTATCAGGAAAAATACAGCAATGGTGGCGATGGAGATGGCGGTGGGACTGTGTCGTATTGGCCTTTAGGGATGATTGGGCCATTGGCTCTGAGTCATTGGGGAGAAACCTGGTTCTGGAATGCGGGCAGGTCTTAGCTGACTAGCAATGTCAGTGTCAAACATGATCAGTGAAGTTTTACTCATCCTTATAATATTTTATACAGGTCACATATCACCCTAAATATATACTTTAATTTTTTATTTACGTTTACATGCATATGTGTGTTGCATACATGCCTTTATATACGTAAGAGCATATGTGTGCTTATATGAATGTGTGTGTGTGCACACGTGTGTGTGCATGTGCGGAGGCTAAAGATTCAAGGTTGGTATCAGATACCTTCCTGGATTACTGTCTGCCTTATTCACCGAGGAAAGTTCTCATGCTGAACCTGGAGTTCGCTGACTGATGATATGTGGATAACCAGTTTGCCCTGGGATCCTCTGTCTCTGCTGTTTGAAACTGGGATTGCAGGTGTGCCTCCATGCCTATATCTACATAGCTCCTAGGGAGCCAAACTCAGGTCCTCATACTTGGATAGCAAGCATTTTGCCCTTTGTTATATCTCCCTAGCCTATATAATTTTTTTTTTGGTTTTTAAGACAGGGCTTCTCTGTAGTAGCTTGTGGAGGCTGTCCTGGAACTCACTGTGTAGACCAGGCTGGCCTCGAACTCACAGAGATCCGCCTGCCTCTGCCTCCTAGTCCATTTTTAAAATCACCCTTTTTGATGGACAGACTCATGCTCTTTTAGAGTCTGTAAGCAATCAGTAGTGGTTACAGTTGTTTATTAAACTCTCTTTGAAGGTCTTTAACTTAAGAGTTCAGTTTTCTGTCATCATAGAACATCCATATGTGTTGTCAAATTTTCATGTCCTTGCAGAGGTAGAGTTCTCATCATTAACAAAAAGAAGTGACCAGCTCTGTTTATTCAGAAAGACACAATGACCTCTGTGAGTTCGAGGCCAGCCTGGTCTACAGAGCGAGTTCCAGGACAGCCTCCAAAGCCACAGAGAAACCCTGTATCGAAAAAACCAAAAAAAAAAAAAAAAAAAAAAGAAAGACACAATGAAAAGCCGAAGAAACATTTGCTGTCACCCGCCTGTTAGACAATAGTACTAATGCAATCAACTACCCTTTAAAATACCGTGCAGATTCAGAGACATCAGACTTTACCAGCAAATACGCAGCAGCAAAACTTGGATATCAATGACTGGGACCATCAGAGACTCTGGGGTTTAGTGTGCTGTGCCATCTACTGATCCCTGGTGCCTTAGGTGTCCTGTCAAGGGATTGCTACCTTTACGAGAAGTAGGCAAGGAAGCCCAAGAGGAGAAATCCAGCTAAAGGTCAAGGAAGCAATTAACGTCTCTGCTTTTCCCCTGAAGAATTCCCCCAGCAAATGTTGTCACTGTCACCCCGTCTGTCTCAGCAAACCAAACAAATATAGTGAAATCAACGTTAAAGTTCAAATAAAATTTATTGCCACCATGATTTGGTTCTCGATCGTAAATGATTTAACAATTTAGTAATCAATAATTTAAATGATTACGGATGCTTAGGTGTTGGGGAAGTCCTGTTATTTGCCTGTGCATTTGTCAATAAAGTACTGTCTGGCCAATAGAAAACCTAGATAGGAGGGACTAGGAGTCGAGGAGGATTCTGGGAAGGGGAAACACAAGAGAGTCAACATGTGACGCCATGGGGGTAGGATGCCGGGAACTATTCTCCGGTAAGAAACATACTTAGATTAACAATTACGGGGTAATTACTTAAGGCAGAGCTAGCCAGTAAGAGACAAACAAGGCCAACAGCTTCATAATTAATATAGCCTCCTGTGTGTTTATTTGGGACTCATGCGGATCTAGAACCAGGCTGGCGCGGCAGAGCCCAGGCGACTGGCAGGGGATAAACCAAGGCGGATAGCAAAAGAAAAAGTTTCTCTTAACACTTAGGGAGACTTTCAGTGAAATGTATTGGAAGATACAGCTCTTGATGAGGAATACCCATTGCACATTCTGCTTTCTCTGCATCTCTGAGGGCAATATTTGTGGGAGGAGAGTTGGGGTGGTAGATATTAAGCCGTTATACAGGGTCCCAAAATAATAACATAGAGATACACAATTATAAACAGCAAAGGTATATTATTGGGTGAAATTAAATATATTTCCCCTAAACAACAGGAGTCACAGAGTATATACTACTATGCATTACCAAGTCTTGGAGTTGTACTGTGAAGTTACTATAGAAGTCAAGATATTGTAGTTCATCACTAGTCTTTCTTTTTATCCAGTTATGTCCTTCAAGATATATTTTTAAGTGCTTTAAGTTATTATGTGCTTCATTTAGTGTTGCAAAAAATGGATTGTGGTGGTATTGACTTCAATAAAATTCAGTGAGATGGTGAGGCCCTGATGTATGAAATGTTAAGTTAAATTATGAAGTATTTTAATTCATATATTGTTTCTTCGAGACAGGGTTTCTCTCTGTAGCCCTGTCTGTTCTAGAACTAGTTCTGTGGACTAGGCTGTCCTTGAACTCACGGCACTTCCCTATAATCCCAGCACTCAGAAGGCACCACTGCCCGGTTATTTTTATGTTTTCCTAATTGAGGTTAGGAGTGGTATTGGCATACCACAGTGTTAAGTGTGGAATGTGTGAAGGTCAGAGGACAACTTGGGGGAGTCAGTTCTCTCTTTCTACCATGTGGGTTCTAGAGATTGAATCCAAGTCTTCAGCAAGCTCATTTACATACTCAGTCACCTTGCTGTCCCCATGAAGTAGTTTTAAAGAGTTTACTGGTTTATTTCATCTAAAGTCAACAAGTGTTCAACAGTAGCTTGAATTGAGGAGGGCTGCATTTCCACTAGGTTTCTCCTTTTGCAGGACTTAAATATATATATATGTATATATTTATTTATTTATTATTTTCTGTAAGCATGTAAAATAATGGTTTTCCTTATGACATTTTTTATACATGTACAGAACTGTAACGAGCATTCTTCTCACCAGCCTGGGCCCAGAGCCACGTCAGTCCCAAATGAACATGCAGGATGCTAGGTTAATTTTGAAGCTATTGGCTGTTTTCTATGGTTTCTTATTGACTAGCTCTGATTTAATTACTAACCCATAACTGCTAACCTGAGTATTTCCATGTAGTCTTCTCTTACTGGAGAAAGGGTCCGGACCTCTTATGCCTCTTGCGTCCTACATCGTGACTGACTGTGCCTCTGTCTCCCAGAATCCTCCTCGACTCCTTGTCCCACCTACACCGCTTCCCTATTGGCCAACAGTGCTTTATTCATCAAACAATAAGACAAACACATACGCAGAAGACCTTTCCCCATCACAGAACTCTGCTCATACTCACTTTTCTTGTCTCCCCGCTCCTGACATCCATACAGACCCATGCCTGTCTGTATTTTAAAATTTAGATCCCGTGTGTAAAAGAGAACACACTCAACATTTGCCTTTCTTTCCCATTACCACCAACCCCTTCCTCCTTCCTCAGAGTCCCCTTTCTCATTTTGTGTCTAAAAAATGAGATCTAGACAAATTTTGCTTAAATCTTACATCTAGATTCCTCATGAGGACTATACTACATTTACCTTGTGGGCCTGGCTAATATCACCTGGCAGCTTAAAACCACCACCCTTTTCCTTTACATTTTTCTTTTTCTCTTCTCTTCTTTCTTCTCTTTTTTTCCTCACAGAGACCAGAGAAGATGCTGACGACAAGGAAATGGCCATGGAAAGATACTTTATTCTGACTCTGATGACAACAGTCTCCTGTAAAGCTTTACTTTGTCATGAAATTTGAATTACTGGGGTCAAAGACAGCTATGGTGCTGTTATCTGGTCATGGTATAATTTCTCATAAATGTGCCACACTCAATTACTTTGCAGTTTTTTCATTGTTATATTCAACTTGGAAGGTGGAAACAAGTTGCAAGATTCTACTTAGTGACCTCAGACAATACTAAAATTTAGTTGTTTGGGGGCTGGAGAGATGGCTCAGAGGTTGAGAGCACTGACTGCTCTTCCAGAGGTCCTGAGTTCAATTCCCAGCACCCACATGGTGGCTCATAACCATGTGTAATGAGATCTGGTGCCCCCTTCTGGCCTGCAGGGATACATACAGACAGAATACTGTATATGTAATAAGTAAATATTTTAAAAAATTAGTTGTTACTTCTGCTTTCCAGTGTATCATGACCTGGGCTTATATATAACTCCTTAATGATTTAGAACAAACTTCATCAAGAAACTATCAATGTTAACATCTCTTTACCAGTTTCTTTCCAGAAGTTTCTGTGGAAGCAGTTTTAAATCTTCGTGTGGAATGTAAACTTACAATCTTATGTTGGGGGGGACACCTTAATCACCTTGCTAAAGAGTATGTGTGGAATGCGAGGCATAAGCAGTCTGTTATTTCTGATTTTGAGGTACTGAAATTTTAGCACTGTTTCTATGTGCCAAGTGGCTCCAGACCCCTTTATGGTTTTAAAGCAGCCCCATGCTTTTATGAGCATGCCTCCCGCTACAACACAGAAGGGGTATCAGAAATTATACGAAGCTCACACCGCTGCTTTGAATTTTAAGGGTTCGTCCTTGGATTTCTCTTCTTGTTTATATTCTTATTTTATGCCCTCAGTTCCTTCACCAGCATCTTTCCCGGTGGAACAGGAAACTCTCCCTCTGTGAGTTTGGCTGCCATGGTTCAGCTCGGTCTTTGTTGTTCTTGTCTATTTCACCGTTTTCCTTTGGGCTGCCTTCTCTGAAGTTCGCTACCTCAATCTATCTCAATTTTGTCCATCTTCAGAAGTGCACACCTATGGCTTTAGAATCTCGAGAGAGAGGAATTGAAGATTAGAAATTTACAGCTTCCCAAGAGCTGGAGAGATACAGGAGGAGCCTGCCAGCCCCTCCCAACAGGAAAGTAAAAAGTTGCTCTGTCTGTCTGTGCTTAGGTCAGGGACTTTATTCACAGCTACTAAAGGCCTGGTCAAGAAGTGGAGTCCTTTCTTGGTAACCACAAAACACAGCCGTCCAGTAAAAGAACTGACCGAGAGGAGTATCTCCGAATACAAAAGAAGAATAAAGGGAAGGTATGAAGGAAACCATCAAGAGAGTGTGTCTTTCCCCTGGCCTCGCCAGGTAACACAAAGTCAGTACCCTTTGAGCTCTGCACTGCAGGAGGTGGTTCCCCAGGCAGTGATAATTCCAATGGTGCTAATTAGTGGGTTCGGGGTCATTTCTCCTCCTAGATTTGCTTATCCGGATTGCACTGATGAGATCTAGGATCTTGTTATGTAGTACTTGTCCTACTTAGCCTTCTGTTGCTATGATAAATATCATGGCCAAAAACAATTTGGTGAGGAAAGGGTTTATTTCATCTACGACTCTCAGGACCCATTTCATCACCAAGGGAAGTAAAGGCAGGAATTCAAGGCAGGAACCTGGAGTCAGGAGCTGATGAGAGGCCATGGGGGTGTGCTGCATACTTGTTTGCTCCTCACGGCTTGCTTGGCCTGTTTCTTATATACCCAAAGACTTACCTGCAGTAATCTGAAGTCTCCCGCTTTATCATTAATCAAGAAAATGCTCCCCCAGGCTTGCCCATCGGACAGCTTGATGGAAACATTCGCATCAAGTTGACAGAAAATTAGCTGGCACAGCATGAGTAGTTTGTTGCTAATCTATGTTTGAAAGTATGTAGAAGCTCGCTCACGATTCTTTCTGGAAAGTAACTGTCTAGCTTTGGATAATTGCAGTGAGGTGCCAAGTATTTTGAGTTTGTCTTTATTATGGTCCTGTTTCACCTAGATTTTAAATAAATAGATGGGGAACAACACTGATGGACTGGACAAAACAAACAGGCAAACAAAAAATGCAGAGGGTTAAAAGGATATACAAAGTACCATGAGATTCTCTCTCTCTCTCTCTCTCTCTCTCTCTCTCTCTCTCTCTCTCTCTCTCTCTCTCTCTCTCTCTGTCTCTCTCTCTCTCTGTCTCTCTCTCTCTCTCTCTCTGTCTCTCCTCTCTCTCTCTCTCTGTCTCTCTCTCTGTCTCTCTCTCTCTCTCTCTCCTCTCTCTCTCTCTGTCTCTCTCTCTGTCTCTCTCTCTCTCTGTCTGTCTCTCTCTCTCTCTCTCTGTGTGTGTGTGTGTGTGTGTGTGTGTGGTTTGCCTCGTGTTAAAGAGCTATCCTGGAGAGTAACATTAAATGGGAACTTCCTCAGGTCAGGTCTTCCAATTATTTCTACTACATCTTGGTAGCAGATGTTGTCTATACACATCCGTTTCTGGAGGAGCTCCTCATGACCTTTGACCGTCTCTGCAGAGAAATTACCATTATCTGGGCCATCAGAGTTAGGCTGGAGAAAGAAAATAAATTTGAAGATAGATTTAAATGACTGTTTGACCTGGAGGAAATTTCTAGTTTCCCTAGCCTGAATATTAAGTTGTACAAAGCTGTGAAGAAAAATCAGAGAACTATGTAGTATAATATATGATGTTTGTGAATTAAGACATGGGAGTACCAGGTCGTTTACAATAATATATCATTGTTTTAAGACACACACACACACACACACACACCACTGTGAGAATAAAAGACAACTCTCTAAACTTACCTTATCTCAGGCAAGGACTTTTATACCTGCACACTAAATGCATCTGAAGGATTAGGGTAATTTGTTACCAAATCTGCCTATTCATCACTTTAATTTTGTGGCAATATAAACTTTCATCACCACCACAGCAAACCATCATCAAACATGATAAATCCCAATAATAATATCTCTAACTGAATACTATTAATTTTTGTTCATTTTGAAAGTGTAGCCTTCATTGTTGTTAATTCTTTTAAATATAGGTGTAAATGATTGTATCTTTAGAAATAAGCAGACGAACTGTAGTAGGATTTGCAGATAAATCTGAAAAGGCAGATGTATGATGTAACAGTCAGTGCTAGATGTCTGTGGTTACTTCTAGTACCATTTTAGAGGTATCTCTCCCTATAGGCTTATCTTTTCTGCTTAGGAGTTTAGACCTCCAGCATAACTATGGAATCAACCAAGAATGTGGATGTAAAGTTATGGGCAAAAACATTTCCCTCTAATAGATTTTTTAAAGAAGTGTGAAAACAACATAAGAAAAACCGAGATTTGGATCCATTATTTATTATTATCATTATTATTATTTATTGCTTTTTTAAATTTTCAACCTTTTATTTGTGTGTGGGGTGTGTGTCATAGGTTCTTTTTTATATTTTTTTATTTTTAAATTTAAATTTAAATTAGAAACAAGGTTGCTTCACATGTCAATTCCAGGTCCCTCTCCATTTCCCTCCCCTCCTCCTGTACCCTCCCACCAGCCCTCCCAATATCCCCTCATTTCCCCCAGGGAGGGTGAGGCCCTCTATGGGGGTGTCCATAGTCTGTCATTTCATCCAGGGCAGGGCCTAGACCCTCCCCCAAGAGTCCAGAGTGAGAGTGCACCTCACATTGTTGGATGGGAGTCCAAAGTCCATTTGTATACCTGGAATAAATACTGATCTACTACCCAAGGCTCAATAGATTACCTAGGCCTCCTCACTGACACCCCCATTCAGGGGGTTTTGATCAGTCCCACGCTGGATTCCCAGGTATCAGTCTGGGATTCAAAAGCTAACCCTTGTCAGGTCAGCTGTTTCTGGGGGTTAAACCAGCCCAGTATTAATGCCTTTGGTCATCAGTCCTCTCTCTCTGTCACTGGATTTCTTGAATTCATCTCAGTGCCTAGCCATGGGAGGCTGACTCTTCTTCCATCAACCACTGAATGAAGGTTCTGTTTCCCAGACTCTCTGGCCATGGGATTGTAGACTGGCACTCCCCAGATCTATGTCTAAAATCCATATATGAGAGAGTACATGCCATGTTTCTCTTTTTGTGACTGGGTTACCTCGCTCAGGATGCTTTCTTCTAGTGCCATCCATTTGCGTGCAAATTTCAGGATTTCATTGATTTTTTCTGCTGAATAGTATTCCATTGTGTAAATGTACCACATTTTCTCTACCCACTCTTCAGTTGGGGGGCATCTAGGTTGCTTCCAAGTTCTGGCTATTACAAATAATGCTGCTATGAACATAGTGGAACAGACATCCTTGTTGTATGAATTTGCACTTTTTGGATATATTCCTAAGAGTGGAGTTGCTGGGTCTTGTGGTAGGTTTATTCCCATTTTTCTGAGGAATCTCCATACTTATTTCCAAAGTGGCTGTACAAGTTGGCACTCCCACCAGCAGTGGAGAAGTGTTCCCCTTTCATCACAACCTCTCCAGCATAAATTGTCATTGGTGTTTTTGATTTTAGCCATTCTGACAGGAGTAAGATGGTATCTCAGAGTTGTTTTGATTTGCATTTCCCCGATGGCTAAGGATGTTGAGCACTTTCTCAAGTGCCTCTCAGCCATTTTAGACTCCTCTATTGAGAATTCTCTATTTAGTTCTGTAGCCCACTTTTTAATTGGATCCTTTGGTGTTTTGGAGACTTGCTTTTTGAGTTCTTTGTAAATTTTGAAGATCAACCCTCTGTCAGATGTGGGGTTAGTGAATATTTTTTCTCATTCTGTGGGCTGCCATTTTGTCTTGCTGACTGTGTCCTTTGCCTTACAGAAGCTTCTCAGTTTCAGGAGGTCCCATTTATTAATAGTTGATCTCCCTGTCTGTGCTACTGGTGTTATGTTCAGGAAGCTGTCTCCTGTACCAATTCATTTAAGGATACCACCCACTTTCTCTTCTAAGAGGTTTAGTGTGGCTGAATATATGTTGAGGTCTTTGATCCATTTGGACTTAAATTTTGTGCAAGGCAATAGACATGGATCTATCTGCAGTCTTCTACATGCCAGCCTCCAGTTATGCCAGTACCATTTGTTAAAGATGCTTTCTTTTTTCCATTGTATATTTTTAGCTTCTCTGTCGAAGATCAGATGTTCATACATGTGTGGGTTCAATTCGATTCCATTGGTCTACCTGTCTATTTTTGTGCCAATACCAAACTGTTTTCAGGACTACAGCTCTATAATAGAGCTTGAGGTTGGGGATGGTGATGCCTCCAGATGTTGCTATGTTGAGTAAGGTTGTTTTGCCTATCCTCAGTATTTTGTTTTTCCTTACAAAATTGATTATTGTTCTTTCAAGGTCTGTGAAGAATTGTGCTGGTATTTTAATGGGGATTGAATTGAATCTGTAGATTGCTTTTGGCAGGATTGCCATTTTTACTACATTGATCCTACCTATCCAAGAGCATGGGAGATCTTTCCATTTTCTGAGGGCTTCTTTAATTTCTTTCTTTAAAGACCCAAAGTTCTTGGGATACAGATATTTCACTTGTTTGGTTAGCATTACCCCAATGTATTTTATGTTGTTTGTGGCAATTGTAAAGGGTGATGTTTCTCTGATTTCTTTCTCAGCCCTTTTATCATCTGTATATAGTAGGGCTACTGATTTTCTTGAGTTGATCTTGTAGCCTGCCACTTTGCTGAAGGTGTTAATCAGCTGTAAGAGTGCCCTGGTAGAGTTCTTTGGGTCATTTATGTAAACTATCATATCATCTGCAAATGGTGAAAGTTTGACCTCTTCCTTTCCAATTTTGTATCCCCTTGATCTCCTTTGTTGTCGTATGGCTCTGGCTAGAACTTCAAGTACAATATTGAGAGAGTGAACAGCCTTGTCTTGTTCCTGATTTAGAGGAATTGCGTTGAGTTTCTGTCCATTTAGTTTGATGTTGGCTGTTGGTTTGCTGTATATAGCTTTTTATTATGTTTAGTTATATTCCTGTTATCCCAGATCTCTCCAAGACCTTTATCATGAAGGGGTGTTGGATTTTGTCAAAGGCTTTTTCAGCATCTAGTGAGATGATCATGTGATTTTTGTTTTTCAGCTTGTTTATATGGTGGATTACATTGATGGATTTTCGTATGTTGAACCATCCCTGCATCCCTGGGATGAAACCTACTTGATCGTGGTGAAAATGATTGTTTTGGTGTGTTCTTGGATCTGATTTGCCAGTATTTTATTGAGTATTTTTGCATTAATGTTCATGAGGGATATTAGTCTGAAGTTCTCTTTCTTAGTTGCGTTTTTGTGTGGATTGGGTATCAAGGTTATTGAAGCCTCGTAGAAAGAGTTTGGCAAAGACCCTTCTGCTTCTATTGCGTGGAATACTTTGAGAATTGGTATAAGCTGTTCTTTGAATTTCTGGTAGAATTCTGCACTAAGGCCATCTGGACTTGGGCTTTTTTTGGTCGGGAGACTTTTGATGACTGCTTCTATTTTCATAGGGGTTATAGGTCTATTTAAATTGCTTATCTATTCTTGATTTAATTTTGGCAAGTGATAGCTATCCAGGAAGTCATCCATTTCTTTTAAATTTTCGAATTTTGTGGAGTACAGGTTTTCAAAGTATGACCTGATGATTCTCTGAATTTCCTCAGAGTCCGTTGTTATGTTCCCCTTTTCATTTCTGATTTTGGTAATTCGCATGTTCACATTCTGCTGTTTGGTAAGTTTGGACAAAGGTTTGTCTATCTTGTTGATTTTCTCAAAGGACCAACTCTTCGTTGCATTGATTCTTTGTATTGTTTTCCTATTTTCTACTTTATTGAGTTCAGCTCTCAGTTTGATTATTTCCTGGCGTCTACTCCTCCTGGGGGAGTTTGCTTCTTTGTGTTCTAGAGCTTTCAGCTGTGCTGTTAATTCTCTAGTATAACTATTCTCCAGTTTCTTCATGTGGGCACTTAGTGCTATGAACTTGCTCCGTAGCACTGCTTTCAAAGTGTCCCATATGTTTGGGTATGTTGTATCTTCATTCTCATTGAATTCTAGGAAGTATTTAATTTCTTTTTTGACCCAGGAATGGTGCAGATGTGCATTATTCAATTTCCATGAATTTCAAGGGTTTCTGCAGTTTGTGTTGTTGTTGAATTCTAATTTTAATGCATGGTGGTCTGATAAGATGCCTGGAGTTATTCCAATTTTTTTGTAGCTGCTGAGGTTTGATATGTTGCCAAGTATGTGGTCAATTTTTGAGAAGGTTCCATGTGGTGGTGAGAAGAAGGCATATTCTTTTTTATGTGGATGGAATGTTTTATAAATGTCTGTTAATCCCAATTGGGTCATTACTTCTATTAGACCCTTTGCTTCTTTGTTGAGTTTCTGTCTGGTATTCCTGTCTAGTGGTGAGAGTGGGTTGCTGGAGTCTCCCACTATAAGTGTGTGGGGCTTTATAGTTTTAGTAATGTTTCTTTTATGAACATGGATGCCTTTGTATTTGGGGCATAGATGCTCAGAATTGAACTTCATCTTGGTGGATTTCGCCTGTGATGAGTATGTAATGATCTCCTTCATTTCTCTTGATTGATTTTATTTTAAAGTCTAATTTGTTAGATATTAGGATTGCTACCCCTGCTTGTTTTTTGGGTCCATTTGATTGGAAAATTTTTCCCAACCTTTAACTCTCAGGTAATGTCTGTCTTTGAGGGTGAAGGTTGTTTCTTGTATGCAGCAGAAGGATGGGTTCTCTCTTCAAATCCATTCTGTTAGCCTGTGTCTTTTTATGGGTGAGTTAAGGCCATTAATACTGAGGGATATTAATGACCATTGATTGCTCATTCTTCTTTGATTTGGAATGGTTGTTGCTGGTGGAATTATGTGTGGAATTCCACCCCTTTTTTCTTTTGGCTGTTGGTAAAGTGGGATTATCCAATGCCTATGTTTTTCTGGTTGTAGTTAACTTCCTTGGGTTGGAGTTTTTGTTCCAGAACTTTCTGTAGGCCTGGGTTAGTGGATATGTATTGCTTGAGTCTAGTTTTGTCATGGAATATCTTATTTTCTCCATCTATAGTGATTGAGAGCTTTGCAGGGTATAGTAGTCTGGGCTGGCATCCATGGTCTCTTAGTGTAGGTAGAATATCTATCCAGGACCTTCTGGCTTTCAGAGTTTTCATGGAGAAGTCAGGTGTAATTCTGATAGGTTTGCCTTTATATGTTACTTGGCCTTTTTCCATAGCTGCTCTTAAGATTATTTCTTTCTTCTGTATATTTGGGGTCTTGATTATTATGTGGTGAGGGGACCTTTTTTTGTGATCCACTCTATTTGGTGTTCTGTAAGCTTCTTGTACCTTCATTGGCATGTCTTTCTTTAGGTTGGGAAAGTTTTCTTCTATGATTTTGTTGAATATGTTTTCTGCCCTTTGAAGTGGTTTTCTTCACCTTCTTCTATACCTATTATTCTTAGGTTTGGTCTTTTCATGGTGTCTCAAAATTTTTAGATGTTTTGTGTTAAGGATTTTCTGGACTTAAGATTTTCTTTGGTTGATGAATCCATTTCTCCTAGTGTATCTTCAACACCTAAGATTCTCTCTTCCCTCTCTTGTATTCTGTTGGTTATGCTTGTATCTGTAGTACTTGACCATTTGCCCAGCTTTTCTATTTCCAGCCTTTCTTCATATTGTGCTTTTTTATTTTCTCTATTTCATTTTTCAACCCTTGCACTGTTTGAATTGTTTCTTGCAATTTTCGGTTTATCTTTTCGTCCATTTGTTGCATTTTATGAATTTTTTGGTTTGTTCTTTCTTCCATTTCTTGCATTTCTTGGTTTGTTTTTTCTTCCATTTCTTGCATTTTTCGGTTTGTTTTCTTCCATTTCTTGCATTTTTTGGCTTGTTTCTTCCATTTCTTTGGTTTGTTTTTTTCTTCCATTTCTTGCATTTTTCGGTTTGTTTTCTTCCATTTCTTGCATTTTTTGGCTTGCTTTTTCTTCCATTTCTTTGAGGGATTTTCCTATATCCTCTTTTAGGGCCTCTATCATTTTCATGAAATTGTTTTTAAGGTCATGCTCTTCTGTTTCATTTGCATTGGAATGTTAGAGTCTTGCTGGTGTGGAGTCTCTAGAATCTGGAGGTGTCATATTTGTTTTTCTGTTTCTGAGTGTGTTTTTGTATTGTCTTTTCCCCATATCTTCTTCTAGTGGGTGCAGAAAGAGCCCCTTACTGGTCTGGTGGTTAGGGGACCAGAGTTCCCTTTTGGTGGGTGCAAGCAAGTCCAATACTCTGGTAGTTCTTCTATTCCTCGTCCTAGTCCTGGTCTCGTGGGTGGAGAAGAAGCCCAGGAATCTGGGGTGCATAGTCTCCCACCTGGTCCCCTGGTCCCTTTGGTGGAAGAGAAGACCTGGGATCTTGGGTGTGTGGCTCCCTCTGGGACAGGAAGCTCTGTGACAGTACCCAGGCAATCCCCAGGCACTGGAATGCAGGCCTGGATGCAGGGCCTGCTTTACCTGGTCCCTCTGGACCCGCTGGTCCTCTGGTCTCGTCCATGGACGAGAAGACCTGGGATCTGGGGTGCTTGGCTCCCGCAGGGATGGGAGGCTCTGTGGCACTGAAAGGCACGCCAGGGGTATTTATTGCTTTTTTAAGCCAAGAAAATTCATTTGTTTCACAGAAATGGTAACACTTACAATAACTTTGGGTTGGAAAGAACATGTAAAGGTTTAAGTTTCTAATCTCAAGCAGATATATAGATGATTTTAAAGTTTTAGTGTCTTCCAGCAAACACAGAGAGACCTAGATATTTGAAATCCTTTTGTATTTTTCCTTGTGACCCTTAGTGATTGGAATAAAGTTTAAGGTCACTAAAATCAGTGCAGTGAGAGTAAAGAATTAGTCCTTTGTGCCGTGTGACTGCCTGGACTGTGTTGGTTGGCAACATACTACCATCCCCTCAGCTAGGCTTTCATGTGCCCTTGGCAGCTCTGGCATCTTGGCTGAACATCATTGCGGTCAAAACACATCTGGGATTATCTCCTGGGCCGTGACCGCTAAGTTAGGGTGCAGATATACTGCCGTGTAACTCCTCAATGCTTAGGGTTTCTTATGACTACTCCTCAACAGTTTTCTGTTTACACGGTATTCGTCCTTCTCATGTTTATTTAATATTTGGCCTGCAGGGGACAGTAATATCATTATTCTGACATCACACATAAGAATGAAGGGTCAGGCTGCACAGCTTGGGGGGGTGAAATATGGGGACAGTTAAACCAAGGTCTGTTTGAGCATAGAATCTGTACTTGAAACTCCAGTGCTGTCTATACGCGCTGAGCGAAGTAATGTTCAAACACTATTTTGCGCAATTAAAGCCAGTTCTTCTAAAGGAAATACTCAGAAAGAATAACAAATACATGAGAATAATAGGACCGGTTCTTCTTCTTTTTTTTTTTTTTTTACATTCTTCCCAGTTTTTTTAATTTTCTACCCAGGGAAGGCTGGGGTGGGATAGGTGCCTGAGCACCGCTGGAAGGGGTGAAGGTTGTGCCCTAGGCGGGAAGCACGGTGATGTAGACACAGAGGCATGCCAGTCCACTTGAAGAAGCGTCAAATGGTGTGTCAGGGGGACAGGCGGCATGGTTGGTGCCGTTTGAGTCGGAGAGGTACTGGGGTCCCGCACTATGGGTTATACTCCCCAGAGACAGGTTCTGGGAGGAGAGATTATGGTGTGTGGCGGTTGGTTGGTCTGGGATGCTGTTGGTTAGATTGTGCAGTCGCTGGTGAGGCTATGCTGTTGCCATGGAGAAGTAAAGAAAGGGATACAGGCCAGAAGCAGTGCAGGCCCCGCCTCAGATGACCTACTCAGTGCTAGACTTTGCACAGCCTTTTTCAGGATGGCTCTGACAGGCGCGAGGCATCCGGGGATGCACGCACTCCTCCAGCTGTCCTGGGACAGCTGGGTTGCAGATGGTGGTGGTTTTGAGCTGTCTGCCTGCAGCCTTCACAGCTGCCTGGTGGTCAAGTAACTTTGGACTTATCTGAGCGGCGCATCACTGTGTGTAACACAAGCATTTCAGGCTCCTGAGAGAATTCCGGCCCTTTTTCTTTTGTTGAAACGGAGACTCACTTGATGGCTCTAACAAGGGGGAGTGGGATAATGCTATTATTGCCTGTAAGGACTGCTTCGCCTGGTGTTCTGGTGTCAGAGCCAAGACACGAGCTGGGAGCTGTGGCAGCCACGAAAGCCCAGGGCAGCCAGAAATCTACACAGGGAGAGGAAGACAGGCCAGCTGTAGCTGTGCTTGGAACCGGGAGGCATCAGGACACCCAACCAGGTAGCGAGTAATCAGGTAGCGAGTAACGTGAGTTAGAAAGTCAGGGCTGACTCTGAAATATCCCCATGAGCTGTGGGGACACAAACTTGCTCTCTGTTCCATGATGGCTGTGAAGCGCCCTCACAGAGCAAGGGAAAGCAAGAGGACTGGTTAGGCCTTTTATCCTTTCCATAGCAACGATAGAGCCTAACCGAGTCCTGAGAGGCTCACTGGCGCCAGCGGTCAAACACAGACACGTTTTCAGGGTTTTCTTCTTGAGCTCGTGCTTCCTCCCGCAGTTGTAGTAAAGATGTGGACTCTGAAAAAACGGGAATTTAATGCCCCAGGCTCTGTCTCTGGAGCTGCAAATTCCTGGGAGTTATCTCAGAAGACTCTTGAGGTCTGAATACCACAGGCCAGGCAGCAGTGTTATTGGTGTAATAAGTGGAAGGAAAAAAACCCCCACAAAACAAACCAAACGAAACCAGAACTCACCCCGACTTTTTGTTAAAAAAGTGTTTGAATATCACTGGGAAGTTATTTTTGAGTAGAGCAGATAAAGTCCTTTCCAAGACGGCTGGGACCAAACCAGCCATATGGTTCGTTAAAGTTCTCCGTTGTCTTGTGTCACCCTGTGAAACACAACCGTCCTGTACCCATTGTCTTATTCCGTTTATAGCTGTCGCCTGGGAGCTCTAAGGCCGCCCCCGCACTCGATGTTCCTCTTCTGCCCATCACCCTCTGTGTCTTCTCATATTTTTTTTTCTTCAGCTTCTCCATGCTTTTCTAGGTTTCACTTTAAAGTAATTCACTTTCAAAACACGCAATCCGAGGGGGCCTTTTCTATCACACAGTTCCCCCTTTAAAACTGGGTGGGCATCAATGCGTTGTCTTCAGTCTAGATGACTCACATTGTGAAGGTTTCCCCCTTTGCATCAGGCTTTTGGACCAGCGAGACTACATTTTTAAAAACCTTGATCCAGTTTTTGCAGTAGCCCTAGATTTCCAACTGCATGGAGTACTGGCTGTCAAGGTTCTTCATACAGGGATCGGAGAATAACGAATGCCTCAGAGACGTCAGGTCAACCTGTAAGAAATGTCCCTCCACATCTTAAAATTACACACCAACAATCGTGAAGGTGGCTTCCCAGACATTACCAGCCGACAACTTTACATACTACATGAGAATGTGGTCTTAGAATTTAGTGATACCTATTCTTTATACTTACTTTTTAAAAAACTAGAATATTCAAAAGGTTTTCATCTAAATTCATGTTATATTTCCTTTTATTTTGGGAGATTACAAATATATGGCACTGAGTAACCTAACACTTTCAGCAAATGGGGTGAATTCATTATTTTGGAAGAAAAAATGCTGAGGAAATATCAAAGAGTAGAACACCTTTTTCTTTAAGTTACAGGAAGATGGAGGGCATCCTGTGAGAATTTCCTGGTTCCAGAGACCGTATCTAACTGGCTTTAAGCAGTTCCCTTTACGTATAAGCAGGTGATTTCCAAATATTCTTTGGAAGTGAAACATACCCACCGTGTGTGGTTTTTATACAAGAGATTTGCATGTGCTAGCTTTGCAAACAAACCAGGAGCCCTGGGTTCTCAGTAGAAGAGAATGAAAGACAGGCCACTTTAAGCAAATCAGACAAGCGAGCATATTGGTAAGGTTAAGAAAGTTCATATAACAGGAGATGAGCATTGTCCAGTCTGTACATTTTTAGAAAAATTATGTTGTGGGATGATTGTACACTGTGTGAAGATGTATTTCTCTGATTGTTGTATTAAAAATCCGAATGGCCAATAGCTAGGCAGGAGGTATGGGTGGGATTTCCAGGGAGAGAGAGGAGGGGGGGTGGAAATCTAAGTGTGTGAGAGACACCAAGGAGAGGCAGAGGGAGTTGGACAGACATAATGGAAGACAGGTAAAAGGCCTCATGGTAAATTGTAGATTAATAGAAGCAGGTCAATTTAAGTTGTAAGAACTAGTGGGACAAGCCGAAGCCAAGGCTGAGCTTTCATAATTAATAACATAATTAATAATAAGTCGCCAGCCATGTCATTATTTGCAGGCTGGTGGTCCAATGTCAGTCTGACAAGAAAGCTTGCTACAAAATTATAAGACAGTCATAGGGAATAAAGTCATAGTGAGAGCAGGTAAATATATCTGAAGACGTGTGCAGAAGACGCAAGCGAAAGAAATTTAAAAACCACAGGCGTGTGTGTGTGTGTGTGTGTGTGTGTGTGTGTGTGTGTGTGTGTGTGTGCCCTCAGTTCTTTTCCATTTGCTTTTCAAATCTTGGAAGTGGTTTACACATGAGTGCCACACCCAGGTTTAGCATTCGAGTTTGTACTGTGAAGCTAAGCTTAGGGTATGGCCTGCAAGCCCAGTGTCAGCATCTGCTCTGTTTCTAAGCCTCACATTAAAGCAAGGAGTGTTCTGTGAAGTGATATGGCAGTATTGATGGGACAGGGTATACTAGGTAGCCTTAGGACTGATTCCTTCACAAGTCATTTTAGCTCCATCATTAAGATCTGCACTTCAGTTTTCACTTGGACGGTGTGTGGCTATGTAGCATTTAGATTGACAAGCATTTGCAACTGACTGCTTGCTCTAGTGAACTAACATGACCTCTGTCATAAACATGTTTTCTTTTTTGGGGGGTGGTATATTCAAAGGCAAGTTCTTGTCCCCCCCACTGTGGTTCTTCTTCCATAAGGAAAATGAAAATCAAAACCACTTTGAGATTTCATCTTGCCGTCCTTGGGATGGCTAAGACAAATACAACAAGTGACCCCCTCCCCCCGTGCTGGTGAGGATGTGGAATAAGACGGCTGCTCATCCATTCCTTGTAGGACTGCAAGCTTGTACAGCCACCGTGGAAATCAGTGTGACAGTTCCTCAGGAAGGAGGGAATCAATCTATCTGAAGGTTCAGCTGTACCACTCTTTGGTGTATACGCAAAAGAAGCTTCTTTCTACCACAGAGACACTCGCTCAGCATGTTTGTTGCTGCTCTATTCATAATAGCCAGAAGTTGAAAACAACCTAGTTGGTTCTTAAAAGATGAGGAGATACAGAAAACACAGTATGTTTACACAGTGCACTATTACTCAGCTATTAAAAAATTAAATCATGAAAATCAGGTAAATGCCTGGAACTAGAAAGAAAAAAATCCCAAGTGAGATAACCCAGACTCAGAATGACAAGTATGCTATGGACCAACTTATATGTGGATATTAGTTGTTAAGTCAATGTTAAGAAAAGCCACAACTATAACAGACCCACAGAGGTTAGAGTAAGGGATTGGGGTGGGGCACAGATAGATCTCCCTAGGGAAAGGAACTAGAACAGATAGTTATGAATGGATGATGGGGGCTCAGAACAGAAAGATCAAGAGGGGGTGAGCAGAGGGGCATGGGGGAGGGGTATGGGGAAAGACAGGTGAAATTAAGGGTCATTGAATGGTATGGACACTGTGGTAGTTTGAATAAGAATAGTCCCAAAGGCTCACAGGGAGTGGCACTTATTAGGATGTGTGACCTTGCTGGAGTAGGTGTGGCTTTGTTGGAGGAAGCGTCACTGGGGGCAGTCTTTGAGGTCTCAGAAGCACAAGCCAGGCCTAATGTGTCTCAGTTTTTTCCTGCTGCCTGTGGATCAAGATGTGGAACTCTCAGTTCCTTCTCCAGCACTAAGTCTACCAACGTTGTCACCATGCTTCCTGCCATGATGATAATGGACTAAACCTCTGAGCTATAAACCAGCCCCAACTAAACATATTCTTTAAACGAGTTGCCATGGTCATGATGTCTTTTCACAACAATAAAACCTTAACTAAGATAGAAACCAAAAACAGTAGAAGCTTCTTAAGATTATACGCATTCGAAGGAGATCTAAATGAAATTGCCAAATAATGCAGGAGACAGAGCCCTAGCTAGACATCTCTTGTCACCAAGTGAAACTTCCAGTACTGGGAATGGGTTACATCTAGTTGAGTTGTTGGCCATAGGGACCCTACAGGAATCCCCAGACACCCCAGGCTGTTGCCAAGACTATAGGTTGCTCTCCACAAACTCTCGATAAGACTCTATTGCTGAAAACAACACCTACATAACTCATTGAAGATGGAAAAGTTGAGCTGGTGTCTACAAAACTCCTCTGCCTCTACATGTTAGTGTCTTTGGCACAGCAAGGTATTCTGCATGGCGCCAAAGGAGAAATGTAAATACAACCCAGCCACAAACCCTTTGATCTACAAAGGATCTGGTGTCCTGTCTGTAAGATAGATTTGTACATTGGTGATGCAAAGTCTGTGGGAGTAAACAATCAATATCTGATTTGAATTAGGGCCCGCCCACTGTGTGAAGTGAAACCTATACTTGATAATGCTTGGGTGACCAAGAACACAGGCTCAGATAACTCAGGGACTTAGGGTAAAACCAAATGCTACTATTCTACTAAAGGAACACATCAATAAAATCATCCACAGAAACATTTTTCTATACTCAGTGCCTGGCTCAGCTGCCACCAGAAACGTTTCCTCCTGCAGCAGATGGGAACAAATTCGGGGATCCACGGCCAGATGATACACAGAGAGTGAGAGATCTTGGAACACTCATCCCCAAGTCTCCATCAAATCCCTCTCCTCACGGCTCAGGGAGCCCCGTGGAAGAAGAGGCAGAAAAATTATAACAGCCTCGGCTAACAGAGCACACCAAGGAAACAAAGCCCTACAACTCACAGAGACTGCGGCGTGCCCAGGGCTGGAAGAAGTGAGCACGTGACTCCATTCCTAACCCAGAAGCTACCTTCAATTCATAACAGCTTGTAAATGAATCATTAGTTTTCTCCAAGGGAGTCTCACTGAGGGAAGAAACAACTATTAAGTGTGGGCTGCATGCCCAGCAGTAGATGTCCAACAGGAAGGAAACTCAACATCATCTTTGGAAGTTCTTTGTCTTATGATGTAGTATCAGGGCTTTAAAATTAATTTTAAATATTATTTCTTATTTTGTGGTGATACATTATCTATGATTTATTAAACCTTTCCTGAGGATTCAGAGAGCAAAGACAGCCACAAGTCACAGAAGCCAGGCACACACCTTTAATCCCAGGACTCAGGATTAAGAGGTAGACGGATCTCTGTTAGTTCAAGGCCACACTGACTACATGAAATTGATCCAGTGCTAAAAGAAACAGCTCACACAAAGATGATCCCAGCACTTGGTATCACATGCCTTCAATCCCAGCACTAGAGAGGCACAAAAGACAGGAGCAGGGTCTTCTGGAGGCTCAGTCTCAGGATTCCTCAGCCACGCTGAGAAGCAGCAGTCTGAGGTTTGTCAGAAAGTTTGCGGATCAGCCCTTTGAGCCTGAGGAAGAGGCAAGAGTTAGTGGCCCGCTGCTTTGCTTTTCTGATCTTTAGCTTGAAGCTTGGATCCAAATATCAGTCTCTGGGTCTTTTATTTATCGTGATACAATTTTTTTACTTAATTTATTTTTAATTTTTAAATTTTATTTATTTTTTTCTTCATTTTCACCCTGTAGGTCCTTTGTGAATATACTATGGCTTTCAGTTCAGCATTTTTTTATGTGATTTCTGAGTTTACAAACAAGAGGGTCTCTTTATCTATATGTATTTCTTGTGCCTTTTTTAGGACTCTTTTACTTTGCTTGCTTTTTTTGTCCTATTCCAATGGGTTAGTTTTTGTTCTATCTTATTATTATTTATTATTTTATTATTATCCCTGTTTGTTTTTTAATAGCAGAAGTAGGGTAGATCTGGAGGGGGAGAACAGGGGAGGAATACGGAGATATATTACGTGAAAAATTAATCTATTTTCAATAAAAGGGAAAAAGGAAACACAACAAAACAAAAAAACATGAGTAACGCTTCTACCTACTGCCATTTGGGATAAAAGTACAGTTTGCTACTAGTAAATTATTTTTTTTAATATTTATTTATTTATCACATATACAGTGTTCTGCCCACATGCCAGAAGAGGGCACCAGATTGAATTGTAGATGGTTGTGAGCCACCATGTGGTTGCTGGGAATTGAACTCAGGACCCCTGGAAGAGCAGTCTGTGCTCTTAACCCCTGAGCCATCTCTCCAGCCCCAACTACTAGTAAATTATTAACATTTTTTTCAACCGAAGATTCCCTTCGTATCTCTGTGACTAATAGGTAGTTTATTTAAGAATTAGAAGGATGTTAGATAGGATTTTACATTGGAGAGAGGAGCTGAGAAAAAATTTCATGGGTTATCTCTGGGATGAGTGAGCAAAGACTAAGAGCTTCTGAGAACAGGCTGCATTCCATTAAAAAAATAAGTAATTCAAAGAGACTTAAGGCTAGTATAATGCCAAATAATAAGTGTGACTGTCTTTCACTTTCCTTGGGGTTGGACTTTTATTTTTTAGAAAGCCGTGTCATGGTTGTCATTGACTCTTCCATTCACTACTAATTCATTCTTTTGTTATAACA
This sequence comes from Mesocricetus auratus, assembly GCF_017639785.1. NCBI lineage: Eukaryota > Metazoa > Chordata > Mammalia > Rodentia > Cricetidae > Mesocricetus > Mesocricetus auratus. The sequence goes on along the minus strand of NW_024429212.1, from coordinate 13,360,924 downwards.
ACTCGAAGCGTACCAACCCAAGGCTGCAGACACAGCAGGGGACGGAGCAGGCAGGTAGCATTTTCTGGAGGCTTTCAGATCATTGCACATGGTCTGGGGCAGGGAAGAAGGAGAAAGGCAGGCAGGGAGGTGGACAGTGTTGTGAGGACAGCAGAATGGTAGGAAATTCACAGACAGAGAGGAGAGGAGGCGATCTGTAGCCGGGCAGAAGGGCGGAGGACAAGGGCAGAAAGAAAAGGACAGGTAATGATCATAGGGATGGAAACCTTGACCTCTGAGGTCCTAGAGCCTGGGCTCTTTTAGGGTGTTGCCTTTGAGAAAAATCCAGAATTTGAATTTTATTCCTATCAATGGGCTAAGAGCTTAGTGGGTATCTCGTTTGCATCCTAAGCACAAATTGGCTTAAATCAGGTACGCCTGAGACATACCCTCAAACGATGAGCCCTTACTCATAAAAACACGAACACAGCATAGTTTGTACAGACCCACCAAAGGGTCTCCATAGAAAACGCATTGTTTTAAAGGAGTCTTGGGTGCATGCTGGGATAAGTTTTAAGACATGCAGTGATCATCTTAATGCAGCCATTGAAAGACACAAAAGGACACATTTGTCTAAAGGAGGCTCTGAGAGTGATCTAAAGCAGAGGATGGCCGGGGAAGGGCCGTGTGAAGGCAGTGTACCGTGACCTCAGACGGAATGCCACCAGAGAAGGCCAGTGGGACGGGATTGGACTTTAACACATCACCTGATACCTTAGTGGCAAGGTTCAGTGAGTGATGCTGATGTTTGTGGTCTGGTTGCTGGGTGGGGACGTTAGCCGCGTCAGCAGAACGGAGCAGAGCTTGGGGTGGGGTGAGGACAGCAGCCCTTGGAAAGCACTCTACTCAAGGATAAAAGACAGAGGCGCCCCGGAGACACACAGGAACCTGTGGCGGTGAGAAATGGCTCATGTGGACAGGCCCCGGGTGTCTGTCAGCCTGAGGTCCGTCTGTCGCCAGCACCTTGATGCTGGAAGGTGAATATCAGTCAGGCCCGCTTGCTGCCTGACGCTCCCTGACAGGTGTCAACCATAGCTGATCCAGCAGTGGGTGGCTCTCTGGGTTTCCGTGATGTCGGAGAAGCCGTCCTGTGAGAGGCAGGTTCAGGGGATGGTACCAATGTCTGGGCAGAGCAGTGGCCAGGTCAAGTAGCTGCAGGATGTTCTAGAATCGACACGAGAGAAGATGATTTTTTTCAAAGTGCTGCCCCGGATAGTCACCACTTCCAAGACAGGATGGGAAAAACCTGGACTTTTTAACAATATTCTTTTTGTTGTAGTTGCTGTCTTGTTTTTTCAAGACAAATTTTCTCTGTGGCTTTGGAGCCTGTCCTGGAACTCACTCTGTAGACCAGGCTGGCCTGGAACTCACAGAGATCCGCCTGCCTCAGCCTCCCCAGTTCTGGGATTAAAGGCATGCGCCACCAACGCCTGGCTAAAATTTATTTATTTTGTTGGTCAGATCCCACTAAAAATGGTTGTGAGCCACCACATGATTGCTGGGAATTGAACTCAGGACCTCTGGAAGAGCAACCAGTGCTCTTAACCTTGTGAGCCATCTCCCCTGCCGTCAATATTCTCACTGTGCATGTTCCCAGTCAGCTTTTAAGTCAAGCAGCAGAGCTTGAAGCCTGTGGATATTGTCTCTACCAAGGGTGGACACCACGTGGAGTTTGATAAATGTAAGAGACTAAAGCCCATGATTGGATTGGAGAGACTTCAGCTCGGGTGTAGATACTGTAAATCTTCATAACACTCTTGTTCTGATTCACTTTTTACCTCCCTCCCTCCCTCCTTTCTCTCCCTCCCTCCCTCCCTCCCTCCCTCCCTCCCTCCCTTCCTCCCTCCCTCCCTCCCTCCTTCCCTCCCTCCCTTCCTCCTTCCCTCCCTCCCTCCCTCCTTCCATCCCTTCTCTTCCTCCCTCCCTCCCTCCCTCCCTTTCCTTCTCTCTGCTTCTACTGACTATTCAAAAACTAAGGATTTAGAGACAGCCCCAAAGACAAGTTGAGTTGGAATTACATATATTTGCCACTAGGAGGCTCCAGTAGCCTGCAGAATAAACTTACCCTTCCAAGTAAACCGGTGAAAATAAATAAAAGCATTACTTGAATTATGAAAGATTTTCTGCAAGTGCTTCCCAGTAAGCAGTAAATATCCAACAGTATAACTTGATAAATATGCAGTGCTATCTTCTTTAATCAGGGATTGTTTAAATTTTATCCTTGTTCTCAGTCATTATGAAATACATGCTCCAAGAAAAGAGAAAATAAAGGCTGGTTTTCATTGCTTTGAACACTACCAGGTACCTGGCTGCATGTGAATCTCTCTCTCTCTCTCTCTCTCTCTCTCTCTCTCTCTCTCTCTCTCTCTCTCTCTCTCTCTCTGTGTTTGTGACAGGAGGGACCAAGGCAGCAGAGACTTGGCTGGGTGGGGAAGAGAGGCTCTGAATCTCACAGCATGAGAGAATATGTCAGGTTAGACACACGAGAGACACACACACACACACACACACACACACACACAGAGAGAGAGAGAGAGAGAGAGAGAGAGAGAATGTGTGGGTGTGTTTGTGTGTGGGTGTGTATACATGAGTGAAGAAGGCTGGAGGTTGACTTTAGCTAATTTCTTTTTTTAAAATTTAAATTAGAAACAAGCTTGTTTTACATGTCAATCCCAGGTCCCTCTCCATCCCCTTCCCCCGAAAACCCCCTATCCCATCCCCTTTCTGCTTCCCAGGGAGGGTGAGGCCTTCCATGGGGGATCTTCAAAGTCTGTCATCTCATTTGGAGCAGGGCCTACGCCCTCCCCCGTGTGTCTAGGCTGAGAGAGCATCCATCATTGTGGCATGGGCTCCCAAAGTCCATTTGTATACTAGGAATAAATGCTGATCCACTACCAGAGGCCCCATAGACTGCCCAGGCCTCCTAACTGACATCCACGTTCAGGGGCTCTGGTTCTGTCCTATGCTGGCTTCCCAGCTGTCAGCCTGGGGTCCATGAGATCCCTCTTGTTCAGGTCAGCTGTTTTTATGGGTTTCTCCAGCCTGGTCTTGACCCCTTTGCTCATCACTCCTCCCTCCCTGCAACTGGATTCCAGGAGGTAGCTAATTCTGTCTATTATCTTTTACCCCATTTTTTTTTTTTTGAGACTGGGTCTGTCACTGATCCTGGAGTTCACTATTTCAGCTAGACCTGCTGGGTAACAAGCTTCAGAATCCTCCTGTGTTTGCCCTCCTCTGCACAGCCTCTCAGCCCTGGAGTGACAGGCACACACTAAGTGCTTGGCTTTGGTGTGGACGCTGGGATGCAGACTCAGGTCCTCACACTTTCACAGTAAGCACTCTACCCACTGATCCATCGCCCCGGTTCCTGACTTCACTTTGTGTTACTTTCATCTATTATTCCTAGTCTAGTAGTTTCCAGCCTGGAGCGGGCATCAGAGCAACTGGAGGTTTTGCTAAAACCCAATTCGCTGGGCCACTAGGTGGCGTGTGGACCCCACAGCTCTCATTCATTTCACATTGGCTCCAAGCAGGAGTCACCCGAGACTGAGGCACGTTGGCGCAGAGGTGGATGTGGACGCATCTCCACGTTGTCTCTCTGCTCCTTCCTCTGCTCATTGAGTTTGCTCCATCTGGAACTCAGGCTCTCACTGTGCTCCCTTTCCCTCATGACGGATACTCACCCAAAGGCCTCCCTGGACCCCCTGAGCAATTCCTGCCCCAAGACTCCATCTTTTCCAAGTCGCCGAGTAGGACCACTTTAGTCCACATCCCATAACACCAGCAAGGCTTCATTGCTTGCACTTAGTAGTTTCTTGGGTTTTGTGCTACCTATGTTCATTTGAGCCTCGCTTTTAGGAAGATTGCAAGCAACCTACGAAGAGGTAGTAAGAAAAATCTTGCAGAGATGACTTTGTAGACAAATGCTAAGGGTTATACTTCTTGAAATTCTACCTTGGGACTCAACTTTTTTATGCTTTAAATGCTTGTATGCTATTAAGGAACGGGCACTGACAATGTTTAATTTTATTCTTACAGTGTATAATAGCTTATATAGTTAGACATACACATAGTTAAAAAATATGCTGATGATCGTCATACCAGAGATGCGACTCTCAACCTGCACTTTGTCTTTAGAAGGAAAGGTCTGATATATACAGACAGTAACAATTCCGGGTCTAGGGCTTTCAGGGGTACTAAGGAATGTGTCATGGCTGGAGGGGGATTGGGATAAACTCATCAAGAAAATTTCTTTACTTGTATTAGTTATGGCTTCTACTGCTGTGAAGAGACACCATGACCACAGCAACTCTTATAAAGGAAGGACATTTAATTGGGGCAGCTTACTCTCTCAGAGATCAGACATGGTGCTGGAGAAGTAGCTAAGAGTCCTACATCTTGACTAGAAGGTAGCAGGAAGTGGTCTGAAACACTGGATGTAGCTTGAGCATGTCTGAGACCTCAAAGCCCACCTCCACAGTGACATCCTTCCTCCAACAAGGCCACACCTACTCCAACAAAGCCATACCTCCTGATAGTGCCACTCCCTTTGGGGGCCATTTTTTTCAAACCACCACATCACTATAAGAATGTCTTTGGGGATCTTCTAGTGTGTCACCCAAGATGAACTGGATGACTGGCATGTAAGACTTTTCTTTATTGCTATAGCATATTATTTGGGTATCAGGCTATTGTATTTTTCCTCTTCAAATTTATGAAGACATGTTTTAGAGACATGTTTTCCCATAAAACGTAGTTGCAATATGTCCAAATAATCTCCACAAAGCAACTTGAAATACTCAAATTCATCATCAGTGTAGGGAGTATTTTTTATTTAATTTTTTTTCATTTTACATACTAGCCCCAGTTCCCCCTCCAGCCCCTTCTCCTGCCCCCCATCTTCCCCTAATCCACTTCTCAGAGAGGGTAAGACCTTCCTTGGGGAGTCAACAGAGTCTGACATACCAAGTTGAGGCAGGACAAAGCCCTTCCCCCCTGTATCAAGGTATCCCAACATAGGGATAGGCTCTATAAAGCCAGTACATGCACCCAGGATAGGTCCTGGTCCCACTGCCAGGGCCCCCTCCCTGCAACAGATCAAGCCACATGACTGTCACAAACATTCAGAGGGTCTAGTTCAGTCCCATGCAGGTTCCCCAGCTGTCAGTCCAGAGTTCATGAGCTCCCACTAACTCGGGTCAGCTGTCTCTGTGGCTTTCCCCATGATGCTCTTTTTTTTTTCGAGACAGGGTTTCTCTGTGGCTTTGGAGGCTGTCCTGGAACTAGCTCTTGTAGACCAGGCTGGCCTCGAACTCACAGAGATCCGCCTGCCTCTGCCTCCCAAGTGCTGGGATTAAAGGCGTGCGCCACCAACGCCCGGCTCCCCATGATGCTCTTAACCACCCTTGTTCGTATGATCCCTCCTCCCTCTCTTCAACTGAACCCCAGGAGCTCAGCTCAGTGCTTGGCTGTGGGTCACTGCCTCTGCTTCCACCAGTTCCTGGATGTAGGTTCCATGATGACCATTAGGGCGGTCACTGATCTGATTAAAGGGGACAGGCCGCTCAAGCACCTTCTCCACCATTGCCAGGAGTCTTAGCCGGTGTCATCCTCGTGGATTCCCAGGAAGTTCTCCAGCACCAGATTTCTCATAGGGAATTATTTTAACACCAGGAGCTGAGGAAACTCTGGGGGTGGGACAAGGCAAGGTATTAATTCTCTCTTTCTGCATATAAGCACACAGTCAGCACACTGGATTATACTGGCCAGTGTTGGATTTTACTAAGGGACTCTTGCTGGGGAGGCATAAAGAAATGTCTATATACCAAAGTAGACAAGGCACCAGTAGATCCAAGGAAGAATTCCATCCAAGTTCAACTTAGTGAACCAATGATTTTATTGGAGTTAGTACTGGAAGTGTAGAGGACTCATAAGCAGTTCCTTAGACAACCTGCAGGCAGTGATAACATGGAGGAATTCTGTCCCCAATAAACTAAACAACTGAAGAATCCACACTAGGCAATTTTCACCTCATATAAAATTAAGGAGGTGAGAGACCTTGTGAGGATCTCATGTGGATCTAACCATGAGTCTCCTGATCCTTTTTCCCTTCTTTCCAGACAATGCTAACAGTCCTGATCTTGTTAAGGTCTCACATAGCTGTTTTTCTTCAAGATGGTGTCGCTCATATCCACCTGGAAGAAAGAGCCCTGCCGCAGCCCTCAATCTGGACTGTCCTGCGGAACTTGAAACAAAGGGATTGAAATATGTGCAGTGATGATGGGGGATGGTCTTCTGTGCGTGTGTTTCTCCTATTGGTTGATGCATAGAACACTGTTGGCCAATAGGGCAGCAAGGTAGGTGGGATTAGGATATGAGGAGGATTCTGGGAAGTGTAGGCAGAGAGGAATCGTCATGTGATCCCAGAGAGTGATGTAGCAGGGCAGAAACTGCCACTTGCTAACCGTAGAGGTCTGGAGGTCTGTACAGACAGGCAGGAAGTGGCATAGCTGGTCAGTAACAGCGTATAAGCAGGGACAAACAGGAAATTGTTCTCTTCTCTTCTCTGTGGAAATGCTGAGCAGTTCGAGGTATATGACACCAGAGGAGTTACAGGTCCCCGGACTCTTTCCCTGGTAAGATAAGACCATGTGGAAATACTTAGATTGATAGAAATGAGTTAATAATTAAGTCAGAGCTAGTCAAATAAGAAACCCAAAACAACAGCCAACAGCTTTATAACTAATATAGCTTCCTTGTGTTCATTTGGGGCTGAAGCAGTGGTGGGGTTTGCCGGACCAAGAAACATTCACTTTACACAGTTCACTGTAGAAATCTATGCGATGTTTTCTTCTTCCTCCTCCTCCTCCTTCTCCTCTCCCTCCTTTTTAAGCTCCCCATAAGATCCTGTTGATTGGCCTTGATGTACATAACTAATCGTGCACAGACTTTCTCCCTAGCTCTTTCTGCCCTCTACATGGTTGGTGATTTACTGAACCACTGATGAACTTGAAGTTTTCTCTGTGCATGTGATCTCCAAATAGAGAATATTTCCACATGGAAGACCCCAACTGTATTGAAACAAACATCAGCCACCTTCTAGGATACGAGTTTCCAGGAGATCAGTCAAAACAGAGCATTTGTTTTCGGAGGAAAGAAAGCACTTATCCCCTCTTCCCCCCAGCACTGAAATGTTAATCGGTCTAATCAATAGAAATTGGAATATAACTGTGTTAAACACAAACTGCATCCTCTGTCCAAGGAGCCGCAGCCTGTCCTCTTCTAAGACGTTAGGATGTCAGTTTCATGGAATAGGGGTCTGCTGTCTGAAGAACCCGGTGAGGGTCAGCTAGAATGTCAACAGGAAGATAGAGAATGAGTCAGTCTAAAGAATAAAAAGGGATTATGGCACAGCTCCTGAGGGCGACCTCCGCCAAGCTCCCAGAGCCTTCGCTGCTGCATCAGCCCAGCAGTTCTTACGTTATTTTCACTCATTGTCCTCGCTCATAAAGTGGATAAAGGACAAAGAGTCCAGAGCATGCCTCGCTATACAAAGGCACAGAGCTACAGAGAAAGATACGGGTAATGAGTTTGGGGAATGACTCTGTATTGTTTCTTACAACTAGAATTGTCTAAAACAAATAAAAAGAGCTGTGTGAACGTTCAGAAGCATTTATGCTACACGTGTAAAATGGTGTGTCCTTTTCCATTAGAGAGAGAGGGAGAGAGAGAGAGAGAGAGAGAGAGAGAGAGAGAGAGAGAGAGAGAGAGAGAGAGAGAGAGAGAGAGAGAGAGAGAGAGAGAGAGAGAGAGAGAGAGAGGGAGAGTAAGGGTACACGAAGAAAATATTCTGGGGTCAGGTTGTGGAGCTTCTGCAATTGTCAAGTATGCTGTCCTGTTTCAGGGCTCCTTAAATTGGGAACTTGGCTGAACTCTTCACATTCACTGTTATGTTTATTTCTTACAGCCATCTTGGAAGACAGGTACTCAGATGTGGGATGACTTGTCCCCCTCTACAGTGTTTAAGGGGCTTGCTTAGGTCACAGATGGTTGCAAATGGTCAAGAGGGGTTTGAACCTAAGTCAAGCGACGAGTTCATGTTTTTGTGGGTCTGTCTCCAACTCAATCTGTAAGGCGAAGGGAGTTGCAGCTGTCATCAAATCAAGCATGTTTCACTTCAGTGGTACTCTAGAGGATGCCCTTTGCCCTGGAAATTATTCAGAATTCTCATGAAAACTTCAAAGTACAGCACAGGCTAACCATTAGAAACTTGGAATTTAATTTTAAGTCCAATATTTTATGTAGATTGGATGGCTAATAGATGACAGACTAGAATTCATTCAAGCAAGGATTCCTGTCTCAGATAACAAACATATGTTAGAACATGCTTCCTTATAAGGAGTAGAAATGTGATTCTATCTTGTAATTAATAAAATACAAACATTTCCTATCTTTTCTATGCAAATGAATCTTTTCTATAAAATCACAAAGGGAAGAGAGTCATGCTCCCCTTTCACGAGCCCCAGGACAATCGTATCCATCTCTTTGCCAGCCATTTGTCGTTGGCATTACTTTCAGAGCCTTAATATTACTCTTTGGACATAATCCAAACAGCCACCATTGTCTCTTAAGTCATGGTCTTCAGAACTGTGGCAGTAGTATACAGATTGTCTGACCAAGATGGAGACTGTTCTTTATACACATACTTGATACTTTGGTATTGGAATAAGGTAGTCCATTATACTATAGGAACTAAGAGGCATTCTCCCTAGAATTTGGACTGCCATCAGTCACCTGGAAATGGAGTATTAGACCTCAATGATGTATATGACTTCCATGGAGGATACAGCCAGTGGAGTTTCCTGTGGAAATTTCTGTGCTCGGTAAACTCAAAAATCAAGTCCAGAGTCCAGTGCTTCACTTTTATAACTGTTGAAATTACTCAAAGCCACACAACAGTGAAGCAATAGGTACAAGGAGTAGTCCTTCGTAAGTTTCTGGGGAATTCTAGGTACCCACCTGAACTTGGCCCACAGTGGAAAGGTCAGAATGGGCTTTGTCAATTGCATTAGACATTTTTCCTTGTGTACATAGGTTTACCTAAGGAATTTGAAGGCTGTGTTCAATTATTATTATTATTTTTTAAAACTACTTACGTTTTCTCCTGGAAGCTTGCTCAAGTCATGGTCAAAAACTTACTTTGGAGTTTGACTTTTCAAAACAAATGCTTCCATCAGGCTGGAGAGATGGCTCAGCGGTTAACAGCACTGGCTGCTTTTTTCCCGGAGGTCCTGAGTTCAATTCCCAGCAACCCCCATTATGGCTCACAACCATCTGTAATGAGATCTCTTCTGGATTGCAGTCATATATGCAGACAGAACACTGTATACAAAATAGTAAGTCTTTGTTAAGAGAAGCTTTCCTTGAGAGGAGCCTTCCCGCCAGCCTGGTTCCAGAGCCGCTTCAATCCCAAATAAACACACAAGAGGCTATATTCATTATGAAGCTGTTGGCCTTGCTTGTCTCTTACTGGCTAGCTCTGCTTTAAGTAATTACCCCATAATTGTTAATCTAAGTATGTCTCTTACCGGAGAATAGTTCCAGGCTTCCTACCCCCATGGCGGTTACATGTTGACTCTCCTGTGTTTCTCCTACCCAGAATCCTCCTGGATTCCTAGCCCCACCTATCTAGATTCCTATTGGCCAGACAGTGCTTTATTAGCATAAGACTTCCCCAACATCTCCTCTTTTCTGTTTAAACAAAAAGAAAGGTCTTAACTTTAACACAGTCAAATTGTATATAACAGAACAGTTATCAAATAAGAACATAGTTACAATATTTTAGCAAGATTTAAAGAAAATATCATCCATACCATCCTTGTGAGTTCAAAGTTCTATATGTAACTTATCTTTTATCATAACTAAGGAAAACTATAACTATCTGTCTTCAACTCCATCAAAGACCACAGAAGGATAATATATAAACACTAGGATTGACAGAGACATCTTACTGCCTGGACAGTCACCCGAAGTTCCTCTGTAACGTTGGGGCATCCATCTTCAGCCCATAGGCCACAATGTGTCTGGAACACTTCTCAGCAAAGCAGGAAATTTCAAACTGTCCATCTGCGCTGGCAGTCTGTCAGTCATTTCTCTGTGTCCTGCAGAACGTCTCCTAGACTCTTCCATGAAGCAGGAACCCTCTAAGACTGAGTTCAGCAGTCACTTTCCTGTGGGTCCTGCATGTCCAGATTATACAACAACAGTCAAACAGTCTAGGCAAGAGCAGTTTCTTGCCCAAAGGGCTAATCTTGCCATGTTGAAAGCAAACTCCGTAACAAGTTTCTTCGATGCCCATCTTCCTCTCAGACGTAATTGGTGCTGCCAGGAGCAGACATTTCTCATTGTCAAGAAAAACCCTAAACCATTTTAAATGCCATTTTCTGAAGGTCTTTGAAAGGTTTGAAGACTGTCTATGTCAAATATATTTCTGTATATCTAGAAAACCTAACTATAAATTCTGACTATTATAAGTAACTATCTATAATCTGTATTCAATTTTGCATTACATTTTAGAAGAGCAGTATAAGCACAATGCTTAATCAAGGGGAGAAATATAAACATCACAAAATTGACCTTGAATTTGTATCAATAAATGAAAAGCCATACCATAATTCCCCTTTTTACCATTAAAAAAGATTGGCTGTGATCACTAGCCAATTATAAACAATCCCATTTAAATGAAAACAAAGATTTATAAACAAGATGGGAATTGGGATGTCGTTCATTCCAAACTGCTTCCTGCTGGAAGGGGGCACTGTTCATACCATGGGGATCATGACAAAACTCAGAAACCTGTATAAGTCCGTATTTTCGGGGTCTGTAAAACTGCATCATCTTAGCTGTTTCAATTGTTGGAACACCTGGTCCACTGCTTCCGGGGGGTCTTGGTTGGTCAAACCACAGAAGTCTGGAAAGAATCCTCAGCTTTTCATTTTCTGTGGAAACATAAATAAAATCTCCTTTTCCGAGTAACATATCCTTATACTTAAATTTTGAAGTCAAGGCATTTTCAAAAGATATAAGTTGAATTAATTTAGCAGCATTTATAATCAAGTGTACTTTAGCAGCTGTTCCTTCCTGAGCAATTATAAAACTGAAAAACACAATAGTGTATAGTATCCAGACTCTCTGTGTATTTTCCATCGTTGTGTGGCTTATTTATTTATCTATTATTATTATTACTCTATTTCTTTCACTTTTGTTTATTTTTCTCTGAGACAGGGTTTCTCTTCGGAAACCTGCCTGCCTCTGCCTCTGGGGCAATTCCTACCGGCGTGCGCCACCACAGCCGGCTTTTGCATTTATTTACCACTTTGCCGTTTCATTTTCTCTCTCAATCTCACGTATATTTTTAAACACACTGTAAACCTTTAGAGGTTTTGTTCATCCAAGTCTGACTTTACTGTAAATCTTTATGTTTTTCTGGCCATGTGTCTTATCTGTAAAACCGCGGCTGTTTTAAACTGCCGGTTTTTCCATCAAGATGGCGGGCGTAAGCGTGACTCCAGCTTACCGCCTCAGTCCATGCTGACATCCAGCAAATGCTGCCACTTCCAACTGTACGTACACACCTTTCAATTGTTAGCAGAGTCTCTTAAAACAACCTTGTTGGTTTTTTTTTTTTTCTTTTTCTTTTTCTTTTTATGCCGAGTCAGGAAGACTCCAGTAAGTGAGCCGCGTGAATCTCGGCTTGTCGCTAGCAAAACAGAGCACACCTGAGAAAAATGCTGCTACCAAAAATCTGTGCTTCTCTCCGTTCTTCTGTTTCTAAAATTCCTTTAAAGCTTTTGTCATTCTGCGTGGAAATTCATGATCCCACTCCTGATCACCATTATGTTAAGAGAAGCTTTCCTTGAGAGGAGCCTTCCCGCCAGCCTGGTTCCAGAGCCGCTTCAATCCCAAATAAACACACAGGAGGCTATATTCATTATGAAGCTGTTGGCCTTGCTTGTCTCTTACTGGCTAGCTCTGCTTTAAGTAATAACCCCATAATTGTTAATCTAAGTATGTCTCTTACCGGAGAATACTTCTGGGCTCCTACCCATGGCGGTTACATGTTGATTCTCCTGTGTTTCTCCTACCCAGAGTCCTTCTGGACTCCTAGTCCCTCCTATCTAGATTCCTATTGGCCAGACAGTGCTTTATTAGCATAAGACTTCCCCAACAAGTCTTTAAAAAGGAAAAAAAAAAAGGTACCACAGCATCCATGGCAGCTATGTATGCTGGCTTTAGAACTGGTGTGTTTCCATCCACCTCTGATTTGAGTTGAGCTCCCTCACTGTCTTTATACTTCACCATTGGAACATATGTGAACCACCGTGTCGGTGTAAAACACACACACACACAAACAAACAAACAAACCACCATGCTTCTCAGTTTTTAAAGACCCATAGCAACTTTCCCAGGCTAGCAGAGCTCCACTCCGTTCAAGAGCTTGGGAGGTTTGCTTGGTCTTTAAGACATCCCAGCAGAGTCTTTGTACAGGGTAGCTTGCAGAGGAAGCACCGCCCTTTCACTCCGTGCCAGGCTCTGGCTCTCCTTGTGGACCGAGGGAAACCTTACTTACGGAGTTATGTAGCCCTTGCAAGGTTCTCAAAGGTAGTGGCTGTGAGTTGAGGGCCCTTGTTCACACGCGGCACAACGCGGAGAAGAAAGAACAGGCCCGGATGGGAACCAGAGCAAGCACATTAGTGGGAGAGCCGCATCTAGTGGTCCATTTCTATCCTCCAGACTCCATTCCTTAAAATAGTGGAGGACCCGCACCTAGTGGTCCATTTCTATCTGCCAGACTCCATCCCTTAAAATAGTGGAGGACCCGCACCTAGTGGTCCATTTCTATCTGCCAGACTCCATCCCTTAAAACAGTGGAGGACCCGCACCTAGTGGTCCATTTCTATCTGCCAGACTCCATCCCTTAAAACAGTGGAGGACCCGCACCTAGTGGTCCATTTCTATCTGCCAGACTCCATCCCTTAAAACAGTGGAGGACCCGCACCTAGTGGTCCATTTCTATCTGCCAGACTCCATCCCTTAAAATAGTGGAGGACCCGCACCTAGTGGTCCATTTCTATCTGCCAGACTCCATCCCTTAAAACAGTGGAGGACCCGCACCTAGTGGTCCATTTCTATCTGCCAGACTCCATCCCTTAAAACAGTGGAGGACCCGCACCTAGTGGTCCATTTCTATCTGCCAGACTCCATCCCTTAAAACAGTGGAGGACCCGCACCTAGTGGTCCATTTCTATCTGCCAGACTCCATCCCTTAAAATAGTGGAGGACCCGCACCTAGTGGTCCATTTCTATCTGCCAGACTCCATCCCTTAAAACAGTGGAGGACCCGCACCTAGTGGTCCATTTCTATCTGCCAGACTCCATCCCTTGAAACAGTGGAGGACCCGAATCTAGTGGTCCATTTCTATCCTCCAGACTCCATCCCTTAAAAGCTCCCTAGCCTTAAAAATGCTACCAGGAGAGCTGGGGACTAAGATTCAAAACAGGAACCGGCGGTGGCGGGCATTCTGCTTTCCAACTTCGACAATGTTAGGACAAAATTCCTACTGATAATGCAGTTTAAGCAGAGGCCGGGCCCACCACATTTCTGCAGGAAGTCTTGTTGAGAAATCTTTAGCAGACAAGGTTTTTCTGCTTTCTCTTGGCTAATATATCCATGATGTTTAATTTAGTAAGCCATCAATTATCATTGAGACAGTGTCTTACTGTACACCCCTGGCTATCCTTGAACTCAAAGTCAGTCAAGTCACCTACCTATGTCTCTTAAATGATGGGATTAAAGGTGTGAGTCATCATGCAGAGCTGGTGGGTTTTTGTTGTTGTTTGTTTTTAACGAAAGATTGTTGCTGTCTGGAATGAGCCTCTCCCTTTGGCTTTTCTCTCTTTTTTTTTTACAGCAAGATAAATTCTCTAGTTTTTATTTTTAAAATCTTGTTCTTTCGGTGACTTCTTTGTAAATATCTCAAAGAGGAAAATCTGGTAGAATCTTGTTTTAATTCACTGAAGGAACATGAAATCCTAATAATATGCTGTGAGATTTAGAAAGGTTATTAGCAATATAGGCAGTTGTCAAGAAGTTTGCTGCATTGGGAGTTATGAGCCTGAAAGTGTTCTGTGCAGGGTGCAGCCTGGATAATGTAGGCTCTTTGGGCAGACTTGCCTGAGGGGACTGTCTCCTGTTGGTGAAGGCTGGGAGAGGTTACTGTCTCTTGGGGAAGGTTGGTAAAAGGGTGTCTTCTGCTGCGAAGGGTTGGAAGGAGATGCTGTCTCCTGGAGAAAGATGGGAAAGGGGTACTGCCTACTGCTGGAGAGGGCTGGGTGTGGTGGCTCACGCCTTCAATTCTAACACTTGTGAGCCAGAGGCAGGCAGATCTCTGTGAATTCCAGGCCAGCTTGGCCCATGTAATGAATTCCAGGATATCCAGGTCTATGTAGAGAGACCCTGTCTCACAAGAAAAAAAAATCACCGAAATAAGTAAATAAATAAAGTTCCTATAAAAATACAAGAGGAAAAATCAAACCATTCTCTATGGGTATGTTGCATGGGAAATAATGAATAATTTGATTCATTTAGATTACAGATGCATGTCAGCAAAAGTTCTCTTTGTAAATGAGAATTTGCAGAGACATAGTCATTTCTCACTAAGCTCTAGACAGAATTCTTGCATAGTACAGTACTTGCTAACTTCATTGTAAAATTGGGAAACAACAAGCCCCACCCCCCAAATCAAAACCAACCAACCAACCAATCAAACAAAAAAACCCAAACCCAACTCTACCTGGTTTTAAGTGTTTAAAGTGCCCACGGGTAGGCCTGCGAATATGTGATTTTCAGGTACATTGTGTAACGGGAAAGTGACCATTAGCACAGTTATGTCCATTCATCTGTCCATGTGTTTAAACCTGTGGGCTCTGGATGCTAAAGGCAAAATAAATAATGCACAGATATGGATCACGACGCCCAAGGCACTGGAGTCGAAAGCTGCAAAAACAATTCTGGGGGGGGGCAGGTGACCAGCTTCATGCCGCCTCATGTGGAAAGTGGGTGTCACGTTGCTGTCACTGCTCTGCAGTTTGGCTCCTGGGCAGGTGCCTGTATGTCCTTGAGCTCAAACCATCTGAGGGAACAGCCAGCTCACTCTGCTCAGGTCAGATAAAACTGAGATCGCGTTTGCAATCAGTTCCTTAGGAGGGGCTGAAGCCATGCTCAATAGAAATTGCGTTTTCGTCCTCAGTGCTGACATTGCCTTTGCTTTCTCACGCACGCACAGAGACGAAGAGCACAGGCAGCACCTTTGCAAACTTAGAATGTTGTACGGTGATGCTTTCCCTGAGCTTGAAGAGCCTCCTCTAGATGAAGGTGTTTCTTGTTCTTTTCTGACACAGGACACGTGCCTCATGCACAAATCTTCAGGCATGAATTCTATCAATGTGGCGACGAGACGCTCGAGATCATTTTAAGGGTCGTGGGTCTCTTTTATGGTGTAAAATCAGAGAGTATAGATGACGGCCGTTGAATCTAATACTTTTTGCGGGGGCAGGGGCGGAGGCGGGGGCAGGCTTTAATGTAGCTTAGGTTGCCTTGAGCTTTCTATGTATCCAAGTGAACTCGAATGCCTCATCCTCCTGCCTCTACCTCCTGAGGGCTGGACTCACACGCATGTACCACCATGCCCAGTTTTATGTGGTGTGGATGACCTAGGACTTGCACGCTGGTTAAGCGTCCCAGCAAGTGAGTCACCGGCAATAAACCTTTGAACTTGTTCCTCTTATCTAACTTGAGTTTTGCATTCTGCTGTTAGCGCTTCTTCAAACCTTGGCATCTCTCTGGAGCCGTGCATTTGAAGCTTCCAGAGCCACCGAGGAAGGAAGAGGGAACAAGAAGTGTAGGTAAGAACAGAGGAGAGCAGGATGAGAGATACCGTAATAGATGGAGTCATTATAGGCTTGAGGAGAGAGCTGACACTAGTGAGATCTCCAGAGATCTACAAAGATAACACCAACTGGCAAACTAAGCAATAATGGAGATATTACACTAAATACCCCTCCCTGATAATGAGTTTGACAACTACCTTATATGCCATCCTAGAGCCTTCATCCAGTGACTGATGGAAGCAGAGACAGACACACACAGCTGAACACTGAACTGAACTCCTGGAACCCAGTGATAGAGATGGAGGAGTGATGAGAAAAGGGATCAAGACCATGATGGTGAAACCCACAAAGACAGCTGACCAGACAAGGGGGAGCTCTTGAACCCCAGACTGATGGCTGAGAGGCCAACAGGGGACTGATCCAGACTCCATGAATATAGTGTCAATGAGGAGGCCTCAGAAATCTCTGGGGCCTTGGGCAGTAGATCAGTGTTTACCATGGCATACAAATGAACTCTGGGAGCCCATGTCACATGGAGGGATGCTCTCTCAGCCTGGACACATGGGGAGGGCCTAGGTCCTGCCCTGGATGAAATGGCAGACTCTGGAGATTCCCCCAAGGAGGGCCTCACCCTCCCTGGGGAATGATGTGGGGATTGGGTCGGGGGCTGCGGGAGGGACAAGGGAGGAGGGGTGGGAGAGGGATCTGGGATTGACATGTGAAGTATGCATGTTTCTAATTTAAATAAAAACATATTGAGAAAAAATATATAAAAAAGATTTATTTACCATGTATACAATGTTCTGCCTGAATGTACACCTGCAGGCCACAAGAGGGCGCCAGATCTCACTACTGAGGGCAGTGAGCCACCATGTGGGTGCTGGGAATTGAACTCAGGCCCTCTGGAAGAGCAGCCAGTGCTCTTAACCTCTGAGCCATCTCTCCAGCCCCAAGAGGTGTGTTTTTAACACCAGAATGGGTAGATAGTTTTTTTTCCAGACAATCTGAGCCAGCGAGCCTCCTAATTTTCTTCTACGGCAGTTACCTTCTGGTTGGGGTCCAAGCCCGTGTTCCAGGCGGAACGGGGATCACGGTGTAACCGTCTCACTCAGGCTTTCTTACCTTCTGTCACCTCTCTCTTCCTCTCCTTCCCCTTTCCTTCCTCCTTTCTCCTCTACGGAACACCGCCTTTCCCGTACGCACCCACGTAACTCGCCTCCCCCGCTCCCCCAGGCTCCCCGACTCCTCCATCCGGCCCACTTTCAATCTTCTGAACCGAGGCCACCCTTCCCACTGCGATCCCCAAATCACGCTACGGAGACTGAACTCAGATGCCCCCGACCCCCCACAGCCCGCACTCTTGCAATAGAGCGAGGACAGCCGTTTCGTACAGCTAGCTGCCTTTATTTCTTCTGGCCTCTGCCCTTTCAACTCTTGCCAGCTAATGTCTCTCATCCTCGTCCCAGGGCAGACCCTGGGGGACCACAAAATGGACATGTATCCGCAGAGTAAATGAAAGTGTGTTATCTCCCCAGCCAACAGTGTACAGCTTGATTCTGGACTTCAGCAAAGAGCCTTCATTCCTTCGGCTGAATGAAGTGGACTCAGTTCTATAAAGCTGCTTTTTTTTTTTATTGGTCTTTAAGGGACCCTTCGTTTGCCTGACCGCCCCCCCCCTCGTGTCCATGTGTACCAGTCTAAGCCTTGTGGAGACAAGGTCTCCTACAGGCCTGGAATTTGCCACTTAAGTGAGACTAGCTTGCTGGAGAGCCCCAAGGACCCACCTGTTCTCTCCTCCCTGTGCTGGATTACAGGAGAAGCGTCACCACGCCCAGGGGTTTCACAGGGCTGCAGAAAAGAGAACTCAGTTTCCAACGCGTGATAGGCAAGCCTTCCCTGACTCAGCTATCTCCTTAGCTCTCCATTTATTTTATTTTATTTTTTTTTTGTGAAGAGCCATGGCTGAGTATTTCCTACTGTTATGTGTTGTACCAGTCAATGAGGATGAAACGATGCTTCGACCTGACAGCTCATCAGCTTCCCGGGAGGTGAAGGGGAAACTAAATAAAATAGATGCCTTCCATAGACTGCCCACTGCAATGCCCCTTGTTTGGAAAGTTTTATTTCTGGGCTAACATTTCCATTGCAACAAAAACCTGACTGAGGTAGGTGAGGGAGGGCAGGATCAGGTGGCATATTGATCTAGTTATAAATGGTTCTAAAAGGCCTCTCTTGGTTTTGGCTAATACCTGGGCTCAGCCAGCTCGAAAATCTGAATTATTTCTAGGTCAACCATTTCTAGCTTCTCTTCTCCCAAAGGAAGTTAAAAAAAAACCACTCAGATAATGGGTATTTTCTAAGTTACATAAGGCAGAATATGGGTGGCCCTTGTTTAAGCTTCAAGCTTACTGCTCCTCACGGACCGACAGAAGGCCCCGGATGATGCTGTAAAGTCATCACTTACTTGTTGTGAGTTTGTCAATCAAATGCCCACGCCCTGTCTCATTCCTTCCTTCTCAGTCTGTGTTAAAGGTCTGGCGCCTGACTTAGTGAAAGGGGGAGAGTTTTATAAGGACACAGAATGCCAGCAGCACTCTTCTCTCTCTGCTGTCCCCTAAGTCACCCGCTGGCTGCTTGCAGCAGAGAAAAGGACTATTAACGGTCCCCTGATAATTTCTGGAAAGTCTTCTCCCTCAACACCAACGTAAAGCGGACATGACAAAGATGTTAGAGTCGCAAACGCAGGCGCTTGGCAGAATCAGTATTCAGCAAGGACAAAAGCTCACACCAGTCTTGTAAAAACATATTTTCACGGTACCCCTCACCTCCCGTGAAGTAGGTGAGGTGGATTGTTTTTTCCAGAGACGGCAAAGACAACCGGCTCCCCTCTGTAGCCGCTGGGTGACTGGGCGGCTAAGCATGTGAGCACAAACACTGTGTGCTCAGGGGCAACGGAGATGAAAATGCTGACACAGCACCTGGCTTGACTGGATTAATGATACTGGAGGAGGTAGTGGGGTAGGGAGATAGGGAGGGGCGAGGTGATGTGGGGGGGTGAGGGAGAGAGGCCCGCAGCAGCTGTGTCATTCCTACGCCGTAGCTCTGCCTTGCCCGTGTGGGGAACTGACCTTCCTCAGAGGTCGTGCTCGACAGCCTCCTCAAGGGCAATTCCACCTTCATCCACCTCCCTTGCCCAGCTCGAGCAGCAGGAACGTTCTACACAGAGCCAGTGAGTTCATTTCCAGGGACAGAAGGGCAATTCACTTTGCCCGTCCCCTTCACCACTGGTTAACAGGCACCCAGGGTGTCAGGTAAGGGCTAATGGCTGCTGTTGGTGGGGAGAGATTCTGAGACAAATCTCAGCAAAGAAGGGGGCCGTGGCCCTCACTCACTTCCTGCAGAGTAGGCCCACCAGATCGGGCACTTTTGGGCAATACCACACGCGTCAGAGCTGGTGAGATAAGGTCTTCATGAGGCACGGGGTCCTGCCTCATTAGGTCTTGCTTACCATACCCCAGATCACGTTGTAACTAGTTTTCCCAGAAAGAGGAGTTTCCCCTTTGCATCTTCAGATCTTTCTTTGAGATGGAAGGATACAAAAGTATTCCCAAAGTAAGAGTCACCCTAATGACATAAGCGGAGAAAAATCCACTGTTCCTGCCCTGCCTATCAAGTCATGCCGAGTGAAATAAGAGTTTTAACACACCTCTGTAACGCGTCGAAGTTTCTTGAATGAAGCTGGGTGAGAGAGCCTTTACTTTAAGATCTTTCAATCTAACGGGCAAGGATCAACGGGTGAGGAGAGCGTCCTTTACAGCCCTGTGGTTAGCTGCTGTACCGCAAGTGGCAAACCTCAGAAGGATTGGTGCCCTCGGTACCACGTATTCAAGTAAAACAGCTGCCTTGCAGTAGTTACTACAGTCAGCCGGAGTTTTGAAACAGGCATCCTGTACAGGTAGCCAAAGCAAGCTTCAACAATTGCCAACCGAAGCTATAAATAGTGCTCCCTTTGAAGCAAAGTCCCCTCCTTCAAATTGCTCATCCCCCAAGCAGACTCCCTCCAGCATTTACCAGCTGCTCCAGATGTTGTGATTTTCACAAGAGGACCAGATTCTGAGCTAAAAATATAATACGCAGAAGCATGGCTCCCAGCCCCTTCGGTAACGTGCAGCACAAATTATCGTTTTTTAAACCATGGCTTACATCATAGAAGAGCTTGGAAGCAGGTTTTTAAGTGACAGACAACTTGCTGATCATCGTCCCACGAATCTATTAGGACTAAGAATAAATTCCAACCCAGTCCAGTAAATTACAAGAGAGAACAATCTTGTTGTTTTATCACTTATAAAGCAAATAATTAAATATAGCCTTAAAACTGGGTTTGAAGCAATTTGCTTGGGAATGAGTTGGGGGCGGGGCTGGGGTGGGGACAGGGGTGTGTGAGGAGCGACATTTCTGGAAACAGGGCCTTTTCACAGGGTATTTGAATCAAGCAATTCTAATTACGGCCACCAGATGGCACCACGAGACCAGGCCTTTGTATGTGGCTGTGGTTGCTGTACTGTTGGCTGTGGTAGCGGGGGTGGGGGGTGGGGGAGGTTCAACAGCTGTGGTTTACAGGATCCAGCAGCTTTCTTTCTTTCTTTTTTTTTTTTTGCTGTATTTCTCAAATATTTACCAGCTAGTGTGGTATTTCCCCTTCCCGTGTGTGTGTGTGTGTGTGTGTGTGTGTGTGTGTGTGTGTGTGTGTGTGTGTGGTGGCCAGAGGTTGACTTTTGGGAGTTTTCTTGAATGCTTGTATTTTGGGATGTCTCTCACTAAACCGAGAACTTGACGTCATGACTAGGCTGGCGCGGGCCAGTGAGCCCCAGGACTCACTGGTCTCTGCTTCCTCAGCGCTAATGTTACAGGCATGCACGGCCATCCAAACTCAGGCCCTCACGCTTTTCCAGCAAAGACTTTATGCAATGAGCCGTTACCCTGCCCCCAGGATGAGCTTTAAAATTTAAATTAACATCTTAAATTGGCACATCAAATCACAAAAATGATCAACACCAATGGGTTGCCGTAATAGATTTGATATGTGTGTACACTGTACCGTGCTCAAAACAGGTTAGACACATCCATACCTTCAAACAGAGTCCAAATCTCTTATCCAATGTCTTTCTGAAACGCTCAGCGTATTACTGTCACTTGTAGTCACTGCGGTGGCAGAGTACTGACACTTTTTGTGCATATGTCTTTCTGGGCTTGGTTTATTCCTCTTAACACACCGGTCTTTATTTTTCATTCACGTTGTTGCAAATAACAGGATCTTGCTTGTAATGAATAAATAACAGGACCTTGCTCGCTGTAATAGGTAAATAGTGTCCCGTGTGTATATATAGACACACTGTAATGTCTTTAGTCCTTATTTAGCTGATGGCTACTCGAGTCATTTTCATCTCTGGGATATTATGAGTCGTACTTCGGTTAATATGGGAATGCAGATATTGTCTCCGACAGACCAGCCTCATTTCTTTTGGGTGTATACCGAACAATGACAGCTCATTTGGTAGCTACCTTACGTTTTCTTTTTGTAGGAGTCTCAAGACTTTCCCATGTCGCTAAATTGAATCTTGTTCCTACTGCTGGTGTATGAGGGGTTTTCAGTCAGTGTGATATAAAAAAAATCACCTGCATTTGTGTGTGTGTACATGTGTGTGTACGTGTCTGTGTGTGTAGGTGTGTGTGTATGTGTCTGTGTGTGTAGGTGTGTGTGTCTGTCTGTGTGTGTGTGTAGGTGTGTGTGTCTGTGTGTGTGTCTGTGTGTAGGTGTGTGTGTACACGTGTCTGTGTGTGTATGTGCCTGTGAGTGTGCCTGTGTGTGTGTGTACATGTCTGTGTGTGTGTGTGCCTGTGAGTGTGCCTGTGTGTGTGTGTACATGTCTGTGTGTGTGTGTGCCTGTGTGTAGGTGTGTGTGTGTCTCTGTGTGTGTGTCTGTGTGTGTGTGTGTCTGTGTGTGTGTGTGTCTGTGTGTGTGTGTCTGTGTGTCTGTGTGTGTGTGTATGTGTTGAACCCAGAGCCTCTTGCCTGGTAGGCCACTGTTCTATCACTGAGCTATGACCCCCAACCAAAGTGTGATATTTTAAAAATAGAACATTGAGGGATTTTCTTCCTTTAATTTAAAACTCAGAGCACACTTAGAATGAACTTCAGACACTTTACCCTAATGTGCAAACCCTTACAAGGTCTGGTACGATCCACTTTTCTTTCTTTCTTTTATTGGGGTGTGTGTGTGTCTGTGTGTGTGTGTGTGTGCACACGCAGGTGTACATGTATACTTGGGTATGCACGCTTGCACATAGAGGCCTGCAAACAGTGTTATTTCTTAGGTTCCACCCACACTTTTTAAGAAAGATGGTCTCCCTTTCTCCTTCAGCTAGTCTCTCACTGGCTTGAAGCTTGCTGAATAAGGAGAGCTGGCTGTCCAGGAAGCTCCAGAGACGCAGGTGTCCCAGCCTCACCGGCACTAGGGTTGCAAGTACATGCCCCCATGACTGCTTTTGTAACCTGGTTTCTCTTTTGTTTGTTTTTCTAACCTCGTTCTGCACCGTTCCTGATGTTACTGTCCTGTGGTCAAGCTTGCCTCTTTGTGCTTCTGGAATGAGTGATGCTTGCACTGTTCCTGATGTTACCGTCCTGTGGTCAAGCTTGCCTTTGTGCTTCTGGGATGAGTGATGCTTGCCCACACAGAGCCTTGCCGTTACCTGTTCTATACACCTTGGATGCTCTTACTCACATCCTTGAAGGACTTACGTCTTAGTTTCAAGTCTTCAGGTCCACAGCCTTGTGAAAATTCAGCCTAAAATATCCACCCAGGCCTTTTGAAGGCATTGTTCTAATTGTATTAAGACTTAACCCTTCCCCCCCATCCTTCCCTATCATCCCCCTCTTTCCCCCTCCTTCCCCCTCCCCCCTCCTGTCTTTCTCCCTCTATGTTTTCATTCTTTTGTTCCCTTCTATCCACTTTCCTTCCTATCTCTCTGTCTACACACCTAGTTATCTAAATCAACTAATGATAATGTGTGCTATGGATAAGGAATGCTTGGGCTTAAGTAGCTTGAGGCCCCAACATAAACATACTGTTTATGGATTTAAAACATGCTAGAGTTTCTTGTTGACAATCTGTGAGGTCCAGGTTTATGTTCTGTGACCCCACTGTCTCTGACACAAGTGCCGCTCACCCTGCTACTGAGGAGAGAGAGGAAGATCATGTGATTTGAGGACAGGCAGCTTGGCCTGGAGGACATGACTCAAGTCTCCATCCTTTGCTGGGCATTCTTCCTAACATCCTAACTATCACGGTTTCCTCCATTTCCTCTTCTTTTTCCTCCTCCTCCTCCTGGTGCCAGGGATGGCTCTCGGTCATGACAAACATGTGTTCTAACAGCAAGTTATACTCAGGGCCATTGCCCTATACTCGTGTAACCCAAATATGGACATAGCTTGTCAACATCTGAAAAAAAATCTGGCCGCTAAAAGGAATAGAGATAGGGTTTATACCTTCCAAATATGTAGAATGAAATGGCAAACAAAGCTGTATGGGGCCAGTAGGAAGCAGGAGGGTTGGGAAAGACATGTAGAAAGTGTGGAAGACATAAAATATTAAGGCATAAAATAACATGGGAATAGTATCCACAGTAAGCTTGTGCTTTCTTAGAAAAGATTAAAACTTCTTTAGACTTGAAAGGGGAATGAACTTTATGAGTACATAGCTAAGAAATCTGAAGACTAGAGAAAGATCACCAGATAGATATTAACCACTAGAAAGTAGGTCTACCTTTGTACCTGTACAACACACACACACACACACACACACACACACACACACACACACAAAGAATATAACAATTGCAACCTTATAACTATCTAATAGTAACAACCAAATCTGACTTAGAACATAGTAAAGCTGACCCATTCATTATCCTAGTGGTGTTTTTTTTTAATAGCAGACTTCCATTAGTAACGGGTTGATTGTACAAAATTAAAACTCTTTGGACTACAGTGGGACAAGAAGTACATAGCAAAGCCCTGATCTGATTCACCCACAGAGACTGCCCCTGTGTAAACAATACACAAGCTTAGGAGGAATCCACCACCCTTCAAAGAGCCCAGACAAAACCAGTCTCAATGGCTTCAAAGGGAGAGATGGGAAAAAATAGGATTTCCTAAATATTGCCTGCGTGTGCTGAGGAGGACAAAGGGTTTGGCTGATGTGGAGTAAAAGTGGCCACCACGGGTTGCTGTAACAGAAGGAGTAAGAACAGCTTTGGGTGGGATGGTAAGGAACATAATTTGGGTGGGAAAATTTGAATTTCAAGGTCATTCCAGAGAGGAGGATAGCCTTCGCCTCCCTGGTCTTGTTCCATGTCGGTAGATTTCTAGTTCATCTGGTCTTGTTCCATGTGGGTAGATTTCTAGTTCATCTGGTCTTGCACACAGATCTCTTTGACAGTGATCTTGATGATGAACCATGATTAATAGATAGCTATTCCTGGAAACGCTACTGGGTCAGTCTGGAAATCCTGAGGGGTGAATGTCAAAGCAGCTGTCCTTCTACTGTTTTCTATTCACCATTGATTAGGACACTTCAACAGGGAAGAGCTTTCCTCTTCTCAGTGACTTGTGGAAGTAGCTAGCTAATCGCTTAAAGGCGATTTCTATGATGAATCAGGTGGTACTAATAGCCACTGTTTGTGAGGACCTGAAAGTTACAGATCACTCTTGTGATTTTTCACAGGAACTCCATGAGGAACACATGGTCAGGTTGATGCTACACCCATTTTTTAGACAGTGAGAATAAACTTGGGGAAGATGTATGACTCTTGAAATGTGGCTGTGTGAATGGTGAGTGGGGAGCCCCAGTGTGTCCTCATCTGGCTTTAGTTCTCTCTCTCTCTCTCTCTCTCTCTCTCTCTCTCTCTCTCTCTCTCTCTCTCTCTCTCTCTCTCTCTGGCTACATCTGAATACAGGAAATTCTTTTTCATCATCAAAAAAATTGCTTACTCTGCAATTACAGTCATTCAACAAACATTTATTGAAAGCCTGTTCAGTACCAGGCGGGTGAACCAACAAACAAACGAGAGCAGAATCACAGCTCTCCTTACTGAGTTCATGTTCTCAGGAGAAAGACGGCATAATTAGCAGTGAGTCGGCAGCTTTTGAAGGCTCTGGGCAACGGTGTTGGCCTTCAGTTTTAAGCAGAGTGGACAGACGATGTAATGCTAAGAAACCGTTAGTGGACAGAGAACACAGGATGCGTTAGAGCTAAAGACGCTTTGGACATCCGGACTGAGTCACTGACAGCGGCCAGGGACACTGTGGCCAGTGGGGACAGTGACAGAAAGAGGGGATCGGGATATGGAGGAAATGGGTTTTATTTCACTCACAGATTCATATAACAGTTCAACATTAAAAGCATCGAGGACAGGAACTCAAACAGGACAGGAACCTGGAGGCAGGAGCTGATGCAGAGGCCATGGACGGGCGCCACTTACTGGCTTGCCACCCACGGTAGCTTAGCCTGCTTTCTTATAGGACCCAGAACAACCAGGCCAAGTATGTCCCACCAACAATGGGCTGGGCCCTCCCGCATTAATTACTAATTAAGAAAATGTTCTATGGGCTTGCCTGCAGTCTACTGTGGAGTTTTTTTTTTTTCTCAGGTGGGGTTCCTTCCTCTCAGATGACTCCAGGTTGTATCAAGTGGACATAAAAAATCAGTCAGAACAGGGTCTATCTTGGAAAGCCTTGCAAACAGTCTCGCAGGCATTGGCTTGGTTTCTAAATGAGAGAGTAAGGCATTGGAGGATACTCAGCGAAGGAAGGAAACAACTTGGCTTGGTAATTTCACAGGATCCCCTGTTGCAGGATATTTGACCGCACTGTGAAACCCAAGTTTCCATTTGCATTCGTTAAATAAAATCAACCTTGGGTCAGGAGGCGGAGCCGGCAGCAAGTTGACAGGAAGTGATCATAGAGAGTCAGAGGGAGCCTGGGGGATGGACAGAGAGACAGATGCGCAGGAAGTGGCAGGGGCGGGCTCAGAGTGTGTCAGTCCCTTTTGGTTTGGTGGAGCAGAAGGGACGCTTTTCGTCTGAGACACTGGTGAAGAGGGAAGCCCAGCTACTTGCTCCTCAGCCTCTCTGAGACAGCAGGTTTTCACCTCAGACTCTGACTCCTGAGTCTTGTGATAAATAGAACGGTGGAGACTCGGTTAAAAACTGCATTTGGTGGCGGTGGCAGGAGACATGTTTGGCCTCCATGGGGCTGGCCCAGTCTTTCTGCGTGCGTGCGTGTGTGTGACACAGTTGTATAGCTTGGTCTCTTTATGGGGCTCCTAGTGGTGGCCTCAGGACCTGTCCCTGGTGCTTAGCTGGCTTTGGGGGCCTGTTCCTCATGCTTGATTACCTTGCCCAGCCTTGATACAAGCAGAGGAGCTCGGTCCTGCCTCAACTGGATGGACCATGCTTTTGCTCAAGGAGCCCCTGGGAGGCCTGCGGCTTTCTGACTGGAGACGGAGGAGAGGAAGGAGGGGAGGATAGATGGGAAGCAGAGGGGGATGCTGGGGAATGACTGGGAGGGGATGGAGGGGAGACTTCGATTCACATGTAAAACAAATAAAAAATGTTATTAAAAAAATCCCGCCAAGCCTCTGCCTGAGGAGTGGGCCTGTAACCGTGGAGCCTGCAATTACTGGCTGAGACATCAGTAGACTCAGGCGCAGTTGCTGTGCTGATGGAGAAACAATCCCCGCCCCCACCACTCGGATGAAGGGGGAGCAATGATGGAAAGAACGCGTTAGATACTTTTTTTCATGGCTGTGACCAAACACCTAGAGAAACAAATTAAGCTTTGCTTACGTTCAGAGATTCAGTCTGTCATGGCTGGGGAGGCATTGGGGCTGGAGCAGACGGGAGAGCAGAGCAGGGGGCTTGGCTGCTGGTGCAAACCAGTAGGTGAAGGATTCTGGGTGGAAGCAGAAGTAGGTGTCGGACTTCAGGGTCTGCCAGAGCAAACACACTTTGCTAGCCATGTTTCCTACAGAAGGCTCTACCGCCTTCCCCAAACGCACCACCAGCTGGAGACCAAGTGTTCAAACCCACTCGGTAGCGCGGAACTCTACACCCACCACAGCAGAGGGGAAAACTTACAGAGGCAGGTAAACCGTGAAGGGGACCGTGCTGGCTGGTTTTGCGTGTCAACTTGACACAAACTTGCATCATCAGAGAGGAAGGGGCCTCAGCCGAGGAGATGCCTCCATGAGATCCAGCTGTAAGGCGTTTTCTCTATTAGTGGTCAATGAGGGAGGGCCCAGGTGGGTGGTGCCATCCCTGGGCTGGTGGTCCTGGGTTCTATTAAAAAAAAAAAGCAGGCTGAGCAAGCCAGGGGAAGTAAGTCAGTGAGCAGCATCCCTCCACACCCTCTGCATTAGTGGCTGCCTTCGGGATCCCGCCTTGTGTTGAGTTCCTGTCCTGACTTCCTTCCATGGTGAACAGCAATGCTGAAGTGTGAGCCTAACGAACCCCTTCCACCCCAATGTACTTCTTGGTCATGGCAGCAATAGAAACCCTAACGTGGACACATTGGTACCAGCAAAGGGGGGTACAGCTGTGACAGCCCTGGCCATGTGTTTGGAGGAGGATCGTAGGACGTTGGAACTTTGGGTTAGAAAAGCCATTGAGTGTTAAGAGCTCTGTGAGACATTCTGTGGGAGCTTGGAAGATGAGAATGTTGGCAACAGTGAAGAACACGGAGACCTGACTTCCTAGGTGTCAGAGAGAAGCTTAAAGACCGTCAGGGCCATTTGTTACTTTTGAGTTAAAATCCTGTGGTTCTTACTAGCTGGGGCTGAAGAACCAGCTGTGGTTTACAAGCTACCAGAACTACTAAAGAGAAATCTTTACATTACTGGGACACTTGATGCTGGTCAGCTGGAGCTAAGAAACTAGCAGTGATTAAGAAGAGACCAGCATCACTGAGGCGAAATCTTCCCTTAAGTGTTTTCTGAGAGCACAGCGAAGCTGTGTTCCAGAGGCAGCCATGGCTGTACCTCGTGTTGGCAGCCAGACTTGGTGATGTGTAAGAGTCACCCAGGTGGTGCTGGTTTTGAAGGCATGAAGGGGTTACGGAGAGCAGCTGAGGCTTGGCCCTTGAGAGGCCAGGGGAGGTCATTGGCGAAGGTGCAGCCTCAGTGACCGTTGAGGGCCCAGGACTGAAGGGGTCATGCAGAGAAGTTGAGGCTTGGCACCATGAGGAGAGCCTATGAGAGGCTGTTGATGAAAGCACAGCCCGGTTGCAGCAGAAGAACCTAGAGTTTTGGAGATGCCAGTATCCTGGGTTGGCCACCGAGGACAGCAGCAGCACTGGCGTGGAGCCAGCCGGAGCCTAGAGGACAAGCTGTGTGAGCTGCAGAGGCCAGAGCTGGAGAAGAGACCCAGCCCCTTGGAGCAGCCCAGAAGACCGTGAGTAAATCCCAGATAATTAAACATTGAGTTATTTATGCTGTTGAAGTTTGATTTTTGTTTGGTTCAGATTGTGACAGAGTGCTGGTCCTTCCCTCTTGAACAAAGTATTTGATTTAGATTTTTAAAGAAGTCCACAGATGAAAGACTTGAACTTTTAAAAGAGATTGGATGTTTTAAAGAGACTGAGATTTTTAATGTGTTTGAATTTGTAAAGACTGTGGGACTTTTAAAATTACGTATGATTTTAATGTGAGATCTTAGAGATAAATAAGAAAGGAAGGGATGTGGCCCAATGGAAACGTGTTTGTGTGTCAGGTGGACAAGGGTCAGTTGCCTGGTTGGTTCTGTGTGCCAACTTGACACAAGCTAGGGTCAGAGGAAGGAGCCTCCGCTGAGGAAACGCCCCCATGAGATGCAGCTGCCAGGCATCTTCTCAATTAGCGATCAGTAGGGGAGGTCTCAGCCCACTGTGGGTGGGGCCATCCCTGGGCTGGCGATGCCTGGTTCTGTAAGAGAGCAGGCTGAGCAAGGCAGGGGAGTCAGTGAGCAGCTCCCTCCACACCCTCTGCCTCAGCTGCTTCCTTCAAGATCCGGCCCTGTCTTGACTTCCTGTCCTGACTTCCTTCCGTGGTGAACAGCGATGCGGAAGTGTGAGCCTAACGAACCCCTTCCTCCCCAATGTGCTTCTTGGTCACGGTGCTTCACAGCATCAATAGAAACCCTAACTAAGACAGGGACAGAGGCAGGGACCAGGAGACTTCACATAGACATAATCCTAGACTTTACAGTTAGAGATGGCTGGTGAAGAAGCCTTTTGGCTCATTATGGTTGAATGGGACCTTAAATTCCAAACTTGGGGACATTCTCAAAACATTAGTCAGGGATGCAATAATCCACAAGGTTTCTTTTCTTTTTTTACATAAGGATAGTATGAATGCTACACTTAGATTATAGCTTTTCCTTGTTAAGTTTGATTATTTTCCCTTTGAGAGAATTGCCAGAGTATCATCAACCGCTTTATCAGGTTGAAATTATCTTGATTGTATTTCGTAAGATCCTTAGAAAGAATGCTTCCTGGGTTTGTCTGGGAACCATAACATCTGAGGATTTAAATAGCTTGTGAAGGAAAATAGGAGCTGAGGGGTGATGTTAACGCCTTACACTACAGACCAGTAAGTGAAAAAGAGATTAAACTTTCTTCTTGTTTATTCCTTGAGTCTTTCCCATCGTGCGTCTGGATCCCATTCATTTCCCCGCCCCTTCGTATCCGCCCTCTGCCATTGCACCCCCTCCCCACCAAAAAATAAAATAGAATTTAAGAGAGAAAAAGAAAGTGAAAAATCTTGTCATGGAAGCTGTGGTGTGACACAGTGAGTGACGCAGTAACCCTTTTATCCTGTGTCTTCACTCACAAGTGTGCAAAGCAAAGAGTCAGGGTCTGGTTCAAGGCCTCTGGTTTCTGCTACACTGTCAACTTTAAGTCTGAGATGGATCATTTTTGTGAATGATAGCCTCATAGTTTGACAGAAGGTGTACAAAACTTGTGGGTAAGTAAGGTAAGTATGCCTTTGAGGTTAAGATTAAAGAAGTTTCTTGGAGTTACTCTGCAATCTTTAATATAAATCGACATGTTCCTGCCTACACAGGGCTTACCTTGGAGAACTTTCAGCCTTCACCCATTGTACGGTCAATAGTTACAGGAGTCTTAGTTGTCCCCTCACCTGACATCTGTCCAGCTCTGTGGAGTTGACCTGTTTCCTTTTTTCACTCCTTACACTGCGTTTGAACTCTCTGCGCCTTTCTTGGGAAAATTCCACAGCCTCTCACCTAGTTTTGCTGCGTTCCATGCCTGCCCCGGGCAGGCCGTCCTCAGCTTTGACACTGATGAAGACGACTACATGGACCTGACGTCATCCGTTCTCTTCTCAACTTCTGTACTTTCCGGACCTCACCACAGTGCAGTGCTTTGTGTTCCAGCACCACAGGGCTCTGCCTTCCTCTTACCTTTGTACTCCAAGTCCCACCTCAGTGCAGTGATGAGTAGTCCCCGTGTGACCCACGAGCAGTCACGTCTGTGGGCCTTTGTGCCCACGGTAGCTGTCTGCATGGTTCACATTTAAATGCCTGGGTTTCCCTACCCTTGTCAGCACCCAATCCCCAAACCGTCTCCTCTACATAGTCTTTCTTCCCCAACTCCGTTTTCTGAGTTGAGTACCATTCCTAGGCAATTCCATACGTTTTTGTTCATTGCCTAGTCATAGGTTTAAATGGAATTGTTGGAGTAAATAAAACTCTCAATTGTTCAAACTCTCATCAGTCTCCAATATAGAAAACATGATTAATCAGTCTGAAGTGACAGAGAAAACTCCTTCTTTTGTAACATCCTAGTGGGTCACAATAATACACATCTTCAATTTCAGGACTTTGGGCTGGGTCCGCTTGTTGAAACCTCATTTTTATGTGACAGGGTTTTATATAGGTGATTATTGAATAAAACAATGTCTCTCCAACAAGTAAGTTCTGTGTTGGGTGGTATTTAATAAAATTTATGTGAAATCCTATTTTTAAAACCCAGTGATTT
The DNA here is from genome assembly GCF_017639785.1 of Mesocricetus auratus. Taxonomy (NCBI): domain Eukaryota; kingdom Metazoa; phylum Chordata; class Mammalia; order Rodentia; family Cricetidae; genus Mesocricetus; species Mesocricetus auratus. The sequence continues at coordinate 13,329,846 of NW_024429212.1, read as the reverse complement.
TTCACTTCACATATGTCATATATAACTGTTCTGTAAGATCCAGGCTCTATGTGGGATCATCTGTTCCATTGATCATGCTACACATATGTGCTTGAGAAAATACTGTTTTTCATATTTAATTTCAATAACTGTCTTTTGTAGTTATATGGCTTCTCTGATATCGATAAATTTAAGTGACTCATATTTATGTTGAAACATTTACATTTTTGAAGTCAGAATAAAAAATCAGTAATATTTTATTTAGCATCTTCTAGTCTGAAGATTTCATGTAATTTAACACATCTGGGGACAATATTTTGGCTTGATTTTCATTTAAAAATAGAATCTGACTGAAGTGTACACTCATGATTTTAATAATCATTTATATTTGAATATCTATTACCATAATCGAGACATTCAATTTCACATCCTTCATATGTAGACCCTGATCTTTCATGGCCAGTTTTCTCTCTCAGCACCAGGCTTCCTCTGATATTTTCTGAAGTAGATAATTTGCAAGCATCATATAGAGGAAAGAACTCAGTGCACATGTTGTGGGGCTGGAATTTTCACTTAAAAAGTTATTTTAAATCCATCTATGTTTTCAAATGTAGCAATAGTCCTTTTAATTGCAAAGTAATGTTTCAAACCAAATAAGTATTTCAAGTCTGAAAAACAATGTCTCTCAGGATCCATGTTTCTCTATTGATATGTATTAGCATTTCCATCTTTCATGGTCATTGCCCTATGTCACAGTCAGTTAAAATGCAAGTATTTTATAAAAGAGATGATGGTGCACAAATTCCACATGGGTATCACAGTGACCCAGATTTGCTCATGAAGATCCCTGAGGGCCAGCAATCAGTTTCTCCTGTAATCCAATCTGAATTAGAAGAATGGGGTGATGGAGAAGCCTACAGTTTCTTTTCCTGTGTAAATAGCGTGAATTTCCATCTTAGGACCCAGCAGTGTGATAAAGGCCTTTTACGATGTAACTGCGTGCACATGGTTTTACCCACCACCAGATCCTGTGGGCGTGCTCTGTAAGTCGTCTTCTCTTCTGGGGGGACATGGCCACCTCTTTCCTGTGATATGTCAGCAGAAACTGATCTCGGCTTCTATTGACACCTGCTTCTTTCTTATGTACTCACAGTGCATTTTTGACTCTGTATAGCTTTACTTTCCCCTTGGCTTCCTTGGCTGGCAGCAACTCCAACCAGAAAGTGCCTCAGAGCCTCTGTGGTCACTGGAAAGGAGCTGGAGACAAGTTGAAACCAGCGTTGGTTGGGAGGGCTAGTGTAGTTCTCCACCTGTGGGGGTCAAATGAATATCAATTGACCTGCGTTATCAGATATTTATGTTGTGATTCCTAACAGCAGCGAAACTGGCTATGAAGTAGCAACAAAAATTTTATGGTTGGGAACTCCAGAATGTGAAGAACTGTATTGCAGGGCAGCAGCGTTAGGAAGTTTGAGAACCCTAGCCATTGTGGGATATTACTTTAGCTGTGTTACATTGCTTCCTACTGCTTTAGTTTACAATGCAAAGACGGCATTCGGTTCGTTCGATTAAATAAAAGCAACCTGTGGTCAGGAGGCTGAGTCAGCGGCTAGCTGACAGGAAGTGGAAGGGTGGGACCATGTGTAGCGTGATCTTAAGAGGGAGCTAAGCAGAAGGGACTGCTTTGGGGAGACTCGAGCTAGGACAGGGTAGCTGCTTGCGATTCAGCCTCTCCGAGGGAGCAGGATTTCACCTCAGCCTTTGAATCCTGAGTTCAGTGCAGAGGGGTAGAGATCCAGCTGAAGTTTCCCCTAGGGGCTTCAAGAGAGCGGCGTGCAAGGGAACATAATTCCTGCCTGCTTCCGCTGCATAGCTGCTGGTAGCCAATGAGTTGCAGTTGCTGATAGACCCAGAAAGACAAATACGGGGGTAGCGCTCACTCCTAAGTGGACACCAGGCACAAAGGACAACCGGGCTGCAATCCACAACCCCAGAGAAGCCAGGTTAAAAAGGGGGACCCCGAGAAGGACATACGAGGGCGCCAGGAAGGGACAATACTTGAGGTCTCCTGGGTGAACTGAGGCAGGGGTGAAAGGGAGGGGGGACGGCAACATGAGGGATCAAGAAGACCGAGTTGGGGGAGGGACAGAGGAGGAGAATAAGAGAGATGTCTTGACAGAGGGAGCCATTATGGGGTTGGGGAGAAACCTGGTACTAGGGAAATCACCAGGAATCCACAAGGATGACCCCCAGCTAAGACTCCTAGCAATAGTGGAGAGGTAACTGAACAGGCCTTCCCCCTGTAATCAGATCAGTGACCGCCCTAATGGTCATCATGGAACCTTCATCCAGTAACCGACGGAAGCAGAGGCAGTGACCCACAGCCAAGCACTCGGCTGAGCTCCTGGGGTTCAGTTGAAGAGAGGGAGGAGGGATCATACGAACAAGGGGGGGGGTCAAGATCAGGATGGGGGAAAACCACAGAGACAGCTGACCTGAGCTAGTGGGAGCTCACACACTCTGGACTGACAGCTGGGGACCTGCATGGGACTGAACTAGACCCTCTGCATGTGCGTGACAGTCATGTGGCTTGATCTGGTGTGTGTGTGTGTGTGTGTGTGTGTGTGTGTGTGTGTGTGTGTGTGTGTGTGAGTCCAGAGAAGGGGGCAGAGGGGTAACGGGTTGGCATGTAAAATGAAAAGAATTTCAATAATAAAAAAAGAAAGGACAGCCGTTGCTTAAGGGGCAGGCACTATGTTAGATGGAGAACACCTGTCTGGGGGGCCGGGGAGGGCTTCTGTGAGCTGCTCTTGCGATGAGGCTGGAAGGTCTCATGTGGCTTTAGTCAGAGTTTGGGACCTAACCCTTGACAGGCTTGTGGGAGGGACTTCAGTGAGGGCATGGCCCGAAGAAGAAGATTACATTTGGACAGATCAGTAACTTTGATAGGGAGCGTCTATGAATTGAGATCTGTTATTCAGGGCAATTTAGATATTGCTTGTTGGCTATGATCCAGATAAAAGTTTACTGGTCTTAAAGGGCTCTTACTAGCTGAGGGGAATCCAGTTCTCTTAAAGGGACAGGCTTCTTACCCAGCTGTTCTTCAGGGAGTGAACAGGAGCAAACAGCCATTTTCCCTCTCACACCTGCCTGTTGCATTTGGGGCGTCCGGTATTACGCTTATTCTGGGGGTGAGGCTGACTCTTGGCTCTGGGATACAGAGGGTGGACATGGTTGAGAACAGTTTCACGTTAATTTTTTTTCTCTGAGAACAAGTATCACATGACATCAAGGGAGAAGTTCCCCCAGGGCATTTGGGTCGTCATCATTTTTTTTTTAGTTTTCCACATATTGTTTCACCCATCAAAGTCTGCGCTGCACTGTCAGATAAGTCGGATGTGCTTCTCGTTATTCCAAGAGCATTTGATGGCTTGCCGTATGACAAATTCCAAATTCCCAAGGCCACCATTCAGGAACCCCTACTAAACCTACCTAATTCCGCAACCCCTCCTGCCCCCCCAAGGTTCAGCTTCCGCCAAGGGAAGCAGGTTCTCCACACTCCCTGAATGCGCCCCAGCAATCTCAGTCCTGGTGATTTTGCTCACTGTGCTGTCCTCCCCCTCCCCCCCCGTCCCCCGCCCCGCCTCCCCCCCCTGTCCCCCGCCCCGCCTCCCCCCTCCTGCTTAGAAAGTGCCTTCACCCCTTCCGGCTTATGCAGGAAGGGCAAGCGTGCTCAAACCCTTGCTGTCCCAGGCCTGACCTTCCTGAAGCTGCTTGGGCTCCTGCCGTTTCGTTTCTCCATCATATCAAATAAAGTCTGCTAACTTCTTGAGAGCGTGATTGAGTGGAAAGAGAGCAAAATGTAAAAGGATTGACGTGCGTGGACCGCACTTTCCAGAGGCAGTTTGTCTAAACTTCCTCCAAGAAATAAATGCGTTTAGGACGTGCGTCTCTTAGTTTCTCCTCCATAGTATCAAATGTCTCCGTCTCTCAACATGGCACTCACTCAAAACCCACAGGGTATTGCTGCACCGTCGACTCTATAGCCTGTGGGGCTCATGCGGGGAAGCGGCATCAAGGCCCACCTCAGTGTTGAGTCCAGGACACTCTCATCGACACAGAGTTGTCTGTTAGTTTTTGCAAAAAATTCAGACAGGAGTCACGTAACTCTAGTTGGAGGGGTGTTTCTGGGACACTTGTGTGTAATGAAAAGTGGGATAATTAACACTTTCCTGAGCAGCACCTCATATCCCGGAAGTGCTCTCTTGGGAAGGACTCAAAACAAATCGCTGGAGGTATGTATGGGCTGAGAAAAGTGGGTTGGCATGATGGTACAAGGTCCTCCTGAAAATACAAAGACATACCTGAGGTCTCTAGGTGTTCCTGCAAAAAAAAAAGTCTCTCTCAAATACCATATGTGAATGGTAGGCACTGACCAGCTTTCCGCAAGGCTGGTACAGATGGGCTTCAGTCTCGGGGGATCAGAGCATCCACACGCCCTGCAAAGTTCTGTGGTGTTGTATCAGCCTGCGCTCTAATGCAGCAAATGTTCTGTGGATAATATCTGCTCTCAGGGCTGCATCGGAAGGAAAGTGAGCTGCATATTTTCGCTCAGCTCAGGTCCCCGTATGTTTAACCCAGAGTTCTTCAAGCTGCCGTGGAACACGCTTAATGGATCGTTTGGCATATGTGGCGATGCTCACACGCAACAAGCTTCTGAAACATTTAAATCAAACCTTTTAGAACATCCCAGGAGGAAACAGGGTTGTGTTGAAAGACAGTATAACTCATGACACCAGAAACCCTTTGTTAGTCTCTGTAGAAAGCACATTATTTTTTCATTTTCTTGACTTCAATTTCTTTTAAAGTACTGTTTCATTAAATGAAACATTTTAGGAGGTGTTTATTTTTTTCAGAAATTGCATGTAAAGGTAATAGACTCAGATTTCTATCCAGAAAGAGCTATATTTTATATGGGCTTCATCATGCATTGTTTTCGTAGGTAAATTGATATGATGGTTTCATTTGTGAGTCATATACTGAGACATTAAAGTTAATTTCTGTTTAAAAGAAAGTGTCTGAATTACAAATATTTAAAGGTTTTAAGTGAAGCTGTAATAATTAATCTTTAACGAGCTTCAATCCATACTTTTGATTGAGATGACTGCATTTAAAAGTAAGCATTTTGTGTTGCACAAACATACTCAATATACTTATTTAACTGATGGAATTGATAGTTTTCTCTGTCATTTCATTTTTGGTTGGAGAAATCAGTAGTCTATAGTATAAAACCTAAAAGGTTAAACCAGTCAATTGTCCAGCATGAATTTATCTTGCTAGTCATACAAATGAAGTTGGATGACGCTTGGGCCACATAGGTTTAAGCTGGAGACAAAGTATAAATCCAATGTGTTCCTGTAAAAAATTTTAATGATCTACTTAGGTGATTGTAGCTGCAATTATAAGGAATATTGTGGTTCATTTTTCATCTCTTCATATACACACAGCAATTTATTTTATATATAGTCTGGATGCATAACTCAGTAATTATGACATAGTTACCCAAAGATATCTGGGCTATGTGAACTAAAAATGGTCTTAATAACATTGTATTTCTTTCTGAAGCACCTATAAAAAGGAGAGATTGCTTTTCAGAGAGGCAAAGGATAATCAGGGAGTCCTGGGGGTTAGGGATCTCTTCTTTTGGCTTTGCTCGGTACACATCTGTCTGCTGCCTTTTGTTAAAGCAAACAGACTCCCACATGTTTTCTCCAGGGGAGTCCAGTGCCTCTATAGGATGAACTCCATTCCTTCTTACACAAGGTGCAGTTCAGGTAATACTGGGGCCAAAGACTAAAGTTCCTTCTTAGCACAAGTTGCTAAGTTAGGCTTCTGTTGTTCTCTGCGCGTCCTTCTGTCAAAGGGACTGGTTCCTCTAAGTCTGGACGCGCCAGAGCGGGTGTTCCTGGTAGAGACAATGATGCCCGGCTGCAGCAACCGCTGTTTTGTTTACTAAGGATTTAAGTCCTGTTTACTCGTTTTCGGAATCGTGCACAACCCTTTACAAATAATTAACCCTTTTAACCCTCACAGCTGACCCTGAGGTCACAATGTAGGCTCTTCCTACTTTATGGATGAGTGAGCCACACGTCTAAGGCCACAGAGCCAGAGGAGAAAGAGCAATGATGAGCACAAGCATGGACTCCAAAGTCTTTGTCCTCTACCCTAGCATCTGCTGCCGTTGCCCCGGGACACGGGTCTTCCTTTTGTACTTAAGACTTTTTACTGGTGTTTCCGGGCCAGTTCTAGAGGACTTTTGCAAGAAAGCCCCCTTTCAAGCACAGCCGCACAAACCTGTGTTACGCCAACAGCTCCTTCCACCTCCCGCCTTCACGCTAGTCACGGTGGATTCCCCCACGGACCCTGCCAGATAGTTAAACTTCAGCGCTCAAGTCGCTCCTGGTCTGGTGCTTCTGATTTTCCTTGTCGTTGTGATAGAATAGTCAAGTATGCTGGTTAGCTTTTGTTAATTGGACACAGACTAGGGTCACTTTGGAAGAGAGTACCTCAACCAAGCACTTGCCTCTGTAAGAATGTCCTGTGGGCATGTCTGTAGGGGCATTTTTTTTTTATTGATATTTGATGTAGGAGGACCCAGCCCAATGTGGGTGGTGCCGTTGCTGGGCAAGTGGGCCTGTGTTGTGTTAGAAAAGAAGCTGAGCAAGCCAGGGAAAAGGAAGTCAGTGGGTAGCATTACACCATGGTTTCTGTCTCAGTTCAGTCCTAAATTCCCCAAGCTCCCCAGACAGTCCCCAGCTGGGGACCAGGTATTCAAGTCTGCAGCCTAACACTCCCTGCTATGAGATGCTTACTTCCCATCATCCATAGTCAGATAGTCTTCAAATCACTTTTCAAGATGCCATCTTTTCTGTCCACTGTCTCCTGGTGGACTCACGCACAGGGCTTCCAACATACACCCTTAAATACTTCCCATCTGACCATGGCCCTCTGGTGTTATTTAATTTGGTTTCTCTTGGATGGAGTCTAGGGTTTGGGCTTTACTTCAGGAGTTTCCCGAGTGTGGTGACTCTGGACATGAAGGGATGGGAGCTGCTTCCCTAATGAGACCTATTTGAATTTTTAAAACGATGACTTTTGAGAATAACTTGCTGCTGGTACGGCTGAGATTCAGTGGCTGATCTGTTGCAATACTTGTAGTAGCTAAGATAAGTTGCCCTGGAACACAACCTTCAAAATACTGATGCATCCATAGAAAGACTTAACTCTGCTTCACTTTGAAGGCCACTCAAATTATGGGACTGTGGCCAAAATTCTATAAACAAAAAAGTACAAACAAAATCCCCAAACGGGACATCGAGAGAATGTTAATTTCATGCTAAATATATGTATCACAGCCTCATGAACAATAGAAAATATTTAAATATGGTCTTGAAAATATTTAAAAAGCCCATACTTCCTTAGCAATTTGGTTTTCTTGTTATGACTTCTCTAGTAATCTGCAGTAGTTTTGTCAAAGTGAAATAACAATGCATTCTTATAATCATAAAAGTAGTATTTAGCCAGCCTAGTTTTGATACTAGAAAAATAGATGTATTAATTTCACATGTAAACTGAGGATAAGAAAATGGCAAAGCATCAATTTATAAGTCAAATGGGTGTTATAAGGTAGTTTGTAATGTTGGAAAGAGGTTTTAGTCAATAAATTTAGGGATATCTGGTGTCTTAGTTACTGCATCTTTAATATGTCATCAGTCACTTTTCACTGTGAAGTCTATTTTGGGTTAAGTAAGTTCCCAGAGGCATAGAAACCCTTATCAGTGGATCCTGCTCTCCCAATTCAACCAAAGATGCTTTAGGTCAAACAGACACAAATGGTGTTCAGAGCCAGGAAGGAACTTGCATGTCAACATAAAAGTCCCTCTCAGGTGGATGCCTGCGAGGGATGTGAGGGTTATTTTTGTGTGTGCTGTCTCAAAGGATGGGTTTCAGAAGCACTAGAAGTAATACGAAGTTTCTTTTTTCCTTCAAGCAGAGTGGGCTATATAGAATAAGGAAATGACCAACTGCAAAAGCTTTAAGGAGTGTTTGGGTACTGTGTGTCAGAGAGACTCTCCATGGCCAATCCAAGGGGACTCGGGCTTTAGTTGTCACTGGGTAAGTGCTGTTCATTAAAGTTACTCTCTTTCTCTGTGTTTACTTATGGATTCTGCTGGTTTTTGACAGGCTACATTTTTACAGCAATTTGGGAGTGAGAGAAACATCTTGTAAAATAAAGCTGCCAAAAATGTGTTTTAACATTCTGTCTGTCTGTGTCTGTGTCTCTGTGTCTGTGTCTATGTGTCTCTGTGTCTGTGTCTCTGTGTCTCTGTGTCTCTGTGTCTGTGTCTCTGTGTCTGTGTCTCTGTGTCTGTGTCTCTGTGTCTGTGTCTCTGTGTCTGTGTCTCTGTGTCTGTGTCTGTGTGTCTGTCTCTCTGTGTCTGTCTCTCTGTGTCTCTGTGTCTGTGTCTCTGTGTCTGTGTCTCTGTGTCTGTGTCTCTGTGTCTGTGTCTCTGTGTCTGTGTCTCTGTGTCTGTGTCTCTGTGTCTGTGTCTGTGTGTCTGTCTCTCTGTGTCTGTCTCTCTGTGTCTCTGTGTCTGTGTCTCTGTGTCTGTGTCTCTGTGTCTGTGTCTCTGTGTCTGTGTCTCTGTGTCTGTGTCTCTGTGTCTGTGTCTCTGTGTCTGTGTCTGTCTCTCTGTGTCTCTGTGTCTGTGTCTCTGTGTCTGTGTCTATGTGTCTCTGTGTCTGTGTCTCTGTGTCTGTGTCTCTGTGTCTGTGTCTCTGTGTCTGTGTCTCTGTGTCTGTCTCTCTGTGTCTGTCTCTCTGTGTCTGTCTCTCTGTGTCTGTGTCTGTCTCTCTGTGTCTCTGTGTCTGCCTCTGTCTCCGTGTCTCTCTGTGTATGTGTGTGTTATCATCCATTAAGCCCAAGGCCCTGTGCTGTTAAGCATACAATACTATTGAGCTAGCATCCCCACAGTTGCAGGCCAGCTTTTAACTTTTCATGGTTGAATTCAACATACACTTCTTTTTTTTAATAAAAATTTTTTATTACATTTTTTTCATTTTACATACCAACCCAACTTCCCCCTCCCTTCCCTTATCCCCCTCCTCCCCTCACCTCCCATAATTCCACCCCCATCCACTCCTCAGAGGAGGTAAGACTTCCCTTGGGTGTCAATGAAGTCTGACATACCAAGTTGAGGTGGGACCAAGGCCTTCCCCATTGTGACACAAACTTATGCCACCAGACAAAAGGAAACATAGATAAGCCCTTCACTGACAGGTGGAATAGTCCCAAAGGGTTTCTTGCCTTGTATTTCGTTTACTAAAGTTCTGTAAATGATATTTGCTTAAGAGCCTTTGTAAATATTCCTCTTCTCCACAATAAAGGTTTCTGTAAAGATTCATATATTTCTGTAGAAGGGAGGTTTAGAACCTTTTTGCTGGCACTTGTAAATTAGGAATTTTGTACATTTTATAAGTACAGCTGTGCACAGAAACATCCATCTCAACCTGAATTTATTCTGTCCATTTATGACCTGGAAGACTTTTTCACCCTCAGTGCAATGGATGAAGCAAACGGAACCCGTGTGGGGAGACTTGATAGATTGCAGGGGCCTTCATGGGTCTTGTAAGCAGATCGCCCCCATGAATCCCGCACGCCAGGCCCTTCGATTCTCCTCAAAAGCTTCACCATGCTTCAGTGGGTACTCAGCACTGCAGGGGGCTTCCTGCTTTCAGTTTTCTCTATTGCTGCTTTCATTTCCTTATCAGAGACCCAGTTAATCAGTTTCTCCACATCCGGATGATCCAGGCCTTGGCATTTTAATTTCAGCTAGAATTTTTAGAATTTCTGTTGTCAGCTGCTAACTTTGCTGCAAATATCAGTTTGCAGAACAACAAAAACACATAAGAGAAAAGACTTCAGCTAGGCGTGGAGATATGCCAGGCTTATAATCTCAGCATTCAGGAGACTGAGGCTGGAGGCTTGGCATAACTTCAAGGATGGTCTGTGGTACGTTATGAGAACTAGAGTAGCCAGAGTTACAACTGTCTCAAAAAAAAAAAAAAAAAAGAGAAAAAAAAGGGTATGAGGGGACTTTTTATACTACCTAATATAAGTGCACAGAAAATCTAGTCAAATGAATCTGTGGTCTTCTTAATGTTGATTTCCATGACATTTTAGCACCTCTTTACATCAACAGACCTATTTATAACACTTAGTGAAATTTTATGAAAAGTATCAAGGCAATAGAGTGAGAGTACAGAAATACAGGAGGTACATTTGAGCATGCATGCATGAACAAGGCACCTGTAAGTACTCCGAGGCTAGGACATCAGATGTCCCTGAGGTGTCATTTTATGTCTTATTCCTTTGAGGCAGAATCTATGGTTGAACCTGGAGCTAGACTGGCGGTCTGTAAGAGCCAGCAATCCTCCTGCCTCCATCCTCTATCCCCAGTTCTGAGATGATAGGTTTATGAGGCGACGCCCAACTTTTTACATGGGTGCTGGGACATGGACTCAGGTTCTCAAATACTTGCATAGCAATAGTTCTTAACCACTGAGCCATCTCTCTACTCCTTAAAAATTTTAAAGATCAATTTGTGAGAAATTTTAAATTAGTATGTGATGTATTAGGAGAGGTCTATTTGATGATTTTATTTTATTAACTTGGCCTTTTAAGTTGCGTGTGTGTGTGTGTGTGTGTGTGTGTGTGTGTGTGTGTGTGTGTGTATTATTTGGACCTGCGCTCTGATGTTGTGTCTTCCTATTTTAGCAAAATCATTTACTAGACTCCAAGGGCTATGAAGGGACTACATGCCAGTCGGTTACATTGACATTGACTGACATGAGAGAACCGAGCAGGGGACTCTCTGTCATCTCTGGTGCACGTAAGGTGGATCAGTCTGCAAGGAAGCAATGCCACTGTGGTTAATGCAAACTGTTAGCCTTTGCCTCTTGATAGCCACAGCTATTTGATGTTTGAGTCAGGAGAATACGGTAGAAACACAAGGAAATACATTTTACATGAACAACCTTTAGTTGGGTTGCTGTCTGTCCTGCCTATGGTTGCAGCACAAAGTTCCAAGTGTGTTCTAGTTCTGCTGTTTGTTATTCTAGCTTACTCTGGTTGTCCCTCATTTGAGCCACCAGGGACATAGTCATTTGGGAAAGAAGGCTCTGCTATATCCAGATGCACACGTCAGGGCAAGGAGTCCTCAGGGTTTTTTTTTTTTTTTTTTTTTTTTTTTTTACTAGGGCCACGTGAGTTACAGAATGAGCATACACCATATGCATTGGATGGGAATCTATCATGAAATAGGCATAGACGATGGCTCATGGTTGTCATTGCATAGAGATAGAGCACATGGCTCATGGTCGTCATTGCATAGAGATAGAGCACATGGCTCATGGTCGTCATTGCATAGAGATAGAGCAGACGCTCATGGATATCAGAGTCAGGTCTCAGTCAGACCATTGTGGCTCAAGGAAGTCAGAGAAGGCTTTTTTTTCTTTTATTGAAAATAGATTTTTTCAAAAAATATATTCTGATCAATTTCCCCTCCCCCTCCTAGCTCCTTTTCCCCTCTCCTCCCATTCATGTCCACACCCTTCCTGTTTCTCATTGGAAAGCAAATAGGCATCTAAAAAATAACAATAAAATTAAAAATAAAACCCAAACAATCTGGAATATCACAAAGAGCCAAAGAAAAAGCAAAAAAAAATTCATTAAGACACAGAATCACACAGGTTGACACACAGGAATCCCATAAAAACCTAAAACCAAAAGCCATGATATATATATGCAGAGGATTTGTAAGTTAAAAAAAAACAATTTAACATCATGAGACAAAAAAACGTCCACAGATGCCACTGAGTTCATTTTTCTTGTTTTATGTTGGCCGTCTACTGTTGGGTGTGGGACCTACCCTTAAGAGCGATTTGTTTCCCCAGTGAAAGTCTTCATGAGAAAACGAAGTTTTCTCTGTTAGCGGCTATCAATTGGTGATAGCTTCTGGGTCATGACGGGAACCTGTGCCGACCTTTCCTTTCCGCTCTAGGACGCCATCTGACAAATGCAGGTCCTGTGAGCGTCCCCATGGTCACTGAGTTTATACGCCTGCCCGCCCTGCTGCATTGAAGGCCTTGACTCCCTGATGCCCTCCATCCCCTGTTGCTCTGTGTACTCTTCTGCAGGGTTCACTGGGCCATCAGGGAGCGATTTGATGGAGAGGTCCCCTTCAAGACTGAGCGTGCCAAGATCTATCACTTGGTATTGTCTGGTTGTGGGTCTCTGTGCTTGTTCCCTTATGCTGCAGGAAAAAGATGAGACTTTTTAACTGAAAACTTCTAAGGGGAGGGTGCAGGAAGGGGGGGGAGAGTCCCTTTGTGAGAGGAAGAGGACCAACCTAAACTCTGCTGTCAGAGCTTCACGCAAAAAAAGAATCATGAGTCTCGATCATGTAGGATTTGTCTGTAAAACATGCACAGGGGAACTTGTATGGCTGGCTGCAGCAAAAGTGGTTCAGGATAAGGGATAAGGGATAAGAGTTGAAATTTGGTTTGGGGTCAGAGTGGCTAATATGAGTGCAAGTAGACTTACATCCCCTGTAGGAGGAGTGAGCAGGTTTTAGGCATGACCAGGACCTGTGTCGTGAAGGAGACTCTGGTGACCTCAGAGTGAGAGCTAAACCTGAAGAGTTCATCAGTGGGAACATTAAAAAGGCACGCAGACAAAGATGTCAAGGAGCGGAACAAAGGCCAGTGGTACCGAGGTTGGATACAGGATTTGAAGCAAAACTCTGAATTAGAAGCCACTGGGGCGAAAGGAGCTCATTTGAGAGCTTGAGCTTAAGGGTTTGGGAGAAAGCTTTGCCATGAACAAGAAGGTTTAGGTGGAGGGCATCCTGGGTGAGTGGAGAGAAAGTTTCAAGTTGTGGAGCCCATGCTCCAGATCCATACGTGTGGTAAAATACTTCTGTCTCCAAGACTGAGCCTGCTATACCTGGCTGTTGTGGTGAGCAGCCTCAGAAAGAGCGAAAAGCAGGAGAAGGCATGGTTAGCATGACACAATATTTTCCACCAATAGATTATGTATTTTAGGCTCCAGAAAACTGTGAATTTATGCAGTGTTATCACAGATACAGACCTTTCTGTGCACCCAATTTCTTCTATTATTAACACCTTAAATTAGAACGGTATACCCACCAATAGTCAACACATTGAACTTATAATTGTCTATTGTTTTCACTAAGGCATGTAGTATATTCAGATTTTCTCAGGTCTTGCCCAGTGCCTTTTCTTGAACCTAGCTCTCACCCAGCATCTGGCATGACCTTTAGTTTTCACGAATTCTTCACATCTTCCTGGTTGTGGATGCTTTTTAATTTCCTTCTTTTTGGTGGTCTTGAAGGTTTTGAGTAGGACGGGAGAGACTTCCTTATCACTTCAATCTGTCTGGTGTTTCTCTCATCGGATAAGGTGGGGAGTGCAGGTTTCAGGAAGACGATAAAGATGTGAAGCCTGATTCCCACCATGTGTATTCAGAGGAGTTTCATTTATATTACCGTTGGTACTGAACTCCATTACAGGCAGAGGTAGTGTTTGTTAGGGTTATCGAATGAAAAGTTTTTTACTGCCTTGTTTCCTGTTGTTGTTATAAAATATGCCAACAGAAGCCAAGTAAGAAAGAAAGGTGTGTTTTATCCACAGCTTCAAGTTACAGTCCATCAAAAGTAGGGAAATCATAGCAGTGGGGGCTTGAGATGTCTGGTCTTATTACATCCACAATCAGAAGAAGAGGGAAATAAACACATGCTTGTGTTTACCTCACATCCTCTACTCTTATGCAGTTGATAGTTCCCTGGCTAGGGGATGGTGCTACCCACAGTTGGTGGTCCTCCTGCCTCAACCGACTTATTAAAAAGTAATTCAGATATGCCCACAGGTCACCAGATCTAGATGAGATTCCAGATTGTGTCAAGTGAAGGGTGGCAGCTTGGGAGGAAAGGAGGGAGGGGAAGCTGTGATTGGTATGAAAATAAAGGAAAAACGGTATTTAAATGAAATAAAAAATACTTACAAAAGAAAAAAACTGACAGTTGGTTTTCTTTAATTCTTAAATAAAGCCATTATGGCAATAGGGGTTTTCAATTTATAGATAAGAAGTTTGAGCTTATTTATTCTGGAAGCAGACAGAACTTTGTCATGTACAAAGCCCATCTGCTATGAGAATTCTCTCCAACACATGGAAATATCTGACCACTTTCCAGTGATTCCAGTCATCTTATGTTCCAGGCACCAGAGGTATAAGTGCTAAAACCATCTGAGATCCCTGTTCCTATAAGCATCTGAGTGCAACAGTGTGAAATCTTGAGTAAGAGCCCTTCAGTTGACAGCCAAAAATAGGAGATGATGATTATTCCCATCCCAAGGATTTGGGGTACTTTCCAGCACTGTACAATTGGAACACTACAAAACAGCTTCCACACTGCTTACCTCCGGGTAGGATCTACTATCGGGACGAGAATCCTAGATTGAAAGAAAAAGCACAGGCAGTCATTATATTCCTTCACTGGGGATGTTATGGTGGGGGTAATGTCAGCTGGCTGCTCTAGACACAGGGAAGGAGCACCAGAACTAAGAAGCTGTCTCAAAAGGACTGACATTCCAGTAGGATATTTGCTTAGAGGGGCAAGTATTTAGAGGAGCAAGACGAGCTCCTTACCGGACGGTCTCGAGCTGGCAATTTGTTTTCTTACTCGCTGATTGTCTAACCTTGGGTAAATTCTTTGACTGTGATTCCCAACGTCCTTATCTTCAAGGTTGAGATGATCCGATGATAAACATAGATTCAATCAGATCATATCTCTTGATAGCATCAGTTGCATGGCCTGCCGTTTTTGCTACTCTGACTCTCAAACAGACTCTGAACTCCGCTCATATATTTTTCATTCTTGCTGATGAGTGCAGTCCACAGAGTAGATATCCAAATAGCTGCTGAGTGGAGAGAAGGAAATGAGTGAGGCATCAATGAGTAAGCATTGATTGTGGTAGGAGGATGAAAGAGGAATAAAGTGTAACTCAAAACCAATTAGCCTATTTGACTAAGAGTTTTTGAAGTAACATCGTTTAAACAATAGAAACCGAGGCAGATGGAATTCTAAGGACAATAAGATGTGGCCAGCTCTGGTCAATGTAATAGTAGCTCCAGAAAGAAATCTAGCTAAGAAAATACTCTCAGCTGAGCTTAATAAGACCCAGATGAGAGCTTTAAGGAGGCTATAGATGACAGAGTGGAGATAGCATTGGAACAGGCAGGATTCAATGGGGCTGCCTATATCTAGGCTCATGGAATATATAGGGAGGAGGATAGAACATAGCAGATTGTGTAATACTTAGAGAGCTGTTATGATTGTAATTGAATCACAAAAATACTTAGAAGTCTCCTGCTATACTCTAGGAGCTGAGCTTTGCATGATGAACTCTCTATTGTTTTCCTTCCTTATCACACATGATAATTGTCAAAAGGGAAAGCAGGCATTCATATTATCTACCAAATAAGTATGTATTGCTGATTAAAATACATCACGTGAAGGGGAAATGAAGAGGCTTCTCAGTTTTCACCAGGGTCCATTCTGGTCTTAGCAATGCGAGGTTTTATCCCTTCCTACTGGCTAGAAGATTATGAGAAAGGGATTGATGGTCTTGAATGTAGCATGTAAGCTATGAATGAAGATGATACAACCTACAGTATAGTGTTGGGCTAATAGCTTGTAATTTCTCATAAAAGGCACTGTATCTTTGGGTAGCTTTGTTCCTGCTGCTGTTTAGCATGTATTTGTAATACAGAAAGTGGAGGAGGAGGAGGAGCAGCAGCAGCATCAGCAGTCTGGCTGAGGCTGTCATGAGGATTGTCACAGGGTAGTTTAAAGAACAGTGGGCAACAGAGGTAACAATTGTTGGCTCATCTGTGGTACAGGTTCTCTTCATGGCTGGGAAAGGGGGAAGGGAGAGAAAGAGATGATGTCTTTATCTTTCTGGCATCCCTTTAAAGGGTGCTAGCCCCACCAGGAAGGCTTTTGATCACTTCCTCATTTGGCTTTAGTTACTTCCCAATGCCCCGTCTCCAAATACCAGCATCAGATTGAAGATTAAGATGACAACGTGTAGTGCTGTGGATACTTCTCAGTCCACAGCAGAAGGCAAGAGAAAGGCATGGTTCAAGCACAGCTAAGGGCCTGGGGAATCTCACACACAAGGAAGGATTTTTGAAGAGAATGACGAAAGACTGGGAAGGAAAGCCCTCTGGGAAGGAGGAGTAGCTGGCGAAGTCAGAAAGTACTTGACGATTAGGAAGAAAAAGAACAGAATGTGTGAGAGAACCAGGGATAGAAACGATGACTGACCAGAGAAAGTGAAAGCCAAAGAGGGGTAGCACTGGCTCCTTTGTGTTTGCAGAGTTCCTCTGGCTCCGTTGAAAGGAGCGCTGGAGAGAAGTGGTGAATTGAAACAAGTTTTGGAGGTTCAGTTTCCAGGGCGTTCTTATGTGTAGAGTCGCAAAAAGGAGAGGACAATGTCTTCAGGATAAATCCTAAATTTTGAAAAGGAGTAGGCTGCAGGCATGGAAGAGTTAGAGAAAGAGGAGATGCGCCCTGTCCTTTGGACATGCTGTGCTGTGCAGAACAAGAAATCCAGTTGATGATTGCATGTGTATCCTTGCGAATATTATAATTTACAGTCAAGGCAGATAAGAATTAGCAAAAAATGATTTAGTGATTAAGAAATATAAAGTCAGCATTTTGGATTTAAAATTCACAAAGATAACAGGCCAGAGTGGAAACCCTGGACTGTGACGACAGTTGTTGCCTGAATGGATGAGACTGAAAAAGTTACTCAACTTATTAGAACCTCAGTTTTCTCAGCTTTAACAAAAAATGAGAGGTTTTAGTTCCAGCACGCAGGAGGCTGAGGCAAATGAGTCTCTGAGGTCCAGGCCAGCCACAGCAAGTTCCAGGAAAATCAGGGCAACACAGAGAATCCCTATCTCAAAAAAACAAAATGAAATAAAATAAATAAAACATCACAAGTGTGATGGCTGTAGTTTTTTATTTCATGTACGTTAAGAAGAAAAGTGTCCATGAGATCTGGAATGACTGTTGGTGTGTAAAATGAGAAAAGATTGTTTTAAAATAAAAAGATGATAAAAAGATAAAAATTTGAGCTTTATCATGTGGATTAAAATGATAGGATAGGTTGGCACAATGAGAGAATAAAAGTATTCCCTCTTCTGTTGTCCTAAGTTGTTTCATGACCGAATATTCACTGCACGCAGGACTCACACAGTTTAATGCCATGTTCATAGTCAAAATTTAGAAAGAGGCAGAGTTACACGGCTTTGAGTGGACCCTGCTGCTTGTAATCCTGTTCCTCCTTGTTCTGAACGTACAGACTGGTAGTCCCAGGGTCATTGGACTTGGACCCTGTAACTCATTTGTCAGCATGTTCTAATTCAGTTGTCCAGAATGTAAACATGATCGTACAGAAAAAAACTATCCTTCAGCGACAGGGCTGAGTTCTGAGTGCAAGTTCACAGCTGTCACTCCCTTCTTGGTTTTTAAATTTATGGAAGTCTCATCCGGCCTTTTGGAACTGGCAGGACATTATTAGTTTATTGTACCGTGGAGGAACGGTTTGAGTCAAAGGGATCCAGGGTGCCAAGGGTCCTGTTCAAAACTTTGGAAGGGATTTGGGTTAGTACTTAGTGGATTGCCTCAGGTACATCATGGATATTTGATGAAAGTACTCGGCCATGACTAGGATTTAAAAACCCGTCCAGTGACCTGAAAATCCTGAAAGATGGTGTAAAAATATTATTCGTTTCTTTTTCATCTCAGTGTGTTGGATGTACAAAATTGGTTCTTTCTGTGGAGCAACCTTCAGGGAGAGCCTTCCTCTTAATGTCACAGAGAGAAGCCGGTGGGCCTTGTGGTAGCTGGACACTTTGTCTGTACCTTTCTGAGACCTGAGGACGACTCTAAGAAGGAGGAGCCATTTGGATTTGCCATCTTTGCCTCTACAACGGACAGTGGGGGGCTTGCCTACATAAAGGGGTCGCTTGAGCCCATTGGAAATCAGGATCCGCTTTGTGTGGGATTTTGCTTCTCTCAGATTGTTGCGAAGACCTCCTCCTCCATCAGTTTCCCACATCCGTTCCTCTTGCCTCTGTTGCTGATAAGGGTGGCCTTTTCAGTTCACCAGATGGCTCATTCCCAGTGTGGGGTTTCAGTGGTGCTTAAACAGAAACCCTATGGTCTATTACTAAATCTGTGCTCTTACCTGAGTAGAGAAATAAGGAGAGCTACAGATAGGAAAATTATTTTTTTAAATAAGAGTTGCCAAACAAATGATGAGAAATAATAACAAAATTGAGTTGTGCTATAGAGAAAAAAATCTATTCTTTTATTCCTTGAACTTACTTTTTGTGCAAGTCGATCATTTATAAAATTAAAATAATCATGGAATTTGGAACTTATCCAGTTGTGGGAGTGGGTAATTGCAAAATTGCTTTGCTTATGTAGTATTTTATAGAAAGGCGTTTTTAACCTTTGCTACTAATGGCAAATGGAAGGAGACACAGCCCTTTGTAAAAAGTATCATAGTTCTAATCACACCTAAAGTTTATTTAGAAACAATTTGTTATTAAAGGCATACTCTAATTTTTGTACTTTTTTTAGTAGGCAAAAATTGCTGAAGTAAATTGGTTTGTGGTAACAAAAGTAAAATAAGAACAAGAGCTTGTTAATAATCCGTTCTACTCTTCAAACTCCCCAAGTACAACTCTTGCTAATGTTTATCAGCCTGGCCTTATATAATCAAATAGCCCATTAGAGAAAATCACAGGTTTTGAAAGTGCTTGAAAGAGCGAAACCAATGTCCTCCCTTAAAAGGAGATCAAAGTGAACTCGTGTTGGGAGATCCTTCGCATCTGCTTTTCTTCTGTATTATTCTAAGTGACATGCATTGACATTTGTTGTTAGTTCATGTTCAAAGTAATGATCGATTAAATACTTGAACCCCTACATTTATTCATTCAGCAAGATTCTTGATTGACTTACATGCCTGGAGATGGGAAATCCAATACTATCTGTATTTCTCTTTTCAATTCCTTTGTTTTTGAAATGCTGTTACTGAGGTAGTGAGTGCTTTCAATACCTAAGGCATGAGTTGGGGATGTGACTTAGTGAAGAGAGTTTCCCTAGTGTTCAAGAAGCTCTGGTCTCTACCACCATCCACACATACACACAGGGAAGGCAAACACACATACACACAGGGAAGGCAAACAGACTCCTATGTAAGTAATGATACCTAATTTCTTGGGGGTCAGAATCACTTCAGATAACTAATTTAATAGAAGTGGAAAATACAAGTGGAATATACAAGTCCTAAAGATTTTAAAGTGTGAATTTAACTGATTTCAACATTTTATTGAGCACCTCATAGGCGAGGCCAGGACGTTATACGGTATACATTCTGTGAAGAGAAGTATAACACGGACTTTGCGTTTGAGAAGGTTTTAGCCTAAAGGGGGAGAGAGAGCGCAAATGCACCTACGGTGCCATAGGAAGAGACACGGTGAGCATGGTGAGGAAGAATCCTGTTTGGGCATTGGGAAGGCTTCCCATGGAGTCAGAGAGCCTGGGGCGGTGGGTGGTGCCAAAGCAGGAAAGGCGGGGCGAGCTGTGGGCTGGCGTGAAGATGGGCACTGTGTCAGGAGGCCAAAGACACATCAGCATAGCTGTGTGTGTGTGTGTGTGTGTGTGTGTGTGTGTGACAAAAGGCTGGAGTGACCTGGAGGTGAATCATCTGAGTTTACTTGCCTATCATTGGCCATGTACACAAGGGACCCATTTTTAAACCTTCTTTTTTCATATCTGAAAAGAAAATGTCATTAGTATTTTACTGCGTTGTATGAATGAGCTAGTTTCTGGCGCAGCAACAAATAAGCCACAAAACCTCAGTGAAATATCCAGTGTTTCCCAATACAGCTCTCAGTTTGCTCTGGAGGGATGCACTGGTTAGTCTTACGTCACGTGACACACAAACTATAGCCTTATTTGAAAGAAGGGAACCTTATTTGAGAAAATGCTTCCGTAAGCTCCGGCTGTAAGTCAGTCACCGATGAGAGAGAGCCCAGCCCATTGTGTGTAGTTCCATCCCTGGGATGGCGGTCCTGGGTTCTGTAAGAAAGCGGGTTGAGCGAGCCACGGGAAGCCAGCCAGTAGGTTCCGCTCCTCCGTGGCCTCTGTGTCGGTTCCTGTCTCCAGGCTCCGGCCCTCTTTGAGTTCCTCCCTATCCCGATTTCCTTTAGCGATGAGCAGTGATGTGGAGGTGTGAGCCAGACAAGCCCTTTCCTCTACAGCTTGCGTTTTGATCATGATGCTTTGTCACAGCAGCAGAAACCCTAAGACAAACAGGAAGTGGGGTGGGATCCTGTGCAAGGGGGGGATCTGTGGGGGTTTGAACACTAATACCCACCCCTATATATTTGAATGCTTAGTCATCAGGGGATGGAGCTCTTTGAGAAGGATTAGGAGGCGTGGCCGTGGAGGAAGTGTGTCAGTGGGGGTGATCTTTGAGGTTTTAAAAGCCCGCACCAGGCCCAGTGTTCTCTCTCTGCCTATGGATAAGGATGCAGCTTTCAGCTACTGCCTCCTTGCTGCCATGGTGATAGCGGACCGAACCTCTGAAACTGTAAGCCAGCCCTCGATTAAATGCTTTCTTTTATAAGGGCTTCCATGGTGTCTCTTCACAGTAATAGGATGTTAAGTTCGCCTATATCTCTCAGACTAGAAGCAGCTACGTGGCTTTGGTTGTCAGCGGTTAAGAGCGGTTTCTGGTGCACCTGAGAGATGAATGCACCACGCCAGTGCCTTGTGTCTCTAAGGCCACCGTAAAGACAATACAGAGAGAGGAAAGACTGGGTAGTGGTCCCCGTTGTGGTCTTTTATTTAAAGATGGAGAAGACAGAAAGGGCCCAAGATGTCCTGGTCTTTAAACTATTGGGGACTCTTCACTCGGCTCTTTGGGTTACGGGGTGTCTGTAGGAGCTCTAGAAGACAAGGCTTATTTGGACAAATGTTTGCACGCTTTAGGATTCAAAGGTCACAGTGGCCCACGGGAGACAGTAAAGTGTAGCTTTTGCAGGTGTTGGGGGTTGTGGTCCTCGTCCTGGGCGGCCCAAGTCCCACAGGAAGCAGCAATAGATCATCGATATTTTATTGGTCTTATATCCTTATTCTTCATGAAAGCTGTGCCTTTATACATGCAAGCTGATTAAAAACAACTCTGTAAATGGATAAGTGAAGTAATTGCTTTTTGAAAACATACTTACTTTCCCATTGACTGCCTCCTTATATCGACGACAAGTTCCTTAGTTGGGGATCATTTCATACCTTTGTTTCATCATGGAAAGTCAGGACATGTGAACCTAATTTAGTGCTGTGCACGGCAGTGGGTCCTCACATAAGCGAACTGGATGAAGAAGAAAACTTTGCAGCTAAGGGCTCTCCTCATGGCACCAAGAAGAGAAAAGCAAAACAAACCAAGAAAAAACAAAGCCCAGGGACCTGGGGGAGCCGTAGACATTTTTAAGCAGGAAGCTTACCTTCCTTGATGTTAGCAGCTGCAGAGGTGACTCAGTAGTTAAGGTCATGTGCTGCTCCTCTGGAAGACCCAAGTTCAATTCCCAGCTTGCACATCTGGTGTCTCCAAGCACCTGTAACTCCAGCTCCAGAGGACACAATGCCCTCTGGATTCTGAGGGCACCTATCCACATGTACAATGTCCATGGATAGATACACGTATACACGTTATTTTTAAAAGCCTATGTATTTTAGCACAAATTTTTCGCCAACGTAATATTTCATGACTGACCATTAGTTTGTCAAGATCCAGAGGAGTACATGAAATATGCAGTGCTTTCTATAAGAAGCTAAATCTGAAGGAAATAAGTAATAAAAAATGTAACTATGGCTTTAATAAAGAAAAGCTATCATGACAACCTCCATTCAAATGCAAAGATTTTGTGTCAACAGCATTTTCTATTCTTGCTCTGCTGTCTCTTCCTTGTCTTAACTAAATAACCCTTAGGATTTTAGTAATTTGGTACCTGCTTCCTCCAATAAAACCATTTAAACTTTTGTTTTTAAAAAGTCTTTCTGTATTTTTGATGAACTTTCAAAAATGAATATGAATTAGCTAGACTGGTGGAAAAAGTTTCATAGAAATCTAAAAAAT
This sequence comes from Mesocricetus auratus, assembly GCF_017639785.1. NCBI lineage: Eukaryota > Metazoa > Chordata > Mammalia > Rodentia > Cricetidae > Mesocricetus > Mesocricetus auratus. Next base: position 13,307,508 of record NW_024429212.1, on the reverse strand, counting down.
ATAGTTAAAATCATTTTGTTGAGTCAATAAATATTATCCTCTGATAATGCTGTTAGATGATGAGTTTTGTCTAGTGGTGATTGTAATTCCTTCACTCAAACCAACCAGTAGATTTCATAGTATCTCTGCCATTCAGTGGGTGGATGCAGATAAGGACAGGATCTTAAGAAAAGGTATATGGAAAACACCAGCGTTTCCTTTAACTGGGAAGGAATTATGTTTTCAAGCTTTTAAAAGTAATTATTTTTTCTTTTAAATTTAGTTTTAAGTGTAAGCTATGAAACTCGCACACGTTATGAGGTCCCTTGCAATGCTTTCGCATGTGTGCGCTTGGCATGACACTTATGTTAGTTTAAACGTATCTTCTTAAATGCTTATCACTCTAGACATTAGAAACGTAGAGTGCACTGCTGTTATTTGTGAAAACCCTAGGGTACAGCAAGAACGCTTCGCTTTAGTAGAGCCCACTGATCTTCCAATCCCATCCTTTCCCTGCTCACTCCAGTCTCTTGTAAGCAGCCTTCTACTCCCATTTTCTATTAGTGAGATTTGTCAGTACTCATCTTTCTATGTTTGGATTGTTTCACTTAACACAACGACATAATGCATCTGTGTTGCTGCAGATGACAATTTCATTTTTATGGCAAAACAGCCTTTCATTGTATATATCCACTAACTACTGGATAGATGCAGGTTGCTTTCAAGGCTTGGATATTGGGATGAATATTGCTGACTTATTTGGTTCACATATCCCCTTGGGCCTGCTGATTCCAATTTCTTTCAATAGTCACCTAGTGGGTAGGATTTCTGGGACATGTGGGAGTCCATTCATACACTTTTGAGGAGTTTCCAGACTGTTTACAAGATGACTGTAATAATTAACATTCCCACCAACAGTGTTTAGGGCTCCTTCCTTCTGTCTCCCCACTTGGGGTATTTTGTCTCCTTATGATAGCTATTTTCACCCAGATGGGAGGCATTTTTTTAATTTGCATTGTGATGACTAGAGCGATGGACATTTTAAATACATCAATTTACCATTTCTATGATTTCTTTAAAGAAATGTCTTTTCAGCTCCCTTTCTCATTTCGATTGTGAACCTTTAATGGCTGAGCCATCTCTCTCTTACCGCCTTAGTCATTTTCAAATTAGGCGCTTGTTGCCTCGTTACTGTATTGTGTGAGTTCTCTATGCGTTTCTGTTAGTATCACTTCCTCAGGTGTGTGCTCTGCAAAAGCTTTCTCCCAGTGTGCACATTGTCTCTTGTCTGTGTCTTATCTATTCACATTGTCTCTTGTCTGTCTTATCTATTCACATTGTCTCTTGTCTGTCTTATCTATTCACATTGTCTCTTGTCTGTGTCTTATCTATTCACATTGTCTCTTGTCTGTGTCTTATCTATTCACATTGTCTCTTGTCTGTGTCTTATCTATTCACATTGTCTCTTGTCTGTCTTATCTATTCACATTGTCTCTTGTCTGTCTTATCTATTCACATTGTCTCTTGTCTGTCTTATCTATTCACATTGTCTCTTGTCTGTCTTATCTATTCACATTGTCTCTTGTCTGTCTTATCTATTCACATTGTCTCTTGTCTGTGTCTTATCTATTCACATTGTCTCTTGTCTGTGTCTTATCTATTCACATTGTCTCTTGTCTGTCTTATCTATTCACATTGTCTCTTGTCTGTCTTATCTATTCACATTGTCTCTTGTCTGTGTCTTATCTATTCACATTGTCTCTTGTCTGTGTCTTATCTATTCACATTGTCTCTTGTCTGTCTTATCTATTCACATTGTCTCTTGTCTGTCTTATCTATTCACATTGTCTCTTGTCTGTGTCTTATCTATTCACATTGTCTCTTGTCTGTGTCTTATCTATTCACATTGTCTCTTGTCTGTGTCTTATCTATTCACATTGTCTCTTGTCTGTGTCTTATCTATTCACATTGTCTCTTGTCTGTGTCTTATCTATTCACATTGTCTCTTGTCTGTCTTATCTATTCACATTGTCTCTTGTCTGTGTCTTATCTATTCACATTGTCTCTTGTCTGTCTTATCTATTCACATTGTCTCTTGTCTGTCTTATCTATTCATTTTTGCACAGTTGTTTCCTTTGCTTTTCAGACACCCTTTTAGTTTGCTATATCTCTGTTCATCTGTTTATGCGTTCGTTGTTTGTCCCTTAGAGTTCCATTCAAGAAATCCTTGTCTAGTCAAGCATTATAGAGTTTCTCCCTGTGTTTTTCTAGTTGTTTTAAAATTTTAGTACTTATCTTTAATTCTTTTATCCATTTTGAAGTGATCCTTGTATTAAGTATCCAATTTAAATCTTCTAATTGTGGGTCTCTAGTTTTCTTAACTGAGGTAGTTGTTAATACTTTTATTAGTATGTGTGTGATTATGACAGTGATGGACACTTGTTTTGTCTACAAAATTGCCAAAAGCCAAAGGACTATAGAGTCTATCTCCATTTGGCTTCATGATTCTTTTAATTTGAGAGTTAAAATATTTTTATGGAATTTTGAAAAAAGCATATATATGAGATACATGAATGCAATATTCATGTAACATTATGCTTTATATGTCTGCATATATATGCACAGAAAGTATATGTATGCTGTATTCTACTTTTGTTGGCTTAGAGTAGGAAACTCCAAGTTCATTCTTTGACAGAGTAAGTATGTATGAAATGTACACATAAATTTCAAAATTCAAATTGGTGGAATGACATATTATCTTGTAGGTCTATTTTCATTTCTCCTGGCTTGAAGGCCTAGGACCAAAGAATCTTAACCCCATAGACATATTTCTAAGCAAAGTCAGTTAAAGATTAATTTGATTCAATTATGATTTCATTTGTTTGCTTATAATGCTGTAGCGATTTTTAAGTGGATTAGACAAACATTACTCATATCAGGAGGAGTAGGACAATCATGCTGGGAAATGCTAATCAGGGTTTCCAAACAGAGGATATCTGATCAGATTAGGATGGCTAGGCTGGATGCTCAGTTTCCCAATTAGGTGACTCAAAATATTTATTGAAATATTAAAGTATACATAAAGACTTGGGCAAAAGGAAAAAAAAAGTATTGAGCTTTCCTTGCAGTCAACAAGTTAGCTTAATTATGGAAGGCAGGTCTAATGCTCTGGGGAAACCTATTAACAGTAGTATGCAAAGAAAACCTCATAGTTTTTTCTGAGACATCCATCAGGGAAGCACTGTATTAGCTAATTCAGGATGTTGTTGACTACTGTCAGATTTTTTTTTTTACTCATAATGTTCCTTCAGATCAACTTGGACACATTGAAGTAGTCCCATGGCAGCAATGAAACAAAATAAAAAGAAACTAAGACAAGCACAAATGTGTTATGTAGTGGTGCTTCCTTCCTGTTTTATGTGTTCTCGTGTGTGTGTGTGTGTGTGTGCGCGCGTGCACACGCGCGTGTGTAAATGCATACACAGGCATATTATGTGTGCTTTTGTATATAGTTGTATGTGAAGGCTGCGGGGCAAGTTTGGGTGTTGTGTTCCTCAGAAACTGTCACAGGGTCTCTCAGTGGTCTGGCGCTCATAGAGTAGGACTGGACAGCTGTCCAATGAGCTTCAAGAATCTGCCTATCTCTGCCTTCCCAGGATTAGCGTGGGTTGCAAGTCAGTAACGCCATGCCAGCATCTTGTGTTGCTTCTAGGGATTGAAACCAAGTCTTCGTGCTTATGCAACGTCTCAGTCTCTCCTCTTTGTTTTCTAAAAGTGTTTGTTTTGGAGCCACAAAGTCTGAGTGTCCTTGCTCAACTGTGAAAGTTCTCAGACCTCAGCTTGCATCCAAGGCAACACAGTAACCTGTCAGATTAATGGATGCTCTTCACCCCTGTGCAAGAGTCAGAGGATTCCCTTGCCTTCTGCATAGCAAATAGCTTGTGCTTCACGAGCTCCTCTTAGGGCCTTTTCTCACTGAGACCCCTTGGGGGAAATATTGAGTCTTCAACCCTGTATGTGAAGGTGGGGGACCCTGTTTGTAGGAACCCCCAGTCTTTTATAGTAAATACACTATTAGCAAACCCCACTATCTCTGGCCTAACCTGGAGATCACGTACTCATGATACCGTGCAGTAGATTTTTTTTTGCCTTCTGCTTCAGAAACCATCACTGATAATCCCAACTGTTTAAACATCATAGAAAAAGAAGAAAGATTGCCCTTGTCTCCACTCAGAAAAATATATATTAAAAATATGGAAAAAAATCTTAGAGTTATCTCCCAAGACAAAATATTGATCACTGATTAGGGTCTCACAGCCACATGCACACTTGTGATTATTTTCTATGGAAAACACTAGGACCTGCATCTCTGGAGAGCACACGTCTTTGTCGTCTTCATTGCAACTGATGAGAACCAGATGGAGCAGGCGCTTGCCAAATCCTTTGAGATATACGATAATGCCATTTCATATTTCTTTATCAGTCCTCATGTTCTTGCTAGGACAAGGGTTAAGTGGATGGAGCAAACAGGATTTCCCTGAAGATCCCACAAGCCTTCCGCAGCTGAGATGATTATTTCCCTGAAGTAGATCAGCAGCAATAGAGACACAGACACGGGGAGGGATCAGACACCGGAAGAGCGAGTGACTGAAAAGATCGAGGGTTGCAGAGAGGAACAACAGCTAGTCACATGACGGATAGCACACAGGAGGTGGCCATGCTCACCTAGATAACGTTTAAGACATGCTTGGGGGGGTTTCTGGTCATAAAAAATATGAGGATGGAAAGGAAGAGATAGAAACCATAATGGTGTATGTTGTAGGGGAACTCTATAGATAAAATCACATGTTAGTAATGGAAGGGGAAGACTAGAGGACCAGGGTTGACCTGAAACCAGCCAGACCACAAGCAGCTAAGGGTTACTCACACTGCGTCTCAAGGGCTGGCTGTTGGCTGGACAATTTTGATCCAGGAAGAGATAAGGACAGAAGTTTAAAAATGTTTTGGAGCAATTTGAGGAGCTACCCTTTGACGTCAGTTGAAAAGTTAGGTTTTGCATACTGCATGCCTTTGTTTTTTACTGTTCTGAAAATTGCATTTTAAACCATTTCACAAATGCATATTGTTACATGATTAGTAAGTGAACTTGCTACCAGTCCAGACAGAACAATGGGATAAGAAAGGGTAAGGGGATTTAGAAGAGATGTAATGCCAGTGTTTCCATTTGCATGTGGGCTCTGGCACCCAAGGGAGGAGAGACTACAGGTGCTAACACAGGATGATGACAGTTGAACTTGAGTGTGAGCATGCAGGCTTGATCCAAGGTAGCAGCAAGTGGATACTGACAGGAAAGGAAGAGCGCAAGGGGCGGTAGTGACATTAACACTGTGACGCACACACCTGCTGGGTGTCAGGTGGGATCCTCTGACACTCCACATGTCAGCAGTTTTCCTGCTACCCAACTTTACCCCCAGATGGGGGAACTGAATCAGTGATGAAGAGACTGTCTATAGTCATCTGGCTAGTACATTCTGGAGATGAAATGTGAGTTCAGGAATCTTAGCTTTAAGCACAGTGTTATTTATTCTACGGGATAGAAGTGACTGAGACTTTGAGGGGAGTGGATGATAACAGCGCCTGAGTTCACAGGTGTAAGAGATCGGTGTTGGCTCAGGACCCCCAAGACCAAGTGCTCAGCACAAAGGAGATTGATTTGCCCCAGAGGGACAGAAGGCAGGGAATAAGAGACAAAGACGGGAGACAGAGGATGAAGGTTCAGAATCCGTTCACCGAGTTTGCCATCCTTCTGTTCTTGCCCCTCTGAACAGCTGTGTGAGTGAGTCAAGCCCATGGGGAGGTGATTTGCATGACCACAGACATGTGACCCTGTTGCATTGGCAGTACTCTGACAGGCAGCTAACCCCGTTGAGGCTAGTGGCTTGCTACAAAAACCCTGAGCAATCATTGCCCTGGTGGATTAGAAGAATCGCCCAGGTGGTTCTATCAAGAATGTCTGACTCATAATTTTGTGAACAGGACAGATGACTCTTGTTTTAGGTCCCTGGCTTTGAGAGCCCTGCTTGTGTGGTTTTGCCATTTGGCAACAAATCACAGATGTGGAAAGCTGTTGTGTGGACGGGAGGCCTGAACAGCTTTCTAAGAACGAAGGCAGTCACTTGAGAAGAAAAGTAGGGGGATGTGAGTGATTTTACTGTCGTTCTCCTAATTTTATTTATTTAATGGGACCCCAAGCTTACAGAAAAATTGCAAGGTAAGTGTGAAGAACACCTCCTTTACAGTTCATCCTTCCTAAACTATTTAATGCCCATCATTTCCCAATGTAACCGTCAGGGAACCACCAAGAAAACATTACAGCTGTTTATGCGTTACACTTTCCTTTGAATTTTACAATCTTCATTCTTTGGATGACTACTGGTCAGTTTCTTAAGCAGCAGTAAGTGATGAGCAGTTCCTCCATTACTGATAATGTGCACGTTATCAATCAGCTGATTGATGTTCACTATCTCCAAAGTAATTGTTTGTCTTTTGTTTATTTTGAATGGGATTTCAAGATTTTTAAACAATATGAACTCACAGGGTTTCCTTTTTATTTGATGAACGATGCCAATTATCATCATTTCTTTTAATTCTCAAATAGTCCTTGACTTGGATGGCAGGAATTCATTTAGCTTATGGTCTTTTGGTACAATCCTATCCTTCTTCGAGAACTCAACTGCTATGGAAAGTTCCTGGCCTGTGTTCTAGTGTCATCCACTTCTTCAGGAAGCCCTGGAGGCCGTTAGTGGAAAATGGTATTTAGAGCCTGGATCCGAGTGACGAGTGTGCTCATCACTATAGGCCCTCCGGATGTAAAGAACCAGAAAAATGTATATGTGTAGGCACAAGACTATAAACACACGCAGAGAAAAGGCTTTCACACACACACTTGTACATGGCAAATAAATCAGTAGCAATCCTTCCAATTCTAGTCTCATATTTTTGGGTTCACTTTTCTGCTCTTGTGTATTTCTAGCTGTCTTTCCAGAGAGAAACTAGGCATCCCTAACCCTGAGTTTTACTGTGTTTGACCGACCTGTCAGTAAGCAGCCTCCTCACATCTAGTTGCACTGGCTCAACCCTCCATGTGATCATCCTGCTCTTCCTCAGGCTCTGGCCACTACCACAGACTGCAGTGTTGGTCAGTTTTTTTCCCATCTTGATAGAGACTAGGGTCATTTGGGAAGATGGAAACCCAGTTGAAGAAGCGATGCCACCCGACTGCCCTCCTGGCGAGACTCAGGGAGCCTTTTCTTTATAGATGATTTCTGTGGGGAGGTCCCGCCTCATCGTGGGTGGTCCCACCTTTGGGGAAGGTGGTCCTGATTGTGTAAGAAAGCAAGCTGAGCAAACCATGGACAGCAAGCTACTAATCACAGTTCTTTCCTTCCTCAGTGGGTTCTAATTCAGCTCCTCCCTGTTTCTACCTCGAGGTCCTGTCCTGTTTCCCATCATGATAGATAGTAATCTGTGACTGACATAACCCCCCCACCTCCCCTACAATTGCTTTTGGTCATGGTGTTTGTCACAGCAACGTGGTGTTTAGAACGGCCACTGTGTTCCTTTCTACCCCCGTTATTGCTTATGCCTTCCTTGTTCTGTCTTGCTGAAGGATCCAGGCCTGAGATGGTTGGGAAGGGAAGAGGAATCTCATTGGCTGAGAACCGTCTCAATAAGAATTATAAAAAGCTCTTTGTAAGAGGGCTTACAAAGAAAGTGCAGAGGTGTCCTCTGCTATAACGTACTTGACCTACTTTACCTATGTGTGAATTCTGGAAGAGACATGCTAAGCAGTATGCAAATGATTACCAGGCTCCAAAGAAAAGTTACTTCACACATCTTCAGAAAGGACGATAGTGCTTGAATATAGAGAAAAAGTGACTTGCAGTTTATTATCCACACACCATTCCCTGACTACTTGCCACGGGGTCAGCTGCCTAGCATGTGGTTATTTTGCATTGCCCTAGTGACCCCTCAGGGATTTCATCTTCCCAGTCTATGCTAGAATTTGGCTGGCTTGATCTTGTACAGGTCATCACAGCTGGTCTTCTGCATGTGACATGGTTATCTTACTCATGAACTCAAGCAGTTGTGGAAATTGTTCTTATCTGCAAAGTGTCCCGCATGGCTTCATCGTTTTGGCTGTGGTTCCATGACTTGCCTGAATGGCTGTTGCTTTATCAGCTCTACTGATAATAATTTGCCTGTGTTTTCAGGTTCACCGTAAAACTTTTCTGGGCTGTTGACACCCTCTATAAATCCATGTCAGGCTTATTAATGAGTATTTAGTCATGACTTAAAGGATTGGAAATAGTTCTAACATCTCCCTTTTCTATCAAGGAATGACCTCAAGGGTTGAAAAAATGTGTTGTGAATAGGAGATAATTTATAGCATTATTTTGTCACTTGGGGGGAACCTCTGTATACTGAAAAAGAAGCAATAGAATGACTATGCCTGTGCGTGCGTGCGTGTGTGTGTGTGTGTGTGTGTGTGTGTGTGTGTGTGTGAAGAAAGGAAGAAAGATAAGAGCCTTGCCTTGCTGATTTGTCCTAATAGCACTTTATTCCACCGTTGTTTGTGTTTATATTTATGTGGGTATATGTGTTTGTGTATGTATGTGTGTCGTGTGTACACATACTCATGTGTGGAGGACAGAAGACAACCTCAGGTATCATGTTAAGAAATTCCATCTGCCTGGAATTCAACAATTGGTCCGGATTGCCTGGTTAGTTTGCTCTAAGGATCTGCCTGCTTCTGCCATCCCAGTGCTGAGATTTCAAATGCACACCCTATGCCCAGTAATTAATTTCACATGAGTTTGGGGGCTCATACGCAGGTCGTCATGCTTGTAAGGCGAGTGCTTTACTGACTGGCTATTTTCCTAGCTTTTCCTGCATTCTTGATGTCCTCCCTGTCTCTCCTAACCTTCCTCCTGTTGTCCTTTGTTCTCATTTTTTCATTGTACGCTAATAAAAAGCAGGGGAGTTTAAGAGAATTGATTCTTACTGGATGTTCACTTTCTGAAATGTATCACACTTTACTCTGGACATCTAGTGGTTATTTGGCTTCAAGACTTACATTCAAGAATTCTGGGGTCAGGGATAGAAACCAGCCAGGTCATTATCACCTGCTGTGTTCTTCCCTCTATTTTAACTGTGGTCACTTTCCTACAGAAGTAACTGCAGAAAACCAGCAACATCCACAATAAAAAGGCCAGTGGTATTTTACCCTCCTCTGGGATTCTTGGATTCCGTTTACTCTCTTTCTGAGACTGAGGAAATTGTAGCAATGACATGGATGCAATGCACCTGATTTTTCTCACTCTGTCCCTGGCCGTGGATGATGCCAGTACTGCATGTGTTTCTAGAACCCACAAAGATGGCACCTATAATCTAACTTGCCTGCATCAAACCTGGGCATTACCAGGGAGGGCTTCCTTATCAAGACGGTCTAATGAATAATAAAATTTGCCCCGTCTTTGCTTAAAGTTGCCAATCCACAGATGGATCAGTCCACAGATGCACGCAACCCATTTTTGTATTCTAATGAGGAATGAGGGCGACTGAATTAAAACCATTGGGAGGAGAGGGCGGAATGTCTTTACAGATAAGCACAGCTTTGCAGATTTCTCTCTACCTTTTGCTGAGAAAAATGAACTCAATCTAACACAATGATTTTTTTCTGATAGTTTTGAGTATGAACGAAGAAAGCACTTAATGTCTTCTACATGTTTTGCTTACTGTAGAGGTGTTTTTTCAAACATGAATGTACAAGCAAGTTCCCTGGAGAGCTTGCTAAGCTGGATCACTTTTCCCCAGCACTGTGATGCAGTAAGTGTCTGCAGTAAGTGTCTGCATTTCCGGTGAGCCTGGTGCCCTATCCCGTACTGGAAGATAGAGCGGGTAGTCTCTATCCACATAAAAACCTGGTGCCCTGTCCCGTACTGGAAGATAGAGCGGGTAGTCTCTATCCACATAAAAATCACTCACAAGGCTCAGGTCCCGGGCTGTCTCAGTCAAGTCTGGCTATAGTAGGAAGGATGGTCCTTCAAAAATGTGCAAGGTCCAACTCCCAGATCCTGTGAATATGTATGCAAAACAACCGGGCAGATGATGAATGGTTATGAGCTATTAAGATAGTAAAACCATTCCTGATTATCTGGCATGTCCAATCCAGTCATAAGAACTCCTTAAAGGTTTAAAGCATTCCCTGTCTGGGTTCTGAAAACTTCAGCAGAAGGAAAACTGGGAGGGCTTAAAAATGTGAGAGGGAGCCTGGTGTTGGTAGGCACGCCTTTAATCCTAGCACTTGGGAGGCAGAGGCAGGCGGATCTCTGTGAGTTCGAGGCCATCCTGGTCTACAAAGTGAGTTCCAGGACAGCCTCCAAAACAATACAGAGAAACACTGTCTCGAAAAACCAAAGAGAGAGAGAGAAAGAGAGAGAGAGAGAGAGAGAGAGAGAGAGAGAGAGAGAGAGAGAGAGAGAGAGTGAGCATCCTTCTTTCTATGGCAATCAGGTGGGATGTAAGAGAAAGAAAGTAGCCTCTAGGAGCTCTGTCTAATCTCAAAGTCTAGCCAGCTAGCAAGCAGGCACCCAGTGCTGCAACCACAGGGAAGTGAATTTGGGCAACAATCTATTTGAGCATTGGAGCTCATTCAGTCCCTGGATTGTGTGTCAAAAAGATGGAGGCATGCACTTGAGACTCCTGGGCTGGGAGATGGAGTCAGGCAGATAGATGCCTGGAGTTCACTGGTCAGTCAGCCTTGACAAATTGGTCAGCTTTAGGCTACTGAGAGAATCTTTTCGTTAAGATGGACAAACCAGAGAACAACACCTGAAGCTAATCCCCGTTTCCCATATGTACACTGTAACGGTTTAAATTAGAGTCCCCCCCCCCGTCATATATTTCAATGCTTGGCCTCATGTAGTGGCATTACTTGAGACAGATTAGAAGACATGGCCTGGTTGGAGTTGGTGTGGCCTGGTTGGAGTGGGTGTGGCCTTGTTGGAGGAAGTGTGTATTGGGGGTGGGCTTTGTGGCTTCAAAAGCCCAAGGCAGTCCTGGTGTCTTTGTTTGCTTTCTGCCCACAGGTTCAGGTGTAGAACTCTCAGCTCCTTCTCCAGCACCATGTCTGCCTGCATCCTGCCGTGCTCTCCACCATGATAAAAATGGACCTCTGAAACTATAAACAAACCCCAGTTTAATGTTTTATTTTATGAGTTGCTGTGGTCATGATATCTTTTCATAGCAAAAGAACACTAAGACACACAAGCCTACACTGTGCCCTGAAATGTGTATAACACACACACACACACACACACACACACACACACAAATTTAGTTGAGTAGTACTCTTAAAACAGGTCCTCAGTTGGTACCATGCTTCCCTTCCATGGACACAGCACATGGGGAATTGACTCCTGTCTTAGTTAGGGTTACTATTACTGTGATAAAACACCATGATGAAAACAGCTTGGAGAGGGAGGTTATATTTAACTTACATTTCCACATCTATAGTCCATCAGTGAAGGAAGTCAGGACTGGTGCTCAAACAGGTCAGGAACCAGGATACAGGAGACAATGAAGAAGCCAGAAGCCAAGGAGGAGTGGTTGTTATTGGCTTGTTTCTCATGCCTTGCCCAGCCTGCTTTACTCTAGAACCTCAGAACACCAGCCCAGGGAATCCACTGCCCACAATGGGCTGGGCCCTCTCATGTCAATCACTAAGAAAATGCTCTAGACTCTTGCCTATAGCCCAATCTTACGGAGACATTTTCTCAGTTGGCATTCTCTCCTCTCAGATGACTCTAGCCTGTGTCAAGTTGACATAAAATCAGCCAGTGCAATTCCCATACAGGATCTCTGAAATTGGCAGCATGGAACTTGACATTGATTGTCCTTGTGAACCTATGAGCTGGGTAGGAGAAACATACTCATGGGAAGTATGTTGTGGATCTAATTTAACCAGAATTGCCTCACTCAGTTTAACTGTTACTCTTCAAAAAGGTAACAGGGAGTGTATGTGCCTTGTTTTTACACACACTCTCTCTCTCTCTCTCTCTCTCTCTCTCTCTCCCCAAACACCAAATTAAAAACCAAACAAACCAAACACACAAACCACCATCCAAGTCTGGATATAGAATTTTTGGCTGTAAAAGTGACCTATTAATCATAGCAGGAGTCTAAACTGTTTTTCCCATCATGCAGTGTGTGTGTGTAGCCCTACAACAGCTAAGTCACATTTATAGTTTCACAGTCTTAATAATGCAATGCACTGATTCTAATTTGCTAGTCTACTGGAGTGCTGTGATATCATTAATTTCTAAGATTTCAATTGTATTTTCTTTCATTTGTATCCACCTCTAACCTGAAAATATTTACCAGTCCTTTTTGTTCTATCCATCCTGCATGGTTAAGTGGCTTTCTGTGATGATTATATATTCTTCTCCTTCATGATTCCTGCAGCTGTTCATTTTTGATCATCAATCATTCTATGATGAAATTTCTTGATCAGGTTTATTTTGCAAATGATGCAGTTTGCAAAGTGCCAGGATCATGGTCATTTCCCATTGCTGTCTAGACGTGACTAAAACCCTCAATCAATCAACACTTCTAGAATGATTTTTCTTTTTCTGTGAAATAAAAAAAGTAAATTAAGAGCTAAATTAGGCTTCCTGGCTTATGCATTTATTAATCAATCAACCTTCCACATAATACGGCATTAATGTTTGCGGTATAATATCTGCATACCGATGTCGGTGTCTGCCAGTTTGAAAAGGATACAATGCTGAAACAAGGCTCTCTCTGCTGTGAGCATTTTTACACTGAGCAGCCGCCTTAGAAGCCCTGAAGCCCATTTAAAAAGCGACCCAAATAATCTCCCAGAGAAAATTAAATAGGCGAAAGATCACGAAGAAGTAAATAAACGTTTAAATTGCATCAAGATGATGTGAACCCTTTACTTGCCTGCTCTTGCTTTTAGTAACACAGAGCCCCATCTTGGAATTTGAAGAGTGGTTTTTGTTTTGTTTCTTTTTTTTCTTTGAATTAGAAACAATTTTATTTTACATATCAATTCCAGTTCCCTCTCCCTCCATCCTCCCATGCCCCCCCCCACCAATCCCACCCCATCCCATCCCTCACCTGCTCCCTAGTGAGGGTGAGGCTTTCCATGGTGGGGGTCATCAAAGTCAGTCACATCATTTGGGGCAGGGCATAGGCCTGATGAATGGTGTTTTATTGCTGACAGAAACCCCATCCTTAGGAACATGCCCATATCACAAATATCCTGCATCCAGGTTGTTGTTTATATGAAATGGTTCCTTAAAATTTTTTATGTTATGTGTTTTGGTGTTTTGTCTGTATGCATGCCCGTGTAACACATGCATGTCTGTTGCCCTTAGAATTGCAGTTACGGATGGTTGTGGGCCACTATGTGGATGCTGGTAATTGAACCTAGATCCTCTGGAATAGCAACAAATGTTCTTAACTGCCATGCCACGTAATAGCCTCTCTAAAATGTTCTTAATGTCCAGAGAACAATGCTGAGTGTCTTCTTAGGTCTAATACAGTTAATGTGTTCCAACAGTGGAGAAAATTATGGATCTTGTCGATAGTTTAGTGCGGTCTTCAGATTGGAAGCATCTACAGCATTCAAGCTATGGAACAACTGAATTTCAGGTCCTGAACCTCAACCAGAATCTGAAGCTTTGACTTATCCTAGACAATTTCTGTGTAATTGATATGAAATAAAACATCAAGAAGATGGGGGTATGGGAAGCATGGAGAATGTGAAGAGTTGAGGTAGGAGGAGACATTACACACAAGTGTGCCTTTCTCTTGTTGTTGGTAGAGAAGGGTTTGGGGGACTATTGCTTTTTTCTCTTGATTATTTTCCCTTTATATACTTTAAATTAAAATTTTCATGTAATATATTTCAATCATGGTTTTCCCTTTTCTAAAACTCCCCAGGTCCTCTCCACCTCTATACCACTCAATTTCGTATATCCCCTATTATCTATCTCTCTGTATCTATCTGTTTGCCTATCTATGTATTATCAGTCATCTCTCATCTGTCTGTCTATCATCTATCTTCTTCATCATCATTTGTCATCTACCTATCATCTAACATTTATCACCTCTTTTTCTATCATATATCATCTATCTATCTTCATCATCTGTCATCTCTCTATCATCTACCATCTACCATCTATCAACCGTATCCATCTATCTATCTATCTATCTATCTATCTATCTATCTATCTATCTACCTACCTATCACCTCTCTGATTCATCTACCTATTTATCCATTGTCTTTCTTTAATCTATTCTACATACTTTATTTATCTTTTTTCTTTCTATTTTTTCCTGGTGCCTTTTGTCACCAGTAATGGTTTTCTGCTTTCTGTTGGCCATGTCACTCCCATAATCTCCACCACCTTTTCTGCCCAGTGACATGGAGACACCCAAGTCAAGGCTCTTGGGGAAAGGTGTTACGAACAGCCGAAACTGCAGGTGTTGACTGCTATTGCATTTACTTAGGCTACTACCTCCTTCCCTCCTTAAAGATGAGTGGAACTTACTTTCTGGAGGCCATATTACTCTTTCCACTTCTCCTAGGGATCCTCTGGAACAGTAAGATGGATGTTGCTCAAGATGAGTTTCAGTCACGCATATTCTTCCTTATCCCTCTCCCAGAGCCTATGTCCCCTCTAGCAGATTTAAACGTGGGCACACGGGGTAGCCTTGACCTGAGGTTTTGATGAAATGTAGCTTTTGGATTTGTCCCTGATGGAAGTGGACATATTCAGTCTCCTGTTTCCACGCCGGGCCTGAGGGACAAAAGGGAAGAACATATGCTTATGCCTGTGCGTCTGCAAGAAGCCTCTTGAGCTCAGGTGTCTCCAGCTAATTGGTATCAAGGATCTTGACACTGAGAGAATGAGATTTTGGTACTGAAACTGATCCTTCAATATGAGCCAGAATTATTCCCCACCGAGCAAAACTGCTCATTTATCTTGTATGTGACAAAAAATCCGCTGTGGCGTATGGTTTCACCTTTTATAGAAAAAAACATCCTTTTAATCGCTAGTTAAGATTGCTGGGCTACTTTAATTTGCAGGCTTTTTATTAACTGTGATCTATTTCATTTAAAACAGCAATAAATGAGGTTTGGTGTTAGCCTCACAATTATTAAATTTCACAGGCATGGCGAGAAGACAGCTTGAGGTCACCTTTTCAAGACTGAGTCATGAACATTATGGATTTAGCATACCTGAACACAGGAGGACTTCTCACACACAGTAGGGCTCTAATGTTTTAAAGGATGAAAGACGGACATACATTAGCTTGTCTTCTGTTCCTTTTGATATCCACTTCCAACTGACTGAGATAGGATATAATTTTCCTTCATTAAATATCTCAGACTGAAACATGTGGGGGCAGTTGCTTAAAATACCCACTTCCAGTAGTGAAAGTTTCGCTTTGCTAGAGTGAGAGAATGTAGCCAATTTCCTTATTTTCCTCTTCTGTAGATGCAGGCACCCTAGACCTTACATGGCATGCCCACTGTGAAACAGAGAGTGAATGACAGTTCTTAGCATGAACTGTGTAAGTCCTATTCAACTGCCTTAGAAAAGACACTGCATGGATAGCAAGAATCTAATACTAGAATCTTGAGAACTACATTCTTATTCTGAGTCTACCTCTCCCTGAGTTGTGACTTTGAATGAGCTGACTGATCTCCCTGTGTGTCAGTCATTTTACCTGCAAAGAATGGGACCACTGAGGTTCTTTGAAGTTCTCAAACTCTCCTCTTGTACATACAGCACATGTTAGAAACTGGGGCCCAGGTCCATTTGAATCTTTACTTTGCTGTTTAACCCTAGCCGAGCTTCTAGGTGTGCAAATGATAGTTTGTGATAAATACTCTATGATTTGGGTATTGCCATTATAGGATACAGTCCTCGGGACAAAGCAACTATGGTCATCGTTAAATCAGCTATGCCTGTCTACAAGCTTCAGTTGCAATTTATCTGGCCTGTAGACTGTTGAGATTCCCTCACATGTAATAGGCATTCTTCCTGCCAGCCTGGTCCCAGAGCCGCATCAGACCCAAAATAACACAGGAGACACTATATCAATTATGAAGCTGTTGGTCGTTTGCTATGGTTTCTTAATGGCTAGCTCTGACTTAATTATTAACCCATAATTACTAATATATATATATTTCTTTTTTTTTTTTTGAGACAGGGTTTCTCTGTGGCTTTGGAGGCTGTCGTCCTGGAACTAGCTCTTGTAGACCAGGCTGGTCTTGAACTCAGAGATCCGCCTGCCTCTGCCTCCCGGGTGCTGGGATTAAAGGTGTGCGCCACCACCTCCTGGCCCTAACATATATTTTTATAAGGTCTTATCTTACCGAGCATGCCAGGCTTGTGTCCTCTCCTCCTGGAATCACATGGCGACCCCCTACTATTGACTACATTTCCCAGAATCCTCCTTGACTCCTAGTCCCACCTATCTTGCTCCCCTATTGGCCAACAGTGCTTTATTTTTCAACCAATCAGACAAACATATGCACAGAAGGACTCACAGAAGGAAGGAATGGGGAGGATGATGATCATCACCTGAGTATCGAGCCAGTCCTGTTCTTCCTGCCATTTGTGGTCAGCTGTGCTCCAGTTAAGCACTGCCTTCTGAGGGGGCCTTTGGGAGGGACTAGAACACATAGTGATGGTCAAAGTTTGTGACGGGGGGGGGGGGGCTCCATCCATGCAGCTGCCTGGAAGCCATCATCCACGTAGGGTAAATCCATTCCACCTCTCTGATTCCCCAGAGTGAACTTCGGTTTGCGATTAGGATAAGGAGAGAGTAAACTTTGTTTTCATCTTCCCCAGGGGAGGGACTTTTCACAACAGAAAAAAAAATTAACTGAAGATGAGACCCTGAAAATTGGTCCACCACGAGACCCGGCAATACCGCTTTTGGGCACGTACCCAAAGGAGGCACACTCACACCACAAAGACTTTTGCACCATTATGCTCATAGCAGCATTGTTTGTAACAGCCAGAAACTGGAAGCAGCCTAGATGCTCCTCAAGTGAAGAACGGGTAAAGAAACCATGGAGTACCACTCAGCTGTTAAAAAAACAATGACATCTTGAAATTTGCAGGCAAATGGGCAGAACTAGAAAAAAAAAAAACAATCCTGCATGAGGTAACCCAGCTCCAGAAAGACAAATATGTACTCACTCATAAGGGGATATAAGAGAGACACACATGGATCTATCTGTCTGGGGATGGGAAAAAAGACAAGATCTCCTGAGTAAATTGGGAGCATGGGGGATGTGGGGAGGGTGAAAGGGGAGAGGGGGGAGGGAAGGGGGTCGGTAGTTCAATAAAAACAAGGAAAACATTTAAAAAATTATACCATGTGTTTTGATCATGGTTTCCCCTCCCCCAATTCCTCTCAGACCATCCATCTTGCTATCCAGTTAAAGTTATATTCTTTGTCTCTCTTAGAAAAAGAATAGACAAATCTAAAACTCATACAAAATAGGAGTCAAAAGAAATGGGCAAAAGACCAATAAGACAAAAAATGCCCAAACAAAGCAAAAATGAAACAAATGTCTACAAAAATACCAGTGAGTTTGCTTTGTGTTGGACAGTCATTCCTGGTACCAGACCTGCATGCAAGTGTGGCTAATGATCCCAGTGAGATTCTATTAGAGAAAACAGAGTTTTCCTTTGCCAGTGGGTGTCAAGAATTGGTTAGGGGTGGGAACCTATGTCCACTTCCCCCTCTCAGTGCTGGGATCCCTTCTGGCAAATAACACAAGGAAATACATCAGGCAGACACCCGTACACATAGAAGATAATTATCTTTGGAAAAATTAAAAGGAAGATGGGTGTGGTGGTGCATGCCTTCAATCCGAGTACTAGGGAGGCAGAGGCAGGTGGATTTCTGGGATCAAGGCCAGCCTGGTCTAGAAGGTGAGTTCCAGGATAGCCAGGGCTACACAGTAAAAACCTGTTTTGAAACACCACCCTTCTGTCAAAAAAAAATGGAAATTAAAAAGAATGTGACATGGACTGTGTTAGGAGAAGCTTTTCCTTGTTAGCCGCTTTGGTATATGACCCGCCAGTCGCCTGGGCTCTGCCATATTGTATTCCCCAAATAACACACAAGACGTTGTATTAATTATGAAGCTGTTGGCCTTGCTTGTTTCTTACTGGCTAGCTCTGACTTAAGTAATTACCCCATAATTGTTAATCTAAGTATGTCTCTTACTGGAGAATAGTTCCGGGCTTCCTACCCCATGGCGTCACATGTCGACTCTCTTGTGTTTCTCCTTCCCAGAGTTCTCCTGGATTTCTAGTCCCACCTATCTAGATTCCTATTGGCCAGACAGTCTTTATTGACAAATGCACAGGATTTCCCCCCAACAGGACTGAGTGACACAGCATATATGTATATATATATATATATATATATATTAATAATCCAAGGTGGGGATCAATAAGGGACAAAACAGATGAAACAGAACTGGGTGTGAGCTGGTTGTTGTTGGACACGGATAGGGGCATGGGGACAGAGGACACTGGATCTGACCCCAAACACTGTAAACTTCCATGGAATTATATTTATATAATATATATATATATATATATATATATAACTTTCCATAATTGCTAAACCAAGAAAACAATGATGGGACCCTGAGTGTAGTGTTGTGTTAGGCAGAGATGAGCAGAAGAGGGTTGCCTCCTCCTGATGAGTCAGAGAGCTTGGTTAAGGCTTGGACACCAGACTCACCAGGTTTTGAAATACCTGCGCCCTTGAGGCTGTGAAGGTGCCTCAGTCCATTCCCCCCAATCAAGGACCGAAGATTGTCTCAGTGCTCCGTTTCTTTGGTCTTGCCCCTGCATGTCAGATGTCACTTCATATGTTGCAGGTTACTAGGAGAATGTAGGCAGTTAAACTTAAAATCAATAACTTGAGATTTATACATCACAGTAAGCTGGCAGCCTCTGACTCAAAGGTGATCCCATTTCTTTGGCTTCACAGTAAAGTGCATAAATACGTGACAACAGTTTTCTTTGCAACCTTCAGGCCTTTAAAGTGACCGATTTAGGCGACGGCAATGACTTCAGTGCCTAGACTTGCCAGACATGTAGTTTGTCTGATCTGAGAGGGTAAAGGAGGATATTCTGACATAGGAATGCAAGCAAATGTATGTTAAGAAATCCATCACGTTCAACATATAGAACAACTATGTTTGAAACTGTTTAGTCCCCAAGCTCTACTTATATTATTCTGTATGTAGCTTACAGGTAATAAATTTTGTTAAAATGCAAGCTGAACTCAACCATGTGGGTTGTGGCTCCCAATACACTTGTTTTTGATGGTCACTTTGATTTTTATGTATTGTAAAGGATATTTATTACATAATGGCTCACTCTCCAGATTCCGCATTTACAAAGGCCTCCCTGAGTTACAGGTAAATATAAGGGGCATTTTAGCAATAATTCAAATTTTTACTTGTCCCAAGATGTGAACATAGGATTTCAAATACTCTAGAAATTTCCCCCAAGTGTGATTATATGCACACCGTTACTGCCAGATGCTAGCATAACTCTCGATGTGAGAGCGACTGTGTTCTTTGTAGACCTTCACAGGAAGCCCTGGAGTCCTGGGAATGACTGACTGGCGTTGTGTTACGGTGAAGTAGATTGACTACTGCTCCCTTTTTATTGTCTTTCTTACCCTTTAATCCATGTTTTGAGCATTATTCAGTATTTTGCTGGGTGAAGGTGTGGAGCTCTTGGCTGGGCCACCCTTTACTATGCCTTACTCATGTGTTTACTAGGGTAAATTTAGATTAAGAACTTAATAAGAGGATCTGCTGGAGCTTGGATCTGAAATGCGGTTCTAATACCCGCGTGCTGATTCCCCGCTTAGGACTACAGTAAGACAGTGGAACCTTTAAGATGGGGGGCTTGATGAGAGCTCTTCATGTCTCTGGGGACATGAGCTTCATGTCTCTGGGGACATGCTCGTCTGTTCATTTCACCGAATGCCTGACAAGTAGAGCCGTAAGTGATGAGGGGCTTATCTTGGCTCAGGGTGTGGGGGTTTACGTCGGGGATAAAGCACCAGGTAATTCACGGCTGTGCAGCTGTAGAAGCATGGAGACCGCTGCTGCCTCACATCTCGGCAAAGAGAAGGGACAGGAAGTGAGGCTGGGTTAGAAAACCTCAATATCACCCCACCCCGACTAGAAACCCACGTCCTTAGGTTAGGCTTAGCCTCGCAAAGGGTCTACAATGTTCCAAAAACGGTACCCCCACCACGCCTGGGAGAGTCTGTGGGAGAACTGCGCTGGTGAGTTTTAACTGTGTCCTTGGTTCACAATGTTCGCCTTGTACACTGATGTCTGCTTTCTCTCCCTGGAATGTGATTGAAGATCAAAGACTTGCTGATGGAGCCCTCTCATTTTCAACGGCTGTTGAGAAAGTGTCTGTGATGTCACCACATGGGGAAATAAGTATTAGAGTGTTTTAAAAGTGAAGCCAAATGGAAAAGAGGTGTATGTGTGTGTGTGTGTTTCTGTTTTTCAAAGATGTCACCTGCTCTGTAAAAATGTTCTTAAAAGGTACAGATAAGTTGAAAGCATTGCCCGTGATACACTTAGGCACTTAGCCTTGAGTGGGCCTCAGAATGCCCTTCTCAAATCCAATAAACGGTAGCTCTGTGACTTTTATTGCACGCTGTGATACTTGCAGTCATAAGTGGTTGCCTTGTACTTTGGCCTTCTTTTAGTTTTTGAAGTTAGGAGTCAGTGAACTTGACATGATGTGCCGAGAGAAAGCTTCTTCTCACTTGCATGGCTTCTCCTTGCGCCGTGTCCTCAATAAAAGCCGTTGTTCCGTAAAGCACACACTTTTTGGATGTAATTAGCAAAGAATTGAGAAGGTAACAGAGCCAAATTAAGAGGGATCTTTTTTTGTATTCTTATGAAGATATTAGGTGTTTTCAAAAATTGTTAACTCATTTTTGTTGTTTTGACTATGTTTTTTACAATGACTACACTCAGTAGCACCTTAAAGAGATAATGAGCCTATGTTCAAAGAAAAAATAAAACCAAGAAGACTTGCAGTGTCACAAGTAACATCTAGCTTACCTATGTGATACTAAAGAGAATCTAAAAGTGCTAGGCTTTGTGATGGCTCATAGATTCCTAGAGTTATTACCCTAGAAATTATTAGTTTTTATGGAGTTTTAGCAATTAGTTCACTAATCGATTAATTGGACAAGCGTTACTTTGTACATCTGACAGTATATGGAATATATCTCTGTGTATAATATGTTCAGGCATTAGGATTTATGTTATATACTATAAACTTAATAATATATAATACATAGTATATTCACATACAATGTGCATCTGTGTGCACGCATGCATGCTTACATGTAGGCGTGAATGCATGTGCGCACACACGTGTGTGTGTGTAAGGTATTCTGTGGTATTGGAAATTAAAATCAGGATTTTGTGCACGATAGACACAGGCTTTATCATTGAGCTATATCCCCAGCCTGATTAGGCTTAATTAATACACACATAAATTAATTTTCACCTGACCAAAATTAATTGTTCTCTTTGTATTAATAAGGCATAAGTGAAGTATTGTCAACACTCCAGGACACAGACATTGCTCCCAAGGAAGCTTCTAAGTTTTTAACAAAAGACAGAAATGTGATATTTTCAGTTTAGTAAGACAAACATTTCCAGGGTAGGGAGATTCACTAGTCATTCATTCACTCATTATTTCATTTGGCTTTGGTGTATGCTAGCTATGTTGTGATAGAGTCAAGAAATAATTGTGTTAGGTAAGATGTAACTCATCATTGTTCTCACACAACTTGTGTTTTCATGGAGGACAAAGACACCAAACAAATAACAGCTAGAGGTACCTTGGAGGAAAACTGTTAGTAATGTCACACAAAGGGTTAGGTTCCTAGTGCAGTTTCAAATATTTAGACCATAAAGCCAGTAAATTTGCTTTGAGCTGCTGAGTTTCTTATACAATATGTGTGCTGTGTACAGCTGTGACTGGGCCCAAGTCTGATATAATGATAGAAACCCTTTAATTTGACAACCCAGACTGGACCATGGACTGAGTCAGGGGCTGGGTAGGAATCTGTGGATCTTCCTCCAGAGCTGACTGAAACACCGAAAGCCTTGTGATATCATGGGGCGTTTCTAGACCTCTACTCTACTCTCTTCACTTGACTTTGGTGTATGTTAGCTATGGGAAGAGTTAGACTGGGTGATCTGCAAAATTATCACAGATTAAAATTCCATGCTCCCAGTAGGATTAAAAAATGCTCATTATTTTGAAGAAAGGCTGATTTCTAAATAGACAAATTTTGTGCATATTCTTGGTAAGGTTGAGAATGTGACACAATATAATTATTGACATAATCAGGCAAGGCAAATTAATATGTATCTGCTTAGGTCTCATCAGTGTGGAATTTGGAAACAGGTATAATTCACCAGAGGTACCTTGCTCTGAAGCTCACACATGCTATATATAAGTCAAAGGTTTTGTCACTTAAACTGCTTTAGTTAGTTGGTTGGTGTTGGTGTGTGTGGTGTGTGTGTGTGAGAGAGAGAGAGAGAGAGAAGGAGAGGGAGAGGGAGGGAGAGGGAGGGGGAGAGGGAGGGAGAGGGAGGGAGAGGGAGAGAGACAGAGAGAGAGAGAGGAGTAATATTATGTGTGGGTGTGGAAATCAGAGAACAACCTTGTGGACTCAATTCTCTCTATACACATTTCTGTAGTTTCCAGCAATTAAACTCAGGTCTTGAGGCTTATGTGGAAAGTGCTTTTATCTTGATTTCCCACTTTAAAAATATAACTTGGATTTGAATATTTTGTACAGCTTATTTTATCATATTGTTCTCATCCCCAAGCTCCTCTCAGGTCCTCCACTACCCTACCAAACTTCATGTTCTTTCTCTTCCTTAAAATAAACATTAAAAAACAACCCCCAAAAAGCCACCAACATGGAGTCTGATTTGTGTTGATCAGTCGCTTCCAAGCATGAAGCCCGCCTTGGAGTATGGCTGATGTGCCCAGCAGCTATGGCCGATAAATAGATATAGCTTTGTGGTTAGGGGCTCTCTTACTCTCCTGTGTGCTGCCAGGAATTTGTCTGACTTGAGCTTGAGCAGGTCTCGTGTGAGACACTGCAGTCTCTGGAAGTTCTTATGTGTGTCAGTCCTGTTGTGTCTTGACAATTCGATTTCCTTAAAGCCACACCCCCGCCCTTGCCTCTTGCAGTCTTCCCTCTCACTCTCCCATATATATATATATATATATATATATATATATATATATATATATATATGCCCGAGCCTTGAGGGGAGTGCTGTGGCAGCCACATCCCATTTGAGGCTGAGCAATAGGCCAGCAAGATAAATCTTTGAGTTGTAGTCCAGGTTTGTTACTTTCCAGCTTTAACTCATTGGTAAGAGTACTGAGTCTTCCATTTTTTTTTTACCATCCTCGAGAAAGTAAAAGGTGGGCATGACCCCAGAGTACCAGCATTTTAACTGTGTGGGTAGCACCAGAGAGTATTCCTGATCAAACCACGCAAGGGAATCAATCCCAGCATGTATGACGGGTAAAGATGAAATCTCCAGATTTTGAAGCACAGCTTGGAGAGCTGCAGCTACACAGACTGAATCATCCTCTTCCATTCCCCTAAAGCAGTTGTGGAATAGAACCGGGAGGGGAGAGAGAGAGAGAGAGAGAGAGAGAGAGAGAGAGAGAGAGAGAGAGAGAGTCTGATTCACACAAAGGACACGGGTGATACTGCCGTGCATAATCCCCTGAAGGCCTCACATGCCACCAGCACACACTTTCCCTCCTCTTCATACTAACCTAAACAGAAGCACACTGGTAAGTCCTTCTCTCTGGAGTTTTGCATGGTGGTGATGCTGCCTGCGGTTCCTTGCTTACGTTTTCCAGCCATTCTTCTTTAAATGAGCCCTGGCTGGCATTTAGGGCAATCCAGAGGGTTAATCACAGTCCACAATGGTGATTTAATCCCGCATTAGGTAAAGACTAAAGACGCCATACAGGCTGTGGCACACTTGACTTATGCAAATATGACCTTAGACAGATTGTTCTACGAAGCCCATAATAACATTTCAGAGATGGAAATTTTGTTTGGGCAGAAACACATAGTTCTGCTGTGTGGGGATGATTGCTGCTAAGCCAGGGTTCTGGGCGAGCAGCTGCCACCACGGGGGAGGGCTTTGGCCTTCGCTTTCAAGTTGTTCCCCATTTCCACAGGTTTCATGTGTGTTGTTAGCTCTTTCTCTGCATTCTGACTGCGACTGAATGAAAACCAGGCAACAGCAAGCAGTTGCATTATCTGGAAAAAAAAGGAAGTTTACAGGGGCTGAAAAGTGCCAAGGCCTTTATTTCATTATGTGTGGGTTTTATTTGACTACCTCATGTTGAGAGAGCATGTCAAGTTTCTTCTCATGGTGAATGTTTTAGAGTCTAGATTCTGAGACAAGCAGGTGGGATTACAAGTTTTGTCTCTTCTGAGCTATGTGACCTTTGACAAAAATATCCAATGTTCCCCACGCTCAATCGCTTCCCTGTAAGAGGGGCATGAAGACTGTCCTGAAGTTTACATGAAATAAGAGAGGGCAGGTGCTTCCTGATATGTTCAAAGGTCTGTCATTCACCGTTCAGTTTCATTCTTCATGTAGTTGATGGTCATGTTTTCTTTTCATAAATATTGTATTTTGTAAGTATGCGTGATAGCTTCTGCTCCCAGACTTCTCTGGAAGAACTTAAAAAAAATAGGACCCCCATGGACACTAACAAAAGTAAGACTGATAGATGAAATGGCAGACATACACACTCATATCACTCTCTGTGATGAGTCAACCTTGAGCAATGTTCCAAGTTGGAAAGTTTCTCCTATTGTTTTACCTACTAAGAGGTAATTTATTTATGAGTATTATTCTAGGATGATGGTCCTCAGCTGGGGAGGATTTCATCCCCCAAGGGACATTTAACAGCATCTGTGTATTCAAGTGATATTATAAGCACACGAGATCCTAAGGGGACATACGGCATTTTTAATGAAACATTGTGAGTAGCTACCATGGGTCAATAGATTTAGAACGAGTGCCAATGTTTGAAGTGTAGAACTGAGAGAGAAAGAGAGGCAGTAAGTACAGTTATGAATGCATCAAAATTTATCCTGACACGTGAGGAGAACAGGGCATTGCACACAATGTTGTGAATAAAAACGGGTTGTTTAAGGGGATAATACTAAAGAGAGAATTAAAGGCATAAACCATCACCAGCACTAATGACTGAAGTTGGTTATGCATCTCCTTTAACCTGATAGCTGAAACCATTGCTCAATACCCACATGAGCCCGGAGGCCTTTGCAAGGTTGCCTGCACATTTGAACCAATCTCACGCTGCAGGAAGCTGGCAGGTGTGGAAAGCAGGTGTGCGTGTGGGTCACTGATGAAACCCTGGACAGGGCTGGAAGACTCAGCTTTCATCTCCGAGAGCATGGGCAATGAACAGCCAGGGGGCTAATGGCACAGTGTTGCCTGAGGAGCTCTTCTGTTAGGAGTTTATAGCTTATTCTCCTGGCTTTTAGATGCTTATGGGTCCTCCCAGATCTTACGACTTTCCGTTCCTGTCTGGTTCACATTTGCTTGAAGAGCACCTGGACCCTTTGCAGAACAGCCTAAACTTACGAAACTGGAAACTTTATTTTCCAAAGAATACCTTTTTTTTTTGTTGTTTAGAAGTTATGCCAGCAAGATCTCTGGAGTTCTGGCAAGCTATTGCCTAGGCTCTTCTCTAGGCTCAGAATTTCACCAATTACAGGTCGATCTTTCAAGAGTCACGGCTTTCCCTTGTTGTAAATACTGTAAGATATATTCTCCTAAGTTGTAAGCATAACATCTAATATTGGCCATATTGCCCTGATGTTGTACAGCCCATCCTGAAACTGATACGCCTCTAATTAATTTGTGTATGTACATGTGCTGGTGAATGTCATGTACACACATGTGCAGTTGAGCATGGCACAGACGAGCAAATACATGTGGAAGCCAGCAAATACATGTGGAAGCCAGAGAAAGACCGTGTGTGCCATCCTTGGGAGTGCTGTCACCTTCTTTGAGACAGAGCTTTGCATAAGCTTGGCATTTACCAGTTAGGATAGCAGGATGGCCAGTGAGCCTTGGGGCCCTCATGTCTCCAATTTCCCAGTGTCAGTCTAACTCACATCTGACATCATGCCTGTCATTTTTACATGACCCTCGGGGGTCAAATTTGGGTTTTCATCCCTCTGAAGCAAGGACTTTGTGGACCGAGACAGCTTCTTAGGGCCCTGGCTTGTCTTTTTCTGCTGAGAAGGTATAAGACTTAACCTAGTACCTTTTCAAATGCTTGCTGGCTGAGCCAAACCTGCCCATCCCTACCCGAGTTTCTGAGAGGTAGGTGCCCTTCTGTTTTCCTAAGTTTGACGTAGGGCTTCGTGAAGGTGATATTCTGTGGCATTTGTGCTGTAGCCTCAGTTAGCCTTTTGCCTCTGATGTTGACTCAGATCACTTGGGATTTCAATGTCTCAGCGCAGTCCCTGGAACACAGACGTTCGATCACACGTACATTGCTGCAAGGGTTGTGGTAAAATATTTATTTCTACCGTGGATACCAATTTCTGTCTACATACCCAAGAGCAAATGTCACAACATTGAAAGCTAGCTGTGACAGCAGTAAGAAGGGGCTCCACGTTTTTGGCACATGTCAGGCATATTACATCAGTTCCTCGTCACTGTGGGTATCATAGACTCGTTTTATAGATGGATAACTGTTTTGAAGACCAGGCAATTGCAAGGTCATAGCAACGTGGTTACAGCCCAGCCATGGAATGGAGACTGCAGGATCATTCTAAGACCATCAGGCCCTTGGCTTTCCTCATTGGCTCCTCTAATTGGGTGTCACACAACCCACAGAATTACTGCTGGGCAAGCTTTTTAACTCTGCACAAAGGCCTTTGGTTTTGTGGTATTATAGGTTCTGGAGGATGGGCATATTTAGTCGCTCCTGTATTTTAAACATGAAATGGGTATATTTTGAAAAATATCTTAATTTACCTCAATTTATGCATTTTTTATTTTTTTTCATTTTGCATACCAACCCCAGTTTCCCCCCTCCTCCTTCTCCTGACCCCTCCCCCATCCAAGCTACCCCCATCCACTCCTCAGTGGGGGTCAAACCTCCCTTGGGGAGTCAACAAAGTCTTGGCATACAGAGTTGAGGCTGAACCAAACCCTTCCCCCTTTTATCAAGGCTAAGGTATCCCACCATAAGGAGTGGGCTCAAAAAGCCAGTTCATGCAGTAGAGAAAAGTCCTGGTCCCATTGCCAGTGCCCCCCCCACTACAGATCAAGCCATGTAACCGTCACCCTCATTCAGAGGGCTTAGTTTGGTCCCATACAGGCTTCCCAGCAGTCAGCCTAGAGCCTGCATTCTTGATTTTTATGAATGTTTCCTTATTCAAGTCCAGCTGTCCCATCTGATCTGCTGCTGGACTCGGGGATGAGTCAACTCTTGAGGGAGACGTTTTGCTTGCTGCTACTTAAGAAATTCGGCTTCTTATTCCTAGAGCAATGCCCTTGAGTGCTCTGTGAGACACAAATTACCCAAATGCACCCTGCAGTGCAGGGATGCTGCTTAGGGGAAGGTGATCAGACTGTCCTAGAGCTGCTTTAGCAGGAATCTATCTCTCCTTTTCCTTATCCTTCCCCTTTCTTTCGCCTACCTTACCCTTTTCTTGATCTTTCTCCTGCTCTCCTTATGTTTTATCTTGGAGAGTACCAATAACATTACTAGGGCAATTATTTCTTCTGAAAATGCTTGTGGTCAGAATGCCCCTTAGGAGCAATCCTTTAAGAAACATCACTACGAGTCATAATGGGTTAGTATTGAACTACTAAAGTGTCCCAAATTACATGATACCTCCATCAGTACATAAATTTAAGTAATTTGGTTCAGAAATTGTTTTCCATTTCCTTTTTCTTTCTTTTATTTTCCAAAGTTTAGCCAAAATAAATTTTATACAAGAGAAATAAATTAAAAAATAAGTATAGATATTTCTAGGAAGCTTGCATTCTGAATGACATTTTAAAATAAAATTTTATTTAAATTAAAAACAATCTTATTTTACATACCAATCCCAGTTCCACCTCCCTCCCCCTCCTCCCATGCCCTCCACCAACCCCCCACGCTACCCCCCATCCACTCCCCAGGGAGGGTGAGGCCTCCCATGAGGGATCATCAAAGTCTGTCACATCATTTGGGTCAGGGTCTAGGCCCTCCCCCAGTATCTAGGCTTAGAGAGTATCCCCCTCCATAGGGAATGGGCCCCCAAAGCCCATTCATGCACTACATTCCTTTTCTTATGTATGTTTTCTTTAATTGAAAATAGATTCTTTTCTCATGCAGTACATTTCAATAGCAGTTCAATCAAAACTTCAGTTACACCCAACTTATTTGCCATCATTAATTTAATGCAATTATTTTAGTGTTCTATGAAAATTGCCTTTGACTCTGGGTCTGTGGAGAAAATCCACAGATAGCTGTACTGGGTTAGCTCAGAAACATTTAGGCTTGTCTCTAGCATAGGCATACCTTTTAATTACATAAATCTTAGGACAGAGCAGCATCTCAAATTTTATCTGAGTAGTGTGTTACTTCAAGCACTGTCATTGCTTAAGGATTGTCACTAACCTTCAAGGAAGAGAGTTAATCTAGAATAGCAATTCAGCAATTGGCCATGACACTAAATAACAGAGTGGGGCATGATTATTGCCCTGTGATGAGGCCCAATCACAAATTTTAGTAGGCCCTCAGACCTTAGCAAAACTTACCCATGATGGGAGTACCATTCAGACCATAGAAATCAGCATCTAGACAGCACCACCTGCCAAAATGAAAGCCAAGACTTTATCAAAGTCCATAGTTCTGGGAAAGCCTCTAATGTACCAACCTTGCCTTTTAGCTTCTGTAGTTCCCCTTCTGGCTACCTTTTCTTGCTAAGGTCAGTATGCCAACCCAGAATATAGTTTTTGTGCTTCAAAGATCATCCTGAGAAAGTCTCAATACCCTGCTGGCACCCAGAACATCCAGTGGAGTCTCCAGCTGGTTAATAAGACTTTCTATTGGCTTAAACTCATGTCTGAGCATTCTTCGACGGTGAATACCCAACAGGCCAAGAATTTCTTTTTCTTTTTCTTTTTTTTTTGAGACAGGGTTTCCCTGTATTGTTTTGTAGGCTCGCTCTGTAGACCAGGCTGGCCTCAAACTCACAGAGATTCACCTGCCTCTGCCTCCCAAGTGCTGGGATTAAAGGCGTGCGCCACCAATGCCCGGCTCAGTCCAAGAATTTAAAGCTGTGCATTTTTTCCTGAGTAAAGCTTAGACTTTGTGTTTCTTTCCCTTTTGTGTGCACTCAACCATCTTCATTTTCTTTTAAGGTCCCTTGGACCATGTTTAGCTGTTCGTTCTCTGTCCACGCCTTCAGCTGTGTGACCTGAACTGGCTTGCACAGTTCCTTCCATTCCTGCTTTATCAAGACAGGGTTTCTCTGTATTGCTTTGGAGGCTGTCCTGGATCTCATTCTATAGACCAGGCTGGCCTTGAACAGAGATCCGCCTACCTCTGCCTCCCAAGTGCTGGGATTAAAGGTGTGTGCCACCAATGCCCAGCCTTCTATTCTTGACAGGCAGCATAGGAGTGTTGGTGGAATAGATTGAGTCCCACTCATTGGGATCAGGTTCTTAGAAGCACGTGCTATGTATTGCAGGGTAGAAACTGAATTGGACATTAAAAACTTTATTTTTCTTTTTTAGTCTCAAATTCTTTTAAAATAAAAATTTTTCATACTTTCTCTAGAATGAGAAAAATTACTCTTAAACTTAGGGTGTTACTTGGTGAAAGCACACACTGATTTGATTTCAGCTTCATGTAAATACAATGCAAGCTATTTCGTTAAAATTGTGTGTTACAGAGTGAGTCCTTGGAATATGTATCCCCCATCAGGTGCTGAAATGGATGAGTGGACAAGGAAAATGTGGACTCACAGGCCACCTGCATACCACCGATGTGGTCTCCCCTGACAGGCTCTGTTCCTCTGTTGTCTAAAATGTGTCTGTGGGAACACAACTCCTTTCCCCCTTACCTCTGACAGGGTGTCTGTGAAGAATGACTCAGGGACAGAATGTAAAGTGGTGTATGAATATGTAATAGCAGCCATTATCAGTTGATTCCCATGTCTTTGGAAAGAATTACTCACTGTGGAGAGAATGAGGGGCAATTTGAAATGACTTGAGGTAAGTGGCATTTCATATATTGCCAATCAAATTAACCTCGAACCTTTCTCTGCTACTTAGAATTCTTGTTTTCTTTTTCTCCATCACGGAAAATTAAGATAATGCAGATGAAACCATTTTCTATTTACAAGATTGCACTTCAGAACCCTCTCCTTCTCCAAGGAGAGGAGAGGGATGTTTCCGTGCTTCAATCAAACTGATGGGGACTAGGGAAATGGAGACTGTCACTAAATCCAGAAGACACCGGCATGCCTGGCACTCCAGCTTCAACATGGAGACCACTTCTCTTCATCTCTTCTCTCCAGCGCTTAATTCACAAACCAGCATTGCCGGGCATGGACTTGGGGAATTTTCTGATTATGGCCTCATGGGGAGTCTATCTTCTCCTTATTCTCACTTAGGCAATTGGATCTTTGATAGAGATCATGTCTCCTTGCATCCTAGGATTTTCCTGTATCTGAGCTGGAAGCAGCTGCTGTGGAGATGCGTATGGCAAGCTTCTGGATTTATGCACTTTGTATGTATTATTCGTACTTTCAGGGAAGATGTAGGTGCACCTACATGCATACACATGTCAAGGGCTGATTCCCCTCTAACCCAGAACTCTGCGCTGTTCCCACCTGGTTTGCTTGCTTCCTTTTGCAACATCTCTGTCATCAGGAAACCCTTGGACATAGCTTATTGCCAGTCACTGCCAGTATTTATGCCTTCTCTACACCAACGGAAGGGGTTCCCCTTCTTGCAACCCTAGTAGCATCACACTCTGTGGCACTCCATTTTGTATTGTAGATATATGGCTCCTATATTCTTCATTGGTCCCAAGTCTAAGATTTGTGCCTAATTACTCATATTTCCCAGACTGAAGCATAAAGGTTTAGGAAAGATTACAAATTGTCACATAAATACAAGACACGACAGTAGGCTGGCGAAACAAAGCCTAAGAATTTTATTTGCATGGGGACAGTGTCTAGAATAATGCCCTGGAGCAGAGGAGGGGTGGGATGTTCTGAAGACAGTCCCCAAACTTTTGGAGTTAGAGCTCGGGAGTCAATGACCAGCAGCCAGAATCACTCAAGCACCTCAGGTCTTAGGTGCTGTAGATGGTCAATACTTACATAGGCTCTCTCTAACTTAGAGACACGTTTGAGAAAATTAGTACAGTGAACAACCAGCAGCATCTGTGCCACGTTGAGGTTGAATTAAACCAGATTGGGATGAGAGGGAGAGCAAGGAAGTCTTGGTCTTGGTTTTGGAAGAAGCGATTCATTAGTAAATGGGGGCCAATTCTTATTTGAGAGAGGGTTTCAAATACACACACACACACACACACACACACACACACACACACACACACACACACACACACACACCCCTGGCTAGATTAGAAGGGTCAAATTGAACACTGCTGAGGACTATCATGAGTGTAGAGATTCAATGAGATGATTCTCTTTATGGCATTGTCCTTCCTCTTTCAATAGCAATCTGTCAAAAATTTTTGATGGGAATATTAGTTGGTGATGAAGTGATGGATAATCAATTTGCTACCTGAACTATCTTTTTTCCTTAAAGTAAACATGTCAGGCAGGGTTATTCAGGAACAGTACTATATGTGATGTTCTGGACATGGTCATCTCTCTGGGAACCAGTCAAACCCACTGTGATGGCTGATTTTATCTTGTACTGAAAATATCTTAGGTTTAATTTCTGCTGCTTTCTGATAAGTAAGTTTTTTTTTTATAAAAGTAGTCATTGGCCCATGGGCCCATGTTGGCAACTTTAAATACTATATGAGCAAAGATCCATAACAGTAGGATGGTTCTCTTGTATTTTCCAGACACACAGACATGTTGACTTACCTCACTGAGTTCCTCCATGTTTCTTCTGCAGCCTCCTTCTCCCTCTAGACCTCTCTCTGAATATTCTTGGTGTCGTCTTCCAGCTTTCCTGATTCTCTACATTTCCATCTCACAGAAATTGCACATGAAGGGTGTATTGCCTTAACCAATGACTGTGCTATAAAAGAGCCTCTCCTACCAGTTACAATTCAGTAAAGTTGACTAAAATAGGCAGATCCTAACTGGGTGTCAAACGGGGTGCCTAACTAATTACTCATAAGGACAGCTAATAGCAACAGTGGGGTCAGTAGTGTCCATTGGCTGTTTTAGATGACACATGCTGTTGTAGGCATGAAAATTTGAGTGGCATATTGTCTATTAAAAAAGCATAAAGCTTTGCCCAATTTCTATGCAGATGCATCCATACTGACTAAGAAAAATACAGAATCATCTAGAGAATCCAGGCAGACAACTTTTACTTCTAAAGGTCAAATTATAGTGTCTTAAGTCACCTCCATTATGGATTAAATTTTCCTAAGTATTGCTTAAATCTTTATTTCATTGATCTACTGAAGAAAATATCACAGAAACACTCTGTAACCCAATGCCTAGCCATGTGAATAATCCCACTCAGAGGGTTGCTAGTCTCTTAAAATATAATCCCCATTTTTACAGCTGACACTGGAAACCATAGCAGTCACAGAATCTGGGTATCTAAGAATATGACACATTTTGTTACAATCCTGAATGGAAAAGTGTGTTTCCAAGGCATCTGAAAGAAAGCTGTGAAGAACTAACTGTCCCTCAAGAGATTCGCTGTTTGTTGTTTTTGTTACTTGGCAAAGGGAGCTCACTGACTTGTTGAGTTCCAGAACAGCCTCCAAAGCCACAGAGAAACCCTGTCTCGAACCACCCCTGAAAGAAAACATGACAGTTCACACATAAATAAAAGTTTTACAGTACAATAATCTGTAACTGGATATTTATTTATAATAACAATTATCCTGTGTGAAATGTCTCCTGGATTTATTGTGGTGGTAGTAGAGCAATCTCAAATTTGTTTTATGTGCTGCCATAGGCATGGTTTGTTCAGTGGAGCTCATACTGCCCAGATATGTTCTTTGCTGACTACCAAGCACTGGTTGATAACAGTCATCTTATAGAAGAAGCAGGCAGAGTAGCCTTGACAGTGTTTCCTCTTACTAGTGGCAAAGGGCAAGGGTTGGCAGAAAGAATCTGTCCCTCTGTGTAATTATGTCTGGGGAACTCCAGCAAGGCATAATGACTTTCTGTGTTTCATTTTTTAATAGCCAAATGCTCTGCACATTGCATGCTCAATTTATAACCAGTTTTTATATTTTCTGTTACTCAGAGGAAATGGAAAGCCTGGAGTTTAGGTACAAATAATCAAGAATAGTGGTTCACTTTTCTGTGTTTCTTTGGATGCTTGGTTAATATTGTACAAACTGAGGGACACCACAGTAGGAAAAGTATGATGCCATCTCACCAAAAGTTTAAAAGAGAAAAGTTTCTGCCTTCAACTGAAGAAAAACCACAAGGATTTTGCTATTTTGCTAAAAAATATCCATTTCTCAATTTGTATTCTCCATTAGCTTTGAATAAGAATCAACACCAAAATATTGATATTTCTTTTTACCTAATATGGCACATTTGGGTATCTTCTTCCTCCAAGTCATGCAACGGTTTTTCTTCTATAAAGGGTAGGAAGACATTAAGTAGTTAATCATGTTCTCTCTTTCTTTGGGTTCATAGAATTCCTTAGTACTAAAGGGATAAAATAATCAAAGAAGAATTTTGAGAATCTGGCCACTCATTACCAATGACATTTTAGTTCTTAATCACTTAGTAGGTGCTCCTCCCAGTTTTCAGCGCTGTGGACCAAACCTTGGGCCTTGTACATGCTGGGATACTGCTCTAGCATATTGTGCTACATCTCCTACCTTCATCCTCCTTCCATGAAGCCAAGTCCTGCAATTAAATAGTAATAAGAAACATTGGGGACCACATCATAGAGGTTATCCTGCAACTGGGGAGAAAGTTATACAAGCCATGTGGATCCTTGGCATGTAGATATAGAATCTTTCATTGCTCTCTATCTTTATTTGTTGAGGCAGGATCATCCCTTAATGAGCATAGCGTGCATGGGAATTTCCTAGGCTAGCCCACCAATGAGCTTTAAGGATCTGCCTGTCTCTCTTTGCCTTCCTGCATGTTCTGGGGTCATACACACATGCTGTGCTTAGTATTTTACATGGGTTTTTTGAGGCATTTTACTCACTGAACTGTCTCTTCCACCCATGACTTGGACCTTGACTTCAGAGTTTAGTGTATTTGGAAATGGGCCAGTATGTAATAACAACCAGCAGCTATTATCATTAGTTATATTTTTAAATCTACTGTTGCATGATGTATTTCTCCCTATATATGATGTTCCAAAGTGACAAGGAGACATTCTGTATAGCTTCTGCAGGTCAGGCATCAGTGATCAGGCTGAGTTCTGCTCAGGATACCTCAGGAGGGTTTAGTCAGTCTGTTGGCTATGACTGTAGTTTTCTGAAGGACTTGAAGGGCCTGTTGGAAACACTTCCAAGTGTTACACTCCCATGATTATCGGCAAGAAGCTTTTGTCTTACTGGTTATTTGCAGGGGACTTCTGTTGCTCCCTACCTGGGCCCATCTGCTAGCCAGCCCCAGTGTCCTCATGATGTGGCAGATGGCTGCTCTCAGAGCCAACCATGAGGCGAGTTGGAAAGGGAGGAGCTAATAAATTCAGATAAAGCAGCACCTTTTTTTTTTGGTCCTAGTTTTGAGGGTGTTTTCAAATTTTACCTTATTTAATGTTAGAATTGAGTCAATAATTCCATCCCATGAGAGGTTAGGTTTTGGTTTCTCAAAGAGAAGGTTATCAAAAAAACTTATAGATGCATTCCAAAATCCTAACTGTGGGGCTGAGGAAGATGTATGAAAAATGCTCAGTCAGGTAATTGTGAAGAAGGCACCCACACTGCACTCTGTGTAATCCGGTGTAGAGAGCTCCAGACTGAGATGGGAATGGGAATCAGGTAAGGACACAGAGCAAAGACACTTAACCCCACAGGGTGAGAATCACACAGAGCTTCTGAGCAGGGCAGAGGCACAATCACAGCAGTGAGGATCTGGGTCTAGGGAGTCTATGCGAGGGCAGAAACAAGAGAGGCATCCTACCCACCAGGGGAAGGGACCTGGGCGGGGTGGCGGAGGGCGGTTCCAATGCCCGTGCTACCCTGCATACTTTAGACCCTGCTCTCCACGGTATTACTAGCTATGAGATGAGTACAACATTGTGTGGCTCACACGACCGTAATGGAATGTGCCTGTGATTTAGACACTGAAACTCACCAAACTCTTTCAGGCCTAGTGAATTGAGCTGCAAGCTTGATGTACGACAGCAGTTTTTTTTTTTCTTTTCTTTTTTTGTTGTTTCTTTGCGCTGAGGGCAGCTGATGCCAGGGATTGGAAATGTACCTACAACCAACCAACAGATGCCTCTTTTTTTCCTTTTAAAACTTTTTATTGGTTCCTCGTGGATTTCACACCACGTATCCCGATCCCACTCCTCTCCCCGCCCCCTCACTTCTGCTCTCTGTCCTTGCAACCTCACCACAGAAACAAAATTTAAAAATAAAACCCCAAACAACCCCCAAACTGAACCAACCGACCGACTGACCAACCGACCAACCAACCAACAAGCCAACCAACCGACCGACAAGCCAAAGAACAAATTAAGAACATCTTGGCGTGGACGCTGCAGTGTGGCCCCGTGAGTCACACAGTATGCCCTTTAGTCCTTACATTTTTACTTATAAGCTTTAATTGCAATGAATCATTGGTCTGGTTGGCCTCTGGCTTCTGCTGCACCCTGGATACTGGTCCCTCAGTGGGACTCCTCTTGGCTATCCTATTGCTGCCTTGTGAACAGGATGCATTCCATATCTTAACTGTAGAAAGAGTCTAATGCTATTTCTAGAATAAAAGCATTCTAAATGAGAATTCTTTACGGTAAAACTGCCACCCTACCTATTAGTTTGTACAATCAATACGTGCCAAGGATGCAAAGAATGACTTTTTTTCCCCTTGAGCAAAATATTCATTAATTCCTTTTTTTTTAAACTCATGTACTTGCAATACTTGTTTCTTAAAAATGTGTGTTCCGATGACAGAGCAACCCAGGGCTTGGACAGAGTCAAAATTCTGGCACAGGCTTCCCAAATAAGCCCACTTTTTTTTAAATAGGGAATCTGACAACTCCAGAGAACAAGGTCATCTTCTCTCCTTTTGGGTATGTGTGCTTCATGGTTTGAAGAGTGACACTAGGTCATTTTCCTAGTCTGGATTGTGTATTGATTCATCATCCCATCCACTTATTTATTTTTGCAAAAAATTATCAAGCTTATACTGAGTTTGTACATTCTTTTAATTGGAAATAGGAGATGCTTCCAA
The DNA here is from genome assembly GCF_017639785.1 of Mesocricetus auratus. NCBI lineage: Eukaryota > Metazoa > Chordata > Mammalia > Rodentia > Cricetidae > Mesocricetus > Mesocricetus auratus. Next base: position 13,270,689 of record NW_024429212.1, on the reverse strand, counting down.
GACATTGTTGGCATTTATTTACATCCCCAATGGAAGAGCACCATTTGGGTAAGACTAGTCTTTATTACGTCATCTCGGCCCATTCACGCATTCCTCATAAGCATTTTGTTCTTTTTCTTTGTACATCCAAGTCCCAACTGCGGTTTACAGTCGGGGCCGTATCCACCACGCTTGCTCTGCTGCCATGTTTCGGCTGTCTGTGACGACACGGTAAGCCGCTTGTGAGCTTTAAGTGAGCATTGATTTCCCAGAGTCCTTGTGTATGTAACTAGAATGGCACCAACGAGAATACTTTTGAAGTATCTGAATACATCTCTGTAATTAGGAAAGTTTCTCAGGAGGAAAAAAAAATGTAACGCAGTTCATCAACTATCCAGTTGTCTTTCCCCTGTTATCTCAGACTATTATCTGCATGTTCAGCCAAGAAATCCCCCCCACCCCCTTGTAACATCATCAGTGAAGTATTCTGAAATCTCCAGAGTATGTCCCAGCTCCTGGAATACGAGCCAATACAGACTGGTTAGGTGAGCACAAAGCTTGGCACATTGCCCTGTGCCATTTTATGGGGACACTGTAGAATTGTCCTGAGGAGCAGTGACATTTTATGGGGACACTGTAGAATTGTCCTGAGGAGCAGTGACATTTTATGGGGACACTGTAGAATTGTCCTGAGGAGCAGTGACATTTTATGGGGACACTGTAGAATTGTCCTGAGGAGCAGTGACATTTTATGGGGACACTGTAGAATTGTCCTGAGGAGCAGTGACATTTTATGGGGACACTGTAGAATTGTCCTGAGGAGCAGTGACATTTTATGGGGACACTGTAGAATTGTCCTGAGGAGCAGTGACATTTTATTTTGAGACTGTGTCTTGCTGTGGCCCCGACTGTCCTGAAACTTTCCACCAAGAACAAATTCTTAGGCAAAGGAAGTCGTTATTGGAAAGTTTCCATCATAGTGGTTTAGTCACATTTCTCTAGAGTGCAGGATGCAGGCGGCAGTGGCCGTAGAGCCTGGACAGAAAGTACTGTTGTATGAGAACATCAATAGCCATGCTTCATTCTATGTCTTTCTGGATACCTCTGATAACTGTTGATGGTTTAGTGCTGGAGCCAAAGACCTTTAGCTTATTGGAGGATTCATTCCCTATGATGCTATAACCTCTAGCACAGTGTTCACATTCCAAGAAATGCTTAATATTTAACATGCTGCTTATTTAGTTAATCACTTTTCAATATCAGAACGCTGTGCTTTATCAGATAAGCCTTCTAAATACACGACAGGTGATCTTTCCTGGACCAATCACAAGGTATCTGCCATTGATGACACTCTCTTCAGTGCTGACTTAGTATGTTTTACAAAATTCAAATGTTCTGTCCCTTATACAGAAAGGAAGTTGGGAAAAGGTTGTAATATATAAAACAAAACAAAACAACACCTGATTTATTATCTCACTATCATCTTCAAGATAGTAGATGGAGGTTGTTTTCTATGGTTGGTTATGTAATACTGATTTTAGCTCCTTAGAAAACCATGAAATGCTTTTTTTTATGTCTCAGTTTTTTTATGTCACTGTCACAATGACCTAGCTATAATACTCCTGGGCATACTCCCAAAGGGATCTACATCTTTTGTCAGAGAAGCTTGCACATTTCTGTTAATTGCTGCTCTCTTTTCACAACAACAAGGAAATGAAACCAGCCTGCACATCGGTCCACAGATGACTGAATAATAAAATTATGGTACATACGCAAAATGGAGTTTTATTCAGATATAATGAAAAATGAAATCATAAACGTTTCAGAAAAAAACAAATGGAGATGGGGAACATGCTATTGAGAAAGATATCCCAGGCTCAGAAAAATAAACACCATTATGCTCTCTTAACATATATGTATCCTAGCTTTTAATTGTTAGATATTTACATGTGGGTGGGAGAAGCAAGGTAGGAAAGGGCTTGTGAGAAACAAGAAAAAAGACATTCTAAGGGAAGGGGGTAGGGAAGACAGCTGGACATAGGGGGCGTGCCGGAAGTAAAAATGTACAGTAGGAGAAGAGGAGGCGGGAAGACGGTTGAAGTGCTGTGAGTGGGGGAGTTGACTAAAATGTAGCATGTATGCGAATGTCTCAAGGAAACCTTTTATTATAAACTAACTAAAATACTGCTTTAGGGGATGTGCAAAACAGACATCACCGTTCTATCCTTGAGTGTTAGCCTATGTCTACATGTGTTCATCTGTTCTCTGAGGTGGAAACCACAGTCATGTCCAGAGCAAAACTTTTGTTGTTTGCATTGTTGAATGCACAAAACAGAGCTGGAATACTTTGCCATGTCCATTTTGAAGCCACTGCTCCAGTATAGAAACCCTGAAACGCTATGTCAGATTATATCAGCCCATTATGCTGCTTTTTCTCAGCATGGGGATTACTAGATTAGAGCCTGTTACCTACCTTGTGACATGGCCTCTGGTTTGTGCTGTATTGTACTCTAGAGATTTCTTTGGACCTGGAGCTCATAGTTTTGCTCAATTTGAACACTGAGTACCATGAGCTATGCTAGCTTCCCTGTGGAAAGTCTATAGTGTCCTGCATATTGAGATGAGGCTTGCCTACATGAGGAAGAGGGCTGATGCTTAGCCATCACAGCATGTCCTACGTAGACAACTTGGGGTCAGTCTATCTTGCAGATACTATTGCCAACCCATATGATATGCTTGTATAACAAACATACTCACACCAATGCTGTCTCTGGGAATGCTGCTGGAATGGCTGTAATGAGGAGGGCGAGGCCTCTGCTGTGGGTATCTATGTATTTCAAATTATACTGATGAAGGATTTGGGATGGTTGGTCAATTTCCATTTGTAAGTCAGGCGTGAAATATACCTGATACATGCTGATAGTCATGGCAGTTGGCATCTTCTGACATCACTATGGATATACCACGGTAAAGCTGGAAAGGTCCATTAAATTTTCTTTATCACTTTAAGTTTTCAAAGGCCACTCTTGGACTTACATTTCTCTGATTCTGGACCCTCCAGCAAGTAGCTGTCTAGTGAAGAGCTTAGTTCTTTCCATAAGTCTTGTCAGATAATCGTGGTAGTCACCTTACAGGGGAACTATGACTTTCCAACTAAGAATTAGCCTCTGAATTTCCAAAATTCGCCTTCAATAGAGGTATGCAAGTTGGTTCAGATAGTTTAGCCCTTCCAGTCCAAGTAGGCTAGTCAATGACTTAATATCTTGAGTTGGCTCTGGGCAGGGGCTTTCAGTGTTCACAGAAGCCCTGCACTAGATTTCTGGTGGCAAAAGTCACAACACACAGGGTACTTGGAGGAAATCACACTGTTATCCAGCCCTAATGGCAGATATGTTTATATCTTGATATCAAAGATAGAATGGAATCTAAATCTAAAGGTGGTAAGGATACAGATAACACTGGGAAAACTGCCCAGCAGTCAACAGATTACATTTAGAAGTGTGTTCTATATGTACCATTTAGAAGTGTGTTCTATATGTACCATTTAGAAGTGTGTTCTATATGTAACATTTAGAAGTGTGTTCTATATGTAACATTTAGAAGTGTGTTCTATGTGTAACATTTAGAAGTGTGTTCTATATGTACCATTTAGAAGTGTGTTCTATATGTACCATTTAGAAGTGTGTTCTATATGTAACATTTAGAAGTGTGTTCTATATGTAACATTTAGAAGTGTGTTCTATGTGTAACATTTAGAAGTGTGTTCTACGGGTAACATTTAGAAGTGTGTTCTACATGTAACATTTAGAAGTGTGTTCTACATGTAACATTTAGAAGTGTGTTCTACATGTAACGTTTAGAAGTGTGTTCTATGTGTAACATTTAGAAGTGTGTTCTATGTGTAACATTTAGAGGTGAGTTCTATGTGTAACATTTAGAGGTGGGTTCTACGTGTAACATTTGGAAGTGTGTTCTATGTGTAACATTTAGAAGTCTGTTCTATACTGTATCATTTTGCCATGGAAAGCCTCATGAGCTTATGGGAGAAAATTCCAGCAGGCTTTGAAATTTAGTGGGGTACCAGGCCCACTAGCACAGCTCAGCTGCCTTGTGTGGTTTGCTCTTGACAGTGTCCTTATGGTGTAGAGTAGAGGGTTTTTTTTGAAACCTAGTCATAGATGCATATTCCTTTCCAGGGAAATACAAGTTGGGTTGGTTTCATACAACTTCTTGGTCCTGTGGATATCCCCAACTTTCACTTTTCACAAACCTAAGGCAGCATTCACTTCTCTTACTGCGAGGACATGGATTGTTTTAGAGGCGAGTTCTGTGTCATATATCTGATTTGCTGATAGTTTTTTACTCGTCTGGGCTGTCACTTCTGTTCTCCTCCCTTCCTTCATCTTCTCATTCCCATTCTCTTCCTTGTTTCCCTTTACATTTCCCTTCTCTCTCCCTTTTCCACGTTCTTTCTTCTTTTCTTTCCTCCCCTTTCCTTCCTTGTTTTCCATGCATTCTTTGCCTTTATTTCCCTCTGGTTTGTCTTTCTTTCTCCCGTTTCCTTCCTCCTTTTCCCCATTCCTATCCTTTCTTTTCTATTTTTTGGGGACTGTGTCGTATTCTGCAGCCTAACATGATCAGGAACTCGTTTTCTTCTTTTTAAATTTCTTCTTCTCTCATGTATTATCCTGATTGCAGTTTCCTCTCTCTCCTCTCCTCCTAGTTCCTCTGTTTATCTCTTCCTTCTCCCAGATCCACCCAAACTGCAAATACTTATTTTTTAAGTCCACTTTGGAATTTGGAAATGGAAGATTCTTTGCTTAACTCAACACTGTGAAGATTTTCCTCTTAAATGTTTGGTATGTTAGCTGTTGTATGTAGGTCTATGATTTGTTTTGTGCCAATTTCTCAATGATAGGATTCTATTCCTCTTAAATGTTTGGTATGTTAGCTGTTGTATGTAGGTCTATGATTTGTTTTGTGCCAATTTCTCAATGATAGGATTCTATTCTCAAATTGTTTATGCTGGATGTGTTTCAAGTATAATTTATACTATTTTATAAGTTAGTATACATTTTATCCTATCAAATTATTGGATCATTGTTTATTGACTCATTTATTTAAACCTTTGCTTAGATTTTGATTTTTTTTAAGTCTTGGTTTGGAACTAAATTATATGAATTATACAAATGTATAAAATCCTGGTTATTTAAAGATGTTAAGTGATCCTGCCTAATGGAAATGCAAAACTACTCCATGATGTTAAAAACAATGATTTCTGGTGTCTTTTAAATTTCTCAAGTATATTTCTTTAAGAATATATAGTATTTTTGAGTGAGTTGAGAACTTTTCTACTTCTCTGGAACTGAACATTTATTAACTTTAACTGACAATGCAAAGATAATAACCATAAGCATTCTTAGAAGGACCACCGATTAGTATTCAAAAGCCCATGATGTTCTTCTGAGTTCATTTTCTGTAGTATTTAATTATACACAAAAAGTAACATAACAGTCCTTCTCATCCACTGGTGGTCATTCTATTATTTAAATGTGCAGGTTGCTTTGTGTTATTTCTTAAAAAATATGTACATTTTGATATTTCTTTCTTTGAGGAAACTCAGTTTTATTTACAATTTGTATTCAGTTCCAAAGTCCACTGGGCTGAAATGCCACAAGTCTATGTGAAGAACAGTACTCTTGGCTCAGGGAAGCTCATCCACCATAAATTGTCAACTATCCTACAGGGGCGCTATTGGTCTTGCCTGCAGTTCAACCTTGGCTCATGCCTTGAAGGAACAAAGTTTCCTTGTCTAGTTTGTGTACTCATTATGCTCCATCATTTGAAGAAGAGCCACAAACTTTGCCATCTGCCGTACTGCCAGGGTGCCAAGCTTTGTGCCTGGTGGTCAAGACACCTATCTGGATAGAGCTGCCATGCTGTACTTTTTAGACACTCATTTGGCAGGATGTTTGAAGACTTTGTTGCCCATCTCTTCCTTGATGGCATTAAAATCGAAAAGCTCAAGTCACCTAGGCCTTACGTGTCTGATAATATGGTTCTGCAAATCGCTTTATTAGAGGGTTGACAGGATGACTTAGCCAGAAAGAAAAAGAGCCACTAAGAACTTATAACTACGTGGGCTATAAGGATGAACTTAGTATTTTGCTTAATGTAAGAATCTGTTCTGCCCTTTGCATTCTATCTAATTCTCCACATCAGAAAAGTTGTGTCTTGATTTCTTTGGATGCAAAACATTCAGCAGACTATAACCCACCCTTATCCATATCCACAATTCTCCAGTTCTAATAAATAAAACACTACTTTCCTCAGAGATTCTCAATTCTGTTATGTATTTAAATGGATTTCTCTTTTTGTTTTGTGGGGTAGAAGAGTTGTCATGCAGTCTTACTTTTGAGATTCAGTGGTTGAGGATGTATCTCAATGGTAAAGTGCAAAACTCAAATAAACCAAAACCAAAACCAAATAAAACAGCTAAGCAACCACACTGAAAACCAAACTATACCCATCAGCAACATAAAGGTCATATAAGAATAGTTCTTTGGCTATCATTAGACATTTATTGGCCGAGTCATAGGTTAAATTGTCTTTAAATGTTTTATTGTTGATGTGTGTGTATGAAATAGAGAATGTGCATGCCATGGTGTGTGTGTGTGTGTGTGTGTGTGCGTGCGCGCGAATGCATACTTAGTTGTAGATTGGAGGGCAAAATTTGAAGTTGGCTTTCATTTTCTACAATATGATCCAGGGATGGAAACACAGGTCATCAGATTTGTGTGTCAAGTGCTTTATTCATTGATTCCTTTCACAAGTCCCAAATTGTTTTTTTATTGCTGTTTTAATTTTCAGTTATTTAAAAAATTGATGTTATGTTTCAAATACTAGAAATATTTATGACTCTTCAAATATATAAATAAACCATTGCACATCTTCATTTTTGAGTGCCATATCCATGGGTCATTTATAATTTGAAACTTAGTGTCTTATCATAGTAAATAACCTTATAATGAACCAAAGTCATAGTCCCTGGTACACATATATCACAGTTGTGTATGACTCTCATAAGATCAGTTTACATTTTAAGAAATTGAAAGTTTACATTTTGATGAAGCCAAGTTTGCATATCTTTTCCTTTGTATAGTTCCCTACTGCCTTCATATGAATTATCTTTCAATGCACTTGAACATATTACTCCCAGGGTGTTTGAATATGATGATCTAAATTATATGGTGCCATATTTCACAAAACTGGCATAAATACAGTGATGAGATCATAAATATATACAATAAGTATTTGTCGATGCATTGATGAACGATACTTGATTTATTTCAGGGTTTAGGTTTTCCCCAATATCATATTGCAGATTTTTCCATAACCAGAGTTCATTGTACCAGCATTTTATTTGAATCCATAGATAATTTTTTAAAGGACATCTTTGTGGACATCAGTATTCTTGGTTGAACAAGGGAAGGAGAAGCCTTTATATCGTCTTGCATGCCTTAACAAAGATCGCAGCTTGCATGCGGCCTCAGCCCACGAGACATCTGGAAATGAAATAGGAAGCGACTGAACTGCAGCATGATCTCACATCTAGTGACTGCGTTTGAAATTTCCGTGTGTGACTGTGATGCTGTTGAGCCAGTTAGTGCTGCATGCGGGGGTCCCAGAGGACGAGCTCTTGGAGAGGAGAGAAATCCTAGCTAGGTGGAGGATTCGCTCCTTAACAGAATTAGAGTTCACTGAGGGAGGCTGGGTGGGAGGGAAGAGTGGAGAAGAAAAGAGTAAGATTTGTAATGGAAAATAATGGCGGCATTGTTCTTTTCCTTCACCTCCGTAGCCTAGTTAAAGGCAGAGGAATGGCAGCTGTACAGAAATCAGACCCGCAGGTTCTTGCCATGCCTTAGTAAAGCGTGAGGACAGGCTAAGCTGACATATGTAAAAGGAAATATGCAGCAATCTCAATATGCTATTTCCTTATTGCTGATCATAATAATATTTATATTCGAGGTTGACTCAATTAACAAATTTGGAGCCATTCTTGCTCTTGGCTTCACCTTAGACGTGTGATTCTGTAACTCTGATCAGCTTTTTTCCCTCTGATTCAGGCCAGTGCTGTTGCATGAAGGAACACCCTGGTTTAGTCTTTTGACCCCATCATGCTAATTTGCTCCTTGACTTGCATTCAGAGACATTTCTCATATTTTCCAGGTTTGGAAAGACTCGATTTCAGATGTCATCCAGATTGGGGTAGGCATTAGACTTTATTCTCTGAGACTCCCTGCAGACATCTGGTCCAGATCTTCCTAGAGTCTCATCTTTGCATTTGAGCAAAATGAATGCCAGGATTTTTAGTGTCCCAAGACACTGCTCTGGGGACAGTGTCTGCACTTGTGGTGTTCAGTGGCCTCTGAATATCACCTGCATCGAGGGTTAATGACACTGTTTAGGGGAAAAGTAGGTATTGGATTCCAGGGTTAGTTGCCTCCATACCTTGCTATGGGAGGGCTTGAGGTTCATAAATGAAGGACCCCAGTTACAAATTGGGCTAGGGCATCAGGTCATTTTTGGTTTTGGCCTGTATCATCCCTACCATAACTTTTAGAGTGTTCTCTTATTACCTTCAAAGTGTGTGTGTGTAGGAAATAACCCTGAGGACTTGAGTCACTAACTACTTACCCATCTTGTAGTTAATATTTTCTTGCTTTGTCAGATGCACAGAGACCTGTAGACACTGGTGATTTGCTAGATGTCGAAAGGACTAATCAGTGGTTCAGGGCTTCCTGGAATTACAGCAATGTGGCCATCAGAATACTTCTTTGGGGGGTAGCAGTCTTGAGAGCTTCACCCCAGGTGCTATACAGAAACCTGGGCTGTATGTTCTATGCAATTGTGGTGTCAGAGTGAGGAAGCAGTGTTTCCACGTGACCCATCTGTGTACCCTCCCACAGTACCTTTCCGCTCCACAAAGGGGATTAAGACTATAGTAGATGGTTTTGTTTTGTTTAATTTTTGAGACAGGGACTCATGTAGCCAAGGCTGGCCTCTTCTCTTCTCATCCTCTTAGCCTCAAACAATTGTGATTTAAATGTGTACAACAGCAAGTGTGTTTTGGATCACTGCATTTTAGATCCGATTAACTGTTTCCTGATATTCCAGCAACTTTCTTTTTTATTCGTGTAACTTCGTATGGATGGATAAATGTGTGGGTATGGCATATTGGTGTGCATGGGGCTTCAGGAACAAGCCCAGAAGCACAAGTGCGCTATCCACAGAGACATCAGGTCAATTACTCTACACTTATTTTCTTGAGACGGGGTTTCTTAGTGAATCCGGAGCTAGGTTGGTGGCCAGCAAGCCACACTGAGTCTCCTGCCTCTATTTGCGGACAACGCAAATGTTGATTCGCTTGCCCAGAAGGGCTTATTATGTGGGTGCTGTGAATTTGAACTCAGGTTCTTATGCTTGTGCAATAGGCATTCCTACCGAGTCATCTCCCCAGACCACTATAGCAGGAACTTTTCTATGCTATGAGACTACGTTAGCAACTGCTGAAAACATTGCCTTAATCTGATTCTTGGTGACTTGTTTGGATGGTTTTCTGCTTCCCAGATCCTGTCAGCATTTGGTCTTTCTACTCCCTCATATGAAGGCAGGGCCTTTCCTGAGACCACACCCTGGTTAGAATTCTGGGTCTTCCTAAGCCCACAGGGAGAACACTTAGGAAGACCTCACAGAGAGCACTTAAACCAACAGTCTTGATGGAATTCAGGAGGTAGGATGCTTGCTGTCCTTGAAGAAGTCTAAGCTTCAAGTTGTACTCATTTAGCTCTGTTCTTGTAGAGGAATACTTGAGGACAGTGATATCCAGAAGAATCTTTGGCTGAAAAGTTAACAAAGACTCCTTTTTTGTTGACGCTTGAGAGCCAAAAACATTAATCCTGCTCTCAGTGCATCTGCCACCTTAGCACGGAGATGATTTATGTCAAGGACTTGTTGTTTTTCATAACGTTATAGAACTTTAAACCCAAAAGAAAAGGAAAAGAACAACACAGAGGCTCCCTAACGAGAAGGCAGGAACACCCACTGGCCTCCTTAACCGTTACCCAAATGAGCTTTTTACGTTTTTAATAAAGGACAAGCACTTTCCTAGTCTTTCAACAGAAAATATGCATGTATAGGTGTTCCCTGGGGTACATTTTCTTTCAGGAAAGCAAATACGTGAAGGAGGCCTCTGATTTGAGAAACTCTTCCCTAAATGAGCAACATGAAGAAGACCACGCAGTGTGGAGGCAAAGGCTAGCCTTGCTTCCCTGCAGAGCCTGCGCTTGGCAGCTCGTCTCTGCTGTGCACATTTCAGGTCCTTAAAGTACCGCGGGGGGTGCATTTGTGAACGTCTCGGTGCTCCTTGCCCATCTCTCATAGAAGTCAAATTCTTGCCTGATGGGTCTAATTTACTCTAACTCAACAACTGTTGATTGAGCTACTACTACATTCTGCCTTAGTGCATTTGTGAAGTTTTGAGGCAAGGCTTTCTTCTTATTAGGGTTTATGGGTGGATATAAATTGAGCACCTAGACAGTACAGGTGATTAAAACTGAGATTGCTAATTATTCAGTGAGTACTATTCAACAGTTTGCCACTTCCCTTGGGTGAAGTACGTAAATAGATGAAAATGCTGGTATATGACGAAGAAATAACATTGTCATACACACACATACACACACACACACACACACACAAAAAGAGAGAGAGAGAGAGAGAGAGAGAGAGAGAGAGAGAGAGAGAGAGAGAGAGAGAAATCTATTGTACATTAAATAGACTCATGTTCCAAAGGAAGCAGTTACCAATGGACAGTGGTCAACAGTCAACACTGGGCCCTAGGGTTGACATATTCTAAGGCATACGTTTGAGGAACATGGAACTCTTTTTTTTTGCAACAAAAACATAATTATTACAGAGTTTGTGGGTGACTACCTGGAGACAGTGTAAGTCAGGTGTCAGATCAAGCTTATGTACTTTTGAAGGAAACACCTGCTGTTTGTTCCTACCTATTTGTAGTGGTTTAAATAATAATAATGTCTCATGTATTTGAATGCCTATTCATCAGGGAATGTCACTATTTGAAAGGATTAGAAGCTGTGGCCTTGTTGGAGAAGGTATGTTCACTGGGGGTGGGCTTTGAGGTTTCAAAAGTTCATGAAAGACCAGTCTCTCTCTGTCTCTGTCTCTGTCTCTGTCTCTCTCTTTCTCCTCTCTCTCTCTCTCTCTCTCTCTCTCTCTCTCTCTCTCTCTCTCGATGAGGATGTAGATCTCAGCTATAGCTCAAGCACCTGCTTGCTTGCTTCATGCTCCCTGCCATGGTGACCATGAACTAAACCTCTGAAACTGTAAGGAAGCCCCCACTTAAATGCTTTCCTTTATAAGAGTTGCCTTGGTCAAAACAAGGAGGACCCTAAGATAGACACACATGGAACCCCCCAAGAAGGGGAAAGGGACAAGATCTCCTGAGGAAATTGGGAGAATGGGGGAAGGGGGAGTGAGGGAGGAGAAAGAGGAGGGGAGAAGGGATAGGGGAGGAGAACATGAGGGATCAGGAAGGTCAAGTTGGGGGAAGAACAGAGAAGGAGAGCAAGGAAAGAGACACCTTGATAGAGGGAACCAATGTGGGTTTAACAAGAAACCTGGCACTAGGGAAATTCCTAGGAATCCACAAGGACAACCCCAACTAAGAATCCAAGCAATAGTGGAGAGGCTACCTTAAATGCCCTTCCCCTGTAATAAGAATTATGACTACCTTAAATGCCATCATGGAGCCTTCATCCAGTAGCTGATGGAAGCAGAAGCAGACATTCACAGCTCAGCACTGAGCTGAACTCCTGGAATCCAGTTGTAGAGAAGGAGTAGTGATGAGCAGAGGGGTCAAGACCACGCCTGGGAAACCCACAGAAACAGCTGACCTGAACAAGTGGGAGCTCATGAACTCCAGACTGACCTCTGGGGAACCTGCATAAGACTGAAACAGGCCCCCTGAACGTGGGTGTCAGTTGGGGCACTTGGGAAGTCTATGGGGCCTCTGACAGTGGGTCAGTATTTATCCCTAGTGCATGAATGGGCTTTGGAAGCCCATTTCCTATGGAGAGATACCTTGCTCAGCCTAGATACAGTGGGGAGGGGCCTCAGTCCTGCCACACATGATGTGACAGACTTTGATGATCTCCCATGGGAGGCCTCACCCTCTCTGAGGAGTGGGATGGAGAGATTGTGTGGGGGAATGGGAGGATGGGAGGGAGAGGGAACTAGCATTGGCATGTAAAATAAGATTGTTTTTAATTTAAATAAAAAATTAATAATAGAAATGAGTTGCCTTCGTCATGGTGCCTCTTCCATCGAACAGTGACTAAAGTACTGTTTTTTGTCTGTTTGTATTTATCCTCGAGAGGAGGAGAGATAGTTACAGGTCCTGGAGAGTCAGAGGAAAGAGTCCCTGGCAGAGTTTGTGAGGAACTGACTTAACCTTCTCATCATCATCATCATCCTTCTCTCTCTCTCTCTCTCTCCCTCCCTCCCTCTCTCCCAGCAGAGGTTTATTTCAGGCCTCCCGTGGTTCATTCTTCCCTGCTGATGCCTAGCGAGGAGCACGCAGAAGTCACCATTCCTGAGAAGGGCTGCGGTGGGCAGAAGCAGGTGAAGAATTTGAGGATAGCTTCCCACTCTGCTTCTTCAGCCTTGCTTATCTCGGTTTTGAGTGATGCGCCTGGTGAATGACAGGAAGTGCCTTGCTTGCTTTGACTTCCCTTGTGCAACGATGGGCTGAAGGGACTCTCACCAGTGAGTCGTGATCGCCAGTGATCTTTAGTCTGAAAGGTGGTTGCTTGATAAGCAGATAACTTATCATCAATTTGGACTTCCTGTTTCATATTTATGATTCAGTTTTTTTTCACCTGTGAAAGAATGCATGGCATGGAACCCCTGTGGGTTGGAGTAGCTGAGAAGAAATTTAACGATGGTGTCAAATCTGTGGGTCAGAAGCATCCCATTCCAGCTCCTCCTGTGGGAGCCCTCCTGCCCAAGGCTCTAGACAGTGGAACAAAAGAGGCCTGGTGTGGGGGGGGGCACATAGCCAAATAGAAAGTCACTGATTGGATGAGAGAGGCTGGGGGCAGCCACTAATTTACAACAAGTGAAAGAAGACTCTTGAAAATCTTCAGAGTTCATTCCAGAGATATAGAGTACAGTCATATGTTCTGCTATTTCTGTATCCCAAAGAAAGATGACACTCGATTATACAGATGGGTGTGGCAAAAAAAACTTTAGAAAGCAAAAAAATTTCAAAATTTTATTTCTTTTTTTTGTCCCTTATTGAGTATGTACTTGGACAAGCCACAAACCTTTATGGGAGTTGGTTTTCTCTCTCTGATACTGAGCTAACAGTAGTGATGCCCACTTCCAGGGAATTGTAGATGTACAGTGTGTTGTAGGACATAATTTCCCCAAAAGGTATCCTATTCTCCTAGGTACCTAATTTCCTTTTCCTACTCTCAACAATCGAAAAAGGAAAAAATCTCTCACGTGTGTCTTACAAATGGCAGAAAGGTCCACCAGGCTGCGACTCCATTAGAACAAACAAGAGTAGCAATGCCCGCTTCTGAGATCTTTGTCCTTTTAATCTCAGATTATTGCTGATGTCACACTTTCTATTAGCAGTGATCTTAGAAGCTGGTTTTGGAGTCTACCGCAAGATATCAACACGTATCCAACCTTGTCAGGACCAAGGGGAAGTGTGCATATCAAAACAGTGCAGCTGTGATACATGGAGTAAAAACAATCCTGGTCTAGGAGCTGCTGCATCCAGGACGCTGCTAAGAGAACACCCAGTGGAACCCAGCACATAGCCAGTTTCGCAAATAAATAATTCCAGAGCCAGAGGTCCTTTTTCTGGCTTGACACATTCCTGAGATATTTGGTATTAATCTTAAGGCTCAGGTAATTCAAAGGCATGTCATGTCCACAAATTGGATCTCCTAACTTCACAGAGTTTTGCTAGGTGAAGTATAAGAAACCTTTTTAACGTCAGTACATGTGCCCCCCCCCACAGGATTTCATTTTCTTTTTTTGGGCTAAGAAGCTGTTGGCTAAATCTGTCTTTTAGTGGAAATTGTGTTTGCATTAATTAATACAAAAATACTATTTTTCATGTTTAATAGGTCTTGCCATGTGCACTTCAGTGGTCAGATAGATTTTAGAATCTATATAACTGACCATGATCTACCTTTTTGGACTCTTGGATAATAATGGAAAACACTAGACGCTCCGACAACAAGCTAGGTAAGAACGTATTGTGAAGTAGTCTGCTTTTGACACCACTGCCTCTCTAAGTGACTTAATAGCTGCCTTCTTTTAGCAGATGGAACTAATTGTGTGTTTCCTTGAGAAAAAAAAAGGAGCGTTTGTTTTATTTTAGTCAGGCTTCTGTGTTTATCCCCAGAATTTTAGCTCCACTACCTCAATTAAACAGGAACCCCAGCTGCTACGAGGTTCAACAAAGAAGCGGCCGCCTCCAAGAAACGTATGTCCCACAAATTCGCAGCTGTGGGCCTTAAAAATTGTGGGGGTCTGGGTTATGTTTGCTGCACTCCTGAAGGTCTCACTCAGGACTTCTCGGCTTAATGGATGAGTGGCTCCTCAGAAAAGTCACTCATGAGCTCAGGAATTAAGGCTGCCTGGTCCACTACTGATGTTTTTGTCTGAGGCAACAGCTTAGAGTCTGCTAACGGAACACATCAAAGCACGGGGCCCACAGGTGGAGTGCAGGCTGCACTGTCTGTCATCATTTGGTACAAGTTGGAGAGGATGTGTTCGCATCCAGCTAAGTAAAATCCTCTACATCAGCACCTCATTTGGGCAATATGAGAACCAGATGGGCTTGACCCGACACTTGACTGCTACTGTTTGATGTAGAACATAGGAATTTTGCACATCTGTGCCATGCAGTCAGTCCTGCTTTTGCTCCATAGAACACACTCGGGTACTTTCCCCTTGATTTTCTGTAAGAGAGGTGCCCCTTACTCAGAAGGCACCTTGCTCTAGCTATTTGTAAATTAATTTGTCAATGAAACATTACATCAGAGTAGCGCTTTACAGTTTACAAATTGCTTTCATTTCCTTACTTAATCCTTAAAATAACCTCGTGAAATAGGCAGAGCTGTTGAAAGAGCCTAAACAGAGGGAGAGAAAAATCCAGTGTGCCATTAATTCCTGTCTTTAAATGTTTGGTGTTAACATATATGGACGGCTCGAAGCTACAGTGAAGTATAAAACGAGTATTTGCCCCTAGAATATGTTTTTTTCCCTTGGGGGATTACCCTTCACACATAATTTATGGGCACAGGACTATCAGGCATTTCCATTTAACCCCCGGGAGTGAGGGTTAGGGATGGGCATTTGGGAAAAGAGTTTCATTTGCAGGTTAGAACACAATGCTTAGAAGTCATATTTTTAAATTTAAAAAATATGACATCAGCTTTGAAAAATACAACACGTTTCTTTTCGTTGTATATGTTTGGACAAAATTGACATGCATATTTATGTGCAACTGTGCTTTCTAGTTGAAATCGCAACATTTCTTAACTTCTCAAAGAAGAATAATTTCCCCATTTCTGCAAGTGTCCAGTGACAATAAAATTAGAGCACAATGGAGGTAAAGTCCCTTGGGTCTTTTGAATCTTCAGTTAAGATCATCATGTAGACACGATGGTGATTGAAGTAAGCACTAGCGGACATCTCTCTGTGTGTGTGTGTGGGGGAAGCAATGAGTCTGGTAGCTCTTGTGAGCAAATACAGCAGGAATGCTTGTCTGGCGGCAACTCAACAGTCTGCAAAATCAAGTCTGCACTCCTTTGCAAGGCAAATAAGGCCCCGCCCTGCCTGCCCCTAGACCGTGTGTCTTTATTCATCTTTGGCCTCTGTCTTGAGTCCCTATGGTCTCCTAGTACATGCTCAGTCCTTACAGCTCTAGACTTTTGGTTGAACCTGCCATTCTTTCAAATACACCCGGACCTGCCCCTGAGAATGGCAGCCTCCTCCCCATCCTGTGTACATCAGTTCTCTGCGTTTGTTTCCTGAAACAGGCTGAGGGCATTTGTCTTTTTTTAGGCCTCCCTGAACCTGTACACCCATCATATCTTCATTGCTCGTCTCTCTAGGAGGTCATAACACATTTGAAGGCAGGAGCCATGTGTCTTAATGCCTGACACACAGGGAACTCTCCAGTGGTTGTCTATGGTATGGCTCCTTTAGAATCGCCCTAAAGTGAAATGAAGGAAGGAAATATCACTTTTATTCTTAAGTCACAAAGCATATTATTTGAAAATGGTAATCCTGAATATAACGTTGTTTTGATACTGAGATTGAATCCAATGTATGGTAGGTAAGTGCATATACCATTGAACTACATTCCCAGTTTGAATGATGCATGCTTAAAGGTGATTTGTTTTTGCTGCATCTTGGGTTATTAGAAGTAATATTTTGAAGGAAGGCCATTGGGGAAGTCAAAAGATCAGGGAACATAAATGTTCTCATAAAACTGCTACAATAGTGTGACAGACTTTCCAAATTATCAATTGTTGTTGCTCAAAATAGGATCTGTAGTTGAGCTAGAGTAAAACTGAGTTATAATTACTTTGCTCTCAATATTATCTGTTATTTTTCGCCTTTGTTGTTAACAGTGGGGTCTATTTCCCTGAGTTCTGAGAGCCGTTAGGATCCGAGTGACTTGTTATAGGCTATGTGTGTGACTGTAGTATCAATTGCAACCACAAAAGCAGAATGATTACACGTTCAGAGAAGGGGATGGAGGATGGGAGTTACAGGATGACTCTCTGGCAGGTTTTAGCATTGGATGATGGCCCATTTGTTGCTCTATGCAACTCTAGATGAGGGTTAACATCTGTCGTGTTTATTAGATGTTTCTTCCTTCTTACTCTGGCTTCTCCCCTCTCCCTTTTCTTTCTTAGATTAAGGATGGAAATACTACTTAGAAATGCTACATAGATCCTTTTTTAGCCTGTGTCCATTTTGAATCAAATAACCAATGGGTATAAGATCACCAGGGTAGGTCTATGTGATTATTCAGAACATAAGCCCATTTTGGGGCGAGTGGTCACTGAATAAACTAAAAGACCTTAGGTCTGTGACATAATTGAAGTTAGATCAATTAAGGACCGTGTGTGTTTAGTAATGCCACTACATTACCCATGTGTATTTACACATTTATTTCTTTTTTCTTGGCAAATATGATCATAAACTTGGGAATGTAATTTGGGATTATAGAGTATATTATTACCTTATTTTATAGGCAGACATTTGCCCTTCAGCTAACCCCAAATGGCTATAACCAGTGAGATGCAGTACTCACCTTGTGTATGTCAACAGATTTCCATCCTCTAGGCAAGTCATTTGGATCTTTGTTGTTAGGGAGAAGATAGTGTGTGCGTTTTACAAGTCCCTCCTCTGTAATCTTGCTTATTTTATTTTTTGATGATTGGGGACATTTTTCATAGTAATGTTATATGACATTGCATATTCAAAGGTGGCTGCAGTGACATCTGTCCTAGGCTATTCACAATATATGTGCAATTTCCTTCATACTGTATTTGAACTGCTCTGTGGTCCATAGTTCCTGGCTTTTAAGAGACTCAGTTTCTGCATTTTTCTTTTTCAATGAGTCACTTTTGGTAACTTTGAGCCAACTTACCTTTCTGGAGACCTATACAGAAATCCTCAACTCTGAAGTAAAGGGAGTGGGGCCGATTTTCATGCTTTATAATTGGACTAGGAAATGACTTTGTCCCTGGGAACACCCAAGGGCGAGGTCACTGGAGACACCAAGGTTTGACCATCAGAAGAATTTTCTACTCAGTCTGCTGAACCAAGGGTGGTAGAAAGTGCTTACTGTTAAATGGAGACAGCAGGTATTGGGGTGGCTTGTTACATGGCAATAGATAAAAATAATTTCAAGGTACTAAAACGTCTTAAAAACATCTAGACTGGAATACATTAGGAAACATTGGCTCTTGGTTTTCTGAAGGGCTTGAATTGCTCTTGGGCGTACTGGAGCTGCTGGTTCAGCTTTTACTTAGAGCGATTTATACTGGAAAGGTCCAGTAGCTTACCTTCCAAGTGTCCTTGTCTTACTCACTTTCATCCTGCAGTGATACAACACCATGACCAAGGCAACTTATAAAAGAAAACGTGTAGTTGGATTGTGGCTTCAGAGGATCAGGGTCTGTGGTGATGGAACAGAGACATTTTGGCAGCAACAACTGGTTTGTCCTCTGAGAGCCCACATAGTTTTAAAATTTAGATTTTATTTTACAAATGTGTGTGTGTGAACATATACATGTGCATTTTATGTCTGAACATACCACCTATGTGAGGATGTTTGTGGAGGCCTGAAAAGAGAATTCAATGTCTTGGAACTGGAATTAAAGATAGTTGTGAGCTGCCTGACATGGGCCCGAGGAACTAAACAGTTTTGAAAAGCAGCAAGCGCTCTGAACTACCTATTTCTCTAGCATGAGATCTCATATCTTAGTCCACAAACAGGAGACAGAGACCTAAGTGGAAATGCCAGTCTTTTGAAACCTCAAAGCCTGGCTGCTGTGACACACCTCCTCTAACAAAGCCATGCCTCTTAATCCTTCCCAAACTGTTCCACCTACTGGAGATTAAATATGCCAACAGATGAGCATATGATGGCTGTTTTCATCAGTTCGCCACAATCCTTAAAGTCCAGAGATGGGACATGTATTTCAGTTACAAATAATGTGCTTAGAGATTTCTTTTGTCTCACTCAAAGAGTATACATTGGCCTTAAAGTTGGAAATCATTAACTCTTCCTCACACAGCCATGGATTCCTTCACCCTCTTACTTGCAATCAGTGCTTTTTAAATCATGTGCTACCCACAGTTTTAATATCTTTGAGGAGTGAAATGAATAGTGGTGTAAAGGAGAATCTGTACTTAGACCATGATTTTGTGAAAAGATTGAGTCTGTAGGCTTAGCAAAGTCCTGTGGCTAAATGGGTGGTTGAGAAAAGAAAAAAAAAAGGAAAAGAAAAATACATACTGATATTAGTTATGGCTTAAATTTCAGATCTTTTCTTTCCTACAGTTCTGGCAGTGCTTTCTACTTGCTAAGGTCTCTGTGATATTCAAATACCTTTCCAGTGACAGCATCACTGTGAAGTAAACAGGTTGTTATTCCTTCTGCTTTAGTAATTATATTTCAAGATTATCTTAATTTTACAGATATTTTATGTGATCATGAAAATTCTGCCTATGTGTTATTCATAGAGCGCTTACACATCTTTACCTAAGTTGACTTCTTTTTCCTTCAAGCTGCTTTCAAGTTAAAATATGATCAATAGTATTGATTAACATTGTAGTAAGGCCTTCTAGAAATTTATTTACTGTTGATTCATTGACAATTTCCTAATCTTTCCCAAAGTTGTGAGCTCCTTTGTTTAAAACCCTGTGTAGCAACACAGAGCATGAGGGTGACAGCGTGGGGACACACTGGGTTATCTGTGTAGTGCATAGTGCATGTCCCTGTCCTGCTTGCTTATCCCTCAGTTTCCTGTTCCTCCTACAGCAATATGGTATCCTTGTAGGATGCAAGCAATGCTGCACTCTTTATCTCCGATCTAATCGCAAATATGGTAAAGTAATTATACCTTATTTTACAAAGGTTTCTGACACTGTTTTAATAACTCAATCCGTTTCCTCCTCTGTTCGTGGAGATGGTCTACTTTTAAGAATTACTACTAGCTAGACACAAATGAAGTTCTTGTGTATTTAATGATCAAATGTCATCATTACTGAAGGTCAGCAAAGTAACCACCCAATTTTCTACCCATTCACCTATCTGCACATCAGTTCTTAAACTCAGTCATCATCCATTACCCCATCATCTTTCCATCCATAGATTCTCCTGTTCATCTACCAGTCCATCTATTTTTATTCCTTCACCTTCCTCTGAAGTAAAAGAGGGAAGCATATGATATGTTTAGATTCTTGTATGCCACTATCATCCATCCATCCATCCATCCATCCATCCATCCATCCATCCATCCATCCATCCACTCGCCATAACCACCTCAATGAAGGTTGACTGTCAGGAATCAATTGTGGCTCTCACTAGGTTATGAAGATGGGAGGTATGCTTTGTTAGGAAGAATTATGCAATGAGTGAAACATTTTTGTGTTTTACAAAGTAGATTGACATAGAAATCTATTTAAATTTTTTTCTCTGAGGACATAAGAGATAAAAGTCTAGAAAGTACTGCCTTGATGTGGAAGAGAGACATCACTGCAACAAAGAATGCCACAATTAATGCCCTTGGTAACGTACACTGATAATCTTGAAGCAAAAAATGAAAGCTGATAATTCAAGTCCATACTTAAAATTTTACAACAGTTCTCCAAAGGGGTAAGAAATGGGGGCAGAATTGTACCCTAAATGATTTCTTCCTTCCTTCTTCTTCCTTCCTTCCTTCCGTCCTTCCCTTCTCTCTCTTTCTTTCTCTCTTTTTTCCCTCTTTCTTCCTTCCTTTCTTTTTTATTTAACTTTTTACACATGTTACTCTCAGTTCCCTCTCCCTCCTCTCCTCTCCTGGCCCCCCAATCCTCCCAGCACCCCCACCCTACTCCATCCGGAGGGTAAGGGCTTCCATGAGGGATTTTCAGAGTCTGTCATATAATCCTGGGCAGGGCCTAGGTCCTGCCTCATGTGTCCAGGCTGAGAGAGCATCCCTCCATGTGGAATGGGCTCCCAGAATCCATTTTTTATGCCAGGATAAATACTGATTTACTCTCCAAGGTCCCATAGATTGCCCAGGCCTCTACTCTGACACCCAGGTTGGGGGTGTGTGTCTGGATCAGTCCCATGCTGGTATCTCAGTCATCAGTCTAGGGTCCATGTGTTCCCCCTTGTTTAGGTCAGCTGCCTCTGTGGGTTTTGCCAGCCTGGTCTTGATCCCTTTGCTCATCACTCTTCTTTACAACTGGGCTCCAGGAGTTCAGATCGGTTTTTAGCTGTGGGTGTCTGCCTCTGCTTCTATTAACCACTGGATGAGGGTTCTAGGATGGCGTATAAGGTTGTCAACAATCTCATTATCAGGGGAGGGCATTTAAGGTAGCCTTAATGCCAGTTGGTGCCATTCTTGTAGATCTATGAAGATCCAAAATGATTTATTATAGATAAAAAAGAGAATTATTCTTGGCTATGGCAATTTCCCTGTCTGTCTCTAAGAGTGGCCAGTACTGGCTGACAGGAAGAAACTGAAGCAAGCTGCTGAATTTACAAGTTGCTTTTTAAAATGAGTTTTATAGCATGGGGTATTAGGTACTTTGTCTGCAACTCATGGCTGCTATTGAATCCTTGCAAGTGCTGGGAAGAGGTGAGGAAATGAAGTAGTTTCTTAGGCTCTGATTCAGGAAAGAAACCTACCCAGACTCTGGATGTAATGTCTGATAGGAAACTGCTTACTCCCTGGCTACTTGTGGAAATGCCACTCGATAATGAGTTTTGAGCCATGCTCTTTTTTCAGAGTGGAGTAATAATTTCAGTCACCAGGGGCACATTAAGAAACTTCTTTTGCCTACCAAGTTTTAAATTTTATTAACTTTTCAGTTACCATACAAAGTAAAGGACTATATTGTGACATTTTTATGCATGCATCATATACTGTGTTCTTATTCTCCCAGCATCCTAGCTCAATTTTTTCTAGTCCCCTTCCTACCCTCAAATATTTTTCCTGTTTTTATGTCACATATATTTATTCCATATCTTGGACACTTCCTTTTATTTTTTACTTCATTTTATTTTTTAAAGTTATGTTTTTAATTTGAGGTGTGTGTGTGTGTGTGTGTGTGTGTGTGTGTGTGTGTGTGTGTGTGTGGCCTGCATGCATTTGTGTATATCAAATGTGTGCCTGGAACCCAGATGATCATTTAGCATCCTCTGGATTTGAAGTTATAGACAGCTTTTGTCATGTGGGTGCTGGGAATGTAACTCAGGCCCTCTGAAAGTGTATCAAGTGCTTTTAACCTCCAACCCCCAGCCCCCATGTTTTACAAGAGCGATTTTCTGAAACAAAATAGCTTCTTTAACTTGACCTAAACTGTGTAGCCATCTTAATCTCGCGTATGTTTTACTCACAAAAGGGGACGCCAGACTTTAGAGCAGTAATTTTTAGGACTCTCCTAGGCTTTTCCTGGGCGTATAGAATGGCTGTAACATTGTGTTCCCATGATGTCTGTGGGGCATTCACAGTGTACATCTGGGGGAACCCAGGTCAGTTTTGAATTAGGATGTGACCAGTGCTATTGATCAGCACTCAGATTTAGATGGAGTGTTTAGGTTTTCACTCATCCTTCCCTTTTGCTTTGTCTTTTCCAAATGGCAGAGGCAGACAAAAGGATCTCCCCGGGAATTCACACAGTGAGAACAACTGAGCAGAGTCACAGGTCTGCTTTTGTAAATTGCTTTGCCATGAAATTCCCATTTATTGAGGGCTGGAAGTCAGTTTCTGAAGACAGTCCCCAGCTTTAATTTGGACAACAGCAACAATCAAAGAAGGCAACTGTGGAGTGCTGTAGAGAGTGGGTGTCTGGGAAGCTGGCGGGAGTTTTATCTAGTCACATGCTTACAACCTGCGTGGACAGTCAAGGTCCAAACCACCTGGAAATGAAAGTGATAATTTCCTGCATCAGAAAGACAATAGCCACCGCCCCCTGTTTGAAGATAGACAAAAGTGGTAAATCAAGTTGTTTACATTTTGTATTAGTGGCAAACCAACTTCCCCTTGTAGCCCCCCCAAAATTCAGT
The DNA here is from genome assembly GCF_017639785.1 of Mesocricetus auratus. Lineage (NCBI taxonomy): Eukaryota > Metazoa > Chordata > Mammalia > Rodentia > Cricetidae > Mesocricetus > Mesocricetus auratus. The sequence goes on along the minus strand of NW_024429212.1, from coordinate 13,247,801 downwards.
AAAGACTTAGACTTGGAGGATACCTGATGTCTTTCTTTCTCCCATGAGACGGTCCATAAAGGTCCAAGGGCTCTGTCTCACCTACACTGAGGAACACCAGCTTCCACACAGACAGCAGGAAGGACTTCTGTCCTACCATTTTGTTTTGTTTTTTCGAGACAGGGTTTCTCTGTATTGTTTTGGAGGCTGTCCTGGAACTTGCTCGGTAGACCAGGCCTGGTCTCGAACTCACAGAGAGCCACCTGCCTCTGCCTCCCGAGTGCTGGGATTAAAGGAGTGCACCACCAATGTCCGGTCCTGTCCCACCATTTTTGACTAGCTCTTCTGAAGACAATTTTCCAACTGCCTTTTTATTTCTTCTCCTAGAGGCCTATGGATTTGGATATTGTCAGACAGCTGACGTCTCCCAGGTCCCTTTCCATTGTTGGACTGGTTTGAATAATCTCATACCATCCGATGAATTCAGTGTTTCCGTGGCTTCCACTGAGATCTTTGCACAGAAAACGCTCCCACTTATCTCCCCTCAGTAGACTTGATGTTCAGATCAAGTCCCTCAACCTCAGCGTTACACACCATGTGTGGAATGATTTACTTCACAGCCAGCCACCGAATGTAGCCCTTCTCATTCACACTGCTTTGGGGGGATGGGGCCCCCCACATTGTGTTCTCTGAAATCAGAAGTCTGACCTCGCACTGTGAGTTTCCTCTTACTCGCTACTGTAAGCCACGACTCAGTTTCTGTTTGGCATTTGGCTTGTGAGCCACGGCTCAGTTTCTGTTTGGCATTTGGCTTGTGAGCCACGGCTCAGTTCTGTTTGGCATTTGGCTTGTGAGCCACGGCTCAGTTCTGTTTGGCATTTGGCTTGTGAGCCACGGCTTAGTTCTGTTTGGCATTTGGCTTGTGAACCTTGACTCAGTTTGGCATTTGGCTGTATTCAGTGACTTTACCCCGCGTGCCGCCGCGGCTATCTGCTAGCTGTATTCAGTGTCTTTACCCCGCGTGCCGCCGCGGCTATCTGCTAACTACAGATGAAGCCCATGTGTCTTTGCGGGATACCCTGGGTCCTCTGCGGCTGTCTGCTCCTTCTACTCTTTTCGTTGTTCCCTGATGCCTCTAGTGTCACAGCTGCCTCACCTGTGACAAATGAGCTCAGGCTCTCTTAAGTCACCCTTTACTCTTCACTTGTCGCCTTTTTAGGTTAGAAACAATCTTGTTTCACGTGTCAACATGTCAATCCCAGCTCCCTCTCCCTCCCCTCCTTCCCCTCCCTCCCCACCAGGTCCCCCAGTCCCCTACCCAATCTCCACTCTGATCACTAAGGAGGGTGAGGCCCTCCATGGTGGATCTCCAGTGACTGTCATTTCATCCAGGGCAGGGCCTAGGCCCTTCCCCAAGAGTCCCAGCTGAGAGAGCCTCCTATATTGTAGGATGGGCACCCAAAGTCTATTTGTACTTCAGGGATAAATACTACCCAAGGCCCCATAGATTACCTAGGCCTCCTCACTGACACCCACATTCAGGGAGTCTGGGTCAGTCCCATGCTTTCCACACAGCCATCAATCTGGAGTCCAAGAGCTCCCCCTTGTTCAGGTCAACTATTCCTACGGGTTAAACCAGCCCAGTCTTAACTCCTTTTCCCATCATTTCTCTCTTTCTGACACTGGATTCCAGGAGTTCAGTTCAGTGTTTGTCTGTGGGTATCTGTCTCTGCTTTCATCAGTTGCTGGATGAAGGTTCTCTTTCCTAGGCTCTCTGGCAATGGGATTGTATGCTGGCACTCCCCTGATTCATGTCTAAAATCCATAAATGAGTAAGTTTCTCTTTTTGTTTCTCTTTTTGTGACTGGGTTACCTCACTCAGCATGGTTTTTTCTAGTGCCTTCCATTTGCTTGCAAATTTCAAGATTCCATTGTTTTTTTTTTTCCACGGAATAGTACTCCATTGTGTAGATGTACCACATTTTCTCTATCCACTCTTCAGTTGAGGAGCATCTAGGTTGCTTCCAAGTTCTGGCTATTACAAACAATGATGCTATGAGCATAGTGGAACAGATGTCCTTGTTGTATGAATGTGCATCTTTTGGGTATATGCCTAAGAGTGGAATTGCTGGGTCTTGTGGTCATTTGTCGCCTTTTAAAAATAGTCTTTTCTGACTCACATGCCTTTGTCCTCCTTTGAATTCCAAATTTATTCGAAATCTTGTTTTCCTGCAGCATCCTTGAAATATTTCTTTCAAATTATTTGTCCTACTACCCTTGGGGTTCATTATCCTGTTCCCCAGGGGTTCCCTCTTCATTATTTTATCTCCCTCATTAGACTGTAAGTGAGCTGCCTAACAGTGGGATCTCTTCTTTCTTCTATCTATCTCTGCCTCTGAACATCTTACCCCAGCACAGAGTAGTAATCACACAATGCGTTTAAAAAGTGAACGTAGGAGCTAGGACTGGACTCCTGTGTAAGAGCACTTCTAAGTTCTCATACATTGAAAATAAAAACGAACGAATACCACGAAAGTGACTGTAGTCAGTAAGATAAAAATGGCAATCTGACTGCACTGTTGTTTTGCAACTGTTGTGAATGTTAAGTGATAAGGATGTATGCTTAACTATAATGAAATTCTCAGCGATAACTGTGTTGTGATTCATCATATAGACTTGTGAATAAATTAACATTTATAGCACATGGAGCCAATAGGAGATGTATGTGTAAACACATACATTTATATATAAATTATATCTATAATTGTACATCTATAAATTATACACATGCATAATACGTATTTGCTATGACAACTGCCTCATATGACCATGGAGTTTGAGAAGTCTTTTCCATCTTTCAGATGGAAGACCATTTCAGATGAAAACTGTGGGTTAATGGCAAAACTTCAGTTCAAGTTCAATGCCTGAGACCTATAAAGTTTATGAATAAATTTTACTTCTCACCTCTCACCACAAAGTGGTCCCTTTTCATTTTGATGAGTGTACGAGAAAGAAAGAAATAGACAAAAATGATGAGGTGGATGATGCCACAGTCTGTCTTCATCAGTTTCCTCTTTCTGCTCTTGGAGATGAGGCTTTCTTAGAGGCAACTTTGCCTCTATGCTGATACTGGGGATTAAACGCAGAGTCTGGGATAGCAAAAAGCTGCACAGGGCCGGGAGAGAAAACATTTGAAAATATTTACTGACAAGCATGCAGAACGAAGATTGGAGCTCAGCATTTATGTGACAAGCTGGGTGTCCTGGGCACATCTGAAACCCCAACATCAAGGAGTTGTGGACAGAAAAGAATATGGCTATGACTTACTAGCTTCTAGCAGAGCCTAGAAAACAGAAGCTCCAAGTGCAGGGAGAAATAATGCCTCAAAAAGAACAGGTGGAAAATAAAAGAGGAGGCACCTGATACCCTCTTCTTGTCTTTGTATTTGTGCTTGCACACGCCCACAGACATATTTGCACGTCCCCCCATCCCTGCGCACACACACATTTAAAGATAGCCAGTTAACTAAGGGTGAGGTTTACATGGCCAGGCACGGATTCCCTCCTATTGAGCTGGACTTTAGCCCAATTACACAGTTGTTGGTTCCCTCCAAGATTACAAATACCCCCACTGAAGCACTTGAGACTATCTTGTTGGATTGGATATTGGGCCATAGGATTTACAGAATGGAAGGAGTATTGATTGTTTTTTATCCCTTGGAAGTTTGCATAGCATATTCAGATACAATCAGAGATAGTCCTCAGGGGGAAGACTTCCAGGCCAGTTCCAGCTTTCCAAGTCCTGTATCTGAAGTGCGTGGTGTCTTCAGCAGTGAGGTCTTACCTCCATGTTCTGAGAGGGCAACCAACAGCAAGGGCAATAGTGCCCTTTACTAACAATTGAAGGGTGGTTTCTCTTCGGGGTTTTACGCCTATGGCTCTTAGAAAGAGCATTATCACTCCATGTGGTATAATTCTATTTAACCCCCCACATGCACATACATACTACATATATGCATTTTAAGTAAGTATGTAAAAATGTTTTCCTGTGAAGTAAGTATATGAAGATATTTTCTTGTGGCTTTTTCAAATATTCTTAGCACTATTTGTCTCTTCCTCCCTCCCTCTCCCTCTGCACGACCCTCTACCCTCCTTCCCCAGTTAAAGTCCCTTCCCCTCATTTTCCCTCTTTCCCCTTTCATAGCACCTGTCCCTAGAGGAGAATCTCTCACTGCCGTTTTCCTAAATCATAACTATATTCTTTTTCCTTGGACCCACAGTTAAGTGTAGTTCTCACCTCCCATCAAAGAAGCTTTTTACCCCAGCAGGTCAAGGCTATTATAGTGCTCCATAACTGGACAGACTTCAAAGAATGAGTGGTTGTGGATGCCCAGGCCTAATTGGGACATCGGCAACACAACAACTCCTACTCCAAGGCCCAGGGAACACTACAGAAAAGAGAACAGAAAGCTTGTAAGAGCCAGAGGATCTGAGCACCTGCTGTGAGATCCTGTCTTCTAGACACAACAGGGAAGCTCTACCAAGAAGCCACAGCCAGAACAATATGGCCGACTGAACAATACCCTAGTCATGACATTATCAGTTGACATGATAACATGGACGGCGGAAATTTTACAAGGCCCTACCCATAAATGAAGGACAAAAGGCAATCAATGGTTGTCTACCAGTGACAAGCCCCCTGATAGTAATCGGTCCTAAGCTCATGTGTATCTGAGCAGCATTAAATGGACTCAGTAGGTTGTGTGTATATATGTTTCTACATGTATATAATAATAATTTTAAAAGAGGAGGTGATAAATTGGAGAGTGAGTGTGGGGGGGGGGAGAAGGGTGGGCATGATGTAAATATGGTACTCATGAGCTAATGGAGTCCTTAATTGATCTGGGTAAAAAAAGGACGGAGTCAGAAATGCGGAGAGACCAGAGAGAAGGAGCAAACCACAGTACACCTTACCTCCTACGCGTCCCAGCAGAGAAGAGAGCATTTCCTGTTTGTCCCTGCTTATATCCTGTTACTGCCCAGCTACGTCACTTCCTGGTTATATATATATATATATATATATATATATATATATATATATAAAACCAGACCTCTATGGTTAGCTAGTGGCAAGTTCCATTCTCTGACCCCAAGACAGGCTTAATTTGTGCAAGAAAGATATCACCACACTCATGTATGAAATTCTCAAAAAAAAAAAAGCCAAAAGCCAAAACTATACAACCATATAGTACTAAACTAAGGGGAAAAAACTAAGGGGAAACCATCTCTAAACTAAGGGAAAGAAAAGATAAAGAATGTGGGAGAAAGAAACAAAAACACAGGTTGTTAGAGGCTTTGGCTGACCCAACATCTCATATACCTATTTTTTTTTAAAGTTATAGAGAGTGGGAGAAGTGGAAGAGAGAGTAGGACGTGGAGGAACAGGAAGGTTGACTGGGGGTGGTAGGATAGGGGGAAGAGGAAATCATAGGTTAGAAGACAGATCAGGCACCATTGTGACCTCTAGTGATCTAAACGGATGACACCAATTGGCAAGCTAAGCAATAGAGTAGAGACCACCTCGAATGCCTATTCCTGATAGTGAACTTGATGTCTATAACCATCCTGGAGCCTTCATTCAGTGACTGATGGAAGCAGAGGCAAATACCCACAGTTAAATACCGAACCCAGCGACAGAGAGAGAGAGAGGAGAGAAGAGCAAATTGGCAAAGAATGGGCTGGCAAAACCAGCAGAGACAGCTGGTCCGAACAGGGGAGAGCTCTTGGACACCAGACCAACAGCTGGGAGGCCAGCATGGGACTGATCAGACCCCCTGAATGTGAGAGTCAGTGAGGAGGCCTGGGCTACCTATGGGGTCCTGAGCAGTGGATCAGTGTTTATCCCTCAAATACTAACAGACATCGTGTGTCCATAACACAAAGAGGGTTGCTCTCTCTGCCTGGACTCTTAGGGAATGCCTGGACCCTACCCTGAATGAAATGATAGACTCTAGATATTCCCTATGCAGAAGGAATTGGCAATAGGGAGGGAGGAGGGGAGGGAGAGGGAACTGGGATTGACATGTAAAACAAGCTATTTAAAATAAAAAAAAAACTTGAAGTACAGTGGTCTCACAGGGGCAGTGGGACACTGGTGACCGACGTAGTCCTTCCAAAGACGTGCCCACCAGCTTGAAGACACTCACTGCAGTGGAGTAGTTACTGGGTCTGTGATGGCGAGAGCAGAGGCAGCCTGCTGGAGCTCCTGCGGACGGCTGTTGGAACCATTACCCAGCACACAGACAACACAGGTAAGCCAGGAAGAAGGAGCCATTTTCATGGAACTTTTCAAACACAATTAATAGGATAGGAAATAGAATTATTTTCAGCTCTCTCAATTCCTTGAGATAAGAAAACCATGAATAAGTAAAATTATAAAGTAAAAATACAATTCAAAAGGATCCCATGTGATATTGTCCCTTTCAAGAAAAATGCTGCAGAGAGAAAACTGTGAGATAAACCATATCATTTCAATTTTTTCCTCAGGGACCTTATAGCCATATGCTTTTGTGTAGAAAAATGTGATTAATAAATAGTTCTGCCCTGAGATTCCCATTTCCAGTGGGAGCAAGCACAACCACACTGTAGGGTGTCCAGCCCAGCTTGCTGTCTTTCCTGAGGACATTTTATGGGGCAGGAAGGGCCCTGCTTCTGCTTCTACTGTACTTCTGTACTGAAGGGACTGACATTGTGTAAGACCCTCTGCAGCAACTGTTCCTTTGGGCTAAAGTGTTTTTCTAGGAAGTTCAAGTTAAAATTATAAATGCAACAGTAGGGACAAGCAACGTGTTAGTTCAATTATAAGCATAAAAATAGCTCAATGTAAAATTTCTTAAAATGTCCTTTACAGACTGTTACCTCTGAGAAGCATTGCGTTAACAAAGGGATGGGTGGTCAGATAAACTTGGCGAGCTCCGAGTTACGCAGATGGCTCACACTGCTTCCCCAACCCTTCATTCTTCTCCCCTCGTTTTTTTCCCCTTTTTTATACCCTCTACCTCTTCTGTGAATGGAACAGAACTTAACCCCTGCTATAGGGTACTTGTCATTTAGGAAAGGACCTATGAGAACCCAGAGGGCCTAATTCCAAAATATTTCTTGCTCAGATGAATATAATATTTCCCAGCTTACATTTGTCATTATTTTGTAGGTGTTTTGGGACAGTCTCAGGTAGCTCAGACTGGCCTTGACTCAATATTTAGCTGAAGGTTAGCTCTAAATTCCTAATTGTTCTGCTTCTGCCTCCTGAGTTCTGGGATTATAGACATGCTCATGTCAGCTTCATACATCTCTGGTATAGTTGTATGTTTGTATAAAACAGAGCCTAAATGGGTAAGAGAATATGTATATGTTGAGATAGCATTTTAGGTAGAATTTGACTAAGGAGAATTGTGGTATTTACACATCTCAGTGTTAAGTCTGTTTAGATAAGTGATGCACTGTTTGACAATTAAACTCAGGATTCTTAATGTTTCTGATCAAAACTTCTTAACTATTAAAGGTAAGTGTATCCAGCTATGTGTCTGGGCATAGTACTTTATGTTTCTAAATAGCTCCAATTATTCATAAGTTCTTTATTTAACCAGTTCACAAGCAAATTTATGAGAGAAACAGGAGAGTGTTGCATGGTTTATTTGCTTTTTTGATGGAGGTGGAAGAAGGAATATGAAGAACAGATTCTAAGAAAATTTGAAGGGAGGGCTACAACTTGGAATTAAGCCCAAACCAAACAGTTCTCATGGCCCATTGTGGTCAGCCTACAATGATGAAAATGATGTCTATAGTGACATCCAGGCTATTGTTTTGACCAGTTATAGCCTCTTATCTGTTTTATAAAATAGAGTAAAGGCAGGACTAAAATACAAGAGGGAGACTGTTCTTGTCTTTCATTCCCTGTCGTTGAGCTGAGAGAGAGAGAGACATCCATCAGATCCTCTCTCTTCTTCTGCTCTAATGTTCTATTCCTTATCACACTCTTCATCAATCTCAGACAGTTTCCTAGCTTGGTCTTCTGTGATTATGGCCATGCCTTTTCGTTTAACCCAAAGATATATATATATTATTCGCGTTCTGTCTCATAGAAACTGTGCTCAATTTAATACTTCTGTCTGTATTGGAAGCTTTCCACATTATGGGCTTGTCTTAGTCATCTCTGGTAGCTTAAGTAACATATTTTTTTTTGCTCCTTACATCTATGGGACCAGAAGTCCAAGACCAAGGTTGCTGGCAGGACTGCTTTCACCCTAGAGTCTTGTCTCTTGCTATGTGTTCATATGACCTATATTGTCTCTTACAAGGGTACTAATCCTATCGGTTAACACCCACAATCTCATGTTATCATAATCCAACTCTAATAAACTCTAAATGACTCCATCTCTAAATACCATCATTTCATCATTTGGGCGTTAGGCTTCAACATATGAGTTTAGGTGTTGCATGTGTGTCATATCATACATAAGATCGATCATTCCTTCCGCCTCCCTTGTCTCATTTCTGTTTCTCGTTGGCGTGTACCCTCAGCGAGTCTTGATTCTCACTGTCAGTGGTTCTCCTAGTATGGAGTAGCTGTTACCTGCATGTTTCTGTGTCTGCTGCCTGCTGACCTTCTTCATCTTCCAAGAACTTTCCTTTCCTTCTTACCCAGAAGATATTTCTCAAATCGAACAGCAAATTCAGTGAATTCCCGTGCATATGTTTAGAGTTTATCTCAGTTTTATTTCTTCATACTAAATCATAAGCTAAATACTTATATCGTTAAACAGAGGCCCATCCATTTAATAAATTAAGAAACCCAAAGTAATAATGATTTCTGAATTCTGACTGTTAGGTAATTATTATTTCTCAAGTAAAAATGCTAATCTGAAATTCTTGGTTAAGGCAACACATTTATTCAATAAAGGCATATATATACATATATATATATATATATATATATATTCTAGGTTCTTTTGAAAATGCCATGTGCAAATTTTCTCTTTTCAATGCATGTTACAGAATATATTGACCTCCCACGTCGAAGATGAACTCTGGGATTGTGGCCCCTCTACAGGGTGAAGGGGTGTGAAAATAATTTAACAGTGGAAACCTACCAACTCACCTGACCCCAATCCATCCAGACATTAGTGCGAAGAAACCACTTACAAATTCTTACAGCGTGATACCAAATCAGAGACGTTTACTGTGCACTGAAAAAGCCAAGCAAAGAATCAAATCCAGACACGGAGAGGTGTGACATCTACAACCAGAGCCAAGTCAGAAAAGAGTTAGCTCTCTAAACGGCCAGATTAAACAAGACACAACCAAGGCTAACTCATCCCTCTAGGCACTTATAAACCTACTTGTGGGAACTTTTGAAAATGAAGTTTGCACCAATTTTGTCTTATTTTTCTTGGCCATTTATGGGCTAACCTTTCAGGAATTTGGCTCAGACTGGAGAGATCACACTTTCATGTGTCTGCCCTTCTCCTTGGACTTTTAATTTTTTTTGTGTATACATAAAAGTTTAAAAAGTTAGAAGTGGTGTTAGGTTATTAAGCTTAATAAGAGTGAAAGACAAAAGCAAAATACTAAAAAGAGCAGAATGTGCTGACCTAACAATGTAATTAGACTACCAGGGACACAGGGTTTTCCTTCTGGTCTAGGGGTTGAGCTGGATAATAATGGCTCAGATCAACATTGAGGCTACTTGGAAGAATTCCCAAGCCTTCTCCCTTCTCCACAGATGCATGAGTAAACGGATATTCTTAAAAGGTCACAGCAGAGCAAATGGATACAACAGGGATCATTGAGAGGTCCACAGGAGGCAGGTACTTTAGCTAAGTCCAAAGATAGCTAGCTACTCTGCCGCTTCCTTGTGTTGAAGCTAACAGGTTGCATGCCATTTCAGAGGAACTGAACGGGCCATTCCTAGTGTTGTGCACGCTGCTGGGAGACAGGATGTCAAGACCAGGACAGGGGTGGCTCTTAATGCTGTTTTCCTGGTCAGGATGCTTTGGATGTAATTGTCAGCAAGTTTCCCCTGCTGTGAAGGGCAGACTGAGATCCCTGATCACCAAAGCAGTGTTGGCCCTGTGGAGTCTGAAGAAAAATTTTATGACACTTGATTAACTTTTAGTACCCCATTGCACTGAAGAAATGAAGGCTTCCCTGTTGGAATCCCTTATGCACCTAACCTCAGGCCACTGTCCCAAATGACCTTTTACAGACATTCACTTATATAGAAAAATGATACTGCGTTTTGAGGCCAGTCAGTAAGTAATTATGTTTTTACCGTCTCTTTAGCAAGGCGTGCAGTCAGAGGAATGTAAAGTTAAATACATTAAGATACTATGTCATAGCTTCTGGACCTAGGTTCTGGCTATTCTTTTCTTTAAGTGTGTAGTCAGAGTTAAATACATTAAGATGCTATGTCATAGTTTCTGGACGTAGGTTCTTTTCTTTTAGTGTGTAGGATTTCTTTTTCACCTGGCCGTTTCTAGGTGGGAAGCAGCACCAATGGCATATTGTGATCTGATTGGTGGTTTAATCCTAGGGTTGATATTGAAGAAAACCTGTTTCCTACTGTGGGACATCAGTCACGACTCAGCCCTTGGAGTTGAGGAAAGGGCTTTCTAGGTGTGTCAATTATCACCCTTATGCAGACCTTTTCTTACCACCCTACAGCTAGAAGTTTCTCTCTTAAAATTTTTGCTGGCAAGTCTATTTGGCAGGCTCACTCTGAGGTAAGAGCTGGCAGGTGAACAGACAGCTTCTGTCCCTGCTTCTCTCTGGTCCTTTTCCAGGTCAGTCTAGGATTCTGTGGCACAATCTGAGGAATGTCTGCTGGCCTCCTCCGTTTTCGGCCAAGGAGGCCTCTGGGGGGTGGGGCGGAGTGGGGAGGCAGTTCCTGGCTGTCACTGCCCTGCTTAATCCATTTCCTTATAGCTCCTAACCTGAAAAACTGCCTTTCCTCCTAGACATTTCTCCGACCTGTCGATTGTGCCTGAAATTCCAAGACTCAAGGCCAGGAGCTATGATCTGATTGCTTAGTGATTTTTGTTTAGAGGTACCTTATTCTGGTGTGTGTGTGTGGGGGGAGAGAAGTAGGAACTCCTTTGCCAAGAACCTGTGCTTCTTGTGAACAATAACCTCAGGACTCACCTATAAAAACCAAAGCCTCCTTTGAAGCGACTCATGCTATTAAATTACTAAGTTCTTACTTTTCTTTGCCCCAAACCGCATGCAATTAACAAATTTAATTGATAATTAAAAATTGTACACAATTATCATGTACAATATGATGTTTTTGATTTATACATTTCTTGTGGTCTGCTAACCAGCATATCTATTATTTTAAATACTTATATATATATTTTTTTGTGGTGAGACCCATTCTCAGGGACTAATAATATGGAGTGCATTCCCCTCAACTCTGGTCACCATAGCACACTGTGGACCTTGAGCTCACTCCTTCTCATTGGCTGAAATTTCCCATCATTTTACCAGCATCTTCCCAAATATCTGTCTACACATCCACGGCACTCATCACTTAACTCTCCTAGAGCCAAGCTCTTTCAGATATCACATGTGACTTTTTATAGCCTGAGGATGAATGAGTTCAGGTGCTGTGTCTGCTTCTATGCCTCTTCATTTGTTTATTTTTACTGATGTCCTCCAGATTCATCCTTCTCACAACTACTGCAATTTCCACGGTGGTCCATGACATCACATTTCCCCTTTCCATTGCCTCGTTGATTGACATTTAGAGGTGCTTCATGTCTTAGCTGCTTTAAACGGTGCTGCAGTCAATGCAGCAGTCTGGCTCTCTGTCTCACACACCCAGCTCATTTTCTTTAAATGTATACCCTGTACAGAATTGCTAAGTCACATGGTAGTTCCTTTTGTTTTCGCGTACACATGCGTATGTGCGTGAGCGTGTGTGTGTGATATACATGTGTGTATGTAAGTTTATACACATATGTGCAGGTGTGTGTGTGTGTGTGTGTGTGTGTGTGCAGGTATGTAGGTGTGCATATTGAGGTCCAGTGTTGACATTAGTTATCTTATTTGATTCTTCTCCACTTCATTGAGGAAGGGCCTTTAGTATTACTAGTCTTCTGTCCCCAAGGATCCCATGTCTCTGTCTCTCCAGTAATGGGATTACAGTCAGCCTCCACATCTGTCTGACACTGAGGCCTCAAACCTGAGAGCACTCACACTGTTTCCCATACTGCATACATTAATCTATGCTTCCACCAATAATGCACAAGGATCCCTTTCCTCACCCTCACAGGGACTTAGTACTTTTTAGTTTCTTTGATGATAACTACTCTAACTGGTATGAGATGATATTTCATTGTACATTTAGTTTGCATGATTAATAATGTTGGATATTTTTTCATAATCCGATTGGCCATCTGTTTGTCCTCTTTTGGGAAACACCCGTTCATGCCTTGTGTCTATTTTTTAGTAGCTTTATTTGCTTTCTTGGTACTGGAGTGTTTGAATTAAATATTTTGGAAACTAACCCCCTTATAATATGTGTTATTTCAAATATTCTTCTCACAATCTGGGTGTTGTGTTTTTTGCCTTGTTTCTTTTCCTTAATTGCGCACAGGCCTTTTAGCTTGGTGTAATCTCATTTGCTAAATGAATGTCATGGAGACTTACCAGATGTCTACTGCCTAATATTTTATAATTTCAAGTCTTATAATTAAGTCACTGATCCATTTTAAGTTGATTTTTCTCCAGGGAATATATCCATGTTTTATTTTCATTGATCACACAAGGAATACTTTTAATCTGTATGTGACTAAGGTCTGATTTCTTCTTCTGTGCAGACATTCTGTTGTTCTGACATCCTTTAGAGATTGTCATTTTCCATCGTGCATAGTTGCTACCTTTACTGAAAATCAGCTGATAATAATTATATAGCTTGCGATTGGCTTATCTGACCTAACAACAGGACAATAATCTTGATGTCTATAGCCCTGTAGTATGTTTTGAAATCAAGCAATGTGCTTATAGCTTTGTTCTTCTTGCTCAATATTTCTTTGGCTATCCATTTGAAGTTTGTATCATTTATATTATTTGTTTCCCATGTTAGGATTTGTTTATTTACTTCTGCTGGAATTTTGATAGGAATCATGTTGACTCTGTGGAGTTGCACAGGTGGTGAGGACACTTTAACAGCAGTTTCATGTCCATCATCCACACCACACACTGTCCTTTCCATTTTGTGTTTCTTCAATTTCGTTCAATATAGTTTTCAAGGTAACTTTATTCCTTGGTTAAATTGATTCCTAATCATTTCAATTTTCTCATAGCTATTGTGAATATGTTTGTTTTCTTGTGTTTTTAAGACTGTTTAAGTGGCCCACACCAGCATGCCAGGCTTCAGGTGAGCTTGGGTCCTCCTGGGGACCCATTCCCCACCCATCACCTGCTCCCTTGATCTTCCAGGGGCGCACTCCTGGCATCGAGTGGACCCGCACACACAAGCAGGATGTGAGTCCTCCCAGACCCCACCCATGACTCTCCCCACACCTACAGAATAAAGAGAAAATATTAAGAGCAGCTAAAGAAAAAGGCCAAGTAGTGTATAAAGGCAGACCTATCTGAATTACACCTGATTTCTCAATGGAAACTATGAAAGACAGAAGATCCTGGACAGAGGTCCTACAAATGATAAGGGAACAAGGATGCCAGCCCAGACTACTATATCCAGCAAAGCTTTCAATTACCATAGATGGAGAAAACAAAATATTCCACGACAAACCAGATTTAAACAATACATATCCACAAATCCAGCCCTACAGAAAGTACTGAAAGGAAAACTTCAACCCAATGAAGACAACTACACTAACAAAGACATAGGCAATAAATAATCCCATTTTACCAAACATCAAAAGAAAAAGGGAGGGAAACTCACACATAATAACACCACCACCAATAAATCTAAAACAAACAAGAATCAACAATCAATGGTCATTAATATCCCTCAGTGTCAATGGTCTCAACTTGTCTATAAAAAGACACAGACTAACAGAATGGATGCGAAGACAGAACCCATCCTTCTGGTGCATACAAGAAACACATCTCAACGTCAAAGACAGACATTACCTCAGAGTAAAGCATTGGGAAAAGATTTTCCAATCAAATGGACTCAAGAAACAAGCTGGTGTAGCAATCCTAGTATTTAAAAAATTAGACTTCAAATTAAAATCAATCAAAAGAGATGAAGAAGGGCATTTCATATTCATCACAGGAAAAGTCCATCAAGATGAAGTCTCAATTCTGAACATCTATGCCCCAAATACAAAGGCACCCACATTTGTAAAAGAAACATTACTAAAGCTCAAAATGCACATAAAATCTCACACACTGGTAGTAGGAGACTTCAACACTCCATTCTCACCACTAAACAGGACCTCCAGACAGAAACTTAACAAAGAAACAAAAGAATAGAAGTTATGACCCAATTGAGTTTAACAGACATCTATAGAACATTCCATCCAAACACAAAAGAATATACCTTCTTCTCAGTGCCACATGGAACCTTCTCTAAAATGGACCACATAATTGGAAGCATAGCAAACCTCCACAGATACAAAAAAATTGGAATAACCAATTATTCTGATCAGGCCACCATGCTTTAAAATTAGAATTCAACAACCACACAAATCTTGGAAACCCTACTAACTAATGGAAATTGAACAATGCACAATTGCACCATTCCAGGGTCAAGGAAGAAATAAAAAAAGAAATGAAAGACTTCCTGGAATTCATTGAGAATGAAGACACAACTTACCCAAACTTGTGGGACACTTTGAAAGCAGTGATGAGAGGAAAGTTGATAGTACTAAGTGTCCACATCAAGAAACTGGAGAATAGTTACACTAGAGAATTAATAGCATAACTGAAAGAAAGCTCTAGTACAAAAAGAAGCAAAATCACCCAGGAGGAGGAGACGCCAGGAAATAATCAAATTGAGGGTTGAAATCAATAAAATAGAAACCAGGAAAACATTGCAAAATATCAATGAAACAAAAAGTTGGTTCTTTGAGAAAATCAACAAGATAGACAAACCTTTATCCAAACTAACCAAAAGTCAATGAGAGAGAGAGCATGCTAAATAACAAAATCAGAAATGAAAAGGGAGACATAACAATGGACACTGAAGAAATCCAGAGACTCATCAGGTCATACTTTGAAAATCTGTACTCTACAAAATAAAAAAAATTAAAGGAAATAGACAAATTTTTGGATAGATATCACTTGCCAAAATTAAATCAAGAACAGATAAGCAATCTAAACACACCTATAATCCCTAATGAAATAGAAACAGTCATCAAAAGTCTCCCAACCAGGGAGTCCAGGGAAGTAGCTATCCCTCCGGCAGCATCAGGTAAACAGGCCGGCTTCCCGGCCTGTGTTCCAGTGCCTGCAGATCGCCTGGGAACTGCACAGAGCTCCCAATCCCAGCGGGAGCCAAGCACCCCAGACTCCAGATCTTCTCTCCCACCAACGAGACCAGGAAACCAAAGGAGCCAGGGAGACCAGGGGAGTAGCTGTTCCGGATCAGGTACAACAGGACCCAGCATAGGGTCCAGGGGACCAGGTAGGAGGCTAAGCGCCCCAGATTCCTGTTCTTCTTCTCCACCCATGGGACCAGCATTTGGACAAGGAATAGAAGAACCACCAGATTATTGGACTTGCTAGCACCCACCAAAAGGGAACTCTGGTTCCCAGACCAGTAAGGGGCTCTTTCTGCACCCACTAGAAGAAGAGATGGGAAAGAGACAATACAAAAACACAGTCAGCAACAGAAAAACAAATATGACACCGCTAGATTCTAGAGACTCCACACCAGCAAGACCCCAACATTCCAATGCGAACAAAGCAGAAGAGAACGACCTTAAAAGCACTTTCATGAAAATGATAGAGGCCCTAAAAGAGGAAATTGGAAAATCCCTCAAAGAAAAGGAAGAGAAAACAAACCAAAAAATGCAAGAAATGGAAGAAAAATGAACCAAAAAATGCAAGAATTGGAAGAAAAAACAAACCAAAAAATGCAAGAAATGGAAGAAAAATGAACCAAAAAATGCAAGAATTGGAAGAAAAAACAAACCAAAAAAGGCAGGAAATGGAAGAAGAAATGAAGCAAAAAATGCAAGAAATGGAAGAAAAAACAAAGCAAAAAATGCAAGAATTGGAAGAAGAAACAAAGAAAAAAGGCAGGAAATGGAAGAAGAAACAAAGCAAAAAATGCAAGAAATGGTAGAAAAAACAAAGCAAAAAATGAAAAAAATGGAAGAAGAAACAAACCAAAAAAGGCAGGAAATGGAAGAAGAAACAAAGCACAAAATGCGAGAAATGGAGCAAAAAGCAAACCAAAAATGCAAGAAATGGAAGAAAGAACAAACCAAAAAATTCATAAAAGGCAACAAATGGATGAAGAGATAAACAGAAAATCACAAGAAGCAATGCAAACACTGCAAGGGTTGAAAACTGAAATAGAGACATTAAAAAAAACACAATCTGAAGAAAGGCAGAAAATAGAAAAGCTGGACAAACAGTCAGGCACTACCAATACAAGCATTACCAACAGAATAGAAGAGATGGAAGAGAGAATCTCAAGTGTTGAAGATACACTAGGAGAAATGGATTTATCAACCAAAGAAAACCTTAAATCCAACAAATCCTTAACACAAAACATCCAGGAAATATGGGACACCATGAAAAGACCAAACCTAAGAATAATAGGTATAGAAGGAGAAGAAATCCAGCTCAAAGGGGCAGAAGGCATATTCAACAAAATCATAGAAGAAAACTTTCCCAACCTTAAGAAAGACATGCCAATGAAGGTACAAGAAGCCTACAGAACACCAAATAGAGTGGACCACAAAAAAATCCCCTCGCCACATAATAATCAAGACCCCAAACATACAGAATAAAGAAAGAATATTAAGAGCAGCTAAGGAAAAAGGTCAAGTAACATATAAAGGCAGACCTATCAGAATTACACCTGATTTCTCCATGGAAACGCTGAAAGCCAGAAGGTCCTGGATAGATATTCTACCTACACTAAAAGACCATGGATGCCAGCCCAGACTACTATACCCGGCAAAGCTCTCAATCACTATAGACGGAGAAAACAAGATATTCCATGACAAAACTAGATTCAAGCAATATGTGTCCACTAACCCAGCCCTACAGAAAATTTTGGAAGGAAAACTACAACCCAAGGAAGCTAACTACAACCAGAAAAACATAGGCATTAGAGAATCCCTCTCTACCAACAGCCAAAAGAACAGAGGGGTGAAATTCCACACATAATTCCACCAACAACAACCATCGTAAATCGAAGAAGGATGAGCAATCAATGGTCATTAATATCCCTCAATATTAACGGCCTTAACTCACCCATAAAAAGACACAGACTAGCAGAATTGATTCGAAGACAGAACCCTTCCTTCTGCTGCATACAAGAAACACACCTCACCCTCAAAGACAGACATTACCTGAGAGTTAAAGGTTGGGAAAAATTTTTCAATCAAATGGACCCAAGAAACAAGCAGGGGTAGCAATCCTAATATCTAACAAAGTAGACTTTAAAATAAAATCAATCAAAAGAGATGAAGGAGGTCATTATATACTCATCACGGGTGAAACCCACCAAGATGAAGTGTCTATCCTGAACATCTATGCCCCCAATACAAAGGCATCCACATTCGTTAAAGAAACATTATTAGAGCTTAAATCTCATCTAAAGCCCCACACAGTTATAGTGGGAGATTTCAACACACCACTCTCACCACTAGACAGGAATACCAGACAGAAACTCAACAAAGAAGCAAAGGGTCTAATAGAAGTAATGACCCAACTGGGATTAACAGATATCTATAGAACATTTCATCCACATAAAAACAATATACCTTCTTCTCACCACCACATGGAACCTTCTCAAAAATCGACCACATACTTGGCAACATATCAAACCTCAGCAGCTACAAAAAAATTGGAATAACTCCATGCATCTTATCAGACCACCATGCCTTAAAATTAGAATTCAACAACAACACAAATTGCAGAAAACCTACAAACTCATGGAAATTGAATAATGCTCAACTGCACCATCCCTGGGTCAAAGAGGAAATAAAAAGAAATTAAAGACTTCCTCGAATTCAATGAGAATGAAGACACAACATACCCAAACCTATGGGACACTTTGAAAGCAGTGCTACGGGGGAAGTTCATAGCACTAAGTGCTCACATGAAGAAACAGGAGAACAGTTATACCAGAGAATTAACATCACAGCTAAAAGCTCTAGAACACAAAGAAGCAAACTCCCCCAGGAGGAGTAGACGCCAGGAAATCATCAAATTGAGGGCTGAAATCAATAAAGTAGAAACCAGGAAAACAATACAAAGAATCAATGCAACGAAGAGTTGGTTCTTTGAGAAAATCAACAAGATAGACAAACCTTTGTCCAAACTTACCAAACAGCAGAGAGTGAACATGCAAATTAACAAATTCAGAAATGAAAAGGGGGACATGACAACAGACTCTGAGGAAATCCAGAGAATCATTAGGTCATACTTTGAAAACCTGTACTCCACAAAATTCGAAAATTTAAAGGAAATGGATGACTTCCTGGACAGCTATCATTTGCCAAAACTAAATCAAGAACAGATAAGCAATTTAAATAGACCTATAACCCCTATGGAAATAGAAGCTGTCATCAAAAGTCTCCCAACCAAAAAAAGTCCAGGTCCAGATGGCCTCAGTGCAGAATTCTACCAGAAATTCAAAGAACAGCTTATACCAATTCTTCTCAAAGTGTTCCACACAATAGAAGCAGAAGGGTCTTTGCCAAACTCTTTCTATGAGGCTTCAATAACCTTGATCCCCAAGCCACACAAAGATACAACTAAGAAAGAGAACTTCAGACCAATATCCCTCATGAACATTGATGCAAAAATACTCAATAAAATACTGGCAAATCGGATCCAAGAACACATCAAAACAATCATTCACCACGATCAAGTAGGTTTCATCCCAGGGATGCAGGGATGGTTCAACATACGAAAATCCATCAATGTAATCCACCATATAAACAAGCTGAAAAACAAAAATCACATGATCATCCCACTAGATGCTGAAAAAGCCTTTGACAAAATCCAACACCCCTTCATGATAAAGGTCTTGGAGAGATCTGGGATAACAGGGACATACTTAAACATAATAAAAGCTATATACAGTAAACCAACAGCCAACATCAAACTAAATGGACAGAAACTCAATGCAATTCCTCTAAAATCAGGAACAAAACAAGGCTGTCCACTCTCTCCATACCTTTTCAACATGGTACTTGAAGTTCTAGCTATTGCCATACGACAACAAAGGGGGTCAAGGGGATACAAATTGGGAAGGAAGAGGTCAAACTTTCACTGTTTGCAGACGATATGATAGTTTACATCAATGACCCAAAGAACTCTACCAGGGAACTCTTACAGCTGATTAACACCTTCAGCAAAGTGGCAGGCTACAAGATCAACTCAAGAAAATCAGTAGCCCTACTATATACAGATGATAAAAGGGCTGAAAGAGAAATCAGAGAAACTTCACCCTTTACAATTGCCACAAACAACATAAAATACCTTGGGGTAATGCTAACCAAACAAGTGAAAGACCTGTATCATAAGAACTTTGAATCTTTAAAGAAAGAAATTAAAGAAGCCCTCAGAAAATGGAAAGATCTCCCATGCTCTTGGATAGGTAGGATCAATGTAGTAAAAATGGCAATCCTGCCAAAAGCAATCTACAGATTCAATGCAATCCCCATTAAAATCCCAGCACAATTCTTCACAGACCTTGAAAGAACAATAATCAATTTTGTATGGAAAAACAAAAGACCCAGGATAGCCAAAACAACCCTGTTCAACAAGGCAACGTCCGGAGGCATCACCATCCCTGACCTCAAGCTCTATTATAGAGCTATAGTCCTGAAAACAGCCTGGTATTGGCACAAAAATAGACAGGTAGACCAATGGAATCGAATTGAAAACCCGGGTATTAACCCACACACGTACGAACATCTGATCTTTGACAAAGAATCTAAAAATATACAATGGAATAAATAAAGCATCTTCAACAAATGGTGCTGGCATAATTGGAGACTGGCATGTAGAAGAATGCGGATCGATCCATGTCTATCGCCATGCACAAAACTTAAGTCCAAATGGATCAAAGACCTCAACATAAATCCAGCCACACTGAACCTCTTAGAAGAGAAAGTGGGTGGTACCCTTGAACGAATTGGTACAGGAGACAGCTTCCTGAACATAACACCAGTAGCACAGACAGTGAGATCAACAATTAATAAATGGGACCTACTGAAACTGAGAAGCTTCTGTAAAGCAAAGGACACAGTCAGCAAGGCAAAAAGGCAGCCCACAGAATGGGAAAAATATTCACTAATCCCACATCTGACAGAGGGTTGATCTCCAAAATTTACAAAGAACTCAAGAAGCAAGTCTCCAAAACAGCAAAGGACCCAATTAAAAAGTGGGCTGCAGAACTAAATAGAGAGTTTTCAATAAAGGAGTCTAAAATGGCTGAGAGGCACTTGAGAAAGTGCTCAACATCCTTAGCCATCAGGGAAATGCAAATCAAAACAACTCTGAGATACCATCTCACTCCTGTCAGAATGGCTAAAATCAAAAACACCAATGATAATTTATGCTGGAGAGGATGTGGTGAAAGGGGAACACTCCTCCTTTGCTGGTGGGAGTGCCAACTCGTTCAGCCACTTTGGTAATCAGTATGGAGATTCCTCAGAAAAATGGGAATAAACCTACCACAAGACCCAGCAACTCCACTCTTAGGCATATATCCAAAAGATGCCCATTCATACAACAAAGATGTCTGTTCCACTATGTTCATAGCAGCATTATTTGTAATAGCCAGAACTTGGAAGCAACCTAGATGTCCCTCACCCGAAGAGTGGATAGAGAAAATGTAGTACATATACACAATGGAGTACTATTCAGCAGAAAAAAAATAATGGAAACATGAGATTCGCAGGCAAATGGATGACACTAGAAGAAACCATCCTGAGTGAGGTAACCCAGTCACAAAAAGAGAAACATGGCATGTACTCTCTCATATATGGATTTTAGACATAGATCTGGGGAGTGCCAGCCTACAATCCTATGGCCAGAGAGTTTGGGAAACAGAAACTTCATTTAGTGGCTGATCGAAGAAGAGGCAGACTCCCTTGGTTAAGTACTGAGCTGAACTCAAGAAAGCCAGTAACAGAGAGGGAGGACTGGTGATCAAACGGATTAAGACTGGGCTGGTTTAACCTCCAGAAACAGCTGACTAGACAAAGGTTAACTCTTGAAACCCAGGCATCAGCCTGGGAATCCAGCATGGGACTGATCAATACCCCCTGAATTTGGGTGTCAGTGAGGAGGCCTAGGCAATCTATTGAGCCTTGGGCAGCAGATCAGTACCCATCCCAAGTATACACACGGACTTTGGACTCCCATAGAACAATGTGAGGTGCACTCTCACCCTGAACTCTTGGGGAAGGGTCTAGGCCCTGCCCTATATGAAATGACAGACTATGGACACCCCCATGGAGGGCCTCACCCTCCCTGGGGGAATGAGGGGATAACGGGGGGGGGGTTAGGGTAGGGCACGGGAGGAGGGGAGGGGATGGGAGAGGGACCTGGAACTGACTTGTGAAGCAACCTTGTTTCTTATCTAAATTTAAACTGGAAAATTAAAAAAAAAGTCTCCCAACCAAAAAAAACCCCACAAAAAACAAAACAAACAAAAAAAACAACAAAAAAAAACCAAACCAGGCCCAGATGGCTTCAGTGCAGAATTCTACCAGAAATTCAAAGAAGAGCTAATTCCAACACTCCCCAAAGTGTTCCACACAATTAGAAGCAGTAGGTTCGCCGCCAAACTCTTTTTACAAGGCCACAATTACCTTGGTACCCAAGCCCCACAAGCACACAACTAAGAGAGAACTACAGACCAATTTCCCTCATGAATATTGATGCAAAAATACTCAATAAAATACTAGGAAATTGAATCCAAGAACACATCAGAAAAATCATCCACCATGATCAAGTAGGCTTCATCCCAGGGATGCAGGGATGGTTTAACATGTGAAAACCTATCAATGTAATTTACCATATAAACAAATTGCAAAGAAAAAATCACATGATCATCTCACTATATGCTAAAAAAACCTTTGACAAAATCCAACACCCCTTCATGATAAAGGTCCTAGAAAGAACAGGGATAACAGCAACATACCTAAATATAATAGAAGCAATATACATTAAACCAACAGCTAATATCAAACTAAAAAGAGAGAAACTCAATGCAATTCTCTAAAATCAGGAACAAGACAGGGCTGTCCACTCTCTCCATATCTCTTCAATATTGTACTTGAAGTTCTAGCCAGAGCCATACGACAACAAAAGGAGATGAAGGGGATACAAATTGGAAAGGAAGAAGTCAAACTTTCACTATTTGAAGATGATATGATAGTTTGTATAAGTGACCCAAAAATCTCTAAAAGGGAAATCCTACAGTTGACACACACCTTCAGCAAAGTGGCAGGATACAAGGTTAACTAAAAAAAATCAGTAGCCCTATTATATACAGACGATAAATGGGCTAAGAACAAAATCAGAGAAACATCACCCTTTACTATAGCCCCAAACAACACTAAATATCTGTAGATAACACTAACCAAACAAGTGAAAGACCTGTATAGCAAGAACTTTGAGTCTCTAAAGAAAGAAATTAAAGAAGATAACAGAAAATGGAAAGATCTCCCATGCTCTTGGATTGGTAGGATCAACATAGCAAAAGTGGCAATCTTGCCAAAAGCAATCTACAGATTCAATACAATCCCCTCAAAATCCCAGCACAATTCTTCACAGACCTTGAAAGAACAATACTCAACTTTATATAGAAAAACAAAAGACCCAGGATAGCCAAGACAACCCTGTACAATAAAGGAACTTCTGGAGGCATCAGCATCCCTGACTTCAAACTCTATTATAGAGCTATAGTCCTGTAAACAGCTTAGTATTGGCACAAAAATAGACAGGTAAACCAATGGAACTGAAATGAAAACCCTGATTTTAACCCACACACCTACACACACCTGATTTTTGACAGAGAAGTTAAAATTATACAATGGAAAAAGAAAGCATCTTCAACAAATGGTGCTGACATAACTGGATGCTGGCATGTAGAAGACTGCAGATAGATCCATGTCTATCACCATGCACAAAGCGTAAGTTCAAATGGATCAAAGACCTCATCATAAATCCAGACACACTGAAACTCTTAGAATAGAAAGTAGGAGGTACCCTTGAATGAATTGGTACAGGAGACTACTTCCTGAACATAACACTGAGTTCATCATTTAATAAATGGGACCTTCTGAAACTGAGAAGCTTCTGTAATGCAAAAGACTCACTCAACAAGACAAAATGGCAGCCCACAGAATGAGAAAAGATCTTCAGCAACCCCACATCTGACAGAGGACTGATCTCAAAATGTAAAAAGAACTGAAGAAACTAGTCTACACAACACCAAATAATCCAATTAAAAAGTGGTGCACAGAACTAAATAGAGGAGTCTAAAATGGCCGAGAGACACTTCAGAAAGTGCTCAACATCCTTAGCCATTAAGGAAATGCAAATCAAAACATGTCTGAGATACCATCTCACTCCTGTCAGAATGGCTAAAATCAAAAACACCAAGGACAATTTATGCTGGAGAGGATGTGGAGAGAGGGGAACACTCCTCCACTGCTGGTGGGAGTGCCAACTCGTACAGCCACTTTGGAAATCAGTATGGAGATTCCTCAGGGAAATGGGATTCAGTCTACCACAAGACCCAGCAATTCCACTCTTAGGCATATACCCAAAAGATGCACATTCATACAACAAAGATGTCTGTTCCACTATGTTCATAGCAGCATTATTTGTAATAGCCAGAACCCGGAAGCAACCTTGATGCCCCTCAACTGAAGAGTGGATAGAGAAAATGTGGTACATTTACACAATGGAGTACTATTCAGTGAAAAAATAATGGAATCTTGAAATTTGCAGGCAAATGGACAGCACTAGAAGAAACCATCCTGAGTGAGGTAACCCAGTCACAAAAGACAAGCATTGTATATACTCATATATGGATTTTAGATGTGGATCAGGGAAATGCCAGCCTACAATCCCACTGCCAGAGAGTCTGGGAAACAGGAAAGAACCTAAGAGAGATATGCATGGTACCCCAGAAAAGGGGAATGAGGCAAGATCTTCTGAGCAGATTGGGAGCAGGGTGGGGAGGGGATAGGGATCTGGAAAAAAGAGGGGGGAAGAAGAAGAGGAGAGCAAAGGTCATGGGGGAGCAAGAAAGTTGAGCTGGGGAGGGGGAGAATAGAGGAGAACAGGATTAGAAATACCATAATAGAGGGAGTCATTATAGATTTGAGGAGAGACCTGGCACCAGTGAGATCTCTAGAGATCTACAAGGATGACACCAACTGGCAAACTAAGCAATAGTTGAGAGACTTCCTTAAATGCCCATCCCTGATAATGAGTTTGATGACTACCTTATATGCCATCCTAGAACCTTCATCCAATGACTGATGGAAGCAGAGGCAAACACACACAGCTAAACACTGAACTGAACCCCTGGAGCCCAGTGACAGAGAGGGGGGGTGTGATGAGCAAAGGGGTAAAGAATGGGCTGTTGAAACCAACAGAAACAGCTTACCTCAACAAGGGGGGCCTCTTGGACCCCAGACCTACAGCTGGGAGGCCAGCATGGGTCTGCTCCAGATCCCCTGAATGTGGGTGTCAGTGAAGAGGGCTGGACATTCCATAGGGCCCTGGGCAGTAGATCAGTATTTATCCCCGGCATACAAATGGACTTTGTGTTTCCATACCACAAAGTAGGATGCTTTTTCAGCCTGGACTCTTGGGGGAGGGCCTAGGCCCTGCTCTGAATGAAATGACAGACTCTAGATATCCTCTATGGGGAAGGGAGTGGGAATAGGGTGGGAGGCTGGGGGAGGTTGGTGGGGGGATGTGGGAGGAGGGGGGGGGGGAGGGAGCTGGGATTGACATATGAAGCAAGCTTGTTTCTAATTAAAAATGTAATAAAAAGACTGTTTAAATGTATAGAAAATCTACTGATTTTTATACATTAACTGTGTATTCTATTGCTTTATGAAATGAATTGATTAGTTTAGATTAGTTTAAAATCATTTTCGTGTATTCTATAGATTTTTTTGCCTATATACTTTACTCCTTACATACTTTATTCATTTGTAAAAAAACACTTACATAACACAAATAAAACCCTTAGATAGATTTTGGGATTCAAGCTTCAAGGTGAAGATCAGAAAAGCAAAGCTGTCGGCTACCAGCTTTCACCTCTACCTGTGCTCGTATAAAAGGGACGATGCTCAGACTGCTCCTGACTTCACCACTCCCCAGATCCACTCAGACTGCTATGATCTCCTCAGTGTAGCTAGAGAGTAATTCTTCTCAAGACCCTTTGGTTCTTTCCTTTTAAACGTCCCTAGTGCTGTGTTTAAAGGTGTGTGAGCCCAAGTGCTGTGATCACCTTTCGGCGACCTGGTTCTCTTCAGGACTGGATTGATTTCATGTTATCTCAGTGTGGCTTCGAACTGACAGAGATGCATCTGCTTGTCTCTTGGAGTCTTGGGACTAAAGTTGTGTGCAACCACAGCCTGGCTCTATGGCTAGCTAGTATGGCTGCTGGGATTAAAGGTGTGTATCACCATTGCCTTGCTCTATGGCTTGTGGCTTGCTTTGCTTTCTGTACCCTCAGACAAGCTTTAATATATCATAATATAGCACCACATATTTACACTAGCTGGGCAGTGGTGGCCCATGCCTTTTATCTCAGCACTAGGTAGGCAGAGGTAGGCAGATCTCTGTGAGTTTATGGCCAGGACAGCCAGGACTGTTACATGCAGAAACCCTGTCTCAAAAAACCAAAAAGTAAATAATAAATAAAAAAGAAAAACACATTTATTCATTTAATTATTTGCTTATTTGTGTGTGTGTGTGAAAGTCAGATGACAACTTGCAGGAATCAGTTTTATCCTTCCACTTTTGTGGGTCCCAGAGATTGAACTCAGATTTTTAGACTTGGTGACAAAGACCTTTACCCACTGAGACATCTCACTGGTCCTTTCATTTTATTTTTAAACAGGGAGCATTTATTCATTTCTAATTTGGAAGCCTTTTGCTTATTTTTCTTGTCTAATTTTCCTCCTTGAACTTTCAGTACTGTGTTAAAAAGAAGTGCAAAGCTGCCATTTTGCTGTTTTCTTGTTACTTTCTAGGCCTTTCTTCCACTTTTGCTGTCTTCCTTTGATTGAATGCTTTCTCCTTTTGATAGTCCCTGAATCCTTATTTCTTTTCTCTTTTTTTGTTTTTTTTCGAGACAGGGTTTCTCTGTATTGTTTTGGAGCCTGTCCTGGAACTCACTCTGTAGACCAGGCTGGCCTTGAATGCCTCTGCCTCCCGAGTGCTGGAATTAAAGGTGTGTGCCACCAATGCCCGGCTGAATCCTTATTTCTTAAAAATACTTTTGTGAGTCTAGTATAAACTTTCACTGCCTTTATATGAGGCCTATATAGGATATAGTTAGAATAGGTGATTTTTTTTACCCAATTAAAACTTAATTTTCATCGAATAAAACTAATTCCTTGTACTTCGTCTCCATGCTTATATCTCATTAAATTATTGTAGTTATTATTATATTCAGCAATTTGATCACTTATAAACGTGTAGGTAATTTACACATCAGTACCTCAGGATCAAGTTATTCTACATGTGACTGTACACTTACTTAAAAACATTTGAAAGTTATTTGTAGCAAGTGTGTGCATGCCACAGTACAAGTGTGGAGATTAAGGGACAGCTCACCTGCGTCATTTTCTGCCTCCACTGTATGGAACCTGGAGGTTGAACCCAGGTCATCAGGCTTGGTGGCAAGCACTTACGCCCTCTAAGTGGGCACACTGGCAGCGTGTACTCACGGGTGTAGTGGGACTTACACTTGTGTTCCATGTCAGCAGCTAGCGTTCTCAACTGGAATCCTTCTTACAAGCTAGCTTTGGTGGTGATGCATCTCTTAGCTTTGGTTTGGGAAAAGCATATCTGTTACTCAGTCAGTTCCCTGGGATAATTTTGGTAGGTACATGATATTCCTGACAGCTTTTTTCCCCCCGTCTGTACTTTTGAACTTGTCACTTCATGCTGTTCTAGTCTAACCAGTTTCTGCTGAAAAGTCTACTGCTAACACTACTGAAAGTCCCATGTGTCTGACAGTCTGTTCTCTCATTTTGCAGGCGTTACAGCTGTTCGTTCAATCATGTGTCAAAAATACTGGGAAAAGCTATGTCTATACCGAACATGTACAGACTTCTTCTGAAAAAAAAAAACTATCCCTTCTTAACAATGCAGTGTAGCAGATATCAGCACAGTGATTCTGTTACAGCAGGTATTGCAAATCTAGGAAGGATCTGAATCCTTTTTTGTCCTTGTGCAGCTTGCTTGCAGGAGCTGAAATCTCTCATCTGGTAAGTCCCAGAAAGTGCATTCCGTGTGCTCAGCCTTCTTAAGGCTGTTAATGGCTTTTTAAGCTTTATCTTTATAATGCATCTCTTTGGTGCCTTAAAATTTACACTAATGCAGAATGATAGTGGATTTGGAAGACTCTCCACGTAGAGAGTTCAGAATTTAAAGGGAATTTTATGCATCTGTCAGTTACTAATTCTACAGCTGGTGTGCAAATACATAATGGACTTGTATTTTACTGAGGAGATGTATATTTTAGAATGATGGTGATTCTATTTGAGGTCGATTGGACTATCTGCTATCCGAGTGAGCATCATTACTGAAGTTGAGTGGAGAAGGGTTTCCTGGGAGAGATTAATCTATTGTTTGAAATTTGAGGAAAAGTAGATTTGCTATATAAGAAACAGTATGAAGCACACTTTTTGAGGAGGAACATAGTGGCAAAAGTATCAAAACACTTTATTTTGTTTATTTTTTTGGGCTTATCAAACTATTTTATATATGAAAAAGAAAAGTTGACATGGTCCCTTCCCATCATTAGAAACCCTAAGAATCATAATAAAACCCAATATTGGGTACAGTAATATGCATTAATTTAAAAAAGAGCACAGGTTTTTGCTTGTTTGCTTTGCTCTTAGGTGCTTGGATTGAACACAGGCCATTGCACAGGTAGGTAAGAACTCTACCATTGAGCTTCAGTCTCAGCATGAACTTTTCTTTTCAAAACATTTTCAAAGGCCCAATTCAAGTATGGTCACATAGACATTCAAATTTCATCCTCAGAAGGGCGCCACTTGGCTGCTCTTTTGGTGTAGGCCAGAACCATGAACACACATAGACTGTCGAGAGCAAGGAAGTGCTGTGTTTGAAATAACTGGGGACACCTTTGAACTCTTTCAGCAATACACGTGTTGCAGGTTAAAGCTTTGGTCAAGACAGCAGTGTGCCGTGAAATTGTCCCCCAAATCAAGAGGACTGCTCATGATCGCGGCTGGAGACTCATCGAAGATTGCGATGTAAAGAGCTCTGTGGGGTTATTCGTGTGAGGTTTGGAGAGGAGCGTTTGTATTGCCAAGTCTTTCCCTTCGTTTCCTTGCATTGTGTTCCCATGCTTCCTATTTCATGAGTTTGGGTGAAAAACTTTGGAGAAAAAGAAGTGATGTGTTGATAAGCTCTCTCAAGAGAGTTGGATGGTACAGTTAAGATTTCTTAAATAAAAAGTTACCTCTTGCCACAGACATGTCCTCCTTTCTGTAACAGATGTTCTGGGGGGGCACTAACACTATTAGTTTTACCTACAGTAATGTCCATAGCTCTGCATACACACATTCTACAGATGTGAGTGCAAGGTATTTAGCTATCGTAGGTCACTTAACCTCCCCTTTTGACACATATTAGAGCCACCTGAGAGGACAGTTTACGTTGGTCTATGAGAGTGTCGGGGGGGGGGTTATCTCCATTGTTGACATGTGGGGCTCATCCCACCCTGGGCCGCACCATCATCTAGGCAGATGGTTCTGAGGTGTATAGGAAAGTATATAGCTGGGCACGAATAAATGAGCCACAAGAGCCGCTCCTCCGTGGTTCCTGCTTCGACTATGTTTTGGAAGTATAGAATGAAGTAAACCCTTTCCTCCCTTAGGTTGCTCTTGGTTGGCAAATTTTGTCCCAGCAACAGAAAGAAGACTAGAGCAATAGCAAAGCCAGTCACAGGAGGACCGAGAACAGGTGGAAGAGCCATGGTTTGGTTCCAGCCTTTTCTAACTCCGATGATTACTGTGTGCACGTTGCAGAGGGGTTTATATATCGTTCTCAGTTTCTCCTTTCTACATGAACATGGCACAGTGCTGGTCGCTGAGTCCTAAAATACAAGGCAGTCCCCAATACAAGAAGTGATGCTTGTGCTCTCCTCAAAGCGATGAACCAGACTTAAGCAAAACCAGTCTTGCCTGCGGGCCAATCTGGCGTGGGAGTTTTCTCAATAGACGTCTTCTTAGATGTTTTCAGCTTATGTCAAGTTGACACCAGACTATTCCTCACCGTACCCGAGGGATGGCATGGCACTTCACTGCTGTTTACGTTACTGTGGAGCTGTATCAGGGACGGGTGGGATCAGAAAGGGACACAGAGATGGTTTGGGTGAAGAGGCTACATCAAGTGTGTACGAGAGGTGATAGTTAAATGACTGAGTGGGATGTCCTATTGGGGAAAAGTTTTAACAGAGGAGTGGTATAAGACAATTTAACGCCATAGTGAAAACCTGGCATGGAGAGGAAACCAGGCTGTAGGGTAAGGGAGGCATTTGAAGTTCATCTTACAGTTGGCTTAGGTTGGGTCTGTTCATATAATCATGTTTTTAATCTAAGATCCTTCTTCAAAAACCTCTCTTTAATTATAAAGTACTAGAGCCAAGTGAATACTGAAGTAATCTTCTGAAAGCAAAACAAAACAAAGCAGAGATTAAAACTCAGGGAAACATTTCCTTAAGAACACAGTATTTCCTGAGGCAGGAAAGAAGTGAGCTATTTTATTTATTATATTTAGTACCTTTCTAAATGTCCACCAGTCTTTGGAGGATTAAAAATAGACTTTTATCCTCAGCCATACTTCTTATCTTTGAAATGCGCCCAATAGGAGCATTTTCTACTTTCAAGCTACAGGACCAAGCAGTCTTAATAAACCTCTATGAGTCATTCTTTAATACCTGGTTTATCTCTGATGATTGTCTTTTCAAAATCACCATTACGGGATGCTTTTAAGAGACAGGTTGTCGAGACTTTTTATATTCTTAAGTATACAAAAGTCCTCATAATAAAATAAATCCCCCTTGGACCTTTTTTAAATACAGAAATGGGAGCAAGGGCATCTGATTACAGCTGATTGCTAATACCTTGAGTTAGGAAGTAAGTTTTGAGCATTTCTGTAAGGAAGGATTAGCATAAAGAGAAAAATATTCCATTTCATATACTCGTGTTCGACTCCACAGACACCATTCTTTAGCTGGAAATGTAAGTACTTAGGAAGCTCTGTTTCTTAAGGTCCCTGTGAGCCGTGTGATCATGTTAATTAATTGATAAAGAACATGTGGTTTTCTTTCCTTTAAGTAGTCTATTATGTATAGATTTTTTTCCTGCTTCGGAGTTGGTTTCATTTTTATTTTTAAAGAAACTACAGAAAGGTAAGATGAAGCATGCAGACAGTTAAAGAAATACTGGGTCATCTAAATCATTAAAGTCAGCCAAGCAAAGGCGCTCAGACATTTTCAGTCTGCCATGATTACGCAGATCTCAGTGAGGCCAAAAGATCTATGTATAAGAAACACAAAAGTGACATGCAGATTGGAATGTCAAAACTGATCGCTATTATGTGCAAATGTGTTCTAGTAATTCAGAAAGGACAGAAGCTAATGAGGGGCCGAGGTCATTCTAGATGTCTACTACTGGAGGCAATAGGGCATTGCAAGTGTAGAAAGAAAGGGACATGTTTTCTAGAGCTAGTAAAGTGCAGTCTGCCTTGCTTAGTGGAAACTTCTTGGGACAGTATCTTAGTTTGGAAATACATGGCAGAAGTTAAAGTTAGATTATAGACATATTTGATGCCCAGGTCAAGACATACTGAGATCAGAGTGACCGTGGAGGAATCCAAATGTAAGGCACATAGTACCATTGTTATCTCTCAGTCTTTACTTATTCCATACATTGAAAAAACAGTACATTTTTAGGCATGCTGTTAAGTGTTGGTACACAGGATTTTATAAGGGATAGATAGACATGGATAAGGTGAATTAAGTGGCTTATGTAAATGTATGATATGGGAAAATGAGGGTTAATATTGGATTAAGAGATAAAACACTTCAGTGATGGATTAGCCCAGATTTTCCTTCAACAAATATTATTGAGTGCCTCATACAGGTGAGGCATTATGTTAAGTGTTAAGGTTACAGGAATGAACACAAATGTAGGGTGAATTCAAGAAAGGATAAACTATCACTGTCTCATGCTAATTAACAGACATATTTTAGTTAACTGACACCACGCATTTTATGAACATTCAGAATAAGGGTGCAACTCTCAAATAATATAAAGAATATTTTTAAGTAGGACATCTTCCTCTGAAGTTTATGATTCATTAACACTAATGACAAGAAACTAGTCATAAAAAGAAGATAAGAGAAGTGAGGGTTGCATAGAGCTTTATGTGTACAACTGATACGTATCTCAACCATCATCAGATAGAATACAGTTTCTTTACAGGACCATAAAGTACCCGAGACCTTGAAAAAGGGTGGTTGTAGAAGGGGTGGGGCAGGGGCAAGGCACTTAAGACATGCTGCCTTGAGAAATGAATCTGTTGAGTCAGTTTCAACCACTAGATTTGACCTCTGGTGATGAGTCAGAAAACGAGAAATACAACACTGAGACAACCAGATGATACACTAAAATCTTAATATAGAGGCCTCTCCTTTATGCACATGGGGTTTTCCTCTGGGAGAACACTTTTCAGTGTCCTGTATATATACTAATGGGACACATGAATCATGCACCTGCACACATGCCCAGGCGTGCCTTTATGTGCACATTCATGGCTCATTCATTGGTACACAGCATCTTCACTTCTTAGACTTTGCAGGGATTTTCTTAATCTAGGTAACAGTCTATTATGAACTCTGGGTTATGTTTTTTTTTTATAGCCAAGAAACACTTGGTATATACGGCATGGGAAAACATGAATGTGGTTTTGGTTAACGTGTATGAAGCCAATGTACATTTTATGTTGTGTAATGATATACTGTGTGGCTAATGATTAGCTGAAAGATAAGAACCTTTTGCTGTGTGGCATGGAAAAGAAATGAAGACCATTTTATCTTTTAAAATCTATAGTTCTTTAAGTAACTATAGAAATGATCTAAGAATGTATACCTACTATACTTTAAAGAAGTGTTTCTCAACCTGTGGGTTACAACCCATTTGGGGATTGACTCACAGATATCTCGCATATCAGATATTTACATTATGACTCACAATACGAAAATTACAGTTATGAAATCATGACAAAATTATTTTCTAGTTGAAGGTCACCAGAACGTGAGGAACTATATTAAAAGGTCTCGAGAACCGCTGCTTTAAAGTGTCCATTACTCAAGGATTATTTGTCCAAATTTATTTTATGAAGATTTGAGAAAAAGAGAGAAAACTAACAAAACTTTGAGAAGTGTCAAAATGGTTGTACAGATAACAGGCCTGGGGAGACCTGCTTAACCTACAGAGGACAGCAACCATAGACCAAAGTCATAATTTCACCCCAAGTCTAGCTTAGTGAACCACCACCATGTCCATTGTGCTTACTTACTGGGTCGTCAGTGAGAGCTTGCTTATAAGGGGTTGGTGACCTCACAATAGGTGGGTAACTCAAAAGTCCTGTCTCAATATGCAGAATGAGACCCTAGTGTATTTAGACCAAGTTGAATCAAAAATAACAATTCTCTATTTGGAAAAATCTTACACATACGTATTAATAGATGCACTTTACAAAGATTTTGGGGGAACTTCAGAGTATTTCTTTAAATTGGAAGAAATGGAATTTATCGGAACAATCTCCTATGAAAGTTAACAAATACATTATTTTGACAAATTTGCAAAAAAAAAAAAAGTCCTGTCTCATATGGGTGGTAACTTCTTCAAAGCTGTTACAGACGGATTCTCTCCATTCAGTTAAGCTTCTATGGCCTTCTTCAAATGCTGGTACAACTGGTCGGGAGGGGCAGAGGGAGGCAGTTGTTAGAATCTCAGTCAGGAGACTAATGACTCTCCTCATCCCTCAGTCTTTACGTGAAGGAATGTCAACAGACGCTGTTTATTTAGAGTGCCATGCGGATAAGCATAGTCGCCGTGATTAAGAAGGTAGCAGCTGCGTGACGTGAAGAGGACAGTATAGCATGGCACGCAACGTCTCAGAGTATGCCGTACTCTTGTTGAGGATTTGGGTTTGGTTCCCAGCACCCATGTGGTGGCTCACAACCACCTGTAACTCCAGATGCAGAGGATTTGACACTGAACTCATGCGCCTGTATCCACACCCTATAACTATTATATGCTAAGTATTAGAAAACATAATTGACTCCTGTGTTGCAGAGAATCTCCTACTACTTTAGCATTTTGGACATTATCATTTGGCACAGCATTAAAGTCCATGGCATATTGAACATATTACTTTGGGATTTTATAGGACTCTAATGACTAAATGTAACATGTGAGCCATAGCCAAGGACCTTCTCTAGATTTGTTTGATAAATCAGACAGGCTTGCTGTTAATGGCCTTGTTCTGGTTGACTGAGCTTATAATGAGTACTTGAAACCTACACCTAGTGCAAATGGCTCAACACTCTTAGAAAACTTCAAGAAATAAACCCATGCACAGAAATCTAAGCTACTAAATGAACTTCAAGGTTTGAAAACAACAACTAACCACTAGGAATCCATCGTTTTATTTTATTTTTGCATTCTACCCTGTCCCCAGAAGGTTGCTATTTGGTAGGGACTTAATATTCCCTATAGTAAATAAATTGTGTACTTACTCCTCAGAGAAATGTGTATAAATTAAGAGTTAATCATGATGATTGTGCTGTATGAACGTGAAATATTTCTAACATAGAACTTGACATTGACTGCTCCGAAATACAAATTAATTCCTGATCTCTATATATGAAGCTCCTATGTTAATTAACTTTAAATGTAAGTCTATGGGAAGGATTTTTTTGTCTTGAAAATAGGTAACATTTGATAATCTAATTCAGGGCCAGTGTTATCAATTTCACAAGTACAATTAAACTCCTTTTGTGATAATGAGAGATATGGTGAATTAAATGTCAGTCATTGTTTCTATGGAGTTTTGCATCCTGCTTCCCAGACAAAATTCTGTGCGGGAGAAATATTTGTATTCCCATTTCTCTCTGTACTCTTTTTACTCTTGTCAGCCCTCACCAAATGAGGCACCATGGAAGTACAGTCAGTAGCTGCCTGCCTCTAGATGTGAGGTTTTGATATGTAAGACAATTCTGGTTATAACGGCTCAGCAGATTTTAAGTTGAAACTACTTCTAATCTCAAGTGAAATGGACTGTGGGCATCTACAGCTGAAGTAAATAGACGTTTATTGTGCCCTGGGGTCAATACATGTAGAGGCAGGCAGCTACTGACTGTACTTCCATGGTGGCCCATTTGGTAGGGATGGCGTTCTGTCCCTTCATTCCTCATCACTAGGGCAGCAGCAGGCAGCCTTTTGTCTTACAGCAGAAGTGGAAGGGGATTAGTGCCAGCATATATTACCTTTTAGTAGCATCAACCCAAACGTAGTCAAGGATGACCTTCAACCAAGTCCTGCTGCTTTGCCCTTCCTGAGTGCTAGGATTGTATTTGCCACACAGCTGGTTTAATGGTACTGAGAAAATGTTTCATATCTGCTAGATAAGCATTCTACCAACTGTCATCCTTACCCACTAAGACTTTTTCTTACATTGTAATGCATTCATGCAAACTTTGGCATGTATTTGCCTGTGGCTATGTATTCTACAGTTTAACATTGCGGCTAAGGTACAGAATGCAGAGCCTGATTTATTTAGTTCAAGTTTTGTCACTCTCCAGCTGAATGGTCTTAAAAATGTTACCTAGCCTTCCTGTGCTTAAATCCGGTCATCTGTAAGAGGGGATAATATGACATGGAGTTATTGTGGGAACTAATTGATTTGCTCCATGCACATAACCTAGAAGAAAGTTAGGGGCAGTGCTAATGTTATTTTGAAGTCTTTTGTTGCTGTTACGTGGGGACAAAGTTTATATTTGACTGACAGTAAATTTTGTTTACATAAAGATTTAGATGATATGGGGGGGGGGTTGGGCATATGTATTATCCCTTACCTTTAACCTCTCCAGTTAGATGAAGAAAAACCAATCTCATAGTGATCTATCGTCAGAACAATTCATCGTTTATTTTTACTTTTGAGACATGGTCTTACCATTATCCCATGATGCTCTGGAATTCTCTGTCCTCCTGCCTCATCTTTTCAAGTTCTGGGACTGTATATATGTTCTACTGCACCCGGATTTTGAGAGAACTTGGGCTATCTTTTCACAGTTTCGCTGAAAACAGAGAACTGGAACTTTCAGGCTGTTGATCTAATTAAAGGTATTCGTCACTTCAGTTTCTGGAAAGTTGCTGTCAAATGGCAGCATTGCCAATAAAACAACACTGAGTGAATTTTGCTGCTGTATCTTGGTCAATGAAGTCAGCTTTACTATGGCAAAACCTATATAAAATAAGATCCACCAACTTTAAAAGGATAATGTTCTAGATGGTAAGACTTTATGGTTGAAGACACTTCATCATATGACACAGAGAAATGGAGCTTTAACTTTTCTGGAAGCTTCCTTCCTGATGCTAGCTTTTATACTTCCAAAAGATGCTATGCAGGCTCCTGGGGAGAATTGTCACCAACAGTCTTCCTCAGCTGTGTACCTTGTATGTAACGATATTAATAGGGCAGGCAAGACGACCCTACTAGTGCAATACTGGCGAATCAGTAATTGAGATAATCAATCACATTCTGATTTGGTTTGAGGCCTGCTTCTTAGGAGGGATTCGCGTCTGGTGCTATAAACTCAGCTAAAGCCTCTAGGTGGGGAGGCTGTAGGGCATTAACGGGAAGCTACTGCTGTTGTTCTGCCTAATGGGCACGATGGGTCTGTTAAATTGCCTTAGAAGTAACTGTGTGTGCCCATAGAACAGTGTTACTGTCAGCTTTGGACAGGGAAACTTCCTTTTTTCAGTGGTGGGTGGTGACTGCAGGGATTTGTAACTGGTCAAGGTACAAAGACTAAATGACTATTGAAGGAACAGCCATAAATGGGATGTCCATGCCATCCCCTCCAAGGCCCAGAAAACATCATAGAAGATGATGCCAAACGAATAAAGAGCTGAAGGAAGGGCGAGGGTGTGGTACGGAATGCTGACTTCTGGGCGTGGCATGGCTGTTGTACTCTTGAACTCACAGCAGCTGTGATTGCCTACACGAGACCTTCACAATGTTGGGCCTGCCAACACCCTGTTATTGAAGGGGAGGGAGAGTTCACAACCCCTCCCTGAAGATTCAAACAGAATTAGTCCTTGACGGGGAAGGAAGAGACATTTTCTTTAGTGGTATTATATTAGTTACTTTTGGTTGTTGTGATAAAACGCCGCGACTAAAGCCAACTTATGGGAGAATTGATTTGGGCTCACGTTTACGCAGTAGTGTTGGAGTCCATAATGGGCTTGGGGAGGCATGGTGTCAGGCTGCTGGGGTAAGAAGCTGAGGGGTCACATCTCCAACCACACAGACGTAGAGAGTGTGAACTGGAAGACAAGAGAATCCGTCAACCCCCCAGAGCCCACACGCCGAGGGACGGATGCTCTCCCTCAAGTTCCCACATCCTGAATGTTTTTTGCAACCTTTCCAAATAACACCACTGCCCTGGGACCAAATATTTAAGTGCACGAGTCTATGTGGTCCATTTCTCATTCAAACCACCAGGTGTAGACACGGGTAAGGTTCCCACGCTCCTGTAGACATGTGTAATAAAAGTCACCGGGTTGCACACACACACAAAACTACCTGAAGGTAGACACAGTAGCTGGGAAGAGGAAGGCATCAGTTTCGTCCATTTTCCTGTGGATGACATAACTTCCGTAAACTTTTGGGTACAAATACCACATAAATTCTGACAGGTGCAAAGCCACCCCAAAGGTCAAGATGACCTCAGCTTGCTCCTTCATGCTTCCTTGCAGTCAGTCTCTTCTCTACATGCCTGGAAGACTGGCTTTTTGTGACAAAGGTTTTGTTTCAGGTGATATTGCTGGAACACATAAGGGTGGGATTGCTGGCTGGTTTTGCCTTTTTAAAGAAACTACACAGTATTTTTTTTTTAAGGCAGCAGCACCACCCAGAGTCTATGAGAACTGCCGTCTGCCTCATGTCATCACAAATGTCTTCTCATGCTAGTGGTTTTCTTGGACATGCGTGGTGCCTCACCGTGGTTTAATTCATACTTACCTAACTATGACGCTGAGTGTCTTTTCCTTGTTTGTCATTGTCTTCTGTTTATTAGCCCCAGTTGGCAGTGTTTGCTGAAAG
Organism: Mesocricetus auratus; assembly: GCF_017639785.1. Classification (NCBI taxonomy): domain Eukaryota; kingdom Metazoa; phylum Chordata; class Mammalia; order Rodentia; family Cricetidae; genus Mesocricetus; species Mesocricetus auratus. Next base: position 13,209,960 of record NW_024429212.1, on the reverse strand, counting down.
ATTTATCAAAATATTTTTGCTCATTTTTAAATTAAGTTGATTGACTTCTTCTTATTGAACTTTGTGTTCTTTTATTGTGCGGGTGCTTGGTTTGGTGTATGCCTGTGCGTGCGCAAGGGCACACTCAAAAGATAGAGGAAGGTGTTGATGACCTATTATCATTGTCCACTTTTCGTTTCGAGACAGGGTCTCTTACTGAACCTGGAACTCACTGTTTTGTCTAGTTTTGCTGGTTAGTGGGTTCTCAAGATCTACCTGATTTTGCTTCTCGGAGCTGGGGCTATAGACATACATGGCTGTGTCCAATTTTTATGTAAGTGCTTGGGATTTGGACCCAGATTGCCATGGCCATGCAGCAAGTTCTCTTACCTACTCAGTGATATCCCCAGATCTCTTCATGTATTTTAGATTCATTCCTCTGAAATGTGCTTTTTATGTTATCATGTTTTTTCTCTCTCCTGACAGAGTCTCATATACAGCCCATACTGACTTGAATTCACTGTGTAGCTCAGGTTGACCTGGAATTCACGGCTGTCTTCCTGCCTCACCATGCAGCTACCAGTATTACCCATGTGCTGTCCTAGCTGGCTACATATTGTCCTCTTTTACATGGACTTTTTCCCTTAGGGCTGCAGATTATGCTGATTTAATTTATGCTCTTTTCTGAAGGGAAACAGATGAGCAGTGAATCTGAGAAAGAGAAAGAGGAGATGGAGGGAGCTGGGAGGAGGGGAGTCTGCTGTAGAGGTGTATGAGAGAATAAAGAAAAATTAAAAATGTCAAAAAGAATGTTCTGTATGGCTTGTACAATCTATATTTGTAGGTCTTTTACTAATTTGGAGAAGTTCTTCTATGATCCCATTGAAACTCTGGTCTATCCCAGTGACTTGAGAGTTATTTTCTACTAAGCTTATAGTTCATAGATTTGTTCTTTTTATGGCATCTCACAGTTTCTGCTTATTCTGTTAGTGTGTTATAAAATTAATTTCATATTCTTTGATTGAGTGGCCCACTTCCTCTACTTTATCTCTAAGTCCTGATATTCTGTCTTGATCTACTCTAGGGGTAAGGTTTTTCCCCTGAGTTTTCTAACTGGGTTGGTGAGTCTTTAATCTCTCTTATATCTCCCACTTTGCAAATGAACTGATCTTGCCAAGCAATTAGTCAAATAAGATATTTCTAGTAGAAAAAAAATCAAATTCAATCTTAAACTAAAAAAATAAACTATGTCATTACCACTATGGTAAATATCTCAAATTCAAATGCTGATTCTAAAAGAGATAAGGTTCAGCTCTTTGTTTTGTGTCTTTTAGAGGAAAAGGGATCCGTGTCTCCTTTCACTCTCTCACTGATGTTTCTGAGTATTTGGAGGATTATAGCAGCCATGCTCTGATTGGCAGAAATACCTCTACTCCAACCACATATTTTTAAATTTAAATTTAAATTGGAAACAAGGTTGCTTCACATGTCAATCGCAGGTCCTTCTCCCTTTCCCTCCCCTCTTCCCATGATCTCCCACCAACTCCCCCCCATACTCCCTCATTTCCCCAGGGAGGGTAAGGCCCTCCATGGGGGTGTCCATAGTCTGTCATTTCATCCAGGGCAGGGCCTAGACCCTCCCCCAAGAGTCCAGGATGAGAGAGCATCTCTCATTGTCGGATGGGCACCCAAAGTCCATTTGTATACCCGGGATAAATATTGATCTACTACCCAAGGCCCAATAGATTGCTTAGGCTTCCTCACTGATACCCACATTCAGGGGGTCTTGATCAGTCCCATGCTGGATTCCCAGCCATCAGTCTTGGATTCAAGAGGTAACCCTTGTCAGGTCAGCTGTTTCTGGGGGTTAAACCAGACCAGTCTTAACCCCTTTGCTCATCAGTCCTCCCTCTCTGTCACTGGGTTCCTTGAGCACATAGTCTTTTATATTAAAAAAATATTCAAACACAGGCCCAAACCATCTGTTTCTAGACTCTTAAATATGTGTATAACTAGGAAAAGATATGACTCTTCCCTCAGATATCAATGTATTGAATGGATTGATTAAGTGTTTCTCTATTCTGGGTCAATGCCTTAGGGTAGAGATGCTGAGAGCTGGCGGTGAACAAGGAGGTGAGAAAGAAGGGTGGAGGATAAATCAAGCGCTGAGTGTGTCAGACAGGGCATATTTGCAAAACAGAACACGAAAACACAGGGAGGGAAACTGGTTATCTATTCATGTGTGCGTACTCTCCGACAATTCTATGAATTCCTGTGGGTAACCCATGGCACAGACTAAAGACTCGCTTCCTTAATGCAAGTCCTAACCAAATGGTCTCAGTGAGAGGTATTTGATATCCCACTGTCTCTCCATGGGTCCCTCAGTGGAATCAGTTCCAAGGAAGTTAAGTTTTTTTTTTTGGTAGAAGAAAATGAGTGTCCCCTACGTATAAACCTAGAATGGGTATTATGTTTGAGGAGTTAAATAAGGTTGAGACCCTGAATTTCTTCTCATTGACATTGATGAGAGATTTTAATATTCTCTGTCTCTCTCTCTCTCTCACTCTCTACACACACATACTCATATAGGATGATAGCTTTATTAATGAGTACATGAAGTACCTTTATTATTATTTTAAATTTGTAATAATTGCCACACATACCTTTTAAGAGCCTTTGATTAGTGTTTCTCCTGCATGATTTTCTTGGGGGGAAAGCCTCAATTGGTATCAGTGGGAGACCCAATTATTAGTGTATTTAGTTAAGAGTTTCTTTCAGTCACTTTTCAAAGAACAATTTAAGATCTCAGAAACTCCACCTTATTTATATCCCTAGGATTGTGCAGTGAGGACATCTTGACAATATTCACAAAGACTCCACTAACCAGATGTTTAAAAAATCATTTTCATTTATTCATGCCTTTAAAATAAAATATTCATTTAATATGAAACAGAGGCAATAATATACATGATTATATAATAATAATATACACGATTTCATCAGCTTTTCACACTCATTTCAAAATAGAGACCTGTCATTTTAGAAAGCTCAGCTATTTTCTTCTTTCTAGAATACTAGGGGGAAAAACAAACTCACAAGGTACCATATCTTATAAGAAAGCAAGGTTCTATGTCACTCACATTCCTTAATCAACAGGGAGGAAAAACCTGCTGTCGCAGCTGCTGGCATAACTGACTTTGGGTGTGTTCAAAACTTGATAGAAACTCACAGGGGAATCTTTAGTGCACCTGTATGCTTTCCGCTTGATGAGAACAGTGTAGAAGGTACTTAACAGATAGACTTCCTTTTGCATCCTTGGAGGTATTTCCTTGACATTCCCAAGAAGAAAATCCATTCTCTTCTCCTCTCCCAATCAATGCCTGAGGACATCCCTAGCCCAACTTTTGTATTTGTTTATTTATGTAAAAATGCTCTCTTTGAGCTTGTGTGTGTGTATGGGGAGTGGTCAACGGCAGGCATCTTCCTTTATAGTTCTGCACTTTAGTTTTTAGACAATGGTCTGTCACTGAGCCCAGAGTTCACTTATTGGGTAGATTGGCTGTGGTCCTCCTGGCTTCTCCTTTCTGGCACTGAGATTCCAGGTAGACATTGTCATACCTGGTATTTTTTTTAACATGAGTGCTGATAGTTAAACTCAGGCCCCATGCTTTCATAGCAAACATTTTACAGTCTATGGCATCTCTCCAGCCAGAATGTTTCAAGTCAACCATCAGAAGCCCTCACGCCTTCGCAGCCATTGCTGAGTTCCTGTAACCCTTTTATGCACCAGCACGATGTGAATCAGATCATGCAAAGGTAATACATTTTTGGAACCAAAACATTATAAATTAAAGAAAATAAATCCATAAACTAAAAGGAACATCTGAAGCTGCCATTGGACCAACCACTAAATGCTGGTTAAATATATATATATATATATATATCTGCTCCAAAATGAAAAACCAATCAAGTTAGGAATCCATGGAAAAGCCCAGCACTTGACCAATTCCAGCCCCATGGAAGCTGTACTCCCTTGCTGATTTTTTTACTGAATCTTATTTGACTTCTATCCTTATACCTATCTGTGGCATCTGCATGATGCTCTTCCCCATTTGCTGCCTAGGGATGTGTTATCTTCTTCAAATATCACCCCATGACATGAATCTTCCTGTAGCTACTTCCTGCCACACACCAGACTGGCCATATCGAGTGCTTTGACCATATTTCTTTTATGTGTGCTTTTCTTTACATTTCTCTGTCTTTTTCAATGTACCAGTTCATCTTCTAGACTAGTAGCATTTTTTTCCTTGTAACTTCTGACAACTCCTGCTCATGATGGCTGCTATATCACTTATTATGAGCTTAATAGCTATCCTATTGGCCAATTTGAACCTGCTCTACACAGGTAATCCTTTAGTAAACATCTCTAGAGTTCAACAAACTAAGTTGCCAGATATAAACTGTTCTAAATGAGGTCTTTTCCTTGAAAGATATAGTGGTCATTGGTGGACCATAGAAGTATGTGAACGGATGTAAAATATCCGTGGTGAGTTTAACTCAATTCTGATTTGTTATTGAATTCATTAGTAATGTTTATCTCACTTCTGCTTTTGGAATATCACTGAAAGAAGCCACTTTTCTAAAGTAAAAAGACAGACACTTGACAGAGTATAGTGTAAACATCACAAATAAATAGGTTGCAGAGTCTCAAACTGATGATTAAAATATTAAAGGAATACATTCATTCACATCTTTTTACAATCATAAATACTGAAGAAAATCAACATTTTATAGTAATAATCTGTTATATTTTAACATATAAAAGTGCTTGTTTCTGAATTCAGCATACTATGACAAGGTTTCCAGTCTGATCTACATTCAGTTAGGTCTTTAGATGTTTTCTGATAATATATTAGTGATGATTGATCATATCTATCTATGTAAATTCAGTTTTCCTCCCAAGGATAAGTTTGACATCTATGGATATAGCCCACTTTTGTCAAAAATTTCAGGAAAAATGATGTCTGTACTGAACATAAAATATCACAGACTTAAAAAAACATCATTTCCTAAACAATACAGTAAAATGACTATTTACATAGCATTTACATCATGTTAAATATTTTAAGTAAGTTAGTATTGATCTGAAGTATATGAGAGATGAATGCAAACATTTTGCCATTTTATGAAAGAAGCTCATGCTTCTGTGAATTTAGTATCAAGGGATATCCTGTGACCAGTCAGTCCCCTGTGGATATGTACACACTCTACACACACACACACTCTCTCTCTCTCTCTCTCTCTCTCTCTCTCTCTCTCTCTCTCTCTCTCTATCTCTCTCTCTCTCTCTCAGATGTTTGTCACAATAAAGAATGGATTGCTAGTCACTTTGTACCAAAACAATAACAAATTTCGAATTGAATTTTAAACATTTTTTTCTGCTGATCATTCCACCAAATGAAATAGTTGTAGTTTAATGAATGTTGTTAGTAAGCTTTCTTTTCTGTCCCCTTAGTTTTTACTTCTCATCTGGTTGAAATCCTTTGTTTGTCTCCTGAAATGATGACCTGGGCTCCATTTCATTGTCTGTTTTCTCTTGTAGCTCAGTATTATTTTTTCCATGACATTTCTTGTATGCGACATAAGCTGCAAAAAATAAAAAAAATACAAAATACAAAAACCCAAACCACACACACAATATATATGAGAAGTCAAGTAAATTTCAGAATGACACCTTAAAAATTAAAATTACTTTGGCCAGTTATTGCCTTGTACAGCTCAGAAAGCACTTTGCATTTTCTATAGACTGGAGGTGCTATGAGACACTGACTCATTGCTTCTACTTTTAGGATTACCCGTAAGGCAGCAATGGCTGCATTGAAGGTGTCTGGTGGACGGTTTCAGGGGATGTTTGCTAAGCCTAAGTATATGACCTTCTCGTGGCTTCAAGCTGTCTATGGTGCTTAACAGCAAGGACAAAAATAATTTATTTTGTGTCTACACTACCCCAGTTAATGTGGTAGTCTCTAACTTAATATACTGTATCCTGTGTGCAGTGGCCAAGGCATTGGCCTGATCGTCTATTATAGAAAGTGTTGGGTCACAATAGCATGCCCAGTCTTTGGTTTGGTCTTCACTCTTTCTTTCTTGTTGTTGACCTGACTTCCTTTCTTCTGCAGTACAAGTATTTCTCAGTATCTTTTTTTCTTTTTTTATGTGTGTTTGTGAATGTGTCTGTGTGTTGCACTTGTACACACAGGTCCACGTATGTAATCAGATGCATGCCCCACGTGTGTGTGTGAGTGTGGAGTCCAAGGGTCAGCCTCGGATGTTTCTCCTCAGGAGCCATCTATCTTCCTTGTAAGACAGGGGATTTCCACTGGCCTGAGACTCACAGGCTAGACTAGGTCGGCTGGCCAGAAAGCTCAAGTCATCTACTTATTTGCATTTCTTCAGAGCCAGACTCCTGATGGGTCCATAAGATGTTTTCTGTGATATGAGATTCCTACACTAGAGAGGATAATCTGCTTGAAGATAACCCCGAGACACTGGTGTGACGGGCACCCACAGGCATAGGGGACACATAGATAAGTGAAGCTATATCTGGGCGTTTCCAGACTTAACCTTCCCAGCACTTTTGTCATGCACCTCCACTTTTTTCTATTGAAATGCCGCCTAACTTTAAAAGGACGTTCATTTATTTGATTTAAACAGGACTTTAAAAACAAGGCTTAAGCACCATTAGATTTTGAATAGGGAGATGGTGGGAGACGCTCCGATTTGGTGAAGGAGAGTTGGTATGGACCAGACGAGGGAGGATGAAGTTATGCTGTGACAGAGTAAAATGAAGAACTGGGTCATCTGTCTCTGGGATGTCTTTGCTCACACTCCTTCAGTTGTGTGAATATTTAAAATCGACACGCACAAGCCTACATGTACATCTGGCTTATGACTTTTTTCACGATAGGTATGGTTTGTCACGCCCTATTTATATCGAAATTGGACTTTGATGGGGGGAGAAATCACTAAAACATGTGTGCCTTGGAAGTATTTAGAAAGGTGCACATTAAATGTTCCTCACCGGTTAAGACGCCTCTCTGACTACTGAGGAAAGGAAAGTCAGCGGAGAGGATCCATCTCCTCTGCCTTCCTCTTAAGAGAGCCTCACTAAGAGCTATAATAAAAGTATAGTCTTTGCATCAGCATATATTAAGTCGTGATAAGTGGCTTCCATGGAGGAAATTTTCTTCAAACTTATTTGTACAATGAGCCACCAGACATGGAGAAAGTCTCCTTTAGCAATTCCAGGAGAATCACAGTAGAATATGGTTGGTGCGATTACTAACCTCCTAATAGTATTGCTGCAAAGGCGATCTGGAAGATGCTGTAGATGAGGGGGAAGGTGAACACAAGGTTGAGGTCCTCAGGGCTGAAGGAAAGCTGCACAATGGTGGAACACAGCTGAGTGTTCTGCAACCCGGTTTCCAAGGCAACTGTTCGGCACCTGGGAGTAAGGTCAAAAATGTATATGCTTCACCTACTATTAAACTTAGGATATAGCAGAAAGGGAAGGCATGTGATGGAAGCTTGTACACAGACTGCAATTTTTCTTCCTTCCCTCCCTCTCTCCTTCCCTCTCTTCCTCCCTCCTGTATCCCTTTTTCCCTTCCTCTATCTCTCTCTACCTTTTTACTTTTCCCTCTTACCTACCCACTCTCTCTCCCTCCCTCCCTCCCTCCCTCCCTCCCTCCCTCCCTCCCTCCCTCTCTCCCTCCCTTCCTATCCTTTTGCCATAGGCCTCACTATGCAGTCCAAGTTAGGTTGTCCTCTAACTCGTGGCAATACTGTTGCTTCAGTTTTCCTATTGCTGAGATTACAAGCATGTACCTAGATTTTTTTGTTTTGGTTTTTTACAAGACAGGGTTTCTCTGTATTGTTTTGGAGGCTATCGGTCCAGCCCAGCCTCGAACTCACAGAGATCCGCCTGCCTCTGCCTCCTGAGTGCTGGGATTAAAGGCGTGCGCCACCACCGCCCAGCCTAGCGTGTACCTAGATTTTTATCTCTGCTTTTTAACATCCATATTTGGTGTATATTGTTTTTTTAACATAACTGTACATTGCACAAGTACACTCATATATAAAACAGCCTATCATGCATATCATTTTAAGCTTTATTTTATCTTTAACGGTGTGCATACACGTGGGTGTGTGCGCGTGAGTGCAGGTGCACACAATGGCCAGAGAGGTCGGGTGTCCCCCACGCTAGAGGCTCAGGTGGCTCTGAGCCGCCCAGTATGGACGCTAGGATGCAAGCTGCTGCCCTCTAGAAAAGCAGCGCATGGTTTTAAATACTGAACCTTTTCTCTAGTCCCAACATAGTTACAATGAGAATTAGATAGTTAATAATGGTTTCCATATATTGCAAAGGAGGTCCGTTTCACCCATTTTCAAATTACATATTCAGTGAAAGCATACAGGAAAGACCAGGGCTCAGAAAATATCGACGCTGTGGTATTTCTCATAGGCATTTATTTTAAAATTAACTTTGTTCTGGTTAAGTCTTGATTAAAAATCTGCAAGGTTAAAAAATTAATGCTTCTGATCTCCAATAAAGAAAACCAAGATAAAGTAATTGTGTAGCCCAAAGTCTTCCAGTGAGTGAGCGGCAGGCCTAGAACGAAGCCTGAGTCTGTCTGGTCAAGCATCATACGCCCACAGTGTTCAGGCTTGCTCACCTCTTTCTCAGATGCATGCTAATGCCTGTTTCTATTCCTGGTTTCCCACTTGTCTGTTGGTTTGGGTGAACCGTTTGTAAAAAATGTTTTTAGATGAATGGTAAGCATACTTTAGAATCCATCACCTTTGGGTGATGAGTCCGTTTGCTGCTGGTTGGAGGAACATATATATATATATATATATATATATATATCACAATACAAAATTAACTATTTCCACGAGGCTTACTCCGGTTATTAAATCAGAACACATAGCCAAGGAGAAACTGCAGGTTGGGGAGTAATGTAGAAGAATGTCAGGGAGTCCAGGAAGAAGGCAGCCAGCACTTCTTGGAGATTTGTATAATTTATGAACAAACAATGCTATTTAAATAATGCAATTCGTGATTGAAGGTGAAGGATTTTGAGCCTGGCATCAATATATTCAGCTCCTATGGTTTGAGTACGTCCCTCACTCAAACTCAAATGTTGCCATCCTATATCTAACCCTCAATATCTAAGAATGTGACCTTATAAGGAAACAGGGTTATCACAGATACAATTAGTTAAGATGAGGTCATTAGGTTGTCCTGCAATTTAATGTGACTTGTGTTCATATAAAAGGTAGGTAACTGTAGCTCAGATTCGGGCACAGAAGGAATGAAATGTGATGAGACACGGGAAAAGAGACATTAAAAGCCGAAGTGAGAGCCCTCTAATAAATCCTTAGCCACAGACTGCAGAGGAAGCCAGCGCTGTGCTGCCTTAAGTATGATTTCTGACCTGTGAAACTGTAAGAATGTGCTTTTTTTGTCAAAATGACCCACTTAGGGGTAGTTTTTCTTACTTTTAACTAATCATTTTATACGAATGGATATTTTGTCTGCATATGTGCTTATACACTACATTTGTGCCCAATGCTCGCAGAAGCCAGAAAATGGTGCTGGATACCCAGGAACTGGAGCTACAGATGATTTTGTGCAGCCATGCGGGTGATCTGCAGGAGCAGCCTGTGCTCTTAATTGCTGAGTCATCTTTCTATGCCACAGAGCTGTTAGGCATTGGCACCTCAGAAAACCAGTCCAGTAGCTGTCATAAACTAAAACGCTCAATCCCGTTTATCTAAAGCTCATACCTGTACCAGGGTTGACCAGCAATTCTAGCCAGGAAAAACCCCAGGCCGTAGCCAGCTATAGGATATATGGTTCCTATAATCCACAGCTTGGGTTCAATGGTCCAGGCACTTTGGTACAGTATTCCTCCAACCACAGCGATGAGAACAATGAGAATTGCACCTGCGATGGATCCAATCTGGAGGAAAAGGCACAGGTGAACATACTAGCGTCAGAGAAGTTTGTCAGGGGTGATGTTTGGGCACTCTGTTCCTTTGGGAAAATGGATATAGAGTTTTCTATGCCCCTTCAGCTTTGTGGGAAGAGAAAAAGCTTCTAGAGACCAAGGAAACATCAGGCAGTGTATCCATGCTTAATTAGCCCAAGGAACATTTCTGAGCTTACAAAACATAAAATCTTGCCCAAGTCACATTTTATGCTTGTTATATTAATAAGAAACGGATATAAGGATCCATAAAAGTCAAATAAGGATAAACATAAGCCATGGTCATTGTTTTTCCTTTTCAAAAGGGTTCAGTTTTACTACATGTGTGATCATGTGTACATATGTGCACATGAGTTTTTGTGCCCACAGAGTCCAAAAGAGGTCCTTGGCTCGCCTGATGTTGGATTGACAGGTGGTTTTGAACAGCCTGCTGTAGGTGGTCTGCAAGAGCAGTTCACAATCGTAGTGGCCGAGCCATCTCCCCAGATCTATTTTCTTCTCTTTTTTTATTAAAATTAAAACATTTGGAGATGACATTTTTTTCCTGTAATACAAGAAATGTCGACTACCTTATTCCCCCACATCTCATAGGCTAGTATCTACTGGTTTTGGGGGACACCGAGCTCTAGGTATGAGAAAGATATGCTAGGTATGAAAGATATCTTCTAGACACGAGAAACATATGCTGTACCTTCTCAGGAAAGCTGCCTAGATGTAATTTTATACCATAGGATCCACCTATATGACAGCAAGGTCATTTGGGAACAGAGTAAAACCTGTAGGTGACACTTGAATTGGTGGCTTGAGTGATGGATGGAATTTTGCCCCTGAGACAGGCTCAGCAAGGACATTCTCTAAGGGAGGACTTGGGGACTGACAATGGCAAGTGTTCCAGAAGGAAGACATAATGAGAACAGCACCTCGTGGGGGATGGAAAGATCATTTCATTCCAGTTATGACTTCAGAGCGCTGAGTTGTCCAGTCTGTCCCAGGCGTGGGGTACAGACCGCTTCCTCTGCGGTCTGTGGCTAGGGATTTATTAGGGGGCTCTCACTTTGTGCAGTCTGTCCCAGGCATGGGGTACTTACTTTAAGTATGATCTTTGCTTTTTGGGGCCATTTGTGATTCACATACATTCCAATGGAAACAGGAATAACAAGAGCAACCAGAGAAGTGCCTAACAATGATGAAAACAACATTAACACAAGGGAAAGGAAAGGCTTAACCAAGTTCCTCTGTCTTCTCGAATCCTGCAAGCAGAATGTAGAATTATGTGCACCCAGACACACACACACACACTCGCTCACATATCCACATATTTTTATGCGTCTTCTCGAATCCTGCAAACAGAATGTAGAATTATGTGCACCCAGACACACACACACACACACACACTCACTCACATATCCACATATTTTTATACGTCTTTCTCTCTCCTCACTCTATTCCAGTTAATAAGAGGTAGAGAAATGATGATATAAATAATTTATCACAATCCAGGGATGACTCCTTTAGGGTTCCTTATGTTACCAATCTATTTTCATTCTATTTGGCAACATTTTTGCCTTTTCAGTCTATTAGGTCTTTATAGTTTCAGAAAAAATACTTTCCCATAGTGTGTGTGTGTGTGTGTGTGTGTGTGTGTGTGTATGTGTTTGTGTGTGTGCGCGTGTTCTTGTAGTGTAGGTAGGTATATTCTTCATAGGCCTGTTACTTCATGGTGGTAAAAAATAAACATTTATAAATTTTAAAGTGGAAAAATATTTAAAAATTGCTTAAAATCCATAGGAATTTTGAAGGCTAGCGGACTATTTAAAATTCATTTCAGTTACTCAAATTTGTGACAGAGGTGAGAGAATAAGATGAAAGACGATGCCCTAAATTTTTGGTTAGATAATACATCTGGCAACCTCTCATGCAATTGTAATTCTTTGCAGCACCGCGTTCACTAAGCCAGGTAAAAGAGTCATGCTTCACGCTCGCCATGGGAAATTTATATATAAATATATAAATGAATCTAATAACAAACTGTCCACTGTATCAAAACTTACTGTTGCTCTCAAATTACTCAGCAGAATTAAAATAATGACTGAGAGCAAGAGAGAGGAAAGACAGGAGGAGGAGAGGAAGGACAACAGGATAAGAACTCCTCACACTCAGGGGAAAAAGGGAAGAGGAAGAGCTGTGGAGAAGGAGTGTCAGATTCATTGGTCAGGTCTTCTAGAAAGTCCCTCTGGTTGTTCCTTTCTTGGAACTCTAGGCCACACCATAAACTTTATAGACTTTGAGTTAAAATTATCCTGATACAATTGCTTGGCTCCTTTGCTCTGGAGTCCTCCCATAGCAGGGGAGCCTAAGGTGACACGGCCACAGGAACAGGGCTTGGGACCACACACGACAGAGCATTTAATCTCTGGGCCAGGTAAAGCTGGTGAAGATTTCACACCCACCAGGGCCGCCCCTGCCCAGGGAGGGAAGGTGCTGTAATGCTTACTCTCCAATGACTGGGGAAACTGCCTCTCTCTTCTCCAAACGTCTCCATTTGCTGATTTATTGTCAATGTCATCTGTGTAAGACGCCTGTCTGTGCAGATCCAAAAGGAGATGTTTACACATATCAAAACCATCGTGTGCTATTTATTTAAGACTACACAGTGCGGATAGAGAAAAGGGGAGGAGAAGAGGATGGATGAAAAGACGATCACGTGGACTGAAATCTATAGCTTCCTTGGGTTTCTCTACAAAACAGTGGGATGCAAGGATGCCTGCCTGCCTGTGCTGCCGCAATACGCACAGGGATGCTGATGTCAGGTGCTCGATACGCACAGGGATGCTGACGTCAGGTGCTTGATACGCACAGGCATGTTGACGTCAGGTGCTCTATGCACAGGGATGTTGACGTCAGGTGCTCTATGCACAGGGATGTTGACGTCAGGTGCTCGATACGCACAGGGATGCTGACGTCAGGTGCTCGATACGCACAGGGATGTTGACGTCAGGTGCTCTATGCACAGGGATGTTGACGTCAGGTGCTCGATACGCACAGGGATGTTGACGTCAGGTGCTCACTTACGTTGGTTAGCTACCTGACACAGTTCAGCTTTAGTGACTCAAGCTGCAGAGGGGCCTCTTTTCAGCCACATGTCAGAGTCCTCAGGGCTCAGCAGTAGTTTTTAGAGAGGGAGGAGCACACTGGGCATTGTGGAAGGTGTCACAGGCACAGTGCCCTCACAGCAGTCTGGAGAGCCTGCCAGTAGCTGTTCCCAGCTCCCCAGTAATCCTGGGCAAATTAAATAATTGCTCCAAGCCTCAACAACCTCATTTATAAGTGAGGACAACATCTCATGAGGCTGTTAGCTCTTTTTTTCATTAATTATAGAAGACTAGAAAGCAAACAGGAAAAAGGTCAGTTTGGAGAACTGCCTGGGCACACATTGTGAGCACATAATTTTTGTGTTCAAAGCTCCTTTATTCTTTCTTTCTTTCTCTCTTTCTTTCTTCCTTCCTTCCCCCCCTCTCTTTTGGTTTTGTATTCCTTCTTCCTTTTGGCATTTTATCAGGGCACTCCCCATGGACATGCTAATTCATTTCTCATTTTCTCCTCATTTCAAAATTTATTTATCTGCCTGGGCACCATGGCAACACCTTTAATTTGGGAGGCAAAGGCAAGAAGATCTCTGTGAGTTTAAGGCCAACCTGCTCTGTACATTCAGTTCCAGGACAGCTAGAGCTCCACTGTGATACCTCGCTACAAAACAAAACCCAACTCAAAATGTATCTGACTTAAATTATACGGTATAAGTCATCCACATATTCGTACAGGTTTGGTAATATTCCCATGGGACATTTTACAGAAGGGACTGAATGTCAAAAATAGGATAGTTTAAGGCTTAAATTGTTTGCTTTAGCACTGAATAATGTTCAATCAGAATGGTTTAGTCAGCCAACAGTTTCTTGGAGACACCTACAATATTGTTCAGTGTTCAAACATGTAGAATTATTTTACTCCAGGGAAGGGTTTTACTGAGGGGAGAGTTTGAGATGCAAGCAGGAGCATACACACTTGGACTTGGATGTCACTCTAAACCCTGTTGGAAGGCGTTTCCACTGACATTTAGGAGTCACTCAGGGGCTAATATGGGGATCTTGTAGATTCAAAATCCCCCATTGAAATCAGGGGTAACTTGCAATTTAATGTGAGGGACAAAAAATTGCAAAACAGGTGCCTACCTCACAATCAGTGCTCAAACAATTTGTCCTAACTCAGTTGTCTGTAGGTTGAATCCCCTTTAATCATGAAAATAATCTTTGAGATGGAAGTGACTTTTAGTCTAGTTTCCCATCCCCACAGGGATTTCTTTTTAATATCTTGGGGAGTTTTTGTTTGACCTTGAATGTATGCTTCTGTTAATGGTAAACCCAGACCTTTCTAAGAGAGATTAGGGAAGAATTCTTAGCAAAGTCAGCCTAAAAAAGAGACTGTCAGAGACATCACAAGAAAATCCACAGAAACAATTAACCAGGCTCGTAGGAACTCACAGAGTCTAAACCAACCACCAGGGAGTCTGTATGGGACCAACCTAAACCCTCTATGTATAGGTGACAGCTGTCTAGCTTGGGCTACTTGTGGGACTCCTAACAATGGGAGCAGTGGCTTGTCCCTAACTCGCTGGCTAGCTCTTGGGAACCTATTCTTCATACTGGATTGCTTTGTCCAGCCTAAATACAAGCGAAGATGCTTAGTCTTACTGCAACTTGATATGCTATTCTTTGTAGATACGCGTGGGAGGCCTGCCCCTTTCTGAACAGACAGAGGAGGAATGGATTGTGGGGAGCAGAAGGGAGGTGGGGGAGGAAATGGGAGAAGAGGAGGGAGGGGAGACTGTAGTCAGGAAGTAAAATAAATTTAAAAAGACCAATGAGAGAGAGACAGACAGAGAGGCAGAGAGACAGAGACAGAGAGATAGACAGGCACACACACACACAAACAGAGAGACAGAGACACACACAGAGACAGAGAGACAGAGACACATACACACACACACACACACACGAGCACACACACACGTGCGAGCATACACGCACACAGGCAGAGAGACAGAGACAGAGAAAGAGAGACAGAGACACACACACAGAGACAGAGACACAGAGAGAGAGTGAGAGAGACAGAGAGACAGAGAGAGAGACAGAGAGATAGACAGACACACACAGAGACAGAGAGACAGAGACACACACAGAGACAGAGAGACAGAGACACATACACACACACACGAGCACACACACACGTGCGAGCATACACGCACACAGACAGAGAGACAGAGACAGAGAAAGAGAGACAGAGACACACACACAGACAGAGACACAGAGAGACAGAGTGAGAGAGAGAGACAGAGAGACAGAGAGAGACACACACACGCACACACACACACAGGCACACAGAGAAACTGTCATGCAGTGTACCTATTGACCAGTGCTACACACCACATTGCCTACAACTCATTTCCGCCAAGGTCGCTCTAACAGGTGGCCTGCTTTGCACGGGCTGGTCACTCTCTCAGTCCGTCCCTGAACCCATTTTTGTGTTTCGCCAACTGCTTTACCTTCTACCGTCTTTCTTTTTTTTTTTTTTCCTCCCCAAAGCAGAAAAGAAGTTTTTTTTGAAGATGGGGAGGCATTTAGGAGGAGAAGTGAATAGAGGCAGAATAGTAACTAGCAAGCTTGATTTCCAGGACATGGAAATATAGAGAGCACCATTAAATTGACTTTAATATCAACATATGGCTTAAAGTTGAGAATAGGAACAATGTGTCTCATCCAAGAGTGTTCCCATGACTACCTACTGTCCTGAAATCACGTTATTGTTTATTTGTTACTATTGAATTACGTATGTGTGTGTCTCTTCAATTTGAATACGCAGTGCAAAGACCCATTGCCACAAACCCATCACTGGAAAAATGCTGGTTCCCATTTGCTAGCATTTTATTTTCCCCCAAGGGAGACTCTTAGGTTAAGGTTGCATTCCTAAAGCTGCTTCTTTTTCAAGTTACTTTGAACTGAGGTAAATTTAGTTTCTCATCATGGAGTCAAGTTTGGGAATTTGCATTCTTTCAATACTCTTACAGACTCCAGGGTAAGTTCATAATGAGATTATATGTGGGAAGAAGATCCGTCCTTAGGTCAAAGTGAAATGATGTGTGTGAGCTTGGAGCCTGGCCTGAGAGTCTAGCAGGGACTAACCAGAGATCTTGAGGACAACAGAAAGCATGCTACAGAGGGATTACTTACCAATGCTGTCATAAGGAATCACAATCGTCCCTGAGTCAACCCACATCTTGGTATAGATGAAGAGGCAAAGGGGCATCATTCCAAGGGCAAGCAGCGTGGAGCAGGTGGTCATGCTAACGCTGGAATGGAACAAATAGCTTAAGGTGAGTACCTGTGTTTTCTAGGGAACGTGCTCTTCCATTTTCAAATTCTGTGAGACTCAAGCCTGTACACCATTCTCTATGACGATAGAGATACACAGCGGTCAAGTTTGTAGAGTGCCTGGCTTTGGGCAGAGTCACCTGCACGTGGTGTCTTCTCACAGAGTCTGCACCATCCATCCTTCCCTCAGTATCTGGTCTCACAGATATTAGATGGTAGTCAGTGATGCTTAAAAATAATTATTGGAGAAGGTACCAAGTGTCTGGGCTTGTGACCTGTTGCATATGACTTTTTCCTCCAAGCACAACCTATCGTACCAGACTGCCTTGGAATAGAAATTTCCTTGACGTAGTAGCCATGACAATGAAATAAGCCAAGCATAAGTATTATGCTAACTAGTCTATGGTAATGATAACGGGGGTGGTGACATCTTCCTGTAGTAAGGGTGTCGGGAGGGTCACAGGACCCTACCTAGAATTCTGGTTTGAAACCCATTCTCTTTTGCCCCATCCCCATTCACTGGTTGAGAGTTGCTACAGCTTACAGGGAATGGAAGACTGACTGACAGAGTAGGCTCTGTCCATGACAGGGCGGACTTTGTGGTAATGCATCTGTTTTGGTGTTATTGGCACTGTGGTAATGCATCTCTTTTGGTGTTATCAGCACTGTGGTAATGCATCTCTTTTGGTGTTATCGGCACTTCTAGGAGTAACCTCTTCTTTGTGCTTTCTAAGGAAGTTCAATAAACTCATTGGTCCAACAAGTGGGGCTTGGGTGAAATCCTTACTTTGGTCTCTTACCAGGGTGAATAGATGTTTGTTCTTATCTTCCTGGGAAAGTTAATGCACTATCACTGTGTGAGTCAACAGAGAGCAGCAAACACTTTGTTTACTATGGGTGCCTGACTGAGCAGGAAGATTTGGTTTTTGATCTAGAAGAATGATGCTATTTTCAGCACCATAACAAAGAATGGAAGAGAAGCTTTTGAGTAGTGTGTCTTCTTGGTTCTCTTCAAAATGTCCTGGGCACAGGATTACATTCTCTGTTTATAGAACCGAGGGACTTAATACCTGAACTGTAAAGGCGCACACTAGTTTGGAAGCATTCGATGTCCCCTAGTATGTGGGTCCGGGTAATTCACTGGACTTCTCTTTGTCACTGTTACCTGACAGGGTATACATAATTAATCAGCCAGTGCTGTTTGGTATCTGGGATAATACCAAGAGGAAAGCCAGTTGTATTTACAGTTACATGTCTCCCCCTCCCCCAACAAGTGGTAAGGAAAGGAGATGAAAATAAACGGTTTTATCTTATCTGATAATAGATTCGCGTGATTTGGGCTAAATAACTGGTAGTAACGAAGTCATTCAGGGGTCTTAACTTTGTTAGTAATCCTTCTTTAAGTGAATGAACTTAAAATGGGTTTAAATGATTCCGATTAAGATCTGTGTGTGTCCAATGGAGTACTACTCAGCAGAAAAAAAATAATGGAATCATGAGATTCGCAGGCAAATGGATGACACTAGAAGAAACCATCCTGAGTGAGGTAACCCAGTCACAAAAAGAGAAACATGGCATGTACTCTCTCATATATGAATTTTAGACATAGATCTGGGGAGTGCCAGCCTACAATCCTATGGCCAGAGAGTCTGGGAAACAGAAACTTTATTTAGTGGCTGATCGAAGAAGAGGCAGACTCCCTTGGTTAAGTACTGAGCTGAACTCAAGAAAGCCAGTAACAGAGAGGGAGGACTGATGATCAAAGGGATTAAGACTGGGCTGGTTTAACCCCCAGAAACAGCTGACCAGACAAAGGTTAACTCTTGAATTCCAGGCATCAGCCTGGGAATCCAGCATGGGACTGATCAAGACCCCCTGAATCTGGGTGTCAGTGAAGAGGCCTAGGGAATCTATTGAGCCTTGGGCAGCAGATCAGTACCCATCCCAAGTATACACACGGACTTTGGACTCCAATAGAACAATGTGAGGTGCACTCTCACCCTGAACTCTTGGGGAAGGGTCTAGGCCCTGCCCTATATGAAATGACAGACTATGGACACCCCCATGGAGGGCCTCACCCTCCCTGGGGAAATGAGGGGATAACGGGGGGGGGGTTGGGGGGAGGGCACGGGAGGAGGGGAAGGAATGGGAGAGGGACCTGGAACTGACTTGTGAAGCAACCTTGATTCTTACCTCAATTTAAACTGGAAAATAAAATTAAAAAAAAATCTGTGTGTGTCAATGGAGCCAAAATACTGCGACAGCAAACCGATACAAAAGACGCGCTTAAAGGACTTTCTGAAGGCAGGGGGAAGTAAAAAACCAAGTGTCATATGTTTTCGCCCACACATAGAGCCACCCCTGTCGAATGTCAGAGTGTCTGTGTCTCAGTGTCTCTGTGTCTGTCTCTCTCTGCAGATTTATGTATGGCCATTTGTCATTATTTCCCTTTTGTATGTCAGCATCTGTGATTACCAGCAGGAAACACTCACAACACTGGGCCGATTAACTTTCTCTCATGGCTGGGGCATGCGGGCTCACAAAGCTTTGTACCGCCCCACAGAATTATGCAGCCTATGCTCTTTTGAGGACGAGAGGTATTTTTGTTATTAGGGTAGTTAACTATGAGTTGTCCATGTCGCTGCAACAGTAACTCCAATTAAACTCATTGATACATTAGACTAGATTTTTGTTGAATCATCTCTTTGCTTCTGTTGTTGGTGTCCTATCTATGTTGAGTGGCTGTTTATTCACATCTCCTCAGAAAAGTGTCACACGATGGTATGTAATGACCTGAAAGCAGAGAGAAGGACTAAGTAGAAGGGGGAATGGCAAAAATGTGGGGAGGACATTAGGGAAGATGACTTAGTGAAGCCCAGCGATAAGATGAACTAACATAATGATGAAATGTTTTGTCTTACATGCTAACTAGGATGAAATAAAAAGGATTTCTCATTAGTGTAATTGTGGTCATAGATGGACTTAATGTAGACAAATAAAGGTAACATACTGTAGCCTAAAAGAAAAACAATGTGAAAACCAAAAACATTCATTTACTAGCAATGCATCATCCTTTATGTAGCTAGAAAACCCTGGGATTTTCAAATCTGCTCCCCTTCCTTCTTTCACTGTTCTGACATTCTTCGTCTTAACCTGCTCCACAATAAATGCCCTTTGTTGCTGGGCTGGGCATCTAGTCTGTCCTGGGTGTGAGGAGGGAATTCAGGGGAACAGGATTTCTTATCAGCTCACGGTGAAGAGGAAGAGGCCCCAGTGGCTTTGGTTTTAAACTATGAAAATAGATATTAGAAGGAAGTCAGGATTTTTTTTTCTCTCTTGCTGTAATTTGAAGTATCCTTGTAGAAGTTTGAATGAGAATTATTTTTCAACTTAAGAAATTGTATTGTGGTTTTGAGTTTGATTTGAGAACTTTCCTAGCGAAACTTCATGGGCGAGAAAATCTGGAAATGAAGGGTTTAGATATAGTGGGAATCTTGACAAGAAAATGTTGATGAATAAGTGTAAGGGGGGTAGACTCTGACGTTACCTGAGCTAATAACAAGAACACAAAACAAAAACACTGAAATAGTTCACAGAGTTCCTTCATAAAAAGTAGGGAGAATAATACCTTCACAAAACAAAAAAATGTATTTTATGTGAAATAATTAAGTTCTATAAAGGACATAGGTGTGGAAAATATAAATATTTCTGAGAGATCACATTAGAATGATAAAAAGTCTAATGAATTAGAAAATTAAAAAATATAATTTGGCTTTAATTCTTCTCACATAAGTCTTTTAACTGTTAGGGAAAACACTTGGTGTATGGAGGAAATGATGTTCATAACTTAAAGATTTGGTACTTGTTGAGGAATTGAGGGCAATCAAAGATAAAGAAATACAAAAGACTGCAGTCACATCAGAAGTGAAACTCCACCTTTGAAGCATCAACAGACGTGTGTCTGATTCTGTAGACTGTCAGTGATAGGTATGTGCCAAAGGTCAGGAGCCAAGAGGAGTTCAGTAGATACTGTCTGTCTGGGTCCCAAACCCGACACTGACATTCACCAACCTGATGGCCTTGGAAAAGGTTGTAAACCTTAATTTTTCTCATCTGGCAATGCAGGAGACCCTAGGATTCTTGGGAGAGCTAAAATACACCAACGTTCTTTAAGAAGTTTGCCTTATATTTGGTACCCCCAAAGTGTCTAATAGACACTAGCCAGTAAAATAAAAAAAAAATCAGTATTTCATGGAAGCAATAGAGCTTGCTTACTGTGAGTGAGGGTAAAAGGAAAAGTCAAATGGGACTGAGTTGGTCCTCACACAGGAGAGAAGGGATGAGTGAGGGGTCACTGCTCTGACAAGTCAGAGGGTCACGGATCTGGAAATTGTCAATGAATAGCTAAGTGGAAAACGAAACATGCAAATCTCTGTGAAAGACAAAGGTCATGGCTGGAAAAGCCACTAAACAAAAACCCAGGAAGGGATGAGTATGTAAAGCAGTGAAGACTGGGGAAAGAATGAATGAGAACCAGACAGCTGAAAAAAGGCAGCGGAATAGAAATAAAGGAAAAGTTTTTACATGGTTCGGCTGAGGCTGTGACTAAGGATGGAGACGTCATGTATCTACCTTTGTGAGGAGACAGACCCGAGACAGAAAGGAGAAAGGGAACTTCTGTGTCCCTGACCCATAAGCCTTTGCTACCACCAGATTCTCTTGTCTGGTCCCTTTAAATTTTTCCCTGGCATATTTTGTGCACATTAGGCCCATGATAAAGCTTAGCTGGGGATTTCTGTGTACTGACCTACAAAAAAGAGTGTCCTAGGTTGGAAGTTACAAAAGAAAGAGCTGAAATACTATTTGCTGCTGAAATAAAAAAAATAACTGTTTTTATTTATTCATGCATTTTAAGTAATTACAGATTGTGAAATTTCGAGAATATGTAATGTGGGACAGGTAATAGTTTCTCCTTTCAGGGATCACATCCAAGAAAAGCAAAGATGAGTGACATGGTTTTGGTGCCTTTTGCATTGCTATCTCTAGTGATAAAGGCCACTCATTTAAAGCGATCTTTGCTGGCATCACTAGAGTTCAAGTGAAGATGAAGAATGCAGTGTTCTACGAATATAGAATTAGAAGTCTAAATGGTAGATAAGGTTGCATCTATATAAATTATTCTGAGAGTTAGGTCATCCAATACTCACTCTAGAAGAATTAAGTTTTGGAGGACTTTTACCTGGCAGCTGAGACTTCACTTTCTTTAAAGAGATGTTGAAACTTCGTTTCCCTAACATAAAATGTGCAATGTCATCTTTTAAAAGAAGACTCTATTTGTTTGATGCTTTGCTTACTTATTAATGTGTTTGTGTCTGTGCTGTGTGTGAGTTTGGGTACATGCATGTGCATGGGTGCCTACAAAAGCCAAAAGATGTCATCTTATCCCCTGGATCTGGAGTTACAGTTTAAATCCACCTGATATGGGTTCTGGGAGTGAAACGTAGGTCACGGGCAAGAGCAGCAAGACCTTTTAGTCCCTCAGGCATCTCTCTAAACCCCAATGCCACTTTGCATTGTAGCATGACAAATCTTTAGGACAGTGGTCAATTATAGTACACATGGTTTTTCCACTGTGGCAGAACATGGTAATGTCTTCTGGACTGGAGTAATTTGTCCTCAGTATAAGTGATGTAAGGGAACTGATATGGCACCATATACAAATGATCTTGTATTCAGCAATAATGTGTAGCATTATGTTCGGGTACAGGTTGTAGTGTTACCAGGCTGTATTGTTTAAAACTTACAAATATCAAGAAGCCATTTAGTGTGGGTTAAATACTCAGGGTCACTCTCCACCGTCTGGTTGCCATGAGTTCTTGGAAATCTCACTTTTTCACTTTCTTACTCTCTCTCTCTCTCTTTCTCTCTCTCTCTCTCTCCCTCCCTCTCCCTCTCCCTCCCTCTCCCTCCCTCTCTGTCTCTCTCTCTCTCTCTCTCTCTCTCTCTCTCTCTCTCTCTCTGTGTGTGTGTGTGTGTGTGTGTGTGTGTGTGCGCGCGCGCGCGTGTGTGCAGGTCAACGGATAAGAAGCCTAAAAATTCCTGATTACTATATTGTGGTTCACAGATTAACTAAATGCCAATAGCATTTATCATTCTGTGCAATTTCACAGGGCTTTTATTTAAGGAAAGAAATAACTGTTGCTAAGCAGCAATTCCATGTCCCTATACAAAAATGAGCAATGCATAGTCTTTGTTTTCTAAGGCGTCAGGAAAATAACAGCAATTGGGAGTTGATGTCTAGTTCCCTGCTGCTCACCAGGCAGCCAGGAACTAACAGAGCTGATGGCAGGTTGTCCAGCATTTAATAAGCACATGGTTCTTGAATAGCTCGATGCTTAGCTGAAATGCATATCTTCCTCAGGATGTGAGGAAACCAACATTTGGCTGACTGACTTTCAGAATGAAGAGCTCCTGCTTTGGTCCCGTTAATGCCTCCTCTTCCTCCCTCCCACCTGGTGCTAGATCAAGTTGGAACGAGTTGGACTGAACAAGCATTACAGTTAGATTGCTCTGTTGAAAAGTAGAGAGATTATTTTCTCTTCATTCTATAGAGAAGCAAGCAGAATTAAAATAATGCTGAAGATTTTTTCCCTTTTAGTGTCAGCAGAGACAAAGTGAATTTATGAACTCTCCATTAGGTTTTAGCCAAGAAGCATTTTGCCCAAAGAACAGGTGGTTTGATGGAGCTGATGTTGACAAGACTTGGAGCTTGTATTTGCACTTGCTGTCAAAAAGAAAGTTCTTCCTTATTCCACTGCAACAAGACTTTCCCAGTTACAGTTGTGGATTGGAAAAGAAAAACACAAACTTTGAGCCTATCCCAGAGTTAATGCAACTTATTAACCGAGTTAGAATTCAATGTGCGAGCATAGTAATACAGACTAAGACAGACAGACGCTGAGGCTTCTTCTCAGATGAGTGTCCAGATTGAAATCCAGACATTTGCACATGGTCATACACACAAAGGACACGGTAGAGAGGGGATCATCAGAGCAGAGCAGGAAGTCGAAAGCAAGGAAAGTAGGACAGGAAGTGGTCCAGCAGGAGGGAGTGAGGGGACCTAGGATGGTGAGGAGGGATGGTTTGGAACACAGCATAAAGCTCTATGTATATATACGAACGTCACACAGAAACCCACTTCTTTGTGTGCTAACTAAAACTGTACAAAATCAAAAATCTAAGTTACTGTGTCGCTGTTCAGGATGATAACTACAAAAACTCACAGGTACAAAAGGGAAGTCCCCAATTCTGACAGCCCAGCAGCTGTCCCAGGAGTATGCACGTATTTGCTTTCTCGTTTGACTCCTTGTCAGACATCTGGTCAATGCAGCTGGTCAAACGGACACTGGGAATTATAAAGGCCGCCGAGCTTAACCCCGGCAGCCTGCAGTAGTTGTAGATGCCTCCGTCTTACCTGAGGTCCATGTCGCCATCTACCCAATAGGCTAGGATATTGGAGGCAGTTCCTCCAGGGCAGCAACCCTGGATCAGCACCACCACAGCTTGCACTGGGAGGATGCCAAAGGCCACGGACAGGACGAAACCTGTGAGAGGCATGATTCCAAACTGACAGAGGAAGCCCACGACGATGCCCCATGGCCGCCTTAGGTGTCCCAGAAACTTGTGGAGTTCCACATTGCACCCCATGGAAAACATCACCAAGGCTAGGAGGATTGTGAGCACGGTGCTCATCACCACGCTGAGGATGGCGTTGAAGTTGCTCTCCGGTGCTATGCAGGAGTCGCCTTCGCAGATGGTCGCGTTGGGGTTGCAGATGGAGGAGTTATCCATCTCTGGCTGTGCTGTGTAAACAGTCAAGCCCCACAGAAGCACCTGTCCTCGGTTCTCTACCCACTGGCAGCTGAGTAGCACCTGGTGAGCACGTCAAACTTTTAAACCCTGACTACACATGTGGCACTTGGTGTCTCTTTCAAAAGCCAAGTTAGAGAAGCAATAAAAAAAAAACAATAAATGCTAGTGTGTCAGTTTCGAGAGGCCACATTACAACATAGCACAAATAATGAATCATAAACTTCCAGAAAAACTACTGGTCAGGACAGAAAGTTATAATTAATCATTTATTGGCAGGATAATGAACTGTGCCACATAAAAATAGCCATGTTAATGTTTAATGCCAGCAAGGTTTACTGAATAATTTTAGTTAAAATAAGTAAACTCTGAGTTGTAGAGCATTCTGAAGGTTGAGGGGTAGGAAAGCATATTATTCCTTCCTTTCACTTTAAGTGGGGAGGATTGGTGCCTTGAAAGATCACATTAAAAACAAAAACCAATAACCCTGTGCCAAGCTGTCTTACGAATTGACAACAGACTGCAGGAGATTCCCAGCTTTCTCACAGCAGCCCTCACATGGGCCCAGCCTTCCTTGCATGCATCGCAGTGTCCATAGAACATACGTATGTTTCAGAGACTTCAAGGGGTTGGGAGACAACTTCCGGAGGGTGACTGACACCTGAGGGTACAGATGCTTCTGTTGGAGACAGTCTGTCAAAGGCAGCTGCCCACGATTACTTACATATGCAATTATGCATGTGTTGCCATGGCAGCAAAGTGCTTTATAGATAGAGACAATACAGTTATTTAGAAGGATGAACTCCAGATTAGGTCAAAGTGACAGCATATTTATTTGTGCTTAGAGTCAGGAATTAAAATTAGGGGTGTGTAGCTAAACACTGAGCCGAACTCCTGGAATCCAGTTGCAGAGAGGGAGGAGGGATGAGCAAAGGGGTCAAGACCAGGCTGGAGAAACCCACAGAAACAGCGGATCTAAACAAGGGGGAGCTCATGACCCCCAGACTGATGGCTGAGAAAGCAGCATAGGACTGTTCCAAACCCCCTGAATGTGGGTGTCAGTTTGGAGACCTGGGCAATCTATGGGGCCTCTGGCAGTGGATCAGTAAACGAATGGACTTTGGGAGCCCATTCTCCATCGAGGGATACTCGCTCAGCCCAGACACACAGGGGAGGGTCTAGGCCCTGCTCCAAATGATGTGACAAACTTTGAAGATCCCCCATGGAAGGTCTCACTCTCCCTGGGGAGCAGAAAGGGGATGGGATAGGGGCTAGGTGAGGGACAGGGGAGGAGGGGAGGGAGAGGGAACTGGGATTGATAAGTAAAACAAACTTGTTTCTAATTTAAATAAAAACATAAGGTAAAATTAGGTGTGTGTGTATGTGTGTGTGTGTGTGTGTGTGTGTGTGTGTGTGAGAGAGAGAGAGAGAGAGAGAGAGAGAGAGAGAGAGAGAGGATCCTAAGAGGTAGCTGGAAATACTAAGTAATCACCTTTGTAATGGGTGGGAGGAGCCCTGTAAGGTATATGGGGAAAACACAAAAGTAGGCAGAGGAGAGATGGTCCAGTTCTCTGGTGTTTAAAACCCGACATTAGAATAGGATGGGCCGTGGTACATATTTGTAGTCTCAGTACTGTGCCAAGAATGAAGCATGAGGGTTTAGTTCAAGGCCATGTCGGCTCTTTTTATATCTCCCTCTCCCAGGAAAACGAACATACCAACCATAAATATACAAGTACATAAACAAGCAAACAAACTTGAATAGTTTCTCAGAATTCAGTGTTCCCCAGTTCCTCTGGGGCGGGGAGGGTCTTGTTGAACATGCAGGTTCTGAGTCTGTAGATCTGGGCAGGACTTTGTTTCTAGGGAGCTCACAGCTGACGGTAACAATGCTGAGAATGGCCAGGGCTTTGACTGTGTCCCCAGCTGGACCCCGATGGTGAAGTCTGACTCCTCACACCCAGAAACTGCCTGTGAAGAACAACTCTGCCCAGGAAGAATGGCCCTCTCATCACCCCTGGGCCACCGGGCAGAAGAGAAAAACAACCTCAGGTCCTGGCATCTGGGGTCTGGAGACAACCATCTCTTTAATTGACAGATGAGTTACTGACGTGGTCAGTGGTCACTGACTCCTTCTCCTTGTGGATATAACTTCTGCCCCAGGGGTGTCCTCTCCAGCTGTTAGGTCTTCTGTGCCTTCCTCCCGTGGGTGGGCTGCAAATGTCTCTGCCCAATCCAGCCCCGGATTTCCTAGACAGGATTCAGTTGGCTAGAGGTTAGCTTCTGAAAGATCCTTTCTTTTCTCCCACTACCTGCCTCGCCTTGCGGCTAAATGATTAGCTAGGTTTCCCAGGAAGGCCTCTCCTCCTCCTAGCCAAGATCTCTTGGGGATTGACCTCTACCCCACTTCCTCACTTCCTCCTAGCCAGCCCCCTAGGCACGTGAGGGGGCTGCGCCCCCTGCTGCCGCCTCCGTGTACCTGCCCGCATCATTTCCCTCTCTACTGTCTGCCTTGTTTTACCTAACCCTTAAAGAAAAACTGAGAAAGGGTAAGCCTTATTCCCTATGGCCTTAGTCCTTTCATCAGCTTTTATCTGCCAAGGGAAATTTGGAGCCTAGGCAAGAAGGGTGTAGTCTTGTAAATGTCTCCTAAGCTGAAAGGCTTCACTATGAGGCCAAAAGCACCTAACTTTGAGACGATACCTTTGAGCGCCAGGGTCGAACAGGGCACCAAGCTTCATGCTTGTGGCTGGGCTGATGCTCTACAAATATAGTTATCTGGCTTAATGATGGTCATACTGTTTCTAATAAAGAAGCTTTCTAACTGTGATTGTTTTGATGGCTACACATTTGCCAAAATGGTTTTCAAAATATATATATTCATTTTCTGTGAGTGACATGTTTCATAAAGACATTTTCCTTTAAGTAGATCAAGAACTTTGGCCCTCAGCACTCTCTCTCCCCTCTCTCAATCTCTGTCAATCCTGCTTCTGTTTCTCTGTCACATAAATAAAAGGTTTTGTGTATCTTTACAGACTCCAGATCTGCAATGGCAGAACACATCATGTCTGGCTTTCTTGATCTGGAGTCTTTTGTTTAGTATAATCATCTCCAGTTGTATCCATTTTCCAGAAAAATATGTATTTTATTGCTTTTTTCCAACTGAATAAATCTCCAATACATAACTATACTATCAGTTCTTTATCCGTTTATCTGTTCACAGACACCTAGGCCCATCCCATAACTGGGGTATTGTGGGTAGTGCTGCAATAGTCATGGTTGTGAAAGTGTCTTCTTGACTTGGTGGCCTCTGGATACCCACCCAGGAGTGATCAGTTAGGACATAAGGGAACTCTATTCCTAGCTTTTTGGAGGCATCTCCACACTGATTTCCTTTGCCGCAGTGCTGGAAGCAGGAGGAGAAAGTGCAGAGCATACAAAGCAGGTTCAGAACAAAGCTGGTACCCAATTTGAGATGACTCACTGCGTAGAACTTAAGCTTCCAGCAGAAGAATGCTTTGCATGTAGACAACTTGCAAATGAGCAGTCTGCATGGCTAGACATAGTGCTGCATAGTTCCAGCTTTTAAAAAAATGTGCCCACTGCATTTCTAATTTTCACAACATTTTTACATAAAATATCACGTTAGGTTCGAGAGGCCTTGTATTCAAGTATTAGAATGGTTCGCAAGTAATGAGTATCCTTAACTTTAGAGACATTCAACTCCAGGGCATTGCAAATGTTTAAAAACACAGAAATAACTGCTTGCAAACAGAATGGATGGATAGATGCAGGCTTGACAGGGGAGGGTGGGATGCTATGCTTGGGTTTCCATTGCCATGACTCTCAGTTTCCTCACAGGAAGCTCAGTCCCCAGTGATTCTAAAGAAAGAAGCACCTGGCTGCACTGACATCCCAGGTGGGGGCATGGAGGCCTTAACGTTGACTCTTGAGGCTTCCCATTGGCTCCTTTGCCACGTTGTGTCATTTGTCAGGGGCTGGGTTTTAATTGCTTGCCAGCGCATCTGCCCTGAAGTTTCATGATGAAGGACAAGCTCTCTATTTTCTGCCGTGCCCCCACCGGGGACGTCTCTGTTCAGACCCGTGACCATTGGGGCTATGAGTGACTCTGCTGAACACCTTCCTGCCATTATAATACCCCACCCCAACTTCTGGGCATTGATGCCCCACAGAGCATAAAATTCCCTTAACTGCAGTTATTTGAGGCTTCCGTTCATCTTTTTTTTTTTTTTTTTGAGAGAAAGCATATCTCAGAAATGCGTGGTTGTTGAAAACGAGGGAAAAGGCAGCGGGGAATAGAAGAAGCAAGAAGGATCGGAAGAATCAGAACTTAGCAAAGGACAAGTTTCTGGGGTTGGAAGAAGGACTTGGTCCTGGCCACTTTCCCCGGAGAGTTCTACGCAAATGTTCAGGTCTTGATAACTGTAAAACCTTACCAAAAGCGTTCGGGAAATGTAGGCAGATCCCGTAACTCAGTCATCCTAGACAAAGGTATTGATCTGAAGAAATCTGTAAATGGTGCTTTCAGAGGACATGAGCTAGGTCTGTGTAATAGCCCCACTGAGAATATCTCCCAGGCAGAAGAATGACTTTTGTGCACGCAATAGGCTTCTTTACAACATTTGGAATGAATGAGCTATGGCCATATATCTAATATTGAGCGAAAGAAGCCAAACCAAAAAAGAGAATCCACAAAAATCAGGGGAGCACATGCTGTTAGAGGTTACGAGAGACGGCAACTGTGACATGTGTGTGAGGGACTTTCACCTTGTGAAAGTCACAAGATGCCACACTGCAGACTCGAGTAAATCAAATACTGTTCCTGAGAACATGATTCCTGGACATGCAGATGGCAAGAGGCAGCAGTGGCCCTGAGCAGTCTGGAAAGAACCAGGCAGAGCTAGAAGTGGGAATAGGGTGGAGACAGGATATTTTGATTTCATTACATTAAGAAGGGGCCTGCTCCACCATCCTCTCTCAGGCACCTTTTCGCCAGCAGTTAATTATCTTGTAAATGTCAAAAGTCTATGAACTTAATCTTTGAACAAAATCCTCCTCGAAGGTGGCTATCTTTGTATGCTTTGAAACTTGCTAATATAATAGCAACCTTTTTAATTTTATTTTTGGTGGAGGGTCTTATACTTCCAAGGCTGGTTTCATATCACAATATAGTTCAGAATAGCCTCAAATTCCTGATCATCTTGCTCAAGTGCTGGGGCTGCAGGTATGTCCTACTCCTGACAACAACTCTGAATCTTAAAGTTCAAAATTCAACCATGTATTTTTGCTAATGTTTTCCGTTGTCTCTTGTAAACATGATAATCTTCTTGTCTATGTCTTTGGTTTGCATTTAGAGCCAGGATGAACCATACTTTCCAGGAAGTCATTCCATAGCTGGTTACAGAGTATTGTTACTCTTTGTTAACCATTACCCAATTCTACAGTGATACTCATTGAGGTCTGGCTAAGGGACTTCCCTCTTGAGGATTCCAGCGAGCTGTTAAGTGTGGGCATCCATCCCAGGGGACCGGCTTTGCAATGCACAGCGATGCAGAAACCGTGTGACCGCACCGTTACGTTACCACCCAACTCCTTCCCATCTATCCCTGGGATGGAGACACCAGTGACCTTAGTGGCTATGGAGAATATTCATTCTTATTAGTAGTGGCAATGCCCTTCTTCTTCTGACAAAGTCCTCATAGCCTAACAGCCAGGAAGACTTGGAAATGGAATATTTACATCTCGGAAATCCTTCTTCTGATTCTGCCTAAGGCTGATTACGTGAGTTGGTTCCAAAGCCCCGCTGTTCTTCACTCCATCTTGCTCATCTAGTAGAGCAGTTCTCAGTCCATGGGTAGCAACCCCTTCCAGGGTTGCACGTCGTGAACCCTACACATCAGATATTTACATTATTATAACAGCAAATTACAGTTATGAAACAGCAATAAAATGATTTTAAGGTTGGGGGGGTCACCACAACATAAGGAACTGTATTAAAGGGTACACGGCATTAGGAAGGCTGACAACCCTGATCTATCAAGAACTTCCTAAGATGCTGAACTCATCTTCCATTCATCATAATTTTGTGTCCAGAGCCCATGTGTCTGCCATTTGGAGGTCCCCATGCTGCCAACCCTGATTTTAATGCCTCCTCTAAGATCCACTGGTACCTCCTTCACCATGGTGACGGCCATAAGCTCCCAAGGCATTTCTGCTTCATGTTTCCCCTCCACTGCCCAGTCCAGTTGCTAACCAGCATCTCCATCTGAAATACAGTCATAGCCTCCTGACTTCATACTGTGTCCGCTGTGGCCTTTTCTCCCCGAAGCAATCCTTAGAAAGGAAAATATGAAACACGTGGCAGTTTGTTAAGAGTCTGGAATACTCCTTCAAGGCCTCTGTGAAGGCCGTGGTTCTTGTATTAGTGCTATTGGGAGGTGGTGGGACTTTTAAGGGGTGACTTCTAATAGGGCTTACTTGACTCACTGCAGGTGTGCTTTTGAAGTGGATTCCAGAGAGCTGTTAGGTGTGGGCAGTCTCTTTCCCTTCATTATTTGAGTCCTAGTGATGAGGCGAGTGGCTTCCCGTTTCTCCAGAATATTTGGGGAATCCCTTTGTGATTGCCAGATGATACCAGGAAAATTGAGGTTCCCATTGGGATTCTTACGTCTCATCGATTAAAAAAATTAAGAATGGACTCAAATGGAAGCCTTGAGGACAGCTTTAGAAGGTTTAAAAAGGAAACACAAGCAGACTGGATAGAGTGTGAACTGTAAATCTTGGCAGGTGTCTGGATTAGGAAAACAGAGAAGGGGAAAAGCCATGCCTTTTGAGTTGTGCTGGCAAAGGTATCAGCTGCACGAAGGACAAGCAGCCACATGGTGAAGACAAGAGCTTTGGGGAACACGAGGGAAAGCCCAGACTACTGGAAAAAGCATACAGAGGCCCTGGTATCTGAGAGAGGAGAAAAAGAAGTTATGTTGGACACAGTTAGGACTCGGACAGGTGGACAGACCCAAAAAAGAACATCTTGGCACCTTGGAGGGACTATGCTAATGGGCAGGAATTCTAGGAAGCGAAAATAGTTTATTAATTGGCTGGTTATTCTTCTTTTCCTTTTTCCCATGGTCTTAATGCAGACTTGCATCTCTGAGGTGGCGCATTGACCAGGTAATTGACTTGCAGAGCTGGGCTGGCTACTAACGGAGGAGACACTGGCATGTATTCGTCTAGAGGGATGACATCTATTATTCCTTTTTTTTTTTTTTTTTTTTTTTTTGAGACAGGCTTCCCTGTGGTTTTGGAGTTTGTCCTGGAACTCGCTCTGGAGATCAGGCTGGCCTTGAACTCACAGAGATCCGCCTGCCTCTGCCTCCTGAGTGCTGGGATTAAAGGCGTGCACCATCACCGGCGGCATTTACTATTCTTTAACTCCTCTCCAGCAAATTGCTCTGCCTTGCCACCGATTCAAAGCAGTGGGGGGCCAATAGTCCCTGGAGGAAACTTCTATACCTCTGAACTTAAACACATGAACACAACTTTTTTTTTTTTTTGGTGAATTGATGATAACCCCAGACATTTTCTTTAACAGTGACACAAAGCTGGGTGACTTATAACTTATATTAGGTGGTGTCTAAGCAAAGGCTTCACAGGCCCATGCGGTGTGTAACCCTGGTCACCTGATCACCTGCACCCTTGTCTCAGCTGTGCCGGTGTTCCTTCTGCTCAGTAATGAAAATGAGCTCACTTCTCCCTCAGGGCTTTGCCTAGAAAACTTCCCCATCTAATCTTAAGGGCATCAATTCCCGGACTTCATTTAAATCATCTTCAAATATAACTCCACAGGGAAGCCTTTCCCAGTGATCCTGTTTAAGACGTTCCCAGCCACTCTCTGGACCCCTTACTCTGTTTACCCTTAAGTCCTTCCTACTAGGCCATGTCCTGCCCATCATTTATTGGAACATTTCTTTATCTACTTATTTGTGGACGGTTTGTTTGTTACAGACAAGTTTTACTGTAGTAGTTTTTTTTTCCTTTTTCTTTTTTAAGATGGGGTTTCTCTGTGTAGCTCGCTCTGCCTGTCCTGGAACTGGCTCTGAGACCAGGCCTGCCTCTGTCTCCCGAATTCGGATATTAAAGGTGTGCGCCATCATTGCCTCGCTTATTGTGGTAGCGTCTGTCACTGCTGTTAACGAAGTAGGACAAATAGGGCAGCTTCAACAACAGAAAATTGTTGTCTTCTAGATCCAGAGTCTAAAAGTTCAAGTTCAAAGTGTTGGCAGGACTGTTTCCTTCTCAAGGCTGTGAAGAGACACCTGCTTGTAACAGGCTTTCTGGGACTGCCAGCCCCCCAAATCACGACACACTGACTAATTATTAGTTATGGATGCCCAGCCATTTCTTATGCTTGTCCCACTAGCCCTCAGAACCTAATTTAACCTGTCTCTCTTCATCTTGTTTTCCTTTGGGTGTTTTTCTTAACCTTCCCTTCATTCTGTGTGTCCCACCTTCCTGTTTCGTCTGTGCCTGCCTGGCCCCTGGTGTCTCCCTCTCTTTTCTCCTCATTCTCTCTGGAGCGTAGATTCCTCCTACCGTTTATTCTCTTTGCCTTCCAGCCCCTTCTATCCTTTTACTGCCTAGCTATTGGGCATTTAGCCTTTTATTAGACCAATCAGGCACCTTAGTCAGGCAAGGTAAAACAAATGCAACGCATCTTTACATAGTTAAACGAATGCAGCCTGAATAAATCATCACATCTTTACATACTTAAACAGATGCAGCCTGAATAAATTATCACATCTTTACATAGTTAAACAAATGCAGCCTGAATAAATTATCACATCTTTACATAGTTAAACAGATGCAGCCTGAATAAATTATCACATCTTTACATACTTAAACAAATAGTCTATCCCACAATACCTGCTCCTGACTCACCAGGTGGTTTACTGGCGTACTGACATTCCCCCAGCTCTAGGGAAATTGCTCTCATCTCTGCTTTCTTTTGCATGTGACTCTCTCCCTCTGTTTAAATTTTACCTTAAAAAAAAAGGCCACAGTAATAATGAATTAAGGTTCACCCTAATAACATCATCTCAGCTTAATCATTTGAAAAAGTTGTATTTCCTAATAAGGACATTTAAGGTACTCAGCTAGGATTTCACTATATACAATTTTAGGGTCACAATTAAACCTGTAATATCACCCCATGAATATCTAAAAGTGTCCCCTTCTTCTTCTTCTTCTTCTTCTTCTTCTTCTTCTTCTTCTTCTTCTTCTTCTTCTTCTTCTTCTTCTTCTTCTTCTTCTTCTTCTTCTTCTTCTTCCTATTCTTCTTCTTCTTCTTCCTATTCTTCTTCTTCTTCTTGTTATTATTATTATTATTATTGCTGTCTTTAGCCTCAGACAAATGTCATTCAAGAAGCAGATGTTGGCTATGTGAAGGCCACCACTCTGTTGCTACAAATATCCACATGATTTGTGCTCAGGGTTCTGCACCAGGGACTGGAATTTCTGCGGAAGTGGTTCCGCATTAGCTGCATGGATGCAGTCTGTGTTCAGGTTTTGTAAAGAGTTTCCTCCCTCCTATTCTTTTGAGAGTCGTTTTGTAGTTAGGATTTGCTTTCAAGTAACATTAAGAACCGCCCTGGCCTCCACCACCAAAATGTATCAGTTTAAACAGCTACAACACGCTCTGGATGTGGAAAGGTGTTGGATATTGGGGATACATCAGTGAATTAAACAGACTATGGCTCTTGTGGATATTATAGTGTAAGAGAGAGAGAGAAAGAGAGAGGGGGGAGAGAGGGAGAGACAGAGACAGAGACAGAGAGAGACAGAGATAGAGAACACATAAGTAGAAATAGTCATGGTGGTTATGTGGCAAACAAGGAATAGAAAGAAATACCCATAAAAGCTGGCAGTCTTGAGGAGTGTGGAAGTGAGAGATGGAAGCTGTGCTGCTGAATAATTCTTAGGAAGCCAAGAACAGAGCTCTGCATCCAGGTGCTTGAGGTAACAGGAGAAGTTGCACCTGTGCAGGTCCCTGTCCATCTCAAAGGCAACTCAGTAAATCCCAGTATCTTCTCCCCAGCAATGGTTACCTTCGTATAACACTTTTTTTGTTCACTTCATTTTCTTAGGAGTCTTCCGCCTTCCTCTAGGGAGGAGCTGAATCAATATATGCAAGCAGTAAGACAACACTACCCCTTCCTTCTGCTCAGCTCTGGAGGCTTCCTTGAGTGTGGGTTACTTAGAATCAGCGGAGGATTTTAGGTGTCTTTATATGCAGAATTGAGGGCAATCCCTATACTGGCTTCTTCCTGGGGTGTTTTAGTGGTCACAAAATCTTTCCTCTGAGAACTGAAGCCGTGTGGCTTTCTGATATGATTCCTGGCACCACGGACCAATGACTGCCTCTAAGGAGCCAGCTCTGCTATTGCAGATTTCAGCCTTAGTGGTCAGGTTTTTTTTTTCTATTTTATTTAAATTAGAAACAAGCTTGTTTTACATGTCAATCTCAGTTCCTCCCCCACCCCCCACTGACCCCCTATCACATGCCTTTTCCATGCCCCAGGGAGGGTGAAGTCTTCCATGGGGGATCTTCAAAGTCTGTCATATCATTTGGAGCAGAACCTAGGCCCTCCCCCGTGTCTAGGCTGAGAGAGTATCCCTCTATGAAGAGTGGGCTCTCAAAGTCCATTCGTGTACTAGGGAGAAATACTGATCCACTACCAGAGGCCCCATAGGTTGCCCAGGCCTCCTCACTGACATCCACATTCAGGGTGTCTGGGTCAGTCCTATACTGGCCTCTCAGCCATCAGTCTGGGGTCCATGAGCTCCCCCTTGTTCAGGTCAGCTGTTTCTGCAGGTTTTTCCAACCTGGTCTTGACCCCAATTGCTCCTCCCTCCTCCCTCTCTGCAACTGGATTTCATGAGTTCAGTTCAGTGTTTAGCTGTGGGTGTCTGCTTCTGGTTCCATCAGCCACTGGATGAAGGCTCTAGGATGGCATATAAGGTAGTCATCACCCTCATTATCAGGAGGGAGCAGGAAAACTGAGTCAGGGGAAGAAGAGAGGAGAGCAAGAAAAGAGATACCATAATAGAGGGAGCCATTATAGGTTTAAAGAGAAATCTGGCACTAGGGAAATGTCCAGAGAGCTACAAGGATGACCCCAACTAGAGGGCAGGTTTTATCCAGTCTGCTCTTTGTTGTTTCCCTGCGTTTGGTGGCTGCTTGTCTGTTGATCACTTTCACGTGGTCTTCTTAATGTGACCTCTAAAAATTTACATCTGCGGGAATTGAGTGTGTTATGAGAAATTGTGCCTTACCAGAACCAGGAGTATAAGATTCTATTTAAAATGCAAAATGAAAAATGAGGAAAAATTAGACTGTGCTCATTAGGGAACCACGGTTAGGTGGCAAAATCTTTATTAAAAAAGCAAGGAAGTAATTACCTTGATTAAGCTTCATGCCATCTTTAATAGAAGGAGGTGAACAGGGGATGGGAGGGGCCCACAAGGGGGAACTGGCTTGTTGGTGATATAGCATTTCTTAAAGTGTTGATAAAAAATACTCACTTTCAAAAATATTAATGAATAGCATATTTTATTACAGTTTTCTTATATAATACATAATCAAATGTTTAGTTTAAAAAGATAACTAGAAACTCTTTTTAAAAACTAAGCTGGATCATTCTCAATATAGTTTGAAATTACAATTAATTTGTGCTATCTGTTGAGATGAAACTTATCTTTTTACTGTTTGTTATTTTAAAATTTAGTCATCTTTAAATTGGGAGATAATATTGTATAATTTTTATATTGTACAACGGGATGGAATGATTTTTTTAAAAAATGATTTATTTATTTTTAATCATGTGTCTATGTCTGTACCTGCTTGTGGGTATGTCCGTGTGAGTACCAGTGCCCACAGAGGCCAAAGGAGGAAGTTGGATCCCTGGAGCTGGGGTTAAGATGATTATTAGCTGCCTGAAGTAGGTGTTGATACTGTAACTGGGGTTCTCTATAAGAGCAGTGTGTACAGTCTTAACTGTTAATCAGTCTTTCTGGCTCTGATGGAGTGTTAAAATCTATTCATCCTTTGGTGGATTCTGTACTGGGTTTTTGTGAATTGTGCTGCTGTGAACATAGGAGTGACTGTGAGGGGGGCCAACTGTTGTCCCAGTGCCCGTAGGCACAGCTGCTGTGAGTTTGTGATCAACATCGCCGCCCTGTGCTTAGAAGGTGATTATATTCGACCCTTCTACTTATCTCTGACTCTCACGTCCTTCCTGCCCTCTTTTCTGAAATGTTCTGAAATGTTGCCCGAGTCTTCCACCTGGGGATGTTCACCCACTGTAGCAGTTTTGCTCGGCAGGAGGTTTCTCTGGAGAAGTTGCTACAGTTCAGTTCTGCTCCCAGAGGGCTGAGAGCAGAGAGCAGAGAGCAGAGCTCTGCCAAGGTAAGGTTTCCCCAGCAAAAGTGTTACAGCCCTGCTTGTTCTGCTCTGCTCTGCCCAGGGTCGCCTCTGCTCCGTCGCCGCAAAAGAAGATCTTCACCTAGAGCTTATCCAAGGGGTTTATTGGGAGGGAAGAATCCAGGAGAGTGGCTGCCCTCTGCCAGAGTGGCATAGGACAGCCTGGTAGCGTGAACAGCCACAAGCTGAACAGACACAGGGTTTATATAGGGCTTCCAGGGTGGTGATTGGTCAGATTTTAGTGCTGAGCTCAGATTGGCTAGAGCTCTGCTCGAGGATTGGTTACTTTTCTGCATAGGGTTAGTGTCAGATTTGGCTCTGGTTTCAGGGCCAAAGTGTGTTTCTTTCCCTGGTCCTTATTAGCCTTTTGGCTCCAATTTTAGGGTCAGGGCGCATTTCTTTCACTGACTCAGATTCCAGGGACAAAGTGTGTTCCTTTGGCACTGGTTGCAGGGTCAGGGTACATTTCTTTGGTTCTGGTTACAGGACCAAAGTGTGTTTCTTTGACTGGCCCCCTTTCCCTACATTATTGCTAGATGTTATAAGTATTTCCTCCTGACATAAAGCAGTGATGTTGAGAATTGTGAGTTGCTATCTTTTTTTTTTAATTTTATTTTCCAGTTTAAATTTAGATAAGAATCAAGGTTGCTTCACAAGTCAGTTCCAGGTCCCTCTCCCATTCCCTCCCTTCCTCCCGTGCCCTCCCCTCCCCCCCCCCCCCGTTATCCTCTCATTTCTCCAGTGAGGGTGAGGCCCTCCATGGGGGTGTCCATAGTGTGTCATTTCATATAGGGCAGGGCCTAGACCCTTTCCCAAGAGTTCTGGGTGAGAGTGCACCTCACATTGTTCTATTGGAGTCCAAAGTCCGTGTGTATACTTGGGATGGGTACTGATCTGCTGCCCAAGGCTCAATAGATTCCCTAGGCCTCTTCACTGACACCCAGATCTCAGGGGGTCTTGATCAGTCACATGCTGGCTTCCCAGGCTAATGCCTGGGATTCAAGAGTTAACCTTTGTCTGGTCAGCTGTTTCTGGGGGTTAAACCAGCCCAGTCTTAATCCCTTTGATCATCAGTCCTCCCTCTCTGTTACTGGCTTTCTTGAGTTCAGCTCAGTACTTAACAAAGGGAGTCTGCCTCTTCTTCGATCAGCCACTAAATAAAGTTTCTGTTTCCCAGACTCTCTGGCCATAGGATTGTAGGCTGGCACTCCCCAGATCTATGTCTAAAATCCATATATGAGAGAGTACATGCCATGTTTCTCTTTTTGTGACTGGGTTACCTCACTCAGGATGGTTTCTTCTAGTGTCATCCATTTGCCTGCGAATCTCATGATTCCATTATTTTTTTCTGCTGAATAGTACTCCATTGTGTAGATGTACCCCAATTTCTCTATCCACTCTTCAGGTGAGGGACATCTAGGTTGCTTCCACGTTCTGGCAATTACAAATAAAGCTGCTATGAACATAGTGGAACAGACCTCTTTGTTGTATGAATGGGCATCTTTTGTATATATGCCTAAGAGTGGAGTTGCTGGGTCTTGTGGTAGGTTTATTCCCATTTTTCTGAGGAATCTCCACACTGATTTCCAAAGTGGCTGAACCAGTTGGCACTCCCACCAGCAATGGAGGAGTGTCCCCCTTTCACCACATCCTCTCCAGCATAAATTGTCATTGGTGTTTTTGATTTTAGCCATTCTGATAGGGGTGAAATGGTATCTGAGAGTTGTTTTGATTTGCATTTCCCGGATGGCTAAGGATGTTGAGCACTTTCTCAAGTGCCTCTCAGCCATTTTAGACTCCTCTATTGAAAACTCTCTATTTAGTTCTGCAGCCCACTTTTTAATAGGGTCCTTTGGTGTTTTGGAGACTTGCTTCTTGAGTTCTTTGTAAATTTTGGAGATCAACCCTCTGTCAGATGTGGGATTAGTGAATATTTTTTCCCATTCTGTGGGCTGCCTTTTTGTCTTGCTGACTGTGTCCTTTGCCTTACAGAAGCTTCTCAGTTTCAGTAGGTCCCATTTATTAATTGTTGATCTTACTGCCTGTGCTACTGGTGTTATGTTCAGGAAGCTGTCTCCTGTACCAATTCGTTCAAGGGTACCACCCACTTTCTCTTCTAAGAGGTTCAGTGTGGCTGGATTTATGTTGAGGTCTTTGATCCATTTGGACTTAAGTTTGTGCATGGCGATAGACATGGATCGATCTGCATTCTTCTACATGCCAGTCTCCAATTATGCCAGCACCATTTGTTGAAGATGCTTTCTTTATTCCATTGTATATTTTTAGCTTCTTTGTCAAAGATCAGATGTTCGTACGTGTGTGGGTTAATACCCGGGTTTTCAATTCGATTCCATTGGTCTACCTGTCTATTTTTGTGCCAATACCAAGCTGTTTTCAGGACTATAGCTCTATAATAGAGCTTGAGGTCAGGGATGGTGATGCCTCCAGACGTTGCCTTGTTGAACAGGGTTGTTTTGGCTATCCTGGGTCTTTTGTTTTTCCATACAAAATTGATTATTGTTCTTTCAAGGTCTGTGAAGAACTGTGCTGGGATTTTAATGGGGATTGCATTGAATCTGTAGATTGCTTTTGGCAGGATTGCCATTTTTACTACATTGATCCTACCTATCCAAGAGCATGGGAGATCTTTCCATTTTCTGAGGGCTTCTTTAATTTCTTTCTTTAAAGATTCAAAGTTCTTACGATACAGGTCTTTCACTTGTTTGGTTAGCGTTACCCCAAGGTATTTTATGTTGTTTGTGGCAATTGTAAAGGGTGATGTTTCTCTGATTTCTCTTTCAGCCCTTTTATCATCTGTATATAGTAGGGCTACTGATTTTCTTGAGTTGATCTTGTAGCCTGCCACTTTGCTGAAGGTGTTAATCAGCTGTAAGAGTTCCCTGGTAGAGTTCTTTGGGTCATTGATGTAAACTATCATATCGTCTGCAAACAGTGAAAGTTTGACCTCTTCCTTCCCAATTTGTATCCCCTTGATCCCCCTTTGTTGTCGTATGGCAATAGCTAGAACTTCAAGTACCATGTTGAAAAGGTGTGGAGAGAGTGGACAGCCTTGTTTTGTTCCTGATTTTAGAGTAATTGCGTTGAGTTTCTGTCCATTTAGTTTGATGTTGGCTGTTGGTTTACTGTATATGGCTTTTATTATGTTTAAGTATGTCCCTGTTATCCCAGATCTCTCCAAGACCTTTATCATGAAGGGGTGTTGGATTTTGTCAAAGGCTTTTTCAGCATCTAGTGAGATGATCATGTGATTTTTGTTTTTCAGCTTGTTTATATGGTGGATTACGTTGATGGATTTTCGTATGTTGAACCATCCCTGCATTCCTGGGATGAAACCTACTTGATCGTGGTGAATGATTGTTTTGATGTGTTCTTGGATCCGATTTGCCAGTATTTTATTGAGTATTTTTGCGTCAATGTTCATGAGGGATATTGGTCTGAAGTTCTCTTTCTTAGTTGTATCTTTGTGTGGCTTGGGGATCAAGGTTATTGAAGCCTCATAGAAAGAGTTTGGCAAAGACACTTCTGCTTCTATTGTGTGGAACACTTTGAGAAGAATTGGTATAAGCTGTTCTTTGAATTTCTGGTAGAATTCTGCACTGAGGCCATCTGGACCTGGGCTTTTTTGGTTGGGAGACTTTTGATGACAGCTTCTATTTCCATAGGGGTTATAGGTCTATTTAAATTGCTTATCTGTTCTTGATTTAGTTTTGGCAATTGATAGCTGTCCAGGAAGTCATCCATTTCCTTTAAATTTTCGAATTTTGTGGAGTACAGGTTTTCAAAGTATGACCTAATGATTCTCTGGATTTCCTCAGAGTCTGTTGTTATGTCCCCCTTTTCATTTCTAATTTTGTTAATTTGCATGTTCACTCTCTGCTGTTTGGTAAGTTTGGACAAAGGTTTGTCTATCTTGTTGATTTTCTCAAAGAACCAACTCTTCGTTGCGTTGATTCTTTGTATTGTTTTCCTGGTTTCTACTTTATTGATTTCAGCCCTCAATTTGATTATTTCCTGGCATCTACTCCTCCTGGGGGAGTGTGCTTCTTTGTGTTCTAGAGCTTTCAGCTGTGATGTTAATTCTCTGGTATAACTGTTCTCCTGTTTCTTCATGTGAGCACTTAGTGCTATGAACTTCCCCCGTAGCACTGCTTTCAAGGTGTCCCATAGGTTTGGGTATGTTGTGTCTTCATTCTCATTGAATTCGAGGAAGTCTTTAATTTCTTTTTTTATTTCCTCTTTGACCCAGGGATGGTGCAGTTGAGCATTATTCAATTTCCATGAGTTTGTAGGTTTTCTGCAATTTGTGTTGTTGTTGAATTCTAATTTTAAGGCATGGTGGTCTGATAAGATGCATGGAGTTATTCCAATTTTTTTGTAGCTGCTGAGGTTTGATATGTTGCCAAGTATGTGGTCGATTTTTTGAGAAGGTTCCATGTGGTGGTGAGAAGAAGGTATATTCTTTTTTATGTGGATGAAATGTTCTATAGATATCTGTTAATCCCAGTTGGGTCATTACTTCTATTAGACCCTTTGCTTCTTTGTTGAGTTTCTGTCTGGTATTCCTGTCTAGTGGTGAGAGTGGTGTGTTGAAATCTCCCACTATAACTGTGTGGGGCTTTAGATGAGATTTAAGCTCTAATAATGTTTCTTTAACGAATGTGGATGCCTTTGTATTGGGGGCATAGATGTTCAGGATAGACACTTCATCTTGGTGGGTTTCACCTGTGATGAGTATGTAATGACCTCCTTCATCTCTTTTGATTGATTTTATTTTAAAGTCTAGTTTGTTAGATATTAGGATTGCTACCCCTGCTTGTTTCTTGGGTCCATTTGATTGAAAAAATTTTTCCCAACCTTTAACTCTCAGGTAATGTCTGTCTTTGAGGGTGATGTGTGTTTCTTGTATGCAGCAGAAGGAAGGGTTCTGTCTTCGAATCAATTCTGCTAGTCTGTGTCTTTTTATGGGTGAGTTAAGGCCGTTAATATTGAGGGATATTAATGACCATTGATTGCTCATCCTTCTTCGATTTGCGATGGTTGTTGGTGGTGGAATTATGTGTGGAGTTTCACCCCTCTGTTCTTTTGGCTGTTGGTAGAGAGGGATTCCCTAATGCTTATGTTTTTCTGGTTGTAGTTAGCTTCCTTGGGTTGGAGTTTTCCTTCCAAAATTTTCTGTAGGGCTGGGTTAGTGGACACATATTGCTTGAATCTAGTTTTGTCATGGAATATCTTGTTTTCTCCGTCTATAGTGATTGAGAGCTTTGCCGGGTATAGTAGTCTGGGCTGGCATCCATGGTCTCTTAGTGTAGGTAGA
The DNA here is from genome assembly GCF_017639785.1 of Mesocricetus auratus. Lineage (NCBI taxonomy): Eukaryota > Metazoa > Chordata > Mammalia > Rodentia > Cricetidae > Mesocricetus > Mesocricetus auratus. Next base: position 13,167,801 of record NW_024429212.1, on the reverse strand, counting down.
ATATCTATCCAGGACCTTCTGGCTTTCAGAGTTTCCATGGAGAAATCAGGTGTAATTCTGATAGGTCTGCCTTTATATGTTACTTGACCTTTTTCCTTAGCTGCTCTTAATATTCTTTCTTTATTCTGTATGTTTGGGGTCTTGATTATTATGTGGCGAGGGATTTTTTTTGTGGTCCACTCTATTTGGTGTTCTGTAGGCTTCTTGTACCTTCATTGGCATGTCTTTCTTAAGGTTGGGAAAGTTTTCTTCTATGATTTTGTTGAATATGCCTTCTGCCCCTTTGAGCTGGATTTCTTCTCCTTCTTCTATACCTATTATTCTTAGGTTTGGTCTTTTCATGGTGTCCCATATTTCCTGGACGTTTTGTGTTAAGGATTTGTTGGATTTAAGGTTTTCTTTGGTTGATAAATCCATTTCTCCTAGCATATCTTCAACACTTGAGATTCTCTCTTCCATCTCTTCTATTCTGTTGGTAATGCTTGTATTGGTAGTGCCTGTCTGTTTTTCCAGCTTTTCTATTTTCTGCCTTTCTTCAGATTGTGTTTTTTTTAATGACTCTATTTCAGTTTTCAACCCTTGCAGTGTTTGCATTGCTTCTTGCAATTTTCTGTTTATCTGTTCGTCTGTTTGTTGCCTTTTATGAATTTTTTGGTTTGTTCTTTCTTCCATTTCTTGCATTTTTTGGTTTGTTTTTTGTTCCATTTCTCGCATTTTGTGCTTTGTTTCTTCTTCCATTTCCTGCCTTTTTTGGCTTGTTTCTTCTTCCATTTTTTTCATTTTTTGCTTTGTTTTTTCTACCATTTCTTGCATTTTTTGCTTTGTTTCTTCTTCCATTTCCTGCCTTTTTTGGCTTGTTTCTTCTTCCATTTTTTTCATTTTTTGCTTTGTTTTTTCTACCATTTCTTGCATTTTTTGCTTTGTTTCTTCTTCCATTTCCTGCCTTTTTTGGTATGATTCTTCTTCCAATTCTTGCATTTTTTGCTTTGTTTTTTCTTCCATTTCTTGCATTTTTTGCTTCATTTCTTCTTCCATTTTCTGCCTTTTTTGGTTTGTTTTTTCTTCCAATTCTTGCATTTTTTGGTTTGTTTTTTCTTCCATTTCTTTGAGGGATTTTCCAATATCCTCTTTTAGGGCCTCTATCATTTTCATGAAAGTGCTTTTAAGGTCGTTCTCTTCTGCTTCGTTCGCATTGGAATGTTGGGGTCTTGCTGGTGTGGAGTCTCTAGAATCTGGCGGTGTCATATTTGTTTTTCTGTTGCTGACTGTGTTTTTGTATTGTCTCTTTCCCATCTCTTCTTCTAGTGGGTACGGAAAGAGCCCCTTACTGGTCTGGGGACCAGCGTTCCCTTTTGGTGGGTGCTAGCAAGTCCAGTAATCTGGTGGTTCTTCTATTCCTTGTCCGAATGCTGGTCCCGTGGGTGGAGAAGAAGAACAGGAATCTGGGGCGCTTATCCTCTTACCTGGTCCCCTGGACCCTATGCTGGGTCCTGTTGTACTTGATCCAGAACAGCTACTCCCCTGGTCTCCCTGGGTCCTCTGGTTTCCTGGTCTCGTTGGTGGGAGAGAAGACCTGGGGTCTGGGTGCTTGGCTCCCGCCGGGATTGGGAGCTCTGTGCAGTTCCCAGGGGATCTGCAGGCATTGGAGCACAGGCCGGGAAGACGGCCTGTTTACCTGATGCTGCTGGAAGAACCGCCACTTCGCTGGTCTCCCAGCCTCCTCTCCTTTCCTGGTCTCGTTGGTGTGAGCGAAGATCCGGAGTCTGGGGTGCTTGGCTCCCGCCGGGATTGGGAGCTCTGTGCAGGTCCCAGGCGATCTGCAGGCACTGGAGCACAGGCCGGGAAGCCGGCCTGTTTACCTGATGCTGCTGGAAGAACCGCCGCTTCGCTGGTCTCCCAGCCTCCTCTCCTTTCCTGGTCTCGTTGGTGTCTGAGTTGCTATCTTAGAGAGAAGAACAAAATTCCTCTGTAGGCAGTATTCATCATTTATGAAAAGACAATTTTATTACTCATTTTTGTTTTGTTTCTGAAGGTTATTTTTCGATTATTTCCTTTATCCTGAAGGCACACTTGGCTCTTAGGGAGGGCACTCTAGAAGTAAAAAAAACTTCAATTATTATTTCTTATCTCCAATTTGGCAACCTATTTCAACCAATTATGAGTAGCTGCTCACCTTTTCCACTCCCCTGGGTCTCCGAGTAATTAGCTTATACCCGTTGCTCCTTTTAAAGTCATTTGCCTTGTCTCTGTAGTGTTTTCAGTTTTCAACCTTTAGCTTTTTATGTAATGCGCTTGTATGTCCTTGTCATTTATCTTGCTCGCGATTCATAATATTTTAAAATATATTGTCCATGAACTTCTCTCATTTTAGAAAGCCATTACCTTTGCAAATATTATTTCTATTACTCTTTTTAATTATCGATTTCCTTTTTCTCCTCAAACATAATTGCACATGCTCCAAGTTCCCTAACTGTGGTTTATATTGTTTACTCTCCTGCTGTCCTTTATGTATGATCTGACATTTGCAATCGTGAACTATGTGGCTACACACAGAAGATATTCATGTACAAGGAAGACATGGAGAACAGGGAAAAGAAAAGGGAGTGAGAAAGTTATGTGAGTAGGTAATGGCGGGGCGGGGGCGAGGGGGGGCGTTAAATATGATCACAATACGTTCTGTGCCTGTATGTAATTGCAGAGATAAAATTTAAAAGGTAAAAAAGTGCTTGTTATTACATCTCGTACCCAGTCTTTGGGTTGGAACCTATTTTTCTGGTCTGGCCACTCACTAGAATCAGATGGTTTTGATTCTGCTCGGGAAGAGATCTGTACTTTTCTGGTTTCCATCTTTGCAGTCTTCCACCTTTGTGTTTTCTGCCGTATCCCTCTCAATGGCCATGGTTTCGTCTCCTTTCAGTTACAGCGCATTTAGTTCTGTGTTTTCCGATCGTGTGCTTCTGTGACAAAATTACCAATTTTCCTTGTGCTCGTCTAGAGCATTCAGCGCACTTGTTTTATGATGTAAACCGAGTCTCTAGCATCTGGAAGCACTGGAGATTGGCTTCTGTTACCTTGTTTCCTGTTGGGTTGGGTTTTCTTTACGCTATTCTGTCTCCCGTTTTGTGGCTGTTTTTTTCCCCTGTGTTATCTATTTAGGGTTTGAGCTTATTGTGCATTCTAGACATGAATACTCTGTTAGATATACAGCTAGCCTGGGTTTTCACCCATTTTGTAGGTTATATCTGCATTCCAGGTTTCCTTTTGCTGTGTGGAAGCTTTTTTTTTTTTTTTTTTTTTTTCGAGACAGGGTTTCTCTGTATTGTTTTCGAGGCTGTTGGTCCAGCCTGGCCTCGAACTCACAGAGATCCGCCTGCCTCTGCCTCCCGAGTGCTGGGATTAAAGGCGTGCGCCACCATCGCCCGGCTGTGTGGAAGCTTTTAAACTTCGTGAGGTCCTATCTGTCAACTGTCAGCACATTTCCAGAGTGACCATCTCAACGCTTAAAGCTGTTCTTATCCTTAGAATTGATCTTTTCCGTGAAGACTGATTCAAGCAAGGCAGTTGATAGGAAACAGTGTTGAGGAATGAAAATGTCTCTTTTACAGTGAGGTGGTCTTCCTGTATTCTTACAATTTGATCTTCAGCCAACTTGTCCTTAAAACATGGGTGTGTGTGTGTGTGTGTGTGTGTGTGTGTGTATTACACCTCTCAAGAAGAGACGTTAGAGGACTACAGAGGAATGGGAAATGTAATTCAAAGCTAAGATGTTGATTTTTATACATGAAATATACTAATATTGTCACCCTTTCTGGAATTTAGGACATGGGAACTGACCTTATTATAAAGTGGCTGGAGCTGACAGCACTATGTGGGACAGCTTTAAATCATTCTTAAATTCTGTTGATCAGTAAGTGTCAGTTTCCACAGAGAGCTGGTAAGGAACAGAATGTAGCCAGCCACACACGACCCTGCTGGTCTGTGATGTTATCTCATTTCCACAAGCAGAAGGGCTTTCATTTGGAAGTCTTCCATATGAACATCTTCTCTAACAAACAGCAGAGTTTCTGAGATGTGCAAAGAACTGAAAAAACAAAACAATAAAAACCAAACCAAACCAAAACAAAACAAAGACTCCACTTGAGAATATAATTCTGGAATTTTATTTTTTTGAGAAAGTTCCTTTGACCTCAATACTGTTTAACTATTTACTCATGATTGAGCCTGTCTTTTTCATTAAGTATTGTCTCAACATTTGATAATTACTGAAGAGAATGTTTTGAAGTCTTGGTGTGTATTTGGCAGAACTACTTTGAGACATTATTAGTTACTACTACTTGTTGTTGTGTTTTTCCTTGTTCCAAAAGGTTAGATTTCATAAATTCTACTGTTAACTGGGGAAGAATCATAGTGAGAGTTCTTGGCAAGTGTCTTGACTTACATTTTTTTTTCTCCTGGGGTGGAGTAGTGTGTGCATCACTTTTCAAAATCTGGAACCTTAATGACTCACCACATGGTTACAGTGATGTATGGATAAAGACTCATTATTAATTGCAATGAAGAGAATTTATTTCTGGTGGCCTCAGTCCATGTGCGTTCTCTGAAGTGTCATGTATAGGAGATGCTAAAAATTCTGCTTATTGATGTAGAACAAAGGTAAATAGATGAAATAAAAGATCCCACAAAACCCATGGAGTCTGTTTTAGTTTGGCCAACTGCCACTGAACCTAGGGTTTACTCTGGAGTTTGGTTGATATACACAGGAATATCCCTTTGGAGAAAACAAATTATCTAGGGGACAATTTTTACCTTAGGATTTTAATAGGAAGTATCTGATTTTGTGATTTATAGCCACAAATTTATACAAACATAGAGATTTTGGTACGCATTTTATATCCAATACCACAAATAATAAGTTTTCCTGTAAATATATGTTCCTGTCTCATGCGGAAGGTGGAAGAACACTCATTGAATAACTTGTGTCTGTGTCCCTGGCAGCTCTTACTAAATTATTGGCACAGCAGGGACACAATGACCAAGAGTGGACAGCATTATTCCGTGTCCAAAGGCACTAAGCAAAGAGTAAACGGAATGAGTGTCATCTCTGAGGATGTGGAAAAGGAAGCACAGGACATTTTGGTTTGTTAACTGCCCTGGAGGAACCAGCAGGTTATTCCCAAATGACTGCACGGGACTTAAGGGGCTTTAGCTGTGAAACCAGAGTTGGAACAATAGGCAAGTTGAAAAGAACGAAGCAATCTAGCTAAGTCTTGATTTTAAAAAAAGTAAAAGGAAGATAAAAAAAACAAAACAGAACAGAACTCTCTGTAACCCAGTATCTCAACTACTACAGATTTGTCCCCCAAACTGAAAGCCACCTCTCTAGATGTGCACATGCCCATGCTCACTACTCCTAATCACCCAGGGATAGCATCATCCTGAGTGATGAACTGATGAAGAGATGTTATACATATACAAACACTCCATATCATCTTTCAAACAGACAAAAAGTAAGTTACACACTACAACGTGGCGGGTCTTGGGGGACACTGTGCTGAGTAAAATAAGCACAAAACCACAAGTGCTACCTGCTTCATTTGCGGCTTTCAAGGTAATCAGATCTGAGATACAAAGTTGAATATTGTTTGCCAAGAGCTGGGGAGTGGAAGTGAAGGGTTATTATTTTCAGGGCAAGGAGTGTCAGTGTTATAACCTGGGGCAATTGTAGAGATTTGTTGCACAGACACTTAGTAGTTATCATTAACATGAATGAACTGCACCAAGTATGTAGTAGTAAATTTTATGGTCCATCTTTTCCAAAGCAAATTATTGGTCACATTTTTTTTTCACAGCTCCACACCAACATAGGGTCACTAACTCTCAGACAATGGCATGTCCTTGTCCGTGGTTCTCGATGCAAAAGGTCTTGTTTCCCCAATTACCTGTATTAAGCAAGGATTGGAAAGAAAATTTGCAAATAGAATGGAGAGAAGACTTTTCCTGTTGCAAGAGAGATAGGAGAGGTGTTTTCTAAAGAGCTCCCCATCTGTAGCAGCATTTTCCCCTTCTTTGTGAATAAATTAGTCCTACTCATGGATGTTGTGTAAAGATCATCTATGGAATCCTTGTGGTGGTGGTGGTGGTGAGGTTGTTTCCATGCTCAGTCTCTCCCAGGAGCTGGCCAGATTGTGAAGACATTACAGACAGTGTTCGAATGAGCAAGGTGACCTTTCGGTCTTGGAACTCCGTTTCTCTACAGGGTTTATCCACCTTTATTATAAGCACAGCCTTGGTGTCATGTTGATGTCTCTGTTGGCTCTTAATATTTTCCTAAATGCCATGCTTTGATCAATTAAATATAAATTATATATGGGACAACTTACCCAAAATATCAAGTATTTTTTTTGTGTGTGTGTAATTTTGGAACCTTTGATTTATGCAAGACATTAAGCACAATTTACTCTCAGTCTCCATATCTCTTTATCTTCTGACTCTAGAAGTGGGAGGCCATAATTATATTTCACAGTTAGCTGTATATAGAAAGTACTAATAGCATTTTTTCCCTTTGATGTCGGTATGCTTTCTAGGGATAAAAAGGTTTTCTTTGGCAGTTTTTCTTATTTTAATACCACTGAGATCACAAGAACACCACTTCTTTTTCTATGTCACACAGCAGTCTATTAAAGATATGGACATGGAGACCGAGCCTCGAAGACTTTTACTTCTTGGTGAGGCAAATCCATTCGGTCGTCGTCATTTCTTCATCTCTTCTCATTGTGAGGAAGGTTTTTACCTGGTTCCTGTTGGTATGCCAGGGAGCTGACATGTATATCATGAACTGCTTTCTGGAAATCTCATTCATCAAGACTTGGGAACAAGATGCCTGCTACAGAAGGGAGGTTTTACACCCTTTCCCACTCACTCATCTCCATGTTTTAAGCATCTCCGGTAGACAAGGGGAGAAATGAGGCTTCTGAAATCTACAATAGCTTACAAGGGAACCGTTTTCTGAAGTCACTAAGTGTTTAGGAATAGTTAGCATTCTTTTCAGATCAAGAATCAAGTGACAATCCTAAGCCCTTCAATCTGTCCCATGCTTGGTTTTCTAAAAATTTCCTACCTAGTATTCAAGGATGCTTTAAATGTTTTAGAAAAAAATGTTGTGGCTCAAACAAGGCAACATCTAACTAGGTAGCTCAGACTGGTCTCAAAGACAAGATCCTCTTGCTCCAGCCTCCTGGGTCCTGGGATTACAGATCTTATATACAAGTTGCCCAACTTTCAAGTCACTTTAAACAACAAGATACATCCTCTTACTTAAAATGATCTCCTGTGAAAGATCTTGTGGCCCTGCCTTCTCAGATGGCTCAGAGAGCACGTCTGTAGCACAGAGCTGAATTACTTGGATGGGCTGAGACATACAGGTGCATCAGGATAACATGCAATTTAATTGTGAAAAGTGGAATGAATTTTAGTTTCCTTCTTTTAAGATTTCCCTCTCCCCAAATTGTAGTTGAGCATATATGGTTAGTTTTTGAGCCTCAAAAAATATAATAAAAAATTGAGCTTTTACAGAACAGAAAAAGAGGACATATTAATAGTCTGTGGAAGATTTTAGAAGCTAATTTAATCTTTTATATCATGTATGCCACTCTATTGTAGAAGGCCAACAGAACACTTTGGAACCAGAATGTTGGATCTGCCTCTTAGATCCTCTTTTACCGTGCTTGCAATTGGGGTGAGAAAAAAGAAAAGAAAAGAACCAAAACCAAAACCAAAACCATTCTATGTCTCAGTCTTACATAAAACGACAAATAACACATTGTGAAATCACAATTTCTCACTTTCGTTTAAGTCCTACAAACGAGCCCAACCCTGTAATAACGCCAATGAAGAATCACTGGATGGGGAGAAAGCGGCCTCATTACGTGAAAAAAGACAACATGTCAGCGTTCAAGCCAAGTTCTTCCCTGACGAGACGCTGAGAGGTGTTCGCTGTGTCCTCCTAATGCTCTTACTTAGAAAGGCGACGGGAGGGATGGGCAGCCTGCAGCTCTACAGGAAGGCTCGCTGGGGGTCCCGCGTGGTTCTCAGTTAACCTCCCACGGCCCTCGCTCCTGGATTGTATCAGTGCTGTCCTTACTTTCCTCTGCCTTTGAACAGTGGCCTCCTGATTCAGTCCCCTGCCCCTGATATAGTTGGTGGGCGATGATGATACATGTCCGACAGTGTTAGAGGGATTCACACCTTAATCTTCTTGAAGGAGGATAGGTATAGAAACAGTGGTGCGAGAAAAGGAATATGATACGGGTTTGAAATAATAGGTGAATGATATGAGTTGAGTTGCCAAGTAAAATAAGCAATATCTGGCTAAACAGTGCATTTTTGCTACAAGTATATACGGGATATTGCATGGGCTATTCTTATATTAGGATGATCTGTTATTTATCTGAAATTCGTATTTGTTTGCTGAGTAGTAATTCTCCAAGAGCAAGAAAATAGGGAAATATTTCTTTTAAGCTAATGAAATACCAGGAGTAAAATATGTAGACATTTTGCTTTTCAGTAAATGTGAGTCCTGGTAGGAAGAATGAGTGAATCCATGAGGTGGGCAATGGCGATAACAGTGCTTTTCCTGCTCACTAACATTCCTAAAGGACGCACGTTTCCGTTTCTGCGCGCCTCTCCAGTCGCCGCCAGCCCCCTCACCCTCCTGCGTGCATGTGCTGTGTGAGTTAAAGGTCACAGTTTCTGACACATTCAGCCTTTTGGTCATTGAACCTGCACATTGCCTTAAATGCCACTGCCTTTACAACAGACAGGTATATGACTGTGCTCAGAGAAAAGCATGCATTTGAGCACATCCAATGGCTTTATTGGAGCCCTTCAGTGTACAAACTGCCCACATTAGTTTCTTTAGATACGCGCAACCCTGGACCTTGACCAGTGTTATGTGCTAGTTCAAAGTCTCCTCCTCTCACGGTGTCCTACAGTTTCCTCCCTCCCTTATCTTCTTAAATATTTTTCTTAAAGAATCTGAAAACAAAGAAAATTGATAGAGCTTTTCCTGTTTATCACAGTGCATTATATGTCTGTGTTTATCATGGTTGCCTGGGACTCCATAGTGGGTAACAGATTGAGACCCTGTCTCAAAACAAATAGGCAAAAAAAAAAAATCAAGCAGTTTATATAAATGGAATAGTACAGTGTTTCAGATACTCCTCTTGAAAAACAAGCTAAAGCATCATATATATATATATATATATGTATGTATGTATCTTAACATCATATTGTGTTGTACTTAAAATATTGACCATAAAGTCCCAGTAGCACTGAGCTGAACTCCTGGAATCCAGTTGTAGAGAGGGAGGAGTGATGAGCAAAGGGGTCAAGACCATACTGGAGAAACCCACAGAAACAGCTGACCTGATCAAGTGAGAGCACACAAACTCCAGACATAAAGCTGGGGAACCAGCATTGGACCAAACCAAGCCCTCTGAATGTGGGTGCCAGTTAGGAGGCCTGGACAGTCTATGGGACCTATGGCAGTAGAGCCAGGGTTTATTCCTAGGTCACAAATGGACTTTGGGAGCCCATTCCCCATGGAGGGATACTCTCTCAGCCCAGATAAAAGAAAAAGGGCCTAGGCCCTCCCCCAAATGATGTGACATACTTTGATGATCCCTCATGTAAGGCCTCACCCTCCCTGGGCAGTGGGTGCGGGTGGGATGGAGGGGTCAGTGGGGGCCATGGGAGGAACTGGGATTGATATGTAAAACAAAATAGTTTCTAAATTAAATAAATTAGAAATAATTTTATTTTTATTATTTTAAAGTTAAAAAAGTTCTAGTACACAGTTTTATCCATTTACAGTAAATCTCTTTCAACTTTCAACTTTCAGAATGTCTGATGTTTAGAAGTCTCAGATTGGGTAAAGAAATCACAGGGACCGAGAAACAAAGTTAGGGAAGACTAAAGAGCTGCTGAATTTCTACAATTTATAATATTCTATGATTATGCCAGATTTCATTACTGAGCCTTTAAAAATTGTTTGCAGTGAGATGGCAGAGAATTTTAAACTTCATGCGTGTATTGTCTTCGCATGGTATTAATGTAGCGATGAATACCACAGCATGGATGGTTCACGGTGAAAGTAGGTTTGTGTCTTGCAGTAGGCTGGGAACTCCAAGGTCAGGTAGCACCTGTTGAGAGCTACTTGTGTCTCACATGGTAGAAGATAAGAGATCAGGTAAATGTGTTTTTAAAAGACACCAAAAGGAGCAGACTTGCTTTAATTCTGTCCAAGGGTAGCCAGATTAATCTACCTCAAGGGCTTTGATTGGATGATGCACCCCACCCCCTAATTGGTTAAAACTTGGAAATAAGTTTCCAATTCATTGATTCAAAGAGAACAATAAAACAGTATCAAAAATGCAATATTATTTTAGAGATAACTCAAAGGAAAGATATAGTGACAAAGAATAATAGATTAATCTTGGTTTTTAATCTTCATTTTATTTCAGTGGTGCAATAACCTGGTGCGTTATGTCACCAGAGAGCATGAGGTTCCATTGAACTTTCATCTGGGATTACTTACTGTGATACATAATTTCTCTCTTTCTCTCTCTCTCATCACTTATCTCTGGCTCGAAGTAGATAGGACCAACCCACTGGGAATGTTTACTGCCAATAAGTGGAATGCAAATGGGAAGGGTAAAGATATGACATTGTTAGTAGTAGTAAAATTACAAATCAAAGAAGTACAAGGTAAGTATGAAGATATTTCCAAACATGTGATCTCCAGCTCAAGCTGAAACGCACTTAAGAGTGCCTTCTGCTCACTGGGATCCTTCCTGCCCGGCAGATCATAGAGTGATAACAGTCTGTACCCTCATGTGAGCATTACTGGATGACTGTAGAGAAGAAACACAGAGAAGACTGTAGTAAGAACCTGCGATGGAGAAGAGATTAGAAATATTGCGTTGTGAGTGTGGCAGGGTGTGGTGACTGTGGTGAGGAAAGCGGTAGAACTGGACATGCAAAAACGAGTAAGAATGGAGAGAGCTGGGAGAGGAAACCAGGAAGAAATAATACTGCAGCTGCTGGTGAGAGCTAACAGGGACAGGGCAGCCAACGCAGTGTAGAGTGTGTGTAGGCAAACTGAGGGGATGGGCTGGAGAGCAGGGTGGCTTTGAACTCTGGATCGCGAGGTGTCATATTATACGACAGGCTATGAGGAACCCCTGTATACCTGACGCCATAATGTTATGTTATGAGTAGCACCCAGTGTCTATGGATACTTTGGGTCATAAGAGAAATAAACTAGTTGGAAGCTGTTTGGAATCCAAGAGGTAGGAAGAAGATTAGTGGCAATAACAGTAACTATGAGGAGAGTCAGGAACATTGATTGTTTATGGCCACCTTCAAAATCCTGGCTACTATGAATAGTCCCATCCTCACTGTCTTCGGTGGTAACAGGAGCCATGGACATCAACCCTGTCTGGGCCATGGACCCAGACACCGCCCTTGGGAGCTTCCCAAGCCTGGACAACACCATGGCCCCTAGGTGGCAGTGCCGGTCGCCCAGGTTTGTATGCCTTAGCGACAGTATGGCCCTCAAACACTAACATGGCTCTAGGTGGCGGCTCAAATTCCAGTTGTATGTGTGGCCCTTGGTGGTAACATGTACCATAGATATCCACACAGACTCCTGCTATTGTTGGACCATGGACCCAGAGACGGTCCTTGTCAGCATCAAGGTCCAGGTGGTCACCATGGCCCCAGTCCGCAGTACAGGTCACTTAGATCGCATGGACCCAGCGGCTACATGGCCCTCAGACACCAACATGGCCTCAGGTGGTGGCCCAGATCCCAGGCAGCTGCGTGACTCTCCATGGCAACAGGAGCCTTGGACGTTGCTGGTCTTGGTAGTGAGGGCGCAGGTGAGCAGGCCTCAAATGTGTGAGAGCAGGAGAGGGTGGTGTGTAGGGTCTCAGTGGGAGAGCTGGCCGGGGCAATGCTGTAGAGCTTGCCTTGCGATGTCAGTGAGAGAAAACTGGCAGGCCAAGCAACCCAGCTACCACCCAGACCGAAACAGAGCTACAAGTGGGCCAACCCCAACGCCCCCCTCATGTATGAATCGCTAGGGCATGTAAAGGGACCACACCAGCAGATCCGAAGCTGCAGATCTCCGTGACAGAAGGCAACAACGGGACAGTCAAAAGGAATCCCAGCGATGGCCGGGTACAGAGGGTGTAGCAGAAGCCAGAGACGCTGAACCAGACCAATGACCCATTATGATGAAGACTTGCAAGAAAAGATGTATGGACTAAAGGGTGTACTGTGTGACTCACCGTGTCATACTACAGTTTCCATGCCCAGACTTTTTTTAATTTTAGCTGGTTTATTTTGTTGTTACTGGTTTTCTTTTCCGTTTTATTTATTTATTTAGGGAAGTTGCAAGGGCAAAGAGTGGACATGAAGGGATGGGGAGATGAATGAGATCAGGATCCATAAATAAATGGTACTTAGATCAAATACATGACATCGAGATTCAATCTTCAGAACAGATGCTTACAAGCAAGCTGAATGCACAGAAATATCGAAATCGCTGCAGGAAGGCTTTGATGTGCATTTATTTGGCCTTGTTACTTTGATGGGACTAAAACCAGGATGTAGAAGATAAAGAATATTACTTTCTGTCGCTAAATGGGTAAATTCTGCCTGCAGCTCTACAATGGGAACGGATGCATTTGTCTCTGCAATAAATGGGCTCTCTGCTATTGGTTGTTTGTTTGGAAGGACATTCAAAATCTAGGGCATGTAAACTTGGCCTTCATACAGCTCAGCCTGAGTCAGCTCTGTCTGGGTGAAGTTTTCATTAGTGAAATGGATTCAGGAGGGACCCTGGGACCTGTCCGTTGAGACTGAGGGTGAACTGCTCCTTCAGGAAAACCCAGCAGTTGTAGCAGCTATGAGGAAAGCAGTTGTCAAATTGCTTACCTGTTTCTTGAGACAAAATATTGAATTCCATCTCTGATAAGCTAGATAGGTAACTTGAGTTACTTTCCAGAGGGCTAGGGATGTCAAGGAAAAAATTTCTACCTCCCAGAGGAAGGAGGAAAATAAAATCTGAGTATAAGATCCTTTAACCGTTAGGCACTGGCTAACCAAATTTGTCCCATGTATGTTAATGTAGCATTGATCTTGCATAGTACAGATGATGTTTTGCAAATAAATGCCTTCCACAAGCTGCCAGGGGGGTTCCACCCTTATGACTTCAGGGGAATCTCATTGGTTCCCTTTGCTAGTCTAAGGACAGCTATATAAGCTGGGACAGTTCTCAACAGTGGTGAGTCACCAGGCAATGACTAAGGACATCACATTGGCATCATTCTTTTCCCTTGAGCAGGGTATTATAGGGCCCTTCCAAAGTGGGGCAATCTGTGATCAGTCTTGGAATATGCATTTTTTTTACCCCTTCTTCCATTCCATATAGTTGATTGTATAGTGCTTTGCTTTTTTGTTCTATTCTACTTGACCTATTTTGACACTTCTTTTCTTATTAACATTCTCTCTTTAAGCATGGGTATTGGAAATAGAGGAAGATCAGATTGGAGTTATTTAAATGTGTTAGATGTTGTGGTAAATGAAAAGGAAAAGTTTTTGCAAGGTAGGATGCCATTATTGGCTCATTAATTTCAATTATATTGTTACCTGTTAGGGAAAATAATTAAAAGTTTACTATATATAGAAAGTTCAAAAAAGATATAAAGATCTTTAGTGAGTAGTTGCCTACAAAGATTATTTGCATGTGTATGCAGAGTTTCTTAAATAATAATAGTAACAATTATTTTTTAAAAAATTGTAACCATGACCAAGAAAATTTGCTCCCAGTTAAAAGGTTAATTCTTTAAGTAGCTAAAATAATACATTTTGAAGTTATAAGCTCATGGCATATGCCATCATCTCATTGGATATGCCAGGTAATAACCTCATTAAAACTGTAGTGTGAAAGAAACTTCTTGTTCCAAGGTCAGAGGGATACACAGAGTATAAGAAAAGGCAGCTATTATAACTCCTCAAGCTGACATGTTATTTTTTATATGTATGTGCAAAGAAAATACCAGGTGAAAGAAACAAATTACTTACGCCCATGCAAGGGAGAAGGAAAACAAATGTGGGTTATGTGATCTGGAATCCATAAGATTATAGATGTAGTGACTCCAATAGCAATAATCAAAGAGTTATTGGCTGATGACTTATGGGTCTGGAGTTTTTTTTTCTTTAGAGGAGAACATTTATTGAATATCTACTGTACCAGGCATTATTCTGCAGAAATTTTTCACTTCACAGCTCATTTGATTCTTCTAATAACTCTGTGGTACTGACAAAAACATTTGTAAACATTCAATACCAATAGTAGGTACAGTCTATGTGAATCAATGGTTTGGATCTTGATTTAAAAAAGTAGTTGTAAGTTCACATAATGGAGGAAACAAAGAGCTGAAAGATGTGAGCAACATGATTTCAAGGTATTTTTCTTGATACAGCATAGAAAATTGAAAACATGATAGCCAGCAGGAATCCTGGTGCACGATGGCCACTGGTTTTATCCTTTGGGTGATCATTATCTTTGTTCTCCTTCAAGTCTACAAATTCTTCTGGAACAATGCATTTTTGCAAATATATATTCTTTTTAAATTTTGATTTCTTGACATTTTATACATGTGTAATGTATTTATATCATTTCTGCAGCTATTCCAATGTATCACCATCACTGCCTCATCTCAAATCCTTGGACTCTTTTTCTTTAATTATTGTTACACATGTGTCCACACAGACACATGAATAGTATGCACATACAACCTGCTGAGTCAATTTAGTGTTGTTGGTATGCACATGTTTTTAGGATTGATCACTGGGTAATGGATAGTAGTTAAGGTGCATGCCAACATGGATGTGGGAAATCTCACAAGGCCACAAAGAGTCACGTTGCTAAGAGAAGGAGATATATTGTGGTGATATCTTTCTTGCACAAATAAAGCCTGTCTGGGGATCAGAGAATGTAGCTTGTCACTAGCTAACCATAGAGGTCTGGAGGTCTGGACAGATAGGCAGGAAGTGACGTAGTTGGGCAGAATCAGGATATAAGCAGGGACAAACAGGAAATTGCTCTCTTCTCTGCTGAGATGCTTAGGAGGTAAGGTGTGCTGTGGCTTGCTCCTTCTCTCTGATCTCTCAGAATTTCCCTCTATATCTGACTCTGGCTTTTACTATCTAGACCAATTAAGAAACTCCATTTGCATTATATATTCTCAGATTCTAGGGAAACTCTGTGTGGTCTTTTTACAACCTATTCACACTCTTCCCTTCTAGATGCAGAGAAAATTTTACTTCTCTTGAGGATGCATCCATTCTATTTTGTGACTAATGAATCTAATGAGACCAAATAATAAGGTCAATAAAGACATTGGGTGTTCCTTGATGTGCTCTCTCAGAAATCTCATTTTCTAGAAAACAATTAGCCTTGTTGAGAAGATACTTAAACATCTTTCTGGAGAGACACACATGGTAAGGGATTGAAGTTACATTATCAGTAGTTAAAAAAATCCTAGTCCTATAGCTAACAGCCATATGAATAAGTCATACTGGAAGCAGACATCATGGCCTTAGTCTAGCCTTCAGATGACTGTGTCCTCTGCCTGGTATTTTGTCAGCATTCTCATGGAAGACTAAGTTAAGCCTTTTCTGAATCCCTTACCCAAATAAAGTGTTAATTAATAAATGTTTATTGATTGGGCCACTAAGTTTTGTTTCTTTGCTGTTGAAGCATGGATATTTAATATTCATTGAACAAATATACAATGTATTCAGTATAAATTAATTTATATATTTGGAAGGGAAAGTTTGATTGTCCAAGAAAAGAGATCTAGGAACTATGTATGCAGAGTTTTGAATTATTGATCAATATATTACGAGGGAAATAATAGGAGAAAGGGATGTGAGGCAAGGAAGAGAAGAGAAATTCAGAGAGGTGACTATCCAGCTTGCCTATGGCTTCTCAGTCCGCTAAGGCTGACTGTTCAATCACACCGAGGAATCTCCAGACAGGCAGGAAGCTGGTATGGAACTAGTTTTTCCTTATGCCGTCCAAAGAGCAAGAACTTCCATTGGATAATAACTAATCATATGTTTCAGTAATGTGCTTGTTGTTACTATTATTTGTTTTTTTTTATGAGACAGGGTTTCTCTGTTTTGGAGGCTGTCGGTCCAGCCTGGCCTCGAACTCACAGAGATCCGCCTTGTTGTGTTTTACTCTAGTGATCCAAATAAGTGGTAGACCCCTCATAGGCCCAGTTTTATTGGATTTGTGTTAGCTTCTGCAGTGATAGTTGAGATGGAAACTAAGGCAAAGCCTACTCTTATCCCCTGGAGAGACTAAGAAAATGGAGAGGATTGGAAGAAGGGGAGACATGAGTGCAGAAGTTTCTCTGCTGGAGCTATCCTTTAATTTGCCCGGCAACAAATTATACATTTGCAGCAGTATACTTCTTGGTTAGGGAATCAAAGAACATCTTTGCAGAGGTGGCATCTTATTGTAGGTGGGAATTTGGACTTGAGCCTCAGTCCGAGTTCTTTTATTTACTATTTATGTGAAGTTGGGCAAGCTACATGACCTTCAAGAACCTCTGTTTTCTCATCTTTAAAACCCTGAAAATAATTGTACTTATGTCTAGAATATTTGAGAAATTGAAATGAGCTGTAGCTATCAAACACTGACAACAGTGTCCAGCACAGTATAGAACAATGGAAAGCCATCAGCTATGCCTGATATTACTGCCTACTAGGACCTTATATAAAAGAAGGATAGACAAAAACATGAAACAAACGAGGGAGCAGATGAAACCCATTTATAGTGACTATGGACCAAAGACAGACTAAAATTTACATATGAAAGGTGAGGTATCTATGTAATTTGCTTGGCAAACTAAAACATTGTGTTTAGGGATACGAAAGCTGATAGGTAAGTGTGAGAATAAGCACAATTTGTGTGCCTGGAATTGTTTGGGCTCTTCTCCACATGCCATCTAATTTGGATAGACCAGTCAGCAAGAGAAGCTGATGCCTTTCTCGTACTAATTTAGGTGGACTTATCAAGTCCAGTTAGAAACACAACAGTGAAATAAAACTAAATATTGACATGAATATGAGTCAAGGTAGGTTTATCTGATTGGCCTTAAAATGTATGGCTCTATATTTGAAGGAAGTAGAACCAATTATGGGGAAATAAGGTCAGTAAAAAATAAATTTCCGTCAACAGGCCAGCACACAACTGAAAGGCTCAGTAGGCCAGAGTCAGAAGTTAAGGGAGGAATCACGTATATCACTTCAGTAAATATTTTAAACCGGTGCTTATTATGCACCAGGCACTTTGCTAGATTTATTTCTATAATTTATAAAATTATGAGAAGATAAAAATATTCTTGACCAGAGAGGCATGAAAATTTCAAAGATTTAATAAAAAGATACTGAAGATCAATTTTTAAAATGGCTGTAGCTCAAGTGGTATAAGTAAATGTATGTAGAACTATATGTGGGGAACAAGTGGTGGGAGTTCATCTTTACCACCAGCTATGAGTCTTGCAATAAGCAAGGACCGGTCTTCAAATATCTGGTCCCAGGCCATACAGTCTACTATACGAGAGCAAGGACAGCTAATGATGCGAATGTGGTGGTTGTCCAAGGGTTCTGCTTGATGCCAGCACACAGAGAGCACGATGGCTGTGCTGAGCTGAGGAGACAGAAGGAAAAGCTAAAATTGACTGGACAGAGCAGCAGGTCAAAGGGAACTATGCCATGGAAGACATCCAGTAATACGCCTAGGTGTCCCCTTGATCTGTGGCTAACTACAGATCCACATGTACACAGAGTAAATCTCCACAGGGTGAGAATAGAACTGCTATGATGGGACCATGATTATTACCAGAGCTAACAGTCCTGGGAGACAGCTCATTTTGGACAGGTCAGGCGGGCCCTGCTGAATTCCTGAGGCATTCAATGGAGAGTTTTGAAGGTCTTGACTTAGTAGAAGACCCAAAGAGACCCAAGAGTGAATGAAGGATATTCTAGTCCTACTGTAAAGAAGCCTTCAAACATGGAACTGAAGGACCGAGTTGACAGTTTACCCAAACACTTCTCCAAACAACGTTTTAGAGCAGACAGAGAAACACAAGAGTTTAGAATTCATGATGTTCATCACTATCCAATTAGAGTGTCCTGAACAAGGAAGCAGAAAGTGTGGTCAATAATTAGAACAAAATAATGCAATAGAAAGGCTCAGAAATGACCGATAGGTTACAATTAACACATAAAGATCTTGAAAATGCTAATATAAATATGCTAAAAGATGGAAGGCTACACTAATATCACTGGTAATAAGTACCTTAATGATCTTTCACATCTCATCAGTAAGTCAACATCATTTGATAACTGGAGAAGTGAAATTAAACATTTATTTGACTGAAAATTATCTAACTTTTTTTTCTGAAGTTTTTGAAGCTTACAATCTATGAATATTCAGTTGTTTTCTTTTTGTAGAAAACGAGTGCGTATTGGCAGCAAAAAGTAAGACATTCATTTTAGATGACAGGGGTGAGCACAAATAGGACAATGGTCAGAGAGACAAGTGAGGCTCAACCCAGAATAAATGACTGTGGGCATCCTACATACATGCCTAAATGAACCTTAACAAACTCTAGAATGCATAGACAGACAGACAGACAGACAGACACACACAGATGGACACACACACACACAGATGGACACACACACACACAGGTGGACACACACACAGATGGATACACACACAGATGGACACACACACACACCTACAGATGGGAAGGGGAGACACCCCCAACCCACTTACAAGGGTCAGGGAAGGTTACTGACCCCATACACACACATATACTTTCTAAGATACGGCACAGTAAAATTGCTAAAAATCTACTTATAAAGAATAAAATATTAAAAGGATCAAGAGTAAAACCACATTATACCTTGGAGGAAAATGCTAAAAGTAATCAGTAGCTTCTTATTAGAAGCAACACAAGCCACAGTTGCAGTCAATACTTGCATGATCTTAATAAAAAAAAAAACACCATTCCTAACAAAATGCTACTGGGTTGAAATGAGTAATATATAAAACATAATGATTTTAACCACATACAGTATAGTTTGTTTCTGAGTTTTGTTTTTATTGTATGGAAATAAACCAATAAAATCACTATTAACATACTAAAATTAACACCTTGGTAAGCTGAAGAAAATATCCTAGAGTACTACATTTCCTTATGGTTAAAACTCTCAGTACACTGGAGATAGAAGGAAATTCCTTCAGTTTGGGAAAGATATCTATTAAAAAAAGCATATTTGAAGTTATTCCAAAGCCTGGAACAACCTAAAAAATAGCTCTTGCTGCTCAAAAAGGTGTTGTATGAGATTTTCTGTGTGGGGCGTTATGGCAAGTAAAAGAAACAGAGGGAGTCAGACTGGAAGGGAAGAAGTAAGTGACTTTAATGATTATTTGAATATTTATGTAGAAAAGCAACAGGGACCTCCAATTTACAATTTACAAATACAAGAAACAATGAGTGATCTTTTAGTGAAGTTGTAGGGCATATATTTAAGACACAATAATCAATTGTGTTTCAATGCATTTGCCATAAAAATTAAAAAAGTGAAACTCCTGATAAAATGTTCAGGGTTAATTACATAGATGTGTACTGACGTCTGAATGTCTGCCTTCCTAAAACTGCACAGAAACCTAGTACAGTGGAAACTTGACTTCTGGTAATGGTACCTACAGAACCTGAACTGGTCATGTTTCATAGCCAGACAAGGCATTCAGGGGTGGGGCTAGGTTAGAACGGGCTGAGCTGTTGGCTGAGGAGGTCCTGTGGAGATCCCTAAATAACCTAGGCTGATGGTAGGATAGAGAGTTGCCCTCTGAAAATGGATAACATGACCCCATTGAAGAAAACACCTAATGGGTTCATTGAACACAGAGAGGTCGAGCTGGTCTGGTCTTGCAGCTTCACCCCTACATTCCTGTCTCTTTGGCACAAGAAGGTACTCTGCTGGCTCTGGAAAGAGAAACCTGGATGCCCACACAGCCGCAAAAACCTCCATGTACAATACAATCCTTCCTGTCTGCAAGATGCACCTGGGCAGTGGCGGCATAGAGCATGTGGGGGTGACCAACCAGTGTCTGGTTTAACTCGAGGCTCACCCCATGGGAAGGAGCCCACGCCTTTCAGCGCCTAGGTAGCCAGGAATCAGACCTAGGGCAGAACCAAAAACAGGTGGTTAAAAAAAATCAATGAAATGGTTCCAAATGCTTATTCTGCTGTACTCATAGATCGGTGCCTTGTCCAGTCATCACAGAGGCTTCTTCTGGCAGCGGATGGGTACAGAGACACACAGCCAGAATTATACCGAGGGTGAGCCTAAACTGGAGGTTTTCGTGGGGTCCCTTCCTTCGGAGATTGGGAAGCCCATGGAAGTGGGGGAGGAAAGATGATGGGAGTCAGAAGGGATGGAGGACACCAGGGGAAAATGAGCCACTGAATCAGCTAAGCAGGGCTCACCCGGCTCACAGAGACTGCAGCAGCACACACCGGGCCTGAGTGGGTCTGCACTGCACCAGGTCTGGGCGTGTGTGTCACCGCTGTCAGCTTGGTGTTCTTGCGAGACGTCGTAACAGCGGAGCCAAGTGTGTCTCCTCTCTTGCCTGCTCTTTAGACTCTTATTGGATTGCCTTGTCCAGCCTCGATATGAAGCCGTTCACCTTGTCTTGCTGTATTTTGTTTTGTTCTGTCTGGCTGTCATCTCTTGGAGACCTGCCCTCTTCTGAAGAGGAAATGGAGCAGGGTGGGGTGGGGGGTGGGGGATGGGGAGATTCGCGGGAGAGAAGAGGAGGGTGGGATCTGGGTAGAGGGGAGGGAGGGGAAATTGGTTGGGATGCATTTTATGAGGGAAGAATTTTTTAAAAAGGTAAGAGAGAAAATAAACAGCTGACCAGAGCTAGTGGACGCTCACAGACTGTAGACTGACATCCGGGGAACCTGCACGGGACCAAACTAGGTCCTCTGAATGTGGTGGCAGTTATGTGGCTTGATCTGTTGGTGGGGCCCTCACAGTGGGACCGGGACCTATCCTGGGCGCATGAACCGGCTATTTGGAGCCCATTCTCTATAGTGGGAAACCTTGCTCAGCCTTAATATAGGGGGTAGGGGCTTTGTCCCATCTCAACTTGGTATGCCAGAATGTTGACTCCCCAAGGAAGGCCTCACCCCTTCTGAGGAGTGGATGGGGTGTGGGAAGGAGAGATGTGGGTTGTGGGAGAAGGGAGAGAGGGGGAACTGGGCTTGGTATGTAAAATGAAAGAGAATTTTTTTTAAATAAAAAAAGAAAGAAATCCTAACCCCTGTGATGTTAGGAACTGGGCCTTTGGGAGGTCTGATCTCAAGGTCAGGCTGCTGGTGAATAACAGTACTGATCTTATAGGAGAGACCTCAGGGAACTCAGTCACTATGCCCGCTTGTGAGCAGACAGCCAGTAGGCACCATCCACAACCCTCATGCTCAAAAGTCACTGAACCCACTGGCATCCTGACTTTGGACCGCCCAGCCTTGCCATCCGAGAAGTACATTCTTGTTGTTTATAAGCTACCTGTCTTAGCAGCCCTGAAGGGTGAGGTGTATAATATGGAAACATGGAAATATTCAAAACCTAGAGACAAAACTTCAGATCTGGATAACTTGAGGAGTTTGAGTTTAGAAGATACTATGAAAAGACAGTTACTCCTACAGACCCATATAATCTATGTAATTTTAAACAAAAATGTCAGAAAACTTTTTTTGTTAGACTGTGACAATGATTCTCTGCTATCTAAATAGTAGTCATGTGAGATTATTTAAGGTTACATTTTAATTAATGTAAATTGAGTAAAATAAAAAAATCGCTTTCACAACTATATTAGCCTTGTCTAATGGCAGGAAACTATCTCTTTCTCAAAACACCTTAGAAATCAGTTTAGGGTGCCTCTGTGTGTAGCTGGGGACAAAAGGTTGATTTGAGGTACCACCCGTATTTCTCTTTTTCCTAACTCCCTCTGTATTTCCAAAGTTTACAGGGGGGTGCAAGTGCTGTTTGTCAGACAGCCAGTTGGAAACGGTAAGAGCATGTGTGAGGGCTGGTCCCATGTACTTCTTTGAGAAGAGCTATAGCCCCATCATAGGTCACTCAGCTGGAAAAGGCATCACACAAATTGCAAACTGCAGGGGGAAATGCAGACTGGCTGCTATGATCCAAAAGGAGGAAAGGAATAGCAATAATACATGCCTAGGAGTGCAGCTGTTGGTAGGTAGATTTCCCCATTTGAAACTTTCCCATTTTATGAGATACTCTAAGTTGCCTGTTTTGTATTTCATAGGATGGTAAACATAAAATTCTGACTTTTACTTACTATGTGGAAGACTTGCAGAGAGCCAAAGACAGGGTAGGCTCACTGTCTTCATCACAGCTATTTCTCTCCCAGAAGTCAGTGTTCTGGAAAGAAAAAAAAGATGCAACCTATGGTTTACAAAGAGGGAGTTAAGAGGAGCTGTGTGGTGGTGCCATACATTACAATGGAAGCATGCTGGTGTGGTTGTGTGACTATGTGTGTGACTTATCATTGATTTGGCTCTGTTGCACTAAGGAAATCCATCGATCCCAACCACATCTTCATTTAAACTTTCAACTAAAGAATGACAACTGGAGGGCCTTAAAATAGCGGTGGAAGCTACTCATGCGTCTGGTGTGTCAGGCTGGTTTCCAGAGGTAAAAATTAACTTTTTAAGCAAAGGGTATCATTTTGTGCTTCAACGTGCCAGCTGCCATTATTGACTGGATAGTGCCTCCTGATGCTCAAATCATAAGAACAGCCTTGCAAATGCCAACTCTCTAAGAAGGTCATATGTTAGTCACTCCCCAGCTAGGGAAGGGTATAATCTGGGTTGATTATCACTTTACTGCTTTGTGTTTTGAGTGAGATGGGTTCCCACCTGTAGACTGGTACCAGAGGAAGTAGTTCCAGCAGGCCAAAGTGCTCTTCTTATTTGTAATATGGGATAGTCTTCTGGGTGGAGGTGATGTACACTCCAGGCCACCGAGGGGATTGAGGATGATTCTTTGAATTCTTCGGTTGTGTCACCTGTAAGGTTTCACTGAAGGGTTGGTGGTTCCATTGCGCAAAAAACCTGACTTCAGCTAATCTTTGTTCAGTTTCCCATCTTTCCCGTCTTTGGTAGGGTCACCGCCATTCTTCCGTCTGTCAGAAATGGTAGGTAAGTGGGAAACCCATGCAATTATTTCCCACTCCTGCTTTGTTCATTCCCCTTAGGTTAGTTTTGGGGAGCATGCTGCTATCTGCTGAGGTGGACAGATGCATCAGATCCTCCCTGCTCTCACAAGTCACCGTAACGTCAGCGGTACCAGATATTAATCAACTCCAGGTTCAGGGAGACACTTTCTTAGGATTATTTCCAGATGGATGAGAAGCAGTACAACAGGGAGAGTGCTGATTATGACATCATCAGGGGTTAATATGTCAAGAGAAAAGACTTTTCCTCAATAAGAAAGGACAAACAAGGCTACATACAAACATGGAGCATGGTATGGGGAGATGGATGGCATAATGAGACCATTCATCAGAGGATCTGCTACCCCTGAGGTCACCTCACTTGTAGGGGACAGCATTACAGTAGGGGTATATGCTGGTTGTGCTCAAATGTGGGTGGACATTCAGGACAGAGAAAGGAGGCTTGACTAAACTATGGTTAATATGTTTTGCTCCTATTGACAGAATTCAGCTTAACATGTGTGAGGCACAGAATAGAAATTTGGAGGGCCGGTGCCTGGCTTTTCCCTTAGTGGACCAGAGGGGGCATCCCCGAGGAGTCTTATGTAACAAAGCATGACTCCTTGCAGTAAGTCACTTCCCCAGAGCACAAATTCTTGGAAGAGTTTATTAATATTAGCTTATTCCTAGGATTTCATGCTTTATGTGAATTTCACGTTGATCATGGTTTAAAGAAAAACACATTTCTTATCTTCACATTCAGGGAGTCAGAAATCCCAAAGGGGAATTGCGGGGCTAAGATAAAGTTTGTGGAAGGACTGTGTGCTTTTCTGCGTGTTCCAGGGAAAGTTATGTTTCTAGAATTTTCTGGTCAGTAGAGGCAGCTGCAGCATTGGTCCCGTGACCCTGGCCTTTGCAGGGCTTGCATTGGCTGCTTGTGTCTTTCTCCCACTAAATTGGCCTCACACAGGCTTTCTCTGTCATCCTTTTACATCTGAGAACTCTTGTGACTGATTAGGTTCTCCTGGATTACCAAGATGTAGCTGATGAGAAAACTTATTGGTGACTGCTAGTCTAACTGTTGTCACGTAAAGTAACACACGGGTTCAGAGAGTCAGAATCTGGGCTGCTATGAAGACACTCTGATTGTTTCACACAAAGGACATAGGATCTCTCCTGATTTATTGCATGTGGGCAGTACCTCTCAAACTTCATCATCTTTCTATCTTTCTACACTTTCTCTCTCTTAAACTTCCTTGAAGAGCCTCAGAGATTTTATGCATGTATGAGGTTCTAACTATTGATATTTACTTACTGGGAATTAAAATTGAGAAAACCTTGAACAAATGTGCTGGTTCATGTAGGATGTCAAAAATAAGCTAGGAGGTGGTGGCACAAACCTTTAACCCTGGCACTTGGGAGGCACAGGCAGGCAGATCTATGTTTGTTTGAGGAGAGTCTAATATAAGTGAGTTCCCACACAGTCACTTATACAGAGAAAACCTGCCCCACTTCTGGTGGTGCCCTGCTCAGAGCATCCTGAGGCTTGGGGCCTGCACACTGGGAACCTGTCCCAGCAGACCCATCCAGGGTCTGCCAAGGTCCTGGGACTAGTCCTGCCTCGCCCACGGGAAGAGGAGAGTCATTAGAGTATTGGACCTGCTTGCACCCATACCCACATGGACCTGTACTAACCAGGAGAGGAAGAGACCCTACCTGCACCCAATGGAAGAAGGGATGGGTAGAAGACAATATAAAAACACTCTCAAAAATTTACAAATAACTCATGACACAAGTCTCGAAAATACCAAAGGATCCAATTAAAAATTGGAGTACAGAACTAAATAGAGAATTCTCACTAGAGGAGTCTAAAATGGCTGAGAGACACTAAGGAAGTACTCAACATCCCTAGCCATCAGGGAAATGCAAATAGAAACAACTCTGAGATACCATCTTACTCCTGTTAGAATGGCTAAAATAAAAAACACCAATGACAGTTTATGCTGGAGAGGATGAAGAGAAAGGGGAACACTCCTCCGTTGCTGGTGGGAATGCCGACTTGTACAGCCACTTTGGAAATCAGTATGGAGATTCCTCAGAAGAATAGGATTCAGTCTACCACAAGACCCAGCAATTCCACTCTTAGGCATATACCCAAAAAATGCATATTCATACAACAAGGATGTCTGTTCCACTATGTTGATAGCAACATTATTTGTAATAGCCAGAACCTGGAAGCAACCTAGATGCCCCTCAACTGAAGAGTAGATAGAGAAAATGTGGTACATTTCCACATGGAGTGCTACTAAGCAGAAAAACAAATGGAATCTTGAAATTTGCAGGCAAATGGATGACACTAGAAGAAACCATCCTAAGTGAGGTAACCCAGTCACAAAAAGACAAACATGATATGTACTCATTCATATATGGATTTTAGACATGGAGCAGGGGACTGCAAGCCTACAATCCTATGGCCAGAGACTCTGGGAAACAGAACCTTCATCCAGTGATGGGTGGAAGCAGAGGTAGACACCCACAGCTAAACACTGAACTGAACTCCTGGAGCCCAGTGACAGAGAGGGAGGACTGATGAGCAAAGGGGTCAAGACTGGACTGGTGAAACCCACAGAAACAGCTGACCTGAACAAGGAGGAGCTCTTGGACCCCAGACTGATGGCTGAGAGGCCAGCATGGGACTGATTCCAACCCATGTGGGTGTCAGTGAGGAGGCCTAGGCAATCTATGGGGCCTTGGGTAGTTGATCACTATTTATCTCTGGCATACAAATGGACTTTGGGTGCCCATCCCACAATGAGGGATGCTCTCTTAGCCTGGACTGTTGGGGGAGGGCCTAGGCCCTGCCCTGAACAAAATGACAGACTCAGGAGATGCCCCATGGAAGGCCTCAACCTCCATTAGAAACAGAGTGGGGATTGGGTGGGGGGTCTGGGGGGTCTTGTGAGGCTGGTGGGAGTACGGGGGAGGAGGGGAGGGAGAGGGAGCTGGGATTGACATGTGAAACAAGCTTGTTTCCAATTTAAATAAAAAAACTAAAAAAAATCCACACTCAACAGAAAAACCAGTACGACACCACCAGATTCTACGGACCTCAACATCCCAATGCAGATGAAGCAGAAAAGAATGACCTTAAAAACAATCTCATGAGAATAATAGAGACCCTCAAAGAGGATATGAAAAAAAATCCCTTAAAGAAATGGAAGAAAACAAACAAATGAAAAATACAAGAAATCAATAAATGTCTTAAAGAAAGCAAGGAAAGTCAATAACAAACAATAAAATAGTTGAAGAAAACAATTCAAACAGTTCAAGACCTCAAAACTGAAATAGAAACAATAAAGAAAACACAAACTGAGGGAATGATGGAAATAGAAAAGCTGGGTAAATAGTCAGGAACTACAAATGCAATAATAACCAACAGAATACAAGAAATGGAGGAGAGAATCTCAGGTTTTGAAGATACACTAGGAGAAATAGATTCATTGACCAAAGAAAATTTTAAGTCCAACAAATCCCTTATACAAAATATCCAGCAAATATGGGACATTGTGAAAAGACCAAACATAAGAATAATAGGTATAGAAGAAGGTGAAGAAACCCACCTCAAAGGGGCAGAAAACATATTCAACAAAATCATAGAAGAAAACTTCCCCAACCTAAAGAAAGACATGCTAATGAAAGTACAAGAAGCTTATAGAACACTTATAAAAAAGGCCCCTTGCCACATAATAATCAAAATACCAAACATACAGAATAAAGAAAGAATATTAAGAGCAGCAAAAGAAAAAGGCCAAGTAACATATAAAGGTAAACCTATCAAAATTACACCTAACTTCTTTAAGGAAACTTCTGAAAGCCAGAAGATCCTGGATAGGTATTCTACCAAAACTAAGAGACCATGGATGCCAGCCCAGACTACTGTACCCAGCAAAGCTTTCAGTCACTGTAGATGGAGAAAGCAAGATATTCTGTGACAAAATCAGATTTAAACAATTCATATCCACTAATCCAGCCCTACGGTAAGTCCTGGAAGGAAAATTGTAACCCAAGGAAGTTAACTACACCCACAAAAACATAGACAATAGATAATCCCACCTTACCAACAGCCAAAAGAAAAAAGGGGTAGAAAAATCCAAACACAATACCACCACCACCACCAACTCCAAAACAAACAAGAATGAGAAATCAATGGTCATTAATATCCCTCAATATTATAATGGTCTTAATTAAGAAGACACAGGCTAACAGAATGGATTCGAAAACAGAAGCCATCCTTTTGCTGCATACAAGAAACATCCCTCAACTTCAAAGACAGATGTTATCTCAGAGTCAAGCATTGGGAAAAGATTGTCCAACCAAATGGACCCAAGAAACAAGCAGGTGTAGCAATCCTAATATCTATCAAATTAGACTTTAAACTAAAAAACAAGAGAAGAAGGAGGTCATTTCATATTCATCACAGGAGAAATCCATCAAGATGAAGTCTCAGTTCTGAACATCTATGCACCAAATGCAAAAGCATCCACATTCATAAAAGAAACATTACTAAAACTCAAATCATGCATAAAACCTCACACACTTATAGTGGGAGACTTTAACACCCCACACTCATCACTAGACAGGACCACCAGACAGAAACTTAACAAAGAAACAAAGGAAATATTAGAAGTTATGACCCAATTGGGCTTAACAGACATCTATTGAACTTTCCATCTAAACACGAAAGAATATACATTCTTTTCAGCGCCACAAGAAACCTTCTCAAAAATCGACCATATACTTGGCAACATAGCAAACCTAAACAAGTATAAAAAATTGGAATAACTCCATGTGTCTTGTCAGACCACCATGCTTTAAAGTTAGAATTCAACAACAGCACAAATTGCAGAAAACCTACAAATTCATGGAAATTGAATACTGTGAAAATGCAACATTCCTGGGTCAAAGAAGAAATAAAAAAAGAAATTAAAGACTCCCTAGAATTAAAAGAGAATGAAGACACAACATACCCAAACATATGGGACACTTTGAAAGCAGTGCTGAGAGGAAAGTTCATACAACTAAGTGCCCACATGAAGAAACTGGAGAATAGTCAAACTAGAGAATTAACAGCACAATTGAAAGCTCCAGAATAAAAAGAAACAAACTCATCCCAGAGGAGTAGATGCCAGGAAATAATTAAACTGAAGGCTGAGATCAGTAAATTAGAAACTACGAAAACAATACAAAGAATCAATGTAATAAGAGTTGATTCTTTGAGAAAATCAACAAAATAGGCAAACCATTATCCAAACTTACCAAATGGTAGAGTGTGAACATGCAAATTAACAAAATCAGAAATGAAAAGGGGGACATAACAATGAACACTGAGGAAATCCAGAGAATCATCAGGTCACACTTTGAAAACCTGTACTCCACAAAATTCAAAAATTTAAGGAAATGGACAATTTTCTAGATAGATATCACTTACCAAAATTAAATCAAGAACAGATAAGCAATTTAAATAGAACTGCTTAAATGGAGCAGTCATCAAAAATCTCCCAACCCAAAAAAGCCCGGGGCCAGATGGTTTCGGTGCAGAATTCTACCAGAAATTCAAAGAACAGATAATTCCAATTCTCCTCACTGTATTCCACACAATACAAACAGAAGGGTCATTGCCAAACTCTTTTTATGAAGCTTCAATTACCTTGGTACCCAAGCCACACAAAGACACAACTAAGAAAGAGAACTACAGACCAACATCCCTCTTGGACATTGATGTAAAAATACTCAAAAAATACTAGCAAATCTAATCCAAGAACACATCAGAAAAATCACCCACCATGATCAAATATGTTTCATCCCAGGGATGGTTCAACACGTGAACATCCATCAATGAAATCTACCATATAAACAAACTTAAAAAGAAAAATCTCATTATCATCTCACTAGATGCTGAGAAAGCCTTTGACAAAATCCAGCACCCCTTCATGATAAAGGTCCTAGAAAGATCAGGCATAACAGGAACATACCTGAATATAATAAAAGCAATATACAGTAAACCAACAGCTAACATCAAACTAAATGGAGAGAAACAACGTGATTCCTCTAAAATCAGGAACAAGACAAGGCTGTCCACTCTCTCCATATCTCTTCAATATTGCACTTGAAGTTCTAGCTAGATCAATAAGACAACAGAAGGAGACCAAGGGGATACAAATTGGAAAAGAAGAAGTCAAACTTTCACTATTTGCAGATGATATGATAAGTTTACATAAGTGATCAAAAAAATCCTACTAGGGAAATTCTACACCTGATAAACACCTTCAGCAAAGTGGCATGATACAAGATTAACTAAAAAATAAACAGTAGCCCTACTATACATAGATGATAAATGGGCTGAGAAAGAAGTCAGAGAAACATCGCCCTTTACAATTGCCACAAACAACATAAAATACCTTGGGGTAACTCTAACCAAACAAGTGAAAGACCTGTATGACAAGAACTTTGAGTCTTTAAAGAAAGAATTTAAATAGGATACCGGAAAATGGCAAGATCTCCCATGCTCTTGGATAGGTAGCATCAACATATTAAAAATGGTAATCTTGCCAAAAGCAATCTACAGATTCAATGCAATCCCCATCAAAATCCCAGCACAATTCTTCACAGACCTTGAAAGAACAATTCTCAACTTTAAATGGAAAAACAGGATAGCCAAAACAACTCTGTACAATAAAGGAACTTCTGGAGGCATCAGCATCCCTGACTTCAAGCTCTATTATAGAGCTATAGTCCTGAAGACAGCTTGGTATTATAGACAGGTAGACAAATGGAACTGAATTGAAAACTCTGATATGGACCCACACACCTATGAACACCTGATTTTTGATAAAGAAGCTGAAATTATACAATGGAGAAAAGAAAACATCTTAAACAAATGGTGCTGGTATAACTCAATGCTGACATGTAGAAGACTGCAGATAGATCCATGCCTATCGCCATGAATAAAACTTAAGTCCAAATGGATCAAAGACCTCAACATAAATCCAGCCGCACTGAACCTCTTAGAAGAGAAAGTGGGAGGTACCCTTGAATGAATTGGTACTGGAGACCACTTCCTGAACATGACACTGCGCACAGTTACTGAGACTAACAATTAATAAATGGGACCTTCTGAAACTGAGAAGCTTCTGTAAGGCAAAGGGCACAGTCAACAAGACAAAACAGCAGCCCACAGAATGGGAAAAATATTCACTAACCCCACATTTGACAGAGGCCTGATTTCCTGAAATATACAAAGAACTCAAGAAGCTAGTCACGAAAACACCAAATAATCCAATTAAATAGCTGGATACAGAACTAAATAGAGAATTCTCTATAGAGGAATCTAAAATGGCTGAAAGACACTTAGAAATTGCTCAGCATCCTTAGCCATCAGGGAAGTGCAAATCAAACAACTCTGAGATGCCATCTTGTTCCTGTCAGAATGGCTAAAATCAAAATCACCAATGACAGTTTATGCTGGAGAGAATGTGGAGAAAGGGGAACACTTCCATTGCTGGTGGGAGTGCAAACTCCTATTGTCACTTTGGAAATTAGCATGGTGGTTCCTCAGGAAAATGGGTATCAGTCTACCACAAGTTCGAGCAATTCCACTCTTAGGCATATACCCAAAAGATGCACATTTATACAATAAGGACATCTGTTCAACTATGTTCATAGCAGAATTATTTGTAATAGCTATAACCTGGAAGCAACCTAGATGTCCCTTAACTAAAGAATGGATAAAGAAAATGCCGCACATCAGGTGCGACAAGAAAATGTGGTACGTTTATACAATGGAGTATTACTCAGCAAGAAAAAATGAAATCTAGAAATTTGCAGACAAATGGATGCAACTAGAAGAAACCATCCTCAGTGGGGTAACCCAATCACAAAAAGACAAACATGGTATGTACTCACTCATATATGGATTTTAGACATAGAGCAAAGGATCAACAGCCTACAATCCACACCTCCAGAGAAGCTATGATACAAGGAGGACACTAAGAGAGATGTACATGGTCGCCTGGAGAAGGGGAAAGAGACTAGATCTCCTGAGCTAATTGGGGCATGGGGGAGGGTAGAGGGAATTAGGAGAAAGAGAAGGGGAGAAGAGGAAGGGAGAGGAGGACATGAGGCAGCAGGATGATTGAGTCAGGGAAGAGTAGAGGAGAGCAGGATGAGAGAGATACCATAGAAGAGGGAGAGGGAGCCATTATAGGTTTAAAGAGAAATCTGGCACTAGGGAAATCTCCAGGGATCCACAAGGATGACACCACCTAAGAATCTAAGCAATAGTGGAGAGACTACCTTAAATGCTCTTCTCCAATAATGAGATTGATGACTACCTTATATGCCATCCTAGAGTCTTCATCCAGTAGTGATGGAAGTAGAATCAGACACCCACAGCTAAACACTGAGCTGAACTCCTGGAATCCAGTTTCAGAGAGGGAGGAGTGGTGAGCAAAGGGGCTAAGACCTGGCTGGTGAAACCCACAGAAACAGCTGGCCTTAACAAGGGGGAGCTCATGGACCCCAGACTGATAGCTGGAAACTGAACGTGGATGTCAGGAGTTCTGGGAATCTATGGGACCTCTGACAGTGGATCAGTATTTATCCCTATTACATGAACAGACTTTGGGAGCCCACTCCACACAGAGGGATACTCTCAGCCTAGACACACAGGGCAGGGCCTTGGCCCTGCTCCAAATGATGTATTAGACTTTGAAGATCCTCCATGGAAGGTCTCATTCTCCCTAGAGAGCAGAAAGGGGATGAGATACGGTCTAGGTGGGTGGCAGGGGAGGAGGGCAGGGAGAGGGAACTGGGATTGACATGTGAAAGAAGCTTGTTTCTAATTTAAAGAAAAAGAGAATTAAAATAGCTTTCCCCCAAAAAGAAAAACAAAAATAATAAATTCATCACATGCCAATATGTTTATTAAAAACAACCATATTTACTAAAAGAAAATTTTAGTGAGAAAATGGCATTGTTTCGTGCTTTTGAAATCTCTTCTTTGTCTGGCTTGGTGAGAGAGCTGGCTTTCCTTGATTTTTGCATTCAATCTGTGGCAACATGCTGTTTTGTCTGAAGTACTTGAAAATTAACCATTTCCATACCGTATTAGTTTTATAATGAAGGGGCATGTCTTCTTTGCTTTCTTTTATTTTTATTTTTGTTTTTCGACACATGGTTTAATTTGTGTAGCTCTGGTTGTCCAAGAAGTCCTCTGTATTCCTAGTTGGTCTTGAACTCACAGAAATCTTCCTGCCTCTGCCTCCTGAATGTTGGGACTAAAGCTGTGTGTCACCCCCCACTTGTCATGAAGGAGTGTTTCAATAGTAATTATAGACATATTTCTTTGATACTACACAAAAGTTTGACAGGTGTGACAAATGGCAGCTTTTAAATGGTCAATTGCAAGGAGCAATCTGGAAACATTACCGAGCATCTTGTAATCTATTCCTGCAAAAAATCCAGTGGCCCTGGGCTTCAAGCAGATTTTTCACTCGTGCATGATTTCATAACTGTGTTAATTTATTAGATATACATCCCAAGAGTTTTCTAATTATAGTTATATTTTATATTACAGCACAAAAATCACATTGGTTAATATCATCACTAATTTCATCAGAGAAGTCTGTAAGAAGTGGAGAGCTCCCAAGTGTGAGTTAAGCTTTCTAAATTTCTATTTTTTTTCTCTTGAAAGGTCAACTTTTATCACTGGCAGTGAGTTCACCTTTCTTTTTTTTTTTCAATGTTGACATTTCCACTGATGTTACAAAAGCAATGATGGGAAAAACAAGGCCAATGTAGTGACACCAGCAAGCTGCACTAATTGTCACCCAGGATCTTCACTGCCACACATTCACGATAAACACAGAGAGACAAATACAAAAACTTCCACTGAAACAGGTCCACAGTGAAGCAATAAAAGTTAAGCCTTTATTGAGTCCCCGTCCTTTGGTATATTAGACATACTCTATGTGATCAAATAAGAAGTGGGAATGCTATGAATCTTCAGCTTCTCAAAGCACTGGTCTGTTGCAGGGGTGGGGGTGGGGGTGGGGGACTCTGCAAGCCCCATAGCTAGCAGAGTGTTGACCCAAGAGAGGCAAGAATGAAGTCTGGTTCAGCATGACTCAGTAGACAGTGTTGGTTCAAGCTTCGAAAGCCTGACACTGAGTAGCTTTTTTTCGGCATATTTAAGCACAGAACAATTTGGAAAAAGGTTTTCTGCTGATTTTTATCTCCATCCCACATGCATAACCAAGCTGCAGATGTGGCTACATAAAAACTCTTATAAAGTACAACTGTCATCTCCCTTAAAGATAAGTTCTATAGGTTAACTGAGCAAGCAGGCTCAAGGTCAACAAAGTACATGCTAAGGGTCTGGGAAGGATAGTGCTATAGACTGATTGGGATACACAGGGTCAAGACAGGGTCTGGGGGAGCCCTTGGGGCCTGGCCAAACAGATAGTGCAGAGGTCACCAGGATATTAATCACATCAGTTCCCAGCTTTCTGGTTAACAAACAGGTTATACATCTCTCTCTCTCTCTCTCTTTGAAGAGACAGTGTGTATTTAACATTCATGGTTTCTCTAGTACTTGTCTGTGAGCAGGAAGACCTACATGTCTCCTACACTTGTCTTCTCCAAGAAAGGACAATGTATCCCTTGAGTTGTGAGTGGAACTGCCATGGACTCAAGGAATCAATGGCAGAGAGGCATACTAAGAATTTTAACATTTGAATATTCATAATACAGTTTATTTAAAATGAAGTAAATAAGGGGCTCATTCAAGACAAGCCGCCATTAAACAAGGAAACAATTTTATGAAAATGGCTTTGGTTTTAGAGACCATTGTGTGTTTGTGGAACTTTTGAGGCTACCACATCCACTGTTTACAATTTCATTTATAGAACTTAGCACCGTATAGTGATCACACTATTATCATCAGAAAATCTTTGTCATGAAAGAACAAAGAATTCAGGAGGGTTGTATTTGGGGATCTGAAATCAGGGGTTCCTTATGAACAAGGGTAGTACAAAGGCTGAAGATTAGATCCATGTTGCCTGCAACAATGCAGCTACTCTAATCTAAGAACCTAGGACCAGCCTGAAGCCAGTCACAGATTCCTTGTGACTTGAAAGAAACTGAAAACTGTGACAATAACTTGTCATCCTTGACCAGAGGCCTTTGCATGACTCTAGCGGCTGAGTTATTGTGGACATTTGATTGCTTATAAAGATGAGGATGGCCAGTTTCACCTTATAATTATGTTGTGAGTGTCACTGAGAGAATGAATGAACCCCACGGGGCAGGCAAAGGATGGGTTCAGTAAAACAAGTCATTGTCAGTGTGATTCTTGAAGCTGGAAAGCTTCCTTCAGCCAATACTGACTTCTGTAATGAGGCTGTGATCTGGGCACCCAGATGTGATAGTCATGGGATTCCTTTCTACTGCCCTTCTCTCTGTCTCTGTCTCTGTCTCTGTCTCTGAGATATAGGGTTTAACGTGTCCCAGAGTAGATTGATTCCAACTTTTGATGTAGGTGAGGATTGCCTATATTTAGGCATCTGTACTGGCCTGTCCTTGGGGTTCTGACAGGATACACCCTCAGCCGCAGCCACTAAGAGCACCACCTGTGCACATTCACAATGTTCTCTTTTAAAAGGGCCCTGCCTACCTCCTGTCCCTCTCTCTTCCTTTCTCTCCTTCTCTCTCTCTCTGTTCCCCCTCTTTCCTTTCTCCTCTCTTGCTGCTCCTGTCTCCAGAGGCTGGTCTTCCCCCATTCCCTTTCCCCCCTTTATGATCCCTTTTCCTAATTAAAAATCCCCTCTGCTTGAACCCTGTTGCATGTTTCTCTTGAGTGCCGCTTTTCTTAGATTACAGCAAGAATGACTTAGAATTTATGATTCTGCCTGCTTCTGCCTCTATCTCCTGAGTGCTGGGATTACAGGTGTAAGCCTACAAATCCAGTTTATGAGGGTGCGTGTAAGTCATTAAACTAAAGGCTTCATGGATACTAGATAGGTAATCCACTAACTAAATTATATTCCTAGACCCCAAACCACTATTGGGTGCTCCTTTAGAAGTTTTTTTTCCTTGGGACCAGGAGTTAGGCAGGGATTCTTTTTGACAATCTTGTTGTTTAGAGCAAGCCAATATCTTCCTACCTTGCTGTGCTTTGTAAGTCTCAGGTCAATGATCAAAAATCCTCAATAATTGACCTAAGCTGTCATTATGACAATTCAGTCTTGACTCTTTTTCTTAAAGAATGATGACCCATGTTTTAAAGATTGCTAATGGTACTCATGCAGTTTCTACTAATGTAAGCACCAAGCTCCCACACACCTTGCAGATAACATCTAATTAATTCCACTTGACTCATCCCCTGTCAGCTATAGGATGACCTTGCATGTAAGAGCTAGAGTTCAGCAATTCTGTTGAGTGCAATTAGGATACGCAGAGTTTTGTGAAGAGCTGGAGTTCTAAAATCTGTCCTGTCCCTCTTCCCAAAGTAGCGTGTTGCTAGAAGTTTCTTTATCTACTCAGTATAGCCACAGTTAAAGATTCTTTCCACTAAAATGACGTCTGTTTTTCTAAGGTTGAGGTGCCTCACGGTATTTCTGGCTGGTGATGCTAAGTAGGTTCTAGGTAATTTTAATAAAATCTTGTTTGCTGTCTTTGCCACCATGTCTCACATACATTGGCTTTGGTTTCCTTTGTCCCCATGTGCATCTGAGTTCGATAACATCTTAAGGTTCTACAGTAGCTGCTTATTTTACTTGACTAAGATGCCATGTCCATTCTTCTGTCTGTTACCAGTTAGCAATGATGAGGCAGTAATGAACTCTGGGATCAGACTTAATCAACATCCACAGCATCATGACCCTGTGAATGCAGAATACTCATCCTAGCTAGAAAGGGTGAGGGTTGCACCCTGGGTGTTTCCAGACTTAGCTCCATATTCATCAATTGGGCCAGTCCATGCTGTAATCAAATGCTACCTACTTAATGTAATAAATGCAAATCTGTATATAGTAGTAGTTCATCCTTGTTATCACATGATTTGGGAGGCTGAAGCCAAAGGATCTTGAATCAAGACTGACCCCTAGGAATATTATTTCAGGAGCCATGTGTCTGAGCCTCTCTGTGCCTAATTCCATGAGCTGGAAAAGTGATGTTTTCTTCTTTCTCGTTGACTCTTGTGAAATCCTTCAGGCATTGTCTGCATCCCCTCCTTTTCCTTTTTCTTTTTGTTTGTCTTTTTTTATATGTTACCTTCCAACTACATTCCCCTCCCCCCAGTCTCTATCCCTCATATTCCCTCTCCCTCAGATCTACCTCCCTCCATCTCCCCTCAGAAAAGAGAAGACCTCCCAGGGACATCAATCAAACATGGCATAATATGCTACAGTAATACCGGGCACACACCATCATATAAAAGCTGGATGAGGCGGCCCAGTAGGAGGCAAAGGGTCCCACAAGCAGTCGAAAGTCAGACACTGTTCCTGCTCCCACTACTGGGAATCCACCAAGAACGCCACGCGACTCAGCCATAATGTATATGTAGAGGAACTAGGTCGGTTTCCTACAGGCTCCCTGATGTCTGTGAGGCCCCCATGAGTCCTGGTCAGTTGATTCTGTGGGCCAAGTTCTCAAGGCGTCCCTGTCCCCTCTGGTTCCTCCGATTCTTCCTCCCTTTCCTCTACAGGATTCGGTGAGCTCAGCCTGTTTTGTCTGTGGGACTTTGCCTCTGCTCCCCCATCATTGCTGGATGAAGTTTCTCTGGCGCCATTGAAGAAGATTCTTCTAGGCTCTGGTCCCAGAACACTTTGCAGACAGGACAAACTATAGGTCAAAGGTTTTGTGGCTGGGTTAGTATCCCAATCCCTCCACTTGAGGCCTTGCCTGGTTATAGAAGACGGCCAGTTCAGGCTCTGTGGCATCTTCCAACTCTTAGTTTTACATTTCAAACATTAATGAGCAGATGTGTTTGTCTCCTGTGTTTCTCATCACTTGTAAGTGCCAGTTTGTGGGTTGATTTCATCTGAAATGTCAGAGCTCCAGCACAGCTCTAATTTTAGTTCCTTTCTGTCTTTGCTGCTTTGTTTATCGACAGGGCACAGACGCTCTGCTGCTCAGGTGAGGGCTGAGGAAGCACTTTCCAGCTTTGCTTTCTAAGTCCGTCAGGATCCTATAAGGAAGCTTGAGTTGTTTATTATTATTATTGTTATTATTGTTATTACTGTTATTATTATTATATTGTACCAATTTTTGGAGAAGTTTCTAGGGTTCATTAAGCTAAACAAGCAAGGGAAAGTAGAGAAACCGCAGCAGACGCTAGGGAGACAAGAAAACGTGGCAAAAGGAATACAGAGATGTGCCGGAGTAAACAGAGAGCCCAATTATGCGTAAATTCTTACAGTTACATGAAAATTTATCTTCTAAATTTCAGTGGAGATTATGTTGTCCCTGTGAGGTGTATGCTTGATGCTATGAGCAGACACTGGGTGCTGGAAAATAACCTACTCCCATGATTCCTCAGGTTTCATGAGCCATGGGGGCATTGGGCTGCCGTTGATGTGTTCCTGTTCTATTGAAGGCTGTGGTCTGCATGCAGAATGGTTCAGTCAAAGGTTGGCTTATTTTTTCTTTATAGGGCGATCCAGTCAGTGTCTTCCGACATCCCCATGTCCCAGGCCCCTGTCCCCCTCTCACTTACCTTTGCCTTCTAGATTTCATCTCCTGTTGAAAAGCTCTCGGCTATTAGAGGGTGGTTTCAGTTCTCACTTCCTCTCTGTCCTTCAGAGTAAAGAACTGAAAAGGACCAGGAGGCTGCTTCCCCGAGAGCTGTTTTGTTTTCTATTATCTGAGATAGGGTAAGAAATTCACGGTGTTCCACCTACCTCCCACAGGCCAGCCACAATCACTTCCGGATGCTTTTGACCCCTCTACCCTGTTCTACACAGGGGGCTTAGGGTGGGCAGTGAAA
The DNA here is from genome assembly GCF_017639785.1 of Mesocricetus auratus. Taxonomy (NCBI): domain Eukaryota; kingdom Metazoa; phylum Chordata; class Mammalia; order Rodentia; family Cricetidae; genus Mesocricetus; species Mesocricetus auratus. The sequence goes on along the minus strand of NW_024429212.1, from coordinate 13,129,357 downwards.
CACTGTCCCTAATGAGCACATGAGAGCCTTCAGTGAATAATGATGGGAATGCTGGGCGAGCTAAGACTATTCAGAGCAGTAAAGGGAACGTTTGGAAAGCTGGCAGCCTAAGATATTGTCTTAATTCTCTTAAATGTGACTGTCAGTCATTCTTTTATTTGCCCTTGTCTCTGTGTAGCTGAGGTGTTTGAGTTTTTTTTTCCATGAGACCCCTAATACCTTTCTAGTCAACCTCAGGGCATTTGTCAGAGTCCCTAGCATGATCATGCTAGCTTGGAAATAAAATACCGAGTCTGTTTGATTCTACTTCCAAAGGTATGGGTCAGAGCCTCTATTGGCCTGCCTCATATAACAAGCACCCAGGAATACCCAGCATAGTGTTCACTATTAATTCTTAGCATTTTCCATTTTATGGAATTTTATTCCATGGACCCTCAGCACCTCTGCCAACACCTTTGAGGTCAGTTTTGTTCTTTGGACTTTTGGAAAGCTCTGTACTCTGTAAGTCTCAAATGCTTTCAGCAGTGGTCTTCACTCGAGGTCACTAAGGGAGGTCTTCATGCCAGGTGCTTTCTAGGTTAAGTGCATAGCTGTGGATGTACTTTCATCACGTTCCCCATCACTGGATGCTTTTGAATCATCAGGGGACCCATGCAAGGTTCAAATGGAGGATTTTCCCTCTAGTCATTGTTGCTATTCTAGTATGGTTGATGGTCAAGGGAGGACTGATGTGATGCTTTGGACAAGAGTTCTGAATTAGTAATTATCTTTATAAGTAGGGCAGCTATTGGGTGGAAAGTCAGGATCCTGGAGAGAGAAGGGAACTTGGGTAGCACTTGTCAAGCATTGACACTCCACACCTGATGATATATGGCTCCAGAGTCTCAGAGTCATTTGAAGTCATGCCAATCATTGGGGCATTTCTAAACTCAGATGCCCAGTTCTTGTTTGCCATGTCACAGGACATTGCCCTCAGTAATTTATTGTTTTTTTTTTTTTTTGAGGAGAAGCTTCCTTATTCTTCACCACCTGTCTCTTTTACCCGGCAAACTGAATTACCAACAAACTTGACTATCAGAAACAATGGTTGGTGACTTTGTAATATGTAGCCATCTGCACCAACAGAGAGTACTAAATAGCCTTTGTGAAGCCACTGATGAGTCTTTAAGATTATTTTACTTTTGTTTTAGTTATCCGATTCAATTCTAATTTTTGGGTGGTTCTGAAGGTCTTACACATGGCATACAAATCTATTACTGAGTTATACCCCTAGCTCTCCATTAAATCATTGTATATTTTCTAAAACATTGAGTGCTTGCTTTGGCCTCATCTTCTACTGAACTTAAAATGTATTTTGTTGTACACATTATATCATTGTAATTGCTTTATATAATTAACTAGGAAGAAAAAGAGGGTGAGTAATTCCACAGCCATCAGAAAATATGTTTAATCCACCTTAGTGACTTTATTTAGTAAAAAAGTCTTCCACAATACAGAGAGATGAATCACTTCACAGGTTTTCTTAATTGCATTTTACTCTTGAGTGCAGTTAAAAGCAACAGAATCCAACTGCTCAGTGCTTAAGTTCTCAAATGTCTGTGGCAGAAACTGGGTGCAGTTCCTTGCTTAAAAAGGAGCTTTTAGAACATACAAGGTCCAGATTCACACTTACCTTTCTTATTCTCCAAATTTCAGATACATATGAGACACTGAAATCTTAAAAAGATAGAGAAGCAAACAATATTAACAAAATTAACTCCCCAGGTAATGTTAGAATGTAGTCAGGGACTGAACATTTTCATGAATTTATGAAACATTATTTAAATTTAGGCAATCAGTTTTCAAAAAATTTAACACTCTTCAATATGGAACTATTGACTACACAGGTCTTTTAGTAGGGGGTTACATTAATTATATTTATGATGTCCATGATAAATGTTGATAGTGTACTTAATGTTGTCTCTTACACAGTCATGGTTTGTAGAACAAAAATAGTTAGTCAGACCCCAGAGGCAAAGATGGAAGAGGAAGCAGTCAGATTTAATGTGTTATTAAAATATTCTGATCATTATTTAGTAATTGGTTCTCCAGATGGTAATGATAGCTTTCCCTCAACACCCATTTTCCTTCTTTTTTAATAATAAAACTTTCAAATGCTAGCTAGGAATGTAAGTTCCTGTGGGAAAAATGCAAAATTCCAGAGCCTCTTTCACAGTTGACAAGGTCACATAATTAAATTCTAGACAATGTTTTAAGGTCCAAGTGGAGTGGGTTCTTTTTCAAAATGGACTCTCAAGGGGAAGGTACATTCACTTTCGACCTTTCTTCTTCTCTTTGCCTCCATCAAGACAACTTGAGGAAGGAAAAGCAGCCACCTCCATCCCCAAGCTCATTGCTAATAGTTGGAATGGTCTGATTTCCTCAGAATTGTATTATTAATTAATAATATTGATTAATTAATCTTACTAATTTAATTGCATGGGAGAAAAAACAGTTCTTTCTTGCTCCAGCCACACTCTGTGCTTTCTGTTTCGGGAGGTAGAACTGAACTAACTCATCACTTCTTGTGTTGTAGTTACAAGAATCTTCCTGAGCATATAAATAGGGAAAAATTATTTGCCCTAAGAAAGCCTACACTGTGTCGTTGATAGTCTATCATATGTATCATTTACCAACACTCTTGACTCTTTTGATATAATTTGGGTATTCTCGTTGTGTTGAGATGTCCTCTATGCTGTCTGGAAGGATTAGGACAACACAAAGAGGCAGAATATCTGGTAAAATCTGTTACCATTCCTAGAGCCTTGACCTGGTATCTGGTCAAAGCAGAAACAGGCACCCCCAGCTGAGCACTGAGCCATACTCCTGGAATCCAGTTTTGGAGAGGGAGGAGAGATGATCAAATGAACAAGACAGAACTGGAGATACTCTCAGAAACAGTTGACCTGACTTAATGAGAGCACGCAGACCCTAGTGGGAGAGCCGCAGAACCAATATTGGACCAAACCAAGCCCTCTGAGTGTGGGTACCAGCTAGGAGGCCAAGGCAGTCTATGGAACCCCTAATAGTGGAGCCACGGTTTATTCCTAGGTCACAAATGGACTTTGGGAGCCCATTCCCTATGGAGGGATACTATTGCAGCCCAGATATGGAAAGGAGGACCTAGGCCCTCCCCCAAATGATGTGATGGACTTTGATGATCTCCCGTGGAGGGTCTCACTATCCCTGGGGAGCGGGTGATGGGTAGCATGGGAGGATGGGAGGGCGAGGGAATGGGAGGGGATGGATATATAAATAATAGTGTTTCTAAAAGTAAAATAAAAAATCTGCTGTCTCAAGCATCAAAACTTCTGTAAGACTCTCAGATGCTACATTCTCAAGGTCCATGATGTCATATGGGTTACAAACACTATTCATGAAGACTAACTTTATCAGTGGACTGGATTAGGTTTGTATATTAACTTAAATAAATTTTAACAACAAAGCTGGCTTGGAGTTGTTACATTGAACCATGTATTCAGTGATTGTACAGGGGTTTTGAGGAGGAAGGGAAAGAAAAATACACATTTAGGAACTCACATTGACTTAGTTAAAAATAGTGAAATTATCCAGAGGTCTTAAACAGGAAAAATCTCTCAGAGTATCCTCAGATCAAACACAGCTATTCACTGCTGCTGCACAGAAATCTAGAGGCTGAGGCATGAGCTGGGTGCATTGACAGAGAGAGAGGCCTCTTCCCGACCATCGAAAGGTTTTGTTTTCAGAGTGTGTAGTCTCCATTACATAGGCCACTGTGGAATTTGGTAGACACCATGGCCTCGATTCATGTACAGATGCACTCATGTACAGCCGAAAACATCATCTCTGATCCTATAAAAATACTGGGAACAGAGAGTGTTCACAAAGAACGTATGCTTTGAAAAGAATTAACAGCTGGTTTAAGAAAGGGTAAAGATTTGGCACTCAGCTCATAGAAAGGAAGCTTAAGACACAGTGATTCAAAGCACACCCTCCGAAGACCTGGACACTATAGAATGAAGGTAGATGCACTGTGACCTTCCCTTAGGTGGAGTAAGGCCATGGGCAGGCTCTGATGATGAAAGACAATCATAATTACAAATGGCTGTACTGTTGGTTGAATTCCTAAGTGACTAATCAAATTACTTGGATGATTAAGTAGTCACAGTTTTGATTAACTCAAGCCTGTGACCGATGCAAACACATTTTATTGGAGAGAATAGTCAGAAGACAGGAGGAAACATTTCATCAGTTTGACTAGACATAATCCACCGAGTGCTTTACAAATGTGCAGTAAATCGTACGTATTGCTCTTCCAAGTTTTAGGTCTTAAAAGTGAGGACAGTGATTAATTTGATTGGGAATTTGGTTCTGAGGTTAAAAAAAATATATATATTGAGAATCGACGGAAATAATGAAATTTCTATTCTAGGAAATAATTTCCCCAAAGTAATCTTACCATTATGGGGACTAGAGAAGCAAAATTTTGATGGCATTCCCCTAAGACTCCTAAGAATAGAGAACACCTACGGAAATGGAGAAATTTCAGTTTTTTTCATTATCAAATAAGGAAGAGATGGGGCCAATGGACTAGAGGAGAAGTAAAGACCTGTCCACTAAAATTTAGACTTTATTTTATGAAAACCATCAGAAAGATCTGTTGCCCATATTTTAGTAAAAGAATAAAACAATTATATCAATACTTTTAAGTCATGGTTACTGAAAGCCTGATTTTAGACCATAATTTAGCTCAACTGCCTTTTGCTAGATCCTCTAATTTTTCTTCCTTTTTTATTTATAAGCATAACAAAGATTATTTTCCATGACAACTGTTTTGTTTTTCAAAAGAGACAAAATCAGTGTTCACATTAGCCGTAATAAATATAAAATTGATGAACAACTGATTTTATTTGCTTTCTTTGAACAGATTAATGGGAAAAATCTTAGCACAATTTAACCCTTTAAAATCGACTTGATGGAGTTCTTTTTCAAGTGCAAACAAAGTTGAAAATGCACTGTGTGTGTGTGTTTGTGTGTGTGTGTGTGTGTGTGTGTGTGTGTGTACACTCCGTATATATATGTTGCTATATGTATGTGTATACATGCCTGTGGTGGCCAGGCATTAATGTTATATGTCTTCCTCAATAATTCTCCATCTTTCTTTCAGAGTCTTTTACTAAACCCATAAATCAGTGATTTAGTTACACTGGTTGTCCAGAAATTCTCAGAAATCCTATTGTCTCTGTCTACCCAGAGCTATGATAACAGGTTGGGTGGCAGAGCTAGACTCTTTATGTAGGTACAAAGTATTTGAATCAGGTCCTTATGTCTATTGAAACCATTTTCCTGACTAAGCCATCTCCATAGCTCTTCATGTTATGTTTTCAAAACTTAGCTGTTGAATATTTGTCAACCTGTCATTTTGTCTTGCCCATAGGGTAAAGCAATATACAAGAGTGTTCCTTCAGGGGTACTTCAAATTGATTAAATAAAACTTGCAAGGCTTACTTTTATAATTGAAGAGTCTAAATAATTTGTGGAGACATTAAAATATGTTCAGACAATTGTTTCCATTGTTTGCCTCTCATTAAAATGTGGAATAAGTAGGGGAAATTTTCTCTGTAATTTACTTTATTCAAACAAGAAAAATAAAGCTACACTGCCAAACTTTACTTGAGGAGGTAGAGATTTAAAGCTCATGGAAGGGCATATTCACTCTTAAGAAACGATAATTGGCTGGGCAGTGGTGGCGCACGCCTTTAATCCCAGCACTTGGGAGGCAGAGGCAGGCGGATATCTGTGAGTTCGAGACCAGCCTGAACTACAATAGCTAGTTCCAGGACAGCCTACAAAGCCACGGAGAAACCCTGTCTTGAACCCCCCCCCCCAAAAAAAGAAACAATGATTGATAGGTATATGTTTTCTCTGTCCTTACCTAGCAATTGTTGGAATCTGGCACACATCTGTAATCCTGACATATTGGAGGTGATGCTGGAGCATTTGGAAATGGGGCTATTTCAGAAATTGAATAAACCTAAAGGACAGATATAAGAAATGAGGGAAACTGAGTCCTGATTCAACAGCAAAATAGCTGTTCATACCTGGAAGTCACTCTTATGGCATTTATCTCATTGAAAAATGAATATTTATACAATTCCACAGGTCAAGGTTAGCATAGTATAACCTAAAATGCATTTATTTAATTTTTTTAAGCCCTTCCTTCCTTAAGCTGCTTTTGTGAGGTATTTTGTCACAACAATAAGAAAAGTAACTAGTAGAATGCCCCAACTTCATGGTGGAACTTTTAGAAAGTTAACAGTGATTAACTTATTAACAACTGTATTCATTAACAACTTTTTAAGTTATTACTCCATGAAACAGGAAAATAGGAAAAACAGTGGTTAGAGAAGATAGTCTATTAGTTCATCAATACCAACTAATTAAACATGAATTATATTAAATTAGACAAAAGTATATATAAAAAAGTTGAGGCAGGCTGTCCCCCAAGTCAAATATGCCATATATTGCTCATTGGCTTTGTATTTGTACTATAAACCAACTTCACATTTTTAAAAAATTTTTTAAAATAAATTTATTTTTTACTTATTTTACATCCTGCCTGCAGTTTCCCCTCCCTCCTCTCCTCCCAGTCCCACCCAATCCTGTTCCCATCCCACAATCCAGCATTTTAATTTTTTTTAATGATTTTTTTATTCTTTTTTTTTAAATTTAGATAAGAAACAAGGTTGCTTCACAAGTCAGTTCCAGGTCCCTCTCCTTTTCCCTCCCCTCCTCCCGTGCCCTCCCCCCATCCCCCCCCCCGTTATCCCCTCATTCCTCCAGGGAGGGTGAGGCCCTCCATGGGGGTGTCCATAGTGTGTCATTTCATATAGGGCAGGGCCTAGACCCTTCCCCAAGAGTTCAGGGTGAGAGTACACCTCACATTGTTCTATGGGAGTCCAAAGTCCGTGTGTATACTTGGGATGGGTACTGATCTGCTGCCCAAGGCTCAATAGATTACCTAGGCCTCCTCACTGACACCCAGATTCAGGGGGTCTTGATCAGTCCCATGCTGGATTCCCAGGCTTATGCCTGGGATTCAAGAGTTAACCTTTGTCTGGTCAGCTGTTTCTGGGGGTTAAACCAGCCCAGTCTTAATCCCTTTGATCATCAGTCCTCCCTCTCTGTTACTGGCTTTCTTGAGTTCAGCTCAGTACTTAACCAGCCAGTAAATGAAGTTTCTGTTTCCCAGACTCTCTGGCCATAGGATTGTAGGCTGGCACTCCCCAGATCTATGTCTAAAATCCATATATGAGAGAGTACATGCCATGTTTCACTTTTTGTGACTGGGTTACCTCACTCAGGATGGTTTCTTCTAGTGTCATCCATTTGCCTGCGAATCTCATGATTCCATTATTTTTTTCTGCTGAATAGTACTCCATTGTGTAGATGTACCACATTTTCTCTATCCACTCTTCGGGTGAGGGACATCTAGGTTGCTTCCAAGTTCTGGCTATTACAAATAAAGCTGCTATGAACATAGTGGAACAGACATCTTTGTTGTATGAATGGGCATCTTTTGTATATATGCCTAAGAGTGGAGTTGCTGGGTCTTGTGGTAGGTTTATTCCCATTTTTCTGAGGAATCTCCATACTGCTTTCCAAAGTGGCTGAACCAGTTGGCACTCCCACCAGCAATGGAGGAGTGTCCCCCTTTCACCACATCCTCTCCAGCATAAATTGTCATTGGTGTTTTTGATTTTAGCCATTCTGACAGGAGTGAGATGGTATCTCAGAGTTGTTTTGATTTGCATTTCCCGGATGGCTAAGGATGTTGAGCACTTTCTCAAGTGCCTCTCAGCCATTTTAGACTCCTCTATTGAAAACTCTCTATTTAGTTCTGCAGCCTACTTTTTAATTGGGTCCTTTGCTGTTTTGGAGACTTGCTTCTTGAGTTCTTTGTAAATTTTGGAGATCAACCCTCTGTCAGATGTGGGATTAGTGAATATTTTTCCCATTCTGTGGGCTGCCTTTTTGTCTTGCTGACTGTGTCCTTTGCCTTACAGAAGCTTCTCAGTTTCAGTAGGTCCCATTTATTAATTGTTGATCTCACTGTCTGTGCTACTGGTGTTATGTTCAGGAAGCTGTCTCCTGTACCAATTCGTTCAAGGGTACCACCCACTTTCTCTTCTATGAGGTTCAGTGTGGCTGGATTTATGTTGAGGTCTTTGATCCATTTGGACTTAAGTTTTGTGCATGGCGATAAACATGGATCGATCCGCATTCTTCTACATGCCAGTCTCCAATTATGCCAGCACCATTTGTTGAAGATGCTTTCTTTATTCCATTGTATATTTTTAGCTTCTTTGTCAAAGATCAGATGTTCGTACGTGTGTGGGTTAATACCCGGATTTTCAATTCGATTCCATTGGTCTACCTGTCTATTTTTGTGCCAATACCAAGCTGTTTTCAGGACTATAGCTCTATAATAGAGCTTGAGGTCAGGGATGGTGATGCCTCCGGACGTTGCCTTGTTGAACAGGGTTGTTTTGGCTATCCTGGGTCTTTTGTTTTTCCATACAAAATTGATTATTGTTCTTTCAAGGTCTGTGAAGAATTGTGCTGGGATTTTAATGGGGATAGCATTGAATCTGTAGATTGCTTTTGGCAGGATTGCCATTTTTACTACATTGATCCTACCTATCCAAGAGCATGGGAGATCTTTCCATTTTCTGAGGGCTTCTTTAATTTCTTTCTTTAAAGATTCAAAGTTCTTATGATACAGGTCTTTCACTTGTTTGGTTAGCGTTACCCCAAGGCATTTTATGTTGTTTGTGGCAATTGTAAAGGGTGATGTTTCTCTGATTTCTCTTTCAGCCCTTTTATCATCTGTATATAGTAGGGCTACTGACTTTCTTGAGTTGATCTTGTAGCCTGCCACTTTGCTGAAGGTGTTAATCAGCTGTAAGAGTTCCCTGGTAGAGTTCTTTGGGTCATTGATGTAAACTATCATATCGTCTGCAAACAGTGAAAGTTTGACCTCTTCCTTCCCAATTTGTATCCCCTTGATCCCCCTTTGTTGTCGTATGGCAATAGCTAGAACTTCAAGTACCATGTTGAAAAGGTATGGAGAGAGTGGACAGCCTTGTTTTGTTCCTGATTTTAGAGTAATTGCGTTGAGTTTCTGTCCATTTAGTTTGATGTTGGCTGTTGGTTTACTGTATATGGCTTTTATTATGTTTAAGTATGTCCCTGTTATCCCAGATCTCTCCAAGACCTTTATCATGAAGGGGTGTTGGATTTTGTCAAAGGCTTTTTCAGCATCTAGTGAGATGATCATGTGATTTTTGTTTTTCAGCTTGTTTATATGGTGGATTACGTTGATGGATTTTCGTATGTTGAACCATCCCTGCATCCCTGGGATGAAACCTACTTGATCGTGGTGAATGATTGTTTTGATGTGTTCTTGGATCCGATTTGCCAGTATTTTATTGAGTATTTTTGCATCAATGTTCATGAGGGATATTGGTCTGAAGTTCTCTTTCTTGGTTGTATCTTTGTGTGGCTTGGGGATCAAGGTTATTGAAGCCTCATAGAAAGAGTTTGGCAAAGACCCTTCTGCTTCTATTGTGTGGAACACTTTGAGAAGAATTGGTATAAGCTGTTCTTTGAATTTCTGGTAGAATTCTGCACTGAGGCCATCTGGACCTGGGCTTTTTTTGGTTGGGAGACTTTTGATGACAGCTTCTATTTCCATAGGGGTTATAGGTCTATTTAAATTGCTTATCTGTTCTTGATTTAGTTTTGGCAATTGATAGCTGTCCAGGAAGTCATCCATTTCCTTTACATTTTCGAATTTTGTGGAGTACAGGTTTTCAAAGTATGACCTAATGATTCTCTGGATTTCCTCAGAGTCTGTTGTTATGTCCCCCTTTTCATTTCTAATTTTGTTAATTTGCATGTTCACTCTCTGCTGTTTGGTAAGTTTGGACAAAGGTTTGTCTATCTTGTTGATTTTCTCAAAGAACCAACTCTTCGTTGCGTTGATTCTTTGTATTGTTTTCCTGGTTTCTACTTTATTGATTTCAGCCCTCAATTTGATTATTTCCTGGCGTCTACTCCTCCTGGGGAGTGTGCTTCTTTGTGTTCTAGAGCTTTCAGCTGTGATGTTAATTCTCTGGTATAACTGTTCTCCTGTTTCTTCATGTGAGCACTTAGTGCTATGAACTTCCCCCGTAGCACTGCTTTCAAGGTGTCCCATAGGTTTGGGTATGTTGTGTCTTCATTCTCATTGAATTCGAGGAAGTCTTTAATTTCTTTTTTTATTTCCTCTTTGACCCAGGGATGGTGCAGTTGAGCATTATTCAATTTCCATGAGTTTGTAGGTTTTCTGCAATTTGTGTTGTTGTTGAATTCTAATTTTAAGGCATGGTGGTCTGATAAGATGCATGGAGTTATTCCAATTTTTTTGTAGCTGCTGAGGTTTGATATGTTGCCAAGTATGTGGTCGATTTTTTGAGAAGGTTCCATGTGGTGGTGAGAAGAAGGTATATTCTTTTTTATGTGGATGAAATGTTCTATAGATATCTGTTAATCCCAGTTGGGTCATTACTTCTATTAGACCCTTTGCTTCTTTGTTGAGTTTCTGTCTGGTATTCCTGTCTAGTGGTGAGAGTGGTGTGTTGAAATCTCCCACTATAACTGTGTGGGGCTTTAGATGAGATTTAAGTTCTAATAATGTTTCTTTAACGAATGTGGATGCCTTTGTATTGGGGGCATTGATGTTCAGGATAGACACTTCATCTTGGTGGGTTTCACCTGTGATGAGTATGTAATGACCTCCTTCATCTCTTTTGATTGATTTTATTTTAAAGTCTAGTTTGTTAGATATTAGGATTGCTACCCCTGCTTGTTTCTTGGGTCCATTTGATTGAAAAAATTTTTCCCAACCTTTAACTCTCAGGTAATGTCTGTCTTTGAGAGTGATGTGTGTTTCTTGTATGCAGCAGAAGGAAGGGTTCTGTCTTCGAATCCATTCTGCTAGTCTGTGTCTTTTTATGGGTGAGTTAAGGCCGTTAATATTGAGGGATATTAATGACCATTGATTGCTCATCCTTCTTCGATTTGCGATGGTTGTTGGTGGTGGAATTATGTGTGGAATTTCACCCCTCTGTTCTTTTGGCTGTTGGTAGAGAGGGATTCTCTAATGCTTATGTTTTTCTGGTTGTAGTTAGCTTCCTTGGGTTGTAGTTTTCCTTCCAAAATTTTCTGTAGGGCTGGGTTAGTGGACACATATTGCTTGAATCTAGTTTTGTCATGGAATATCTTGTTTTCTCCGTCTATAGTGATTGAGAGCTTTGCCGGGTATAGTAGTCTGGGCTGGCATCCATGGTCTCTTAGTGTAGGTAGAATATCTATCCAGGACCTTCTGGCTTTCAGAGTTTCCATGGAGAAATCAGGTGTAATTCTGATAGGTCTGCCTTTATATGTTACTTGACCTTTTTCCTTAGCTGCTCTTAATATTCTTTCTTTATTCTGTATGTTTGGGGTCTTGATTATTATGTGGCGAGGGATTTTTTTTGTGGTCCACTCTATTTGGTGTTCTGTAGGCTTCTTGTACCTTCATTGGCATGTCTTTCTTAAGGTTGGGAAAGTTTTCTTCTATGATTTTGTTGAATATGCCTTCTGCCCCTTTGAGGTGGATTTCTTCTCCTTCTTCTATACCTATTATTCTTAGGTTTGGTCTTTTCATGGTGTCCCATAATTCCTGGATGTTTTGTGTTAAGGATTTGTTGGATTTAAGGTTTCCTTTGGTTGATAAATCCATTTCTCCTAGTGTATCTTCAACACTTGAGATTCTCTCTTCCATCTCTTGTATTCTGTTGGTAATGCTTGTATTGGTAGTGCCTGACTGTTTGTCCAGCTTTTCTATTTTCTGCCTTTCTTCAGATTGTGTTTTTTTAAATGTCTCTATTTCAGTTTTCAACCCTTGCAGCATTTGCATTGCTTCTTGCAATTTTCTGTTTATCTGTTCGTCCGTTTGTTGCCTTTTATGAACTTTTTGGTTTGTTCTTTCTTCCATTTCTTGCATTTTTTGGTTTGCTTTATGTTCCATTTCTTGGATTTTGTGCTTTGTTTCTTCTTCCATTTCCTGCCTTTTTTGGTTTGTTTCTTCTTCCATTTTTTTCATTTTTTGCTTTGTTTTTTTTACCATTTCTTGCATTTTTTGCTTTGTTTCTTCTTCCATTTCCTGCCTTTTTTGGTATGTTTCTTCTTCTAATTCTTGCATTTTTTGCTTTGTTTTTTCTTCCATTTCTTGCATTTTTTGCTTCATTTCTTCTTCCATTTCGTGCCTTTTTTGGTTTGTTTTTTCTTCCAATTCTTGCATTTTTTGGTTTGTTTTTTCTTCCATTTCTTGCATTTTTTGGTTTGTTTTTTCTTCCATTTCTTTGAGGGATTTTCCAATATCCTCTTTTAGGGCCTCTATCATTTTCATGAAAGTGCTTTTAAGGTCGTTCTCTTCTGCTTCCTTCGGATTGGAATGTTGGGGTCTTGCTGGTGTGGAGTCTCTAGAATCTGGCGGTGTCATATTTGTTTTTCTGTTGCTGACTGTGTTTTTGTATTGTCTCTTTCCCATCTCTTCCTCTAGTGGGTGCAGAAAGAGCCCCTTACTGGTCTGGGGACCAGAGTTCCCTTTTGATGGGTGCTAGCAAGTCCAATAATCTGTTGGTTCTTCTATACCTTGTCCAAATGGTGGTCCGTGGGTGGAGAAGAAGAACAGGAATCTGGGGCGCTTAGCCTCCTACCTGGTCCCCTGGACCCTATGCTGGGTCCTGTTGTACCTGATCTGGAACAGCTACTCCCCTGGTCTCCCTGGCTCCTCTATTTTCCTGGTCTCGTTGGTGGGAGAGAAGATCTGAAGTCTGGGTTGCTTGGCTCCCGCCGGGATTGGGAGCTCTGTGTAGTTCCCAGGTGATCTGCAGGCACTGGAACTCAGGCTGGGAAGCTGGCCTGTTTACCTGATGCTGCCGGAGGGACAGCTACTTCCGCATTTATTTAATTTTTACTCATGATTCCTCCCTTGCCTAACAATGGCTAGCCATTTGTAATTTCCCATGCTTATTTTTAGTTGTCCACTGGGATCTTAGTTTGTTTCTAATTAAATTTTTAATTACTCATCTGACCTTTTTCTCAGAATGGAAAAGGTGTGTGATGTCCAGAGTGATCCAACACACTGCAGTCTGAAGAGTTTACCTCTTCGGGCAGACATAGTTCTGCAAGTCTACTTTTCCTCAAGTTTTCTGTGGTTTTAGACATTCTAATACTTTCTTGCTCTTTTACCTCTGGGTTAGTTATTTAAAATTGGTCCTTAGTAACTGCCCAATACTTAAAGTATAGAAAATTCTTGCTGTGTAAGTATATGAAATGTTCCATATTTGTAATTTTTTCTGATTTTGATTTTTTGATATTTGTTCCCTCAGAATGTTACCTTATTGACTTCAAATTCTCCCTGTGTTAACATTTTATTTTTTCATTTTTATTTACATACCACCAAATCTGTGGTTAAATTATTAGCAGTATTAAAACTTACTCCTTAGGGTTAATATTCTATTGATTTTTCCTATTATTCCAAAAAATGTCATAGTGCAGGTTGCGACTAGATTTTTGGTAGCCTATATTTATTTGGCAGTGTATTTCCTCTCTATTTTGTATTATGTCTTTGAACATAAAAAAACAGGATAATTAAAACAATCCTGAATAATGAAAACTCTGTAAGGGTCACCATCCTCCAATTTCAATTTGTACTGCAAAGAAGTAGTAATAAAAAATCCATAGACCTGTTTTTGATAAACAAGTCATAAATGCACACTGGGTAAAAGACAGCATCTTAAACAAATGGTGCTGGTCAAACTGGACAGGTTCAAGTAGAACAATGCAAATGAATCTATACTCATCACCCTGCAAAAAACTCAACTCCAAGTAGATAAAAGAACTCAACAGAAAATTAGATACACTGAATCTGATAGGAGAGAAAGTTAGGAATGGCTTTGAACTCATTGGCACAGGAAAAGACTTCCAGAACAGAACACCATTAGAACAGGCACTAAGATTAACAATTAGTAAATGGGACTTCATGAAACTGCAAAGCTTCTATAGGACAGAGGACACTATTATTTGGACAAAGTGGGAGCCCACAGAATGGGAAAATTATTTTTACAGAATCCACATCTGTTCAGAGGACTAATATCCAAAATATATAAAAAAATTTGAGAGAGTAGATATCAAGAAAATAAGTAGTCCAATTAAAAAAGGGGTGCAGATCTAAACAGAATTCTCAGCAGAAGAAACTCAAATTGCTGAGAAACACTTAGAGAATGTTCAACATCCTTAACCCCCAGTGAAATGCAAATCAAAATTTCTTTGAGATTCCATCTTATTTACACTTGTCAGAATGGCTAAGATCAATAACATAACTGAGAGCTAACGCTGGTTAGGTTTCAGAATTAGGGTAACTCATCCATTGCTGTTAGGAATGAAAACTTGTACAACCATTAAGAAAATCAGTGCGGTGGTTACACAGAGAGTTGGGAATCAATCTACCTCAAGCTTCAATTATATCACTTGGGCATATATCCACATGACACTTAATCCTACCACAAAGATGTTCATTGCAGCTCTATTCATAATAGCCAGAAACTGGAAACAAATGAGATATTCTGATGTTCCTCAACAGAAGAATGAATAAAGAAAGTATGGTACATTTAGACAATGGAGTATTACTTAGCTATCAAAAAAAAAACCAAACAAAAAGAACCAACAATTCGCAGGTAAATGGAAGAAACTATAGAAAAAATCATCACAAGTGAGGTAACCCAGACTCAGAAAGATAAATATGCTATGTATTCACTTATATGAGGACGTTAACTATTAAATAAATGATAAGCAAGTCAAAGACACAGAGAGGTTAGTTTTAGAGGAAAGGAATAATCAAGACATATATATATATATCCCCAGGATGGGGAAATAGATTTCATGAGTGGATTGAAGCCTGGGTTATAAGAACTAGGTCAAGTGAGGAGTGGGTGGAGAGATGGGATTCAGGGAAGGAATACAGGAGAGACAGCTAGAATTGAGAGGTATTTGAGGGATAGTATGGAAACATAGCGCAGTGGTAACTTCCAAAACTATGTAAAGGAAATCCTAACGATGTCTCCAAATAATGAGGGAGATGGAGTCCCAACTGGCCAGCTCTTGTCACTAAGCAACACTTCCAGTACTAGTACTAGGTTACATCCAATTCAGTTGTTGGCAAAACAGGTCCCATGGAAATTTGCAAACAACTCTTGGTGTTGCCAAGACAATGGGTTGTTCTCCATAAACTGACAGAAAGACCCCATTCCTGCCCGGCCGTGGTGGCGCACGCCTTTAATCCCAGCACTCCAGAGGCAGAGGCAGGCGGATCTCTGTGAGTTTGAGGCTGGGCTGGACCAATAGCCTCCAAAACAACACAGAGAAACCCTGTCTCGTAAAAACCAAAAAAAAAAATCCCCCCAAAAACCCGAAAGACCCCATTCCTAAAGACAGCACTTTCACAACTCATTGAAGACTATGAAGTTGAGATTGTGCCTACATAAACCCTTCACTGTTACCTGTCTTTGGTATAGGAAAGTACTCTGCAGGCTTCAAAAGAGAAATATAAACACCAGCCCATCCAAACCTTCCATCTACAATCTGTCCTGCTTGCAAAATATGCTTGGGCAATGGTGGCACAAAGCTTTTGGGGAGTAACCAACCAATGTCTGATTTGATTTAAGGCCCACTCCACAAGATGAAACCAATATCTGATGACACTTTGGTGACCAAGAACCAGAGACTAGATATCCTAGAGACCTAGGGTAAGCCAAATACTACTGGTCTAAAAAAAAAGGCAAAAACACAGTAATAATAAAATAACTCCTAGTGGTATTCTGATATCCCCAGAGATTAGTACCTTGTTCATACATCTACAGAAAAGCTTCTTTCTGCAGAAGGTGGGTATAAAATACAGAGAATCCCAGCCAGACATTATGGAGAGAGGCAGAGAGAGAGAGAGAGAGAGAGAGAGAGAGAGAGAGAGAGAGAGAGAGAGAGAGAGAGAGAGAGAGAGAGAGAGAGAGAGAGAGAGAGCAAGCTTGGAATTCACAGTTCTAAGTGGGATGTCTCCATCACATCCCTCCCCTCAGAGCTCAAGGAACCCTGCAGAAGAGGACTGGGCAGAGCTCATACGAACTCCGAGAGACTGAAGCAGCAATCCTAGGACCTACATGGGTCTGCACCAAGTCCTGAGCACACATACTGTAGCTTTCAGTTTAGTGCTTTTATGGGATTCCTGAGTATGTGAATGAGTGGGTCTCTGATCCTTGTGTCTCTTTTCCTTCTGTGAGTTTGACTTGGCCAACTTTTATGCAATGGCTTTTGTTATATCTTAAGTTTTGCTTTGTTAAAAAAGAGAACACACACACACAAACACACAAAGACATAAGCGTAGGAAGGGCATGACAAGGGGATATGGAAGTGTAAAAATGGAACACAGAAGACATATGTGGCATTCTTTGTATTCTTGTATGAAATTCTCAAAAGTGAATAAAAGTTTTTGAAAAGTCCCATAAACCCCCCAAATATCTAAAATTTTGTATTAAATTAATAAAATAATTTATAAAGCAGTCTTATAATCTGATAATCTGTCTTCAATAACTCCTACCTCATTAACTTACAGATTTGATTATTTTTTCTGTGTTTGAGATAAATTTGCTATCGATGATTTTTTTCTGTATAGTTGAAAAATGATTAGCTTGACTAACATATAAGCAGAAATTCATAGTCCCATGTATCTTTGATCTATATATCATAAATTGGTATCAATATATTTGAAGAGGTTCACTGGATATTTATTTGGTGTTCATAATACTTTCTATTTATAATAGAGAATGATATATATCTAAAGTTTAATAATACATAATATAAATGTTAGGGTCATTCCTAATGTATAATCTAGTCATGCGATTCATTATGTGGAGTGTGATTTTTCACCTATTTTTCTTTATCATAGATTAAATTTGTGTGACCAGTTTATTGTAACACACCTCCTTTTAGCTTTAAAGCATTGAATACACTAAATGTTGGGGTACTTTGGCATTAATTTGCTGTGGAGACTTTTGCTTCTGCTTCCCTTATAAGCCATTATATAAGTTGCATCGTTTTAACTTAGAGCTCATTTTCCCCTTTCCTTCTCTGTCCCTGCCACATTCTCTCTCTCTTCCCCCTCACTCTTTCCTCCCCCTTTTTCCTCTCCTTCTTTCAATCTTTTTCTGCACAAACTAATTTAGGATCCAAAATGAAACGATAGAAAAGAAGATACATACAAAAACCAAACAGATACGTAGCCCTTGGTGCGTTAGTGCGAGGTTCTTAAGTGGTTGTATGGCTGCGGCTCGGGTTAACTCTCCCTGTCTATCGTCTTCTTATAAACAGAGATTATAATTCTCTGTTTTTCTTGCAGAATTTTTGAACATCCGTGTGAAATACGGTCGGGGGCTCCTGGCAAGGCATCAGCTCTCAGGGAAGACAAGGCAAATGCCCTAGCTAGGGCTGTATTGCTGCGAATAGACGCTATGATCACAGCAACTCTTAATAAGGAAAACATTTAGTTGGGGATAACTTACAGTTTCAGAGGCCTCGCCCGCTATCCTTACGGTGGAAGCATGGCGGTGCGCAGGCAGATATGGTGCTGGAGAGGGAGCTATGTGTATCTGGATCTGCTAGCAGGCATCAGGAAGAGATAGTGGAACCAAGCTGGGCATGAGCTTCTGAAGCTTCAGAGCCACCCCCAGCGACACACTTCCTCTGACAAGGCCACACTTACTCCGACAAGAACCCATCTCCTAATAGTCCTGGTCCCTATGTGCCTATGGGGGCCATTTTCATTAAAACTACCACAGTAGGCTGCAGCGAAACTCTAGCTTCAGAAACTGCCTTCTGGGCCCAAACAGCAGTTCGAAGACTTGCCAGCTATCTGTATTTGAATAATTTAATGAACCTTTTCATCATTAATGTTATCCCTCAAAAAATGAACCAAGAATAGCATCTACTTCATAAAATAACTTTATGTAATAAACGGGGGAAATGAGAAGCAAACGTGCTTACCGCGTAGCATGGAGCGATAGTTAATATTAGCTATTTTTATTTTGTTGCGGATTCCCAAACCTTGCTGTTTTTGCTCCAGTGATTAAGAAACAGGTGTTTGTCCCGTTTTTAACTCCACTGGCAATTACCCTTGATGTTTTTTTCAAACACAGCACAATCTAAATTTTTTCTAGTGACTAATGAATAACAGAATTATCTGCTACTCTTCCCTGGATAAAATCCAATTGCAGAA
Source organism: Mesocricetus auratus (assembly GCF_017639785.1). Taxonomy (NCBI): domain Eukaryota; kingdom Metazoa; phylum Chordata; class Mammalia; order Rodentia; family Cricetidae; genus Mesocricetus; species Mesocricetus auratus. Next base: position 13,110,924 of record NW_024429212.1, on the reverse strand, counting down.
CATTTTCATTTTTTACTGTTCTGTTAATGAATTCAAACAATTTCTTCTTCACTTGTGTGCACACGCGTGTACATATATGAAGTCGTTTGTGGCATGAGTCTGTGGAGGCTGAAGCACAACCTTGGCGCTTGCTCTGTAAGTAAACAGCTGACAGAATGTAGGGCGCTCTCTCAGCTCCTACCCGTTTGCGCAGACATTCTCTCGTGCTTTCTACAGATCATCCTGTTGGAGAAAAATAATGGCAGTGATACAGTGTACTCCTATTGTTTAAAATGGAGAAATTCATTTGAATTTTGAATTCGACACTTTCATCAAGTTCTATATTCTTTTCTTTGAACGCAGGGTCACTTTTGATCTGTAAATGAACATATTTCACACACACACACATTATCTTCTCATATAATTATATACAATATATATTCTCCATGGCCTTATCAACTTTTCTTTTATAGCATGCTTTAAGTGCTGTGACTCTGTCATTGGCACATTTAATATTCACAACACCTGTACCTGTTTATGACTCTGATCTACTCAGAAGAATTTATATAAAGAATTATAAATTTCTTGTATTCCAGAGGAAGAGTATCAGACTTGAGACTATTATTAAACAAGGACAGAGTTTTCTCTGTGCCTTTACCTGTTCATTCTAAATACAATAAATCTGATGGCTAAATATACAAACAGTTAGGAGACAATATGCAAATATAGATCTTCAACAGACGGCACCAGAAGGCAACATCTCATTCACGCTGTCAGCCAGTCTAAGCCTACTGTTGGCAATTCAGATGTGAAGGTAGTCGTAGTACTCCCTCTAGGAACCAATGCCAGAAGCCAAACAGCGACCTCCTTGAAGTCAGACACATATAGCCAGGACTTGGCTAATAAGTTACATTTTCTCTAATCTTTGTCAATGTTTCTGCTGTAGAGCCAAGAAGAAGAAGAAGGCAGACATTACACCTACCCACTTGCACTGGTTGCCCTCCACCTAGGTAGCTTCCTAAGATCAAGGTAACATTAGAATCCCTCCTTTCCCTCTTCCCTCTCCCTTGACTGCCATCAAGACTCTGCCTAAACAAAGCAAAAGGAACTGGCTCTCTTGGGGGTAGTGAGCCTTGAAAAGTCTTTGCTATTCTAATCATGTTTATATTCTCCTAGTATTGGCTATACTGTCTGCTTGGTTTAGCCTTATTGAAGTTCTAGGTATTTTAGCAAATTTTTTCTTTTTCAACTTTCTTTTCATTTATTCTTTGTGCCTTTCATCTCGATCCCATTCGTATCTCTCCTCTGCCCATGCAATCCCCTCAACCCCCAAATAAAATAAACTTTAAGAGAAATGGAAAGGAAGATCAGTCTCATCATGGAAGTAGTATTATGACACAGTGAGTCACACAGCAAACCCTTTTATCCATGTGTCTTCACTTACAAGTGTTCAATGCAAAGAGTCATTGGTCTGGTTCAAGGCCTCTGATTTTTGTTGCGCTCTCAATACTGGTCCCTCACTGGGACTCCTCCTGGACATCCTGCCCTGTGTCATGGAGATCCTGCAGCTTTGGGTCTTCATGTGCTCCAGCGAATCATAGATGGGGTGGGCCAAGTCATAACCTTGGCTCTGGGCCTGGGTAGTTGCAGGGTTGGTCTTCCCTCCAGATCTTCCATGTCCTCACCACTAGGGTGAACTCTCCAGCACTTCACAGGCTAGGCAGGGCCAGTTCTCCTCTCTCTACACCCTCAGGCTGGGTTCTCCCAATCCACACTATCAGGGCCAGCTCTACCGTGTTGCCCAGGCTACGTGCAGGGGCCGCTCTCCTAAGTGCCACAGCTGGTGAGGGTCAGGATAAACTCTCTCTCTCTCTCTCTCTCTCTCTCTCTCTCTCTCTCTCTCTCTCTCTCTCTCTTATAACCTCAAGGCCAGCTCTCTCACCTGCCATAGTCCGTGAGGGGTGGGGGGCATCTCTCCCCTGCCCACACCATTATAAGGCAGATGATGGGTGGGGCCAGATCTCCCTAAGTCATGTTCTCAGGAATGGTTCACCCAACCCCAGTCAATAGGGTCAGCTCTACTGTGTTGGCCAGGTGAGACGCAGGGCCTACTCTCCCGAGTGCTGCAGCTTGTGTGGGGCAGCCAGTTAGTGGCAGGGCCAACTATGTGCAGCTCCATCCTCTCAGCCTTCGGTGGTATCAGGAGCCAAGGACATCAACACAGACCGTGGTTGCGTCAGGGCCATGAACCCTCACATGAAACCCCTGCAATTGTCCAGGCCAAGACATCACCATGACCTGGGTGGCAATCAAGCCACCCTCATAAGCCTGCTCCTCATGGCTTCCACCTCTCCAGGTATGCCTGTCCACAGGAAACGAATCTCTCTGTCTCTGTCTCTGTTCATAGGAAATGAATCTCTGTCTCTGCCTCTGTCCACAAGAAATGAACTTCTCTCTCTTTCTCTGTCTCCGTCCACAGGAAATGGGTCTCTGTCTCTGTCCACAAGAAATGAATCTCTCTCTCTCTCTGTCTCTGTCTCTGTCTTTGTTCATAGGAAATAAATCTCTGTCTCTGTCTCTGTCCACAAGAAATGAATCTCTCTCTCTCTGTCTCTGTCTCTGTTCATAGGAAATAAATCTCTGTCTCTGTCTCTGTCCACAAGAAATGAATCTCTGTCTCTGTCCACAAGAAATGAATCTCTGTCTCTGTCCACAGGAAATGAATCTCTGTCTCTGTCTCTGTCCACAAGAAATGAATCTCTCTCTCTGTCTCTGTCTCCATCTCCATCTCTCTGTCTCTCTGTCTCTCTCAACCACACCATACATTTGCTCACTGTGATAGTGCCCATCTGCCCAGCACCGCAGGGTCGGTCCACCCAGGGCCTGCCTGTGTGTGGGTCTTCTTGTCCTGCTCAGTCTGTCATCACACTGGGCAGGACCCTGTTCCTCCTCAGAGCCCCTTTAGGAAATCTTTCAGAAGGATATTCTATGGGCTTGCGTGGTGATGGCTCAGAATGGGCCATTGGTCTTGTTCTACACCACATAAAACCAGGTATGTCAGTGCAGGTCTGTAATTCCAGCAGCGACCCTGGATGAGGCAGGCGAGGGCTCCATGAGAACCCATCTCTTAAAATCTATGTATCATGGATATATTGACAGTGTGGAGAAACTATGCTTTACAACCAATTGAAATAGAACCTGTATCACTGGGCAAAGGTAGCCAGGAAGAGGTGACTTTTTATCGGTTTTAATTTTGTTCTTCCTCTAACTTCAAGCTGGTGGCAGGGAGTTGCGCAGAAGGTATGATGTGTGACATTTTCCTACCTATGCTAGTTGAACCTGGTCATGCTGTCCTATTACAGGGCAGCACCATTGCTGCTGGTCCATGCCAATCCATTTTGTAGGTACAGAATTCCCTTACAAGCTATGTAAACTGTCCTTATCTATAATTTACAAAGTTGGTCACTTAGGAAACTTTCTGTTATGTGCATGTGAACCTGTGTGTGTGTGTGTGTGTGTGTGTGTGTGTGTGTTGATGCTATAGGTTCTCTAGTAAATGGAAAGAGGGCAATTCTGCAATTTCCTTATAGATGTTTCATCCCAGAACAACCACATGGCTTGAGTTGTATTTGGCAACTGTAGTAGGTATCTCCATCCCATCAGTTCAATCGTAGATCATCCTAGTGATAAGATCAAGTTCACAGACTTCAATCTGAAGCAATTTATGTGCTTCACTGATGCTGATGTCCTGGAACCGGCCACTCTGTAGATGCTGCAAGGAGGACTTTATATGAATGTCTGTGAGGTGGTTTGAGGTCATCATAGGCACCAGGAATTGAAACAATTAAACCATCGACCTTAATTATCCCCTCTAACTGGCTAGCGTTCAATTTCTCTGTCTCTGCTTAGGTAATCCCATGTGAGAGTTTATGGAGAACAGCTGGTTCTACTGTAGAAGCAAGTACCAGGAACACTTCCTCAAGCAAATTTGCTTGTCCATGGAAATGTTCAGCCTGGAGCTGAACACACAGATCCCTTGAAATCAGCAGCTCTTACCATCTAGAGCTTGTCAGGAGAGTGTTGCTTTACACTTGAGAGGGTCCTAGGTTGCCAAAGCCTCACTCTGGCTACCCAAACAGAGATGAGCTGGAATGTGGTGTGCATTAAGTTTGTTTACCTCACATTTGGAGGCTGGAAAACACAGCATCTTGATCCATCCCCTTCCTCCATCTTGTGTCCTCCAGGCAAACAGATAAGCGCTACACCTGGGTATTGTCGAACCATTATTTTGTTTTGTTTTGTTTAGTGCCAAACTATACGTAACACTGTTATGTACAAATAAGTGAATATATTCAAAACATAATCAATATACATAGTGTTCAGTAAGAGATGTCAAGAACAAGAAGGAATTGTAACCTTCGTATGGGCTGATGTTTATGCCAAACAGTAGAAGCCCAAGGAAGCAGAGTTAGGAGCACGCTGACCATATCCACGGTCTGATCACATTCCTTAGTCTCTTCTGTGAGGAGACAGACCATCACTGTCTCCAGGTAAAGCCTGTCGGTTATTTTGTCATTTTGCTATTCTTTGTCCTCTTTTAAGTGTTGTATTTTCTGTTGTGCTCCCCAATGTGTTTATTCAAAGTCCTGACTTAAAGGGCTGAAGACACGTTGGAGAATGCTATGGGTGTGCGCCAGACAAACCCATCAGTCTGTCTCCTCCAGATCCCATTTAAGATTCACAACACGTCAGGAATAATGGTGCAAACTGTCAACCCAACACTTAGCTGAGGCAGGGAGATTGCTCTGAGGAGTCTTACTGTGCTACACAGACTCAAAAATGAAAAAAAAACCCTCAAGTGAATAAACGCTTGAAACCAGTCTCACAAAATGTGATTCTAGGGATGCTGTGGAGGGTGAAGGGAGGTCCCGTGTCAATGGTTGTGCTGTGGAGGGGTGAAGGGAGGTCCCGTGTCAATGGTTGTGCTGTGGAGGGGTGAAGGGAGGTCCCGTGTCAATGGTTGTGCTGTGGAGGGGTGAAGGGAGGTCCCGTGTCAATGGTTGTGCTGTGGAGGGGTGAAGGGAGGTCCCGTGTCAATGGTTGTGCTTTGGAGGGGTGAAGGGAGGTCCCGTGTCAATGGTTGTGCTGTGGAGGGGTGAAGGGAGGTCCCGTGTCAATGGTTGTGCTTTGGAGGGGTGAAGGGAGGTCCCGTGTCAATGGTTGTGCTTTGGGCCAGACTCATATTGGCTGATTGGCTTGTATTTCCTGACTTAAACATCACTGTAATTATTGGCAGGATCATCTCTGTTTCATGTGTGAGGAAACTGCAATTCAGAGTATTTGTGTATGTTGGTTAATATTAAACAGCAAATGAATTCACAGGCTGAAATCCAGACTGGTCTAATTCCAAATCAAGAGGTTATCAATTACCTCACCTTATCTCTTTCAATTTTAAGTAACCCTGGGCAAGAGTCTGTAAGTTCACATTATGCCCCCATCAAACAGTAGAAAAAATAAGAAGGGATTAAAACTATATTAGTATGAAAAGTCTGTAGGAAACTAATAGCCACCTCTCACTGACTCTATGGTGTGAGTGTTCAAGTCCAGTTCTGGGAGGCTCGCCATCCACATAGATTCAAAGAGATCTTCCTGTACCCTACAAGGTCGGAGAGACTTGTTTTCCAATGTGGAAGCAAAGAGATGAGATTAAACTATTATCAGGTGAAATCACATTCAAGCTGGATTTCAAAATATTTCTGCTTTCAGAAAGCTCCTCTAGAGGAAAGGGGGCCATAAACTTCCTGAATAAATAATAACAAGGTTCCCTTCCATGTCTGTATCACAGAGAGATTACTGTGCCACACTGGCACTAGTAAATGAGAAAAGTCAGAACAAATAAACTGCCAAATCCATACTGGATGGTGACAAATTGATTTGGAAATCCTGTTTTCTCCTACCAGGTACTGCGTCTGAGATGGATTGTCCCACATTTTCCATACGGACTCTGAGGCCTTTGACTTGTGCTATTAACAGTAGAAAGGCATTTTAGTAGTTCTAGAAGGTATATGACAGAGTGCTTGAAGAGAAGTTTTTATCATCCCTACCTTGAGTTGATATTTCATGTTGCCTCGACGAGAGTCTTGGATTCATCAACTTTTTAAGCTGTGAAAAATACTCCCAGTATCTATAGTTGCTTCCACCCTCATCTGTTTTATTATTATTTCATTCTGAATACCTAAAAGAAAAGCATCTGCCTCGAAATTACACGGAGTTGTAATGACTGTTATCTACCAGCATTCTGTTACCCCTGAAGAGATACTTGAATTTCCCTGGACAGATTTGAAAAGAACTTGCAAGAAGCTGTTTCCTGATCTAGAAAATTAATACTTTGTTAGTGTTTATGACCATGTTTTTAGTTATTTTCTTACATTATTCTTGATCAAGTGGTTTCTTATAGACTTAACAGTAAATAACATGAGCCGGGTGGTGGTGGCACACGCCTTTAATCCCAGCACTCAGGAAGCTGAGGCAGGCGGATCTCTGTGAGTTCGAGGTCAGTCTGATCTACAGAGTGAGTTTCAGGATAGCCAAGGCTACACAGAGAAACCCTGTATCAAAATACTAAAACTATGGTTTTAGCAGTACCACTAAATTGACAGATAAATACATTGATGATGAAATATGACATGTATATACAGGCACTTGATATTTCATCACATGTGTTAAGGTTTCTTAATATTTTTTACTGTAAAATATCTCTCATTTGGTTTAAAAAGGCCCAAATATGTAGAAAGCAATACAAAAGAACTGTAAACTATTAGAATTGCTTTTATGATTTTCAAACATCTTATGTTTTATAAGTACAAATACACAACTACATATGTGTGTATTTATATTCTATAACAGGATGGTTAAGGATGCCATCCATACTCCATTAAATTTTATGCAAATGCTAAAATAATGATTATGTAGGTTATAATGTAACATGGTATTAATTTGGTATATTATAAAGGAAAAACTGTGTGCACATCACTAAAAGTAATACCAAGTTATATGCTACAATGACAACTGTTATAAAAGGAAATAACATTAAATACAGGTCTGTAGGTAAACATAACTGGAAAGTTTATATCCTTGTTGCTAAGTTCCAAATTATATCACTTTTTTAACAAAGGGAGGCAGAAGAAGGAGATTATTCAATGCATCCACATTAGGAAGGCTTGCTCAACTGCCTACTTAACTACCTAAGAAAGAGAGTAGATTTTGTTGAGCTGTTAGTGCTAAGAGGAAGATAAAACTCCTTGCTTAATGTTAAGGGCACTCACTCATACCCATCCTCTGCTCCCGTGTTCTTCTCTTTCCTCGTCTCTGATGTTCCCCGAGACTTACAGAGTCCGTTTGATATAAGTGTCCCACTGAAGACCGAGTACTCAACAGTCACTTATTTTCAGCACTTTGAGCAGTTGGGAGTCTCTGCCATCACTGCCATCAACTGATAAAAGAAGCTTAAGTGAACAAGGTTGGAAAAATTACTAATCTAGGGTTACAAATGTAAATATTTAGAAAGTAGTTCTAAAGCTTGTCCACTTAACAAAACAAAAGTAACGGGTCCTCTCCATCTTGTTGTTGAATATTAAAATGTGTTACATTTGTTTATGCTGTGGAACATTTGTTTAGTGATGCAAATATGTGTTGTATTTTTTTTAATGTTGCATTTGTTTAACTCTGTGAAGCTGTGTTACTTTGCCTCTCTAAAACACCTGATTGGTCTAATAAAGAACTGAATAGCCGATAGCAAAGCAGGAGAAAGGATAGGCAGGGCTGGCAGGCAGAGAAGAAATAGAAGGAGAAATCTGGAAGGAGGACATCAAGGAACAAGAAGAGAAAAGCTGACTAGAAACAAGCCAAGCTAGGGTCAGGCATTCATAAGAAAGAATCTCTCCCTCTCTCTCTCTCTCTCTCTCTCTCTCTCTCTCCCTCTCTCTCTCTCTCTCTCTCTCTCTCTCTCTCTCTCTCTCTCTCTCTCTCTCTCTCTCCCTCTCTCTCTCTCTCTCTCTCTCTCTCCTCTCCCCCTCTGTCTCCCTCTCTCTCTCTCCCTCTCCCCCTCTCTCTCTCCCTCTCTCCCCCTCTCTCTCTCTCTCTCTCTCGTGTGTGTGTGTGTGTGTGTGTGTGTGTGTGTGTGTGTGTGTGTGGTTATTTAGAAATCTGGTAGTGGGCTCCCCAAAGAGCAAAGAGCCAAAAAAAAGCAAAAACAAAAACAAACAAACAAACAAACAAAACCCCAAGAAAACAAACCAACTATACCCCCCCACACACACACAGGTTTAGAACCTTCATAGATATGACATTTGACCAAGTTTACAGTGGATCTTATTTTTTGAGACAGGGTCACTTACCAAACCACAGCTAGTCAACTTGGCTAGATGAACTATCCAGGGACGTTCACTGTCCTTCTCTCTCCATCTCTGGGCTTACAGGCATGTGCCTTTGCACCTGGCTTTTTACTTGATTCTGGAAATCTTGACTCAGATCTCCCAATGCACATCAACTGCTTTTCCCACTGACTGAGCCATCCCAGCAAACCCTTTGTTTCTTCACAACAGTCGTATTCTTCTCTCTAACAGTGGGTAAGAAGCTCATCTTTTAAAATGGTTTATTTTTTTGAGAATTTCATACTAGTATTGTATTTATATCATGTCTTCCTCTTTGTATAAACTACTGAGTTAATTTAGTTTCACTCATATGTACTTCTGCTTAGGGCTGACCACTTGGGGTTAGATATTCTATCAAGCAGCTCCACCCTGAAGAAAACTGGTTCTCCTTTGGTCAGCTGCCATTGATTACCTAGAACTTCATCTAGGTATGGACATTTGTAAAAACTCCCCATTCACATTGCCATGTCAACAGTTTTGTCGTTATTCAGGTCTTATGTAATTAGAAATGTTGCTATTCCATGGTCACAGCTTCTCTATCATGTCTAGAATGTATTTTGTGGTGGCAGCTATCTTAGTCTTGTGGATCTTATAATCTTTCCACCCATTCTTCTGAAATTTTCCTTGGACCTTGTGTATAGGAGTTGCATTATAGATGCACCAATAGAGCCTGGGAACCTCAATGTTGGCTTTACGGACGCTGTAACGATACGCGACACACAATTACTGAAAATAAGGCTAAGTATTTTATATAGAAAATTACTCACAAGATACCAAACCCCGAGAAGCCCAGCAGATCTCAGCTAGCGACTGGACCGGAAGCCGAACTCCAGGAAAAGAGAGCGAGACTTCCTGTGCGCTGTCTTTTATGCCTTCCCCCGTAACGCCCCTAGCCATGCCCAAAAGTGGGCTTGGCTAGTGACGTAGTTCCGCCTACGTACGTATACGTCTTTACGTCCAGCCGTATACGTCTTTAGTCCTGCCTAAAGTGGGTGTGGTTAGCGGTGTGGTAAACCGCCCTTTTATTACCTCATCTGTATGCGCCTCTAGTAAGTCACATGTTTAATGGCGGCATCAGACTTCCTCCTACAATTCCCCTTTTAGTCTAAAAAAGGACAACTAACTTGTGTCCATGAACAAAATGTATCAAACATCTATTCTATCTAAACCTAAACTTATCTTAAAGAAACACCCAAATATGAACACCTCCTTCCAATCCCAACTCTAAAATAATGGAAAACTAACACTAACAGGTGTAAACTTATAATATCAATAGTAGGGAGAGGGGGCGTGGAATTCTCAAAACTACTTCCTGCTGAGATGGGACGATGATAATCTCATGGGGACCTGTGAAAAGAAAATGTTAGTATAACAAAATCTGAGTAGATCAGACAGTCTCAGTATGGCAGGAGCTGCTTGATTGAAGTTCCTGACTGAGGTTCTAGTGTTGATTGAAGCTCTTATCTTGAAGCTCTGGTCAGATTGTAGAAGATGTGCTATTTCTGTTCCTTGGTCTGGAGTTGTGTCGAGTGATGTAGTTTCAAGCCAGTTTCAGGATAGTGCTTGTCAGGTGGAGTCAATGATGTGGGGCAATTCAGATGCCTCCAGTCGAATCAGGTGAAGTCAAGGAAGTGGATCCTCATTCTCTTTCGGAAGCAGTTGAAGATTGCTGTCAGGAAATCCCTTGTTCTCTGGAAAACTCAAACATTAATGTTAACGAAGAAATATTTTAACTTTCATATGTATGCATACAAAAGAGGTGACAATAGGGAAGATGGAAAACCTGGAGGAAATTAGACTGTTCAGAAAAAGAAATCCATAGATAACAGTCCCTCATTTTATTTCTTCTGTCTTATATCAATGGCTCTTTGATATAATACAGAAATTCTGAATTGTATTTAAATAATATGCTTGGGTTTAGAGTAGGAGAGCCAATCCAACTCCAAAGCCAGTTTCAGTTAAATGAATGGGAACTGAGGTATGTGAAGAAATAAAGATAAAGGTGTACTATGAAAAAGCAATATAGAGAGATTTAGACTTTGATACCACACAGTGTGTGTTTGATGGTCCTCAGGGTAGCTATTCATTCTTCTACAGGAATCCATGTGTCCAGTATTCTTTGCTGAGTTTACCTGTGAGGACAAAAACAAAGCACTTCTCTTTCCTTTTAGGAGGTCACTTTACCCATTGTGGACTATGAATTTGTAGATGGGCTGTTATCTTCCTCCTCCTGAGATGTTTTCTGTTCTGATCGAATTTTAATTAATTTTGATGGAACCCAAACCTTTTCTTCTCCTGTGGAAACAAAAGCATAACCCCTTCCCCAACGTAACACATATCCTGGTTTCCAGACTGAGGTCATAACATCCTTAAAATACACCGGTTGGTTCAGTTCAGAAGTCTTCTCTGTAGTCCAGTGTCTTTCTGCTGCAGTTTGTCCTTTTTCATCAGCATTAAGAAAATTCAACGTTAGTAAAGCATTGTGTAACCTGTGTCTAGGTGTCTTTGTTTTCCCTGGCTGTTTATGAAGCATCTCTTTTAAGGTTCGGTTAGACCTTTCAATTATTGCTTGTCCTGTGGGATTGTAAGGTATACCAGTTACATGTTTTATATTATAATATTTGAAGAATTGTTCCAATTTACTGGAGACATATGCTGGACCATTGTCAGTTTTTATTGTTTCAGGTATACCCATAACAGCCATTACCTCTAAGAGGTGTGTAATAACAGAGTCAGCTTTTTCAGAGCTGAGGGCAGTAGCCCATTGGAAGCCTGAGAACGTGTCTATAGTATGGTGTACATATTTCAAACTGCCAAATTCTGGGAAGTGAAATACATCCATTTGCAAAAGTTCATTTCTGTGAACACCTTTAGGATTACAACCTGCTGGTAATGGAGTTTGATTGTACAATGAGCAACTGGGACAATTTCTTACTATTTCTTTGGCTTGTTGCCAGGTGATAGAAAAATCCTTCTTTAAACCTTTGCTATTAACATGGTGTTTCTTATGAAATTCTGAAGCTTCCAACACATTACCTACTAATAAACGATCAATTTCATCATTGCCTTGTGCCAGAGGACCTGGCAGACCTGTATGGGATCTGATGTGTGTTATATACATAGGATGAGTCCTGTTTCTGATGATTTCCTGCAATTGTAAAAACAATGAGGTTAATTCTGTATTATCAGGAACAAATTCTGCAGTCTCAATGTGCAGGACAACTCTTTCTGCATACTGAGAATCCGTGACTATATTGAGAGGCTCTGTAAAGTCTTTAAGTACCATCAGAATGGCATATAACTCTGCCTTTTGTACGGAGTTGTAAGGGCTTTGAACTACTTTACTTATATTTCCTGATTTATACCCTGCTTTACCTGACTTGTTTGCATCCGTGTAGAAGGTAAGAACTCCAGAAATAGGTGTTTGCCTCACGATACGTGGAAGAATCCAAATTGTTTTCTTTATGAATTTGATTCTCTCTGTTTTGGGATAGTTATTACTAATACTTCCCAAAAAGTCACTGCAAGCTATTTGCCAATACTCATTATCCTTCCATAAGGAGGAAATTTCCTCATTCGTTAAAGGTACAATAATTTCAGCTGGGTCTTTCCCAGTCAGTTGACGAAGCCTTAATTTACCTTTTAATATCAAATCTGAGACCTTTTCTATATAGGTTTTCAATTTTTTATTCTGTTTATGTGGCAGAAATACCCATTCTAGAATGATGTCGTCCCTCTGCATTAATATTCCTGAGGGGTATTCTCTAGATGGTAAAATAACCAGAATACAGTCCAGATTTGGATCCACACGGTCCACATGTGCTTCTAATATTCTCTTTTCTACCCATTCTAATTCTTTTTCAGCCTCAGCTGATAGTACTCATGGGCTGTTTAGGTCTTTATCTCCTTTTAAAGCCATTTTCAGGTGTTTTAAATCATGCCCTTCTACACCAATAATCGTCTGTAATTGAGAGATTTCTCCTAATAGTTTTTGAAGATCATTAAGAGTCCGGTAACGATCTCTTCTGATCTGTACTTTCTGTGGTCTAATTTTCTGAGCATCTATTTTATAACCTAAATAGTTAATAGAATCTCCTCTTTGTATTTTTTCTGGGGCAATTTGTAATCCCCAGCGAGGCAAAATTTCCTTTACTGCCTCAAACATCTTTTCCAAAGTATCCTTATTTGAATCAGACAATAATATGTCATCCATATAATGATATATTAACGAATGTGGAAATTTTTTACGAATTATTTCTAGAGGTTTATTCACAAAATATTGACACAAAGTTGGACTGTTTAACATACCTTGAGGTAGTACCTTCCACTGGAATCTCTGTACCGGACAGGAATTATTATAGGTAGGTACTGTGAAGGCAAACTTTTCTCTGTCGTTTTCTTGTAACGGTATGGTGAAGAAACAATCTTTTAAGTCTATAACTATAATTGGCCAATCCTTAGGAATTAGAGAAGGTAACGGCATCCCAGGTTGTAGAGACCCCATAGGCTGAATTACCTTGTTGATGGCTCTAAGATCAGTAACCATTCTCCACTTACCAGACTTCTTCTTGACAACAAAAACAGGCGAATTCCACGCACTAGTTGATTCCTCAATGTGTCCAGCATCTAGCTGTTCCTGAACTAACTTCTCCAAAGCCTCTAACTTCTCAGATGTCATAGGCCATTGACCAACCCAGACGGGTTCATCTGTCAGCCATTTTAATGGTAGAGCTTTTGGTTGCTCTGTAGGTTTGGCACTGGCATCTTGCTTCTGCACAGCCTGTACGTTTGGCATCTGTTTTCTGTACTGTCTTACTATATTCTTACTACCACTAAGAGCTTGTCTATAATTCCTAGCTGATACAGGAGGAATTTTAATCTGCGTATTCCATTGCTGGAGTAGATCACGACCCCAGAGGTTTATAGCAATATCTGCAACGTATGGCTTTAACCTTCCTCTCTGTCCTTCTGGCCCAATAAAGTCAATCCATCTAACGCTCTGTTTAACTTCAGATAGGGTTCCGATCCCTAAGAATTGAACATTAACCTCTTTTAAAGCCCAGTTTTGTGGCCAGGACTGCTGATTAAGGATAGTGACGTCACTTCCGGTGTCCAGTAATCCGTAAATCACCCTATTATTTACCTTAACCGGAAGTTTGGGTCTATGATATTGTATAGAAGTTTGCCAAAATATATGTTTTGTATCTCCTCCTGATGTAATTGATTCATCCTCTGGAGCTAATGTATTATCCAGTGCCGTATTATTTACAATGGGCAGTGGATCTTCTAATTGTCCTGGGAGAGGCTGTCCTCCACTGTCACTGGGAATGACCGGATAATCTTCTTCTTCGGGGCTCCATGGAGCCCCGGAAGCCCGTTTCCCTGCTGTAAAGATCTACCTTGTCTGTCTATTGTGGAAAAGCATTCATCAGTCCAATGGCGCCCCTTCCCACACCTCCTGCATAGACCAGGAGGCTTAGGCCTTCTGTTTGATACATTCCTGGTAAAAGCATTATTTCTAGGAATGCGTTGTCTACAGTTCCTACTAAGATGTCCTATTCTACCACAGTTAAAGCATTTTGCATCTTTACGCCTATTTAAATTCTTTGAGATTGCCTTCCCTACCCATGCCTCTATATCATCACAGGTAGGGTATTTGGCATCCTGGTGCCTCCTCAAACCTGTAGAAATAGCTTCACCTACCCAAGCTCCTGTATCCTGACTTTTACATTCCAGGTTCGCTGTATGCAGAACCCATTCCTCCAATGGCGCTGATCTTATTTTTAATGGCCAAATTACCTGCCTGCATTGAGGATTCGCGTTCTCATACGCCAAAGATTCTATAAGAAGACGCCTGGATTCTGGGTTCGCTACCTGTACCTCTACTGCTCTGGATAATCTCTCTAAAAATTCAGTGAACCTTTCCCTTGGGCCCTGTAATACCTTGGTGTAGGGTTGCATTATCTCTCCTGTTTCACAAACCTTATCCAAGGCATTTAAAGCAGCTGTACGGCACAAAGACAACATGTGCTCGTCATATGCAGATTGAACCTGCGTGTCAGCGTAAGGACCCTCCCCAAGAATCTTGTCTTGGGGTACTTCATGACCGTTCTGTAATTCCTGAATTTCTATTGCTTTTGCTTCTTGCCTCCACAAAGCCCTCCATTGAATTTGGCAAGAATTTTCGAGCACTGCAGAGGCTAATTGGGCCCAGTCTTTTGGGGTTACTTTATTTACAGTAGCCCATGAGGTTAGGAGCTCTCTGACAAAGGGAGAATGAAGACCATACATGACAATGGCCTCCTTAATATTTTTTAGATCCTTCATCTGTATAGGCTCCCAGTGATAAGCAATGGGACCATTTGATTGTTTTTTCGTTGCTGGTTTTTCTGATACAGATACTGGAAAAACCATAGGGGAACGCATAGCAACCTTAGGGAAATCATTCCGGCATTTGAGAAGCTTTGGGAAACTCCTGTCCTGACCTGTTGCCTGTATTTCTGATTCTGAAGTATCAGATTGAGCGTCTTCTAAATCCTGCAGTCTATTCATCATTGTTTCTCTGAGCTCTTGAAGTTCTTGGGACAAATGATTTTCTAAGGATGTCATGGAATCTTTCATTTTCTTACATTCATCATTTACATGTGATTCCAAATTTCTAATATTCTCATCCTTAGCAAGTACCTCAATAGCATGTAAACTGCCTTCTACAAATGATATTCTATCAGTTAATTTATCATTGCTCTCAGACATGGAACAATTCTTTTCTGCTAGCATTTCAATTTTATGTTCCAGTCTTTGTAATTTGCTAGTGAAATCATCAAACATGGAACCGTGTTTGTCATTAAATGTTTCCACATTATGTTCCAATTTTTCAATTCTATCTATGGAACACATTTTTCCTGAAAATAATTCAATTTTGTGTTCCGTCTCTTTAAACCTGTTCGTCAGACCTACATTATCATTTTTAATATCCTGAATATTTTCTACCAACCCTTTCTTACTCTCCTGCAATGAATTTTGCATTTCCTGAATCCTTTGTATTAAGATTTCAAAACTATCCTGCGATGACTGCATGACCTGTATAAGTTTATTCCTATTTTTGAGCCATTTCATTAACAAAATTATATTGATTATGAAGCTAATAATCACCATCGTGGGTAGGAAGTACCTTTCAGGTAGGTCCTCAACCCTTTCTAAAATCCCATCCATACAAAAAACAAGAAAATTCTTAACATCCTGCATCATAGTGTTAGCTGTTGACATTGTATAAAGCAGTTACGTTTGTTACCAATGGAGTAATTCAGGCCAAAATCAACAGGCTGCCAGCGAAAGAGCACGTGGCCGGAGTCAGCTGGCCGCCAGTAAAACAGCACGTGGCCGCGAGAGAAACCTTGGAATTCCGCCTAACCTTACCGGCAGGTAGAAGGTACTGGTTCCTGGCGGCAGGAATCGTGCCTTGCCGAGCGAAGTGGTGAGGAACTTAGCGAAAGGAGAGTCCACGTGTGCCTGGTCCGGCCAAGAGAAGCCGCTTTTCCGGGGCGCCTGGATCCGGATTTCAATCCCGCTCCCGACACCAAATTGTTGGCTTTACGGACGCTGTAACGATACGCGACACACAATTACTGAAAATAAGGCTAAGTATTTTATATAGAAAATTACTCACAAGATACCAAACCCCGAGAAGCCCAGCAGATCTCAGCTAGCGACTGGACCGGAAGCCGAACTCCAGGAAAAGAGAGCGAGACTTCCTGTGCGCTGTCTTTTATGCCTTCCCCCGTAACGCCCCTAGCCATGCCCAAAAGTGGGCTTGGCTAGTGACGTAGTTCCGCCTACGTACGTATATGTCTTTACGTCCAGCCGTATACGTCTTTAGTCCTGCCTAAAGTGGGTGTGGTTAGCGGTGTGGTAAACCGCCCTTTTATTACCTCATCTGTATGCGCCTCTAGTAAGTCACATGTTTAATGGCGGCATCAGACTTCCTCCTACACCTCAAAGCACTTATTTTCTTCATTTTGACCAGTTGTGTATTTCTGGAATGGTATGCTGCAAAATAAATATATTTAATGAGAGGCAAGAACCAGTTTTATGTGGGTGGGATTGCGGTTTCCAAGGATTTGTGATCCTTGCTTTCAGTTATCCTTGTTTGTTTACAAGGCTTGACATAGTGTTGGGTTTAAATCAGAAGCTCAATAAGGGTAGTGAATGAATGGCTAGAGTCTTCAGTTGATTTAAAAATAATAGTACAAATCAATATCAAGATAACAAAAATGTGTTATGTAGACACAATTCAATTTTTAATTGATATGTAATTATACCATTTTCCCCCTTCCCTTTCCTCTCTACAACCCCCACCTTGTTCCCAACTTCGATTTTCTCTCTCTCAGATTCATGGCCTCTGGTCTATTTCTCTTTAACTGTTATCTTTAAATATTTATATATGTATGTCCCTGAATATGTGAATAAAATCTGATCAATTAGATTTTATGTAGCTGTAAAGAAAAATGAAATTATGAAATGTGCAGGAAAATCAATGGATCTGGGAAGCATTGTATTAAGCAAGATAATCCATACTCAAAAAGATAAACATCACATTTTCCTTTACATGTAGATCCTAGCACACACACACACATGAGCATGGGTACAGTTCATAAAACTAGAAAGGAGACCACAAAAGGAAAAACAAGGTGTTGAAGAAGCAAGGGAGACAACGGAAAAGAGAATATTTGTAGCATGAAGCAGAAAGGGATCCAAAAGGGACAGGGAGATGGAGAGAAATGGGAACAGGAACAAAAAAGACAAATAGTTTGAAAATGTCATAACTATAACTATAAAAAACCTATTTCTCAGCATTGCTGAGAAAATGTATCCAAGATCTGGATACTTCTGGACCAAATGTATCTGCAGAGCTCTGTCTATGCTGAGCTACCACCACTGCTCCAGGATTGCTTCCTTGAAATTGCTTCTTTAAAATTTGTTAATAGCTTTGTTCTCCTTACTGTTCTCAACAGAGCAGCCAGAACAGCTCCATAAAATAGAAATCACATAATGTCACCCTCCACTGAACAGGACAAAAGGCGATGTCCTCATGATGTCTTATGAGGCCCTACAAAATTGCTTCCCCCGCCCTCTCTGACAGCCTCCCGTCATGCTCCCATCCCTTATTCTTCCTCAGCCACCTTGACCTCCTGGCTCTTTCTTGATCAGATTTCTATCATGTGACCTTCGTACAGAGTCTTTATTTTCTGAGGGTGCATTTTATTGGTACTCACGTGGCTGTCCTTTTACTTCATTAAAATCATTTCTCATTTCTACAAAGGATATAGTGACCATGTTAATTTTCTCCTGCTTTTGCTACGCTCTTTTTAATGTAACTGGAAATATTATCACATGGTTTATGTAGTATTTATTCATTCTTAGTTCATACTCAACTTCTATAGACACTGAATTATTGTTCAGTTGTGTTTAGTGCTTGGGTCCACACACACACTATCAAGTAAATACATAAATGAATGTTTGATCCAAGTTTAATGATGGGGAAGATTTCTGTTGGTTATGAAGTAGAAGAAAAATTAAACAACTGGAAGGTAGGAAAACATCTCTGGTAGAGTCAGTGAGATGAATGATCTGGTTATCAATTTGATATAAGCAGGAAGATAGAATTCCAACTGAGAAATTGTCTCATCAGATTGGCCCATGGGCATTTTATTGATTGCTAATTGATGTAGAAGGTCCCAATCCACTGTGGGTGGTACTATCCCTGATCAGGTGTGCTTTAGGTATATAAGAAAGCTAGACTGAGCAAGCTAGTATATAGTATTCCTCTGTGGTCTCTGCTTCAGTGCCTTCTTCTAGGTTCCTTTTATTAAATCCTTTTTAAATTTAACTTAGAAACAAGCTTGCTTTACTTGTCAATCCCAGCTCCCTCTCCCTCCACTCCTCCCCATCCCAGCTCCCCCAGCCTCTCACCCAATCCCTACTCTGTTCCCCAGGGAGGGTGAGGCACTTCATGGGGGATCTCCAGAGTCTGTCATTTCATCCGGGCAGGACCTAGACGCTCCCCTATGTGTCCAGGCAGAGAGAGCGTCCCATTTGTATGCCAGGGAGAAATACTGATCTACTACCCAAGGTCCCATAGATTGCTCAGACCTCCTCACTGACACCCAAATTCAGGGGGTCTGGATCAGTCCCATGCTGGATTCCCAGCCATCAGTCTGGGGTTCATGAGCTTCCCCTTGTTCAGGTCAGCTGTTTCTGTGGGTTTTACCCCCAGTCTTGACCCCTTTGCTCATCACTCCTCTCTCTCCCACTGGGTTCCAGGAGTTCAGTTCAGTGCTTAGCTGTGGGTTTCTGCCCTGCTTCTATCAGCCACTGGATGAAGGCTCTAGGATGGCATATAAGGTAGTCATCAAACTCATTATCAGGGAGGGGCATTTAAGGTAGTCTCTCCACTATTGCTTAGTTTGCCAGTTGGAGTCATCCTTGTAGATCTCTGGGAATCTCTCTAGTGCCAGATCTCTCCTCCAAAACTATAATGCCTCCCCCTATTGTGGTATCTCTTATCCTGCTCTCCTCTATTCTTCCCCTGAATCAACCTTCCTGCTCCCCCATGTCCTCCTCACCTTGATTTCCCTTAATGATAAGCTTTAATCTGTAAGACAAATAAATCTTTTTCTCCTCATTGCTTTCAGTTACAGCAACAGAAAGAAGAGTAGAACAATCACCAGGGAGACTTAAATCTGGGTGCCTATGTCCTGTGCATCTGTCTCATTTCTATCTGATGTGCCCTCACTGTGCAGCTGGCGTCTCTGTCCTCTGTCTGGGAAGCAGTGAGTGCCCCAAGGTCCTGACCCAATATCTCCTGCTCTAAAGATGCTCAGAACATTTACCTTAGCTCTTATCGCTACATGATGCCAACCCACATATCAAAAAGAAGAGTTCGTGCCTCTCTTTTGTTTTCAAAACTGCACGTCTTAGATTTATTGTTCCTTCCTGGGACAGCTTTCATCATTTTCTTCTAACTGAGGGGGAAATAGGGTCACCCTGTCGTAACATGGATGGCACTATCAGCATTGTTCAGTGTAGAGAGCTGCGAAGTGCTGCACCCTTAAGATGGTGCTGGCTTTTGCCTTCTGCTAGCCCGACAGCAGGTGCTCTCTATGATAAACAACACCTGTATTTGGTTAAGGCTGGATATCAGGCTTGCTTCCGCGTACGTGGACCTATCTGCATGTTCCAAGTGGCATACTGGGGTTGGCCGCCCAAGGGCTTTTAAGCCGTGGGTTGGGGCTCCCTGGAGCTCTCTGGGAAAAGAAGATTGTTCAAGGTTCCTGAATAAACTGCTTAAAGAAGAGTCTGGGCCTTGCATCTTCCTTGATGGTCGAGACGGACGTGACAGTTCAGGTTGGTTAAAACACCCATTTTACCCAGGTGCAGTTCATTTCAGTTACTGGATGTATTTTGCCTCCTCTGTTGGTGTTGTGGCATTTCACTCTACCTGTTCCTCTGTTCACTTCTGACTTTTGATTCCCCATTCTTTGTTTTTGGTAAAGACTATGGCGAAATGGGTGAAGTTAAATGTTTGTTGTTTACCAGGCAATGGAGTCTCCTCTGACGGGATGCAGGGATCCTTGGACTATGAGGCTGATTGGGGCCGCAGCATTCCACTTGGTGGCTAGCAATCCTTATTCACCATTGCCTAGAGTTTGATAATGGCATGGGACATAGATCTCTATAGTTGACAGCAGAAAGATCCTGTAGAGGATGACGCTGAGCCAGCCAGCTTCCTTACTCTTCATACAAAGTGTGAGGAGGAGCCATGAGGAGCTTCTGGAAAGACTTGTCTGGCTAACTAAAGGGTCATTGGTGAATTCAGAGGATGTAGCAGTTACATTCTGTTGAGCCTTGTTTAGGGTACACATGGGTCTTAATTTTTGGCTATAGGATATTTTTCTCTTTAATATTGAACTTGAGTATGATCGAATTTGTTAAACTTTCCCTACGCCTGCATTCATACCGTCTTTCCCTTAAGCTTTAGGGCTATTTATTGTTAGTCTGTTGGTTGTGTTTCTTGGTTGTCTTCCTGCAGGCACTGGCAGGTTTGGACAAGTGACAACTGAGCAATTACAAAAACATCTTTGGGCTTTTGTTCAAGTCAGACATTTGTTGTCAGGAGAGGTAATTCTAGCTGGATATGTTCCTGCATCCCTAAAATGTGTCTTTTAAAGTTCAGATGACCATGTGCAAATAGTACAGTTATATGGAGATATAGGAACACTTCTGGTGAGCTGAGAAAATGAAAGTCTGCCTATCACCCCTTTCCTTTCCCTACGGAACTAAATATGACCTTGTATTCCCAATTCTTCCTATCTCTTGTGCTGGGGTTGGGGAATTGCAGAAATGTACCAGCACATCAGGTTTATCCTGTGCTTACAACCAAACTCAGGGCCTTGTGAGCATTAAGCAAGCACTGTACTGTTTCCCACTCTTCTAAATCCTACATTATTAAAATTTTTTGAGGTTATATTTTACTTTAAACATTTCTCCCTTCCCTTCCCTCCCTCCAAACTCTCATGTATACCCCTCCCAGTCTCCTACAAATTCATGGCCATGTAATTAGTCATTATTGCATGTGCGTGTGTGTTTCCCAATATAACCAGCTGAGTCCATATAATGTTACTTGTATGTATGATTTGGTGTGTCTATGTAGATCACCTACCAAGCTGATTCTTTTGAATAAAAAGTAGATAAAGCAATTCACTGTGGCAGTGTGGAAGGCTCCATTAAGTGTGAACCAGGGGGTCACTGACTAAATCGCAATATGAAGAAATTCAGAGGTTAATATGAGAAGCCCTGGGTGGCTTGCAGGGCTGAACTGTTTATCTGGAGGTCAAGGGAGTCAGGCAGGAAGAGGTGACAAAGCCAAAATCCTGAAAGACAAACTGGGCTGAGAGTGACGGGTAGAGCTAGTCACTTGGCCAGAGAAGTGATCCTCAGCAGATTGGTATGTATTGGGAGAGAGGAGAATCGAGACAGGGTTCCCCAGCCAGCTTATACTAGTGCAATGAGCCAGCCATCAAGAGTGAGAAAATTGTAACAAAAGTACAAGAGGCCCTCATCTGTGCATTTGAGGAGGATTTTTAGCTTTTATGTTATTTTTAAAGTTCCTATTCATATTTAAATCAGTTCTGGAACTTGAATGTTCAATATCATCAGCTCCCTGGGGACATACAGGCCACTCCTGCCCGGGGAGCTGGTAGGGTAACTGTAGATCTTCATGTTTCCCTCCGTTGCTCCAAATCCAACCCTCAATCTTTTCCCCAGATCTGCAACATAATACCCCCTGGCAGACTTTCCCTACATCATTTCTGGTGGATCACACAGATCCTCCCCTCCTAACTTCCCTTCCCCCACTCGGTTTGTCTAACCTCTCACCTCCAGTAGACAGTCCCTGGGGACCCACAGACCACAATGAGCAGGGAAACAGGTGGCCAATTGCAAATCTGCACCTCTACCTCTGCGCCTCCAGGTTAATCCCCCAGCCTAACCCCTTGCTGCAGCTTCCCTTCCTTTCCTGCAATTTTCCCCACTGGGTCACACAAATCATCCCCTCTCATTGCTTTGTCTCTGCCTCCAACTCCAGCAGACACTTCCTGGGAATCCAACTGCCACTCTGAAAAGGGAAATTGGCTAATTGCAGATCACCAAGTCTCTCTCCATCCCTCCAAGTCCAACTCTCCCAGTTCCATCCCCAGCTCTGTAGCAGACCTCAGCTGTGGCCTCTCCTCACTCTATGCCCCATTCCCAGAGAACTAGCTAAACAGATTCTGGTAGAACACACCCATTTCCTCCCTCTTGTGAAGTCCGTGTCTCCCACCCCCAGTGGCTCATATCCCAGTGCCCAGGAATTTTACCTGGAACCCCCAAAGCCCACACCTATCAGGATCCCAGATGATGTCTCTACAGTCAGCACACAGACACCACACTCTCCTAAGAACCAGAGAGGAAACAGAAACCAGGGAACAAAACACTTACCTAACAAAGACAAGACCAGATAACAGCACCTAGAATTGCAATCTCCCCAATACTAGATGCCTAGATGCCAGCAGAAAAACATAGCCAGTAACACTCCACTAGAATCCATCAGCTATACCACACCAGGCCCTGACTATTCCAACATACTTGAATCACAAACAAAGGACTTTAAAGCAGGCTTTGTACATATGATAGAGGTTCTTAAAGAGATGACAATCCCTTAAAGAAATATGTGAAAACACAAACATTGGAAGAGCATGAGTAAACATGTTCAAGAACTGAAAGTGGAAATAGAATTGATAAAGTAAATCCAAACAAGGGAGCTCTGGAAATGGAAAAAAAATAGAAACTTGAATAGGAATCACAGTGGCAACCTTCACCAACAGAATATATGAGATGGAAGAGAAAAATCTCAAGCATTTAAGACAAGATAGAAGAAATCAATATCTCAGTCAAAGACAATGTTAAATCTAAAACAACACTCTTATCACAAAATATCTAGGAAATCTGGAACACCATGAAAAGACCGAATCTAAGAATAATAGGAATAGAGGAAAGAGAAGGAACCCAGATAAAAGGCCCAGAAAATGATTTCATTTCAACAAAATAATAGATGAAAATTTTAATACTATAAAGACAGAGATAGCTGTAAAAGCGCAAGAAACATACAGAGCACCAAATATACTGGACAAGAAAAGAAACCCCCTCAGAACATATTAATCAAAATACTAAACAAACAGAACAAAGACAGGATACTAAAAGCAGCAAGGGAAAAAGACCAAGTAACATATAAAGGCAGATCTATTAGAATCATACCTGACTTCTCAATGGAGACCTTAAAAGCGAGAAGGGCCTGGATAGATGGGCTGTAGACTCTATGAGATGACAAATGACAGCCCAGACTACTACTTTCAACCACCACAAATAAGACATTCCATGATAAAAACAAGTTTAAAATGTATCTATCTACAAAGCTAGACCTACAGAACCTGCTAGAAGTTAAATTCCATCCTAAAGTGGTTAACTACATCAAAAAAAAAAAACCAAAAGGAATAAACGATCTCAGACCAGCAAAGTCAAAAGAAGGAAGCACGTACGCACATACATACAAACTCCACCAGCATCACCACCACCACCACCACCAAAATAACAGGAATCAGCTGTCACTGATCATTGCTATCTCTCATTGATGATCTCCATTTCCCAATAAAAAGACACAGACTAACAGAATGGATGTGAAAACAGGATCCATCCTTCTGACGCATCCAAGAAACACACTTTAACATCAAAGATAGACCATAACCTCAGGGTAAAGGGTTGGGGAAAGACATTACAAGCAAAAGCACCTAAGAAAAAGGTAGCTTAACAGCTCATCTGAAAGCTCTGGAACATACTGAAGAAATCACATACAAAAGGAGTGGATGTCATGGAGTAATCAAACTCAGAGCTGAAATCAACAAAACAGAAACAAACAAAGGATACCAAGAATCAACAAAACAAAGAGTTGCTTCTTCGCAAAAATCATAATGACTGACAAACCCTTATCCAAATTAACTAAAAGGCAGAGAGAGAAGACTCAAACCGATTTGGCTTAAGGCCTGCTTACTGTGCAGAATGGAGACCATACCTGACACTGCTTGGGTGGCCAAGAACCTGAGACCAGGTATCCCAGGGATCCAGGGTAAAAACAAATGCTGATTTTAAAAAAAAGGAAAGAAATGCAGCGGTAAAATGACTCCTAATGATAGTCTGCTACACGCATAAATCTGTCTTGTTCAGCTAAACCTTGGAACACTCAGTCTCCATCAAATTCCTCCCCCCCAGAACTCAACAAAACCCTCAGAAGAGGAGGCAGAAGAAATGTCAGGGCCACAGGGGATGGAGGACACCAAGGAAACAAGACCTTCTAGAGCAACGTGAGCAAACCTTACATGAAGTCTCAGAGACTGAAGCAGCACACCGGGCCCCCACAGGTCTGTACCAGGTCCTCTGCACATGGACTATGGCTTCCAGGGTCGTGTTTCTATGGGGGTTGTGTGAATGAGTGGGTCTCTGATTATTAGGTCTTCTTTTGGGCTCTTTTCCTTCTAATAATCTTGTCCAACTTTGATGTAATAGCTTTTGTTTTACCTTGTTATATTTTATTTTGTTATAGTTTTAAAAAATGAATGAATGAGTACATGGAAACGTAGAAATAACTAAACTGTCACTTATACCTGCTGGGAGAGGGGAAATCAGATTTATCTGTTAGAGTATCATTGGGTACCTCAAGCACTCCCATACAGGCCTCTTGTGTAGGAGTAGCTAACCAACATACCATGAGCTCCGTGTGTATGTGTGTGTGTGTGTGTGTGTGCTTTTTGACTGTTTTGTTTTCCGAGGCAGGGTTTCTCTGTGTAGCCCTGTTTGCCCCTGGAACTCACTCTGTAGACCAGGCTGGCATTGAACTCACAGAGATCTGCCTGCCTCTGCCTCCAAAGTACTGGGATTGAGGTTGTGGCCACCACTTCCCAACTGTGTGTGTGCTTTATTTGGTCACTGTTTGCTCCCTCCCTCCCTCCCTCCCCCTTCCTCCCTCCCTCCCCCACCCTCCCTCCTCTCCTTCCTTCCTTCCTTCCTTCCTTCCTTCCTTCCTTTCTTTCTTTCTTTCTCTCCTTTCTTTTTCTTTCTTTCTCTCCTTTCTTTTTCTTTCTTTCCTTCCTTTTTGGGTGTGGTTTTATTTTGTTTTCTTAGTTTTTTGGGGGGGTTAATTGTCGTATTGAGTTTTTGTTAGAAAGAACTTAAAGTTGGGTGGGTAGAGAGAGGGGGATCTGAAAGGACTTGGGGGAGGGGAATAAAATGATCAAAATATATTTAAATTTAAAAATAGTTTTTAGTAATAAAAATATAGTAAAAAGTGCTGTACTGTGCACTCCTAAATTTCTGAGTGATTTTATCTTCCTCATTTTTTCCTCCTTATTTTTAGTTCTTCACAAACTGGAATGGTTTTTAATGACCCTTTTATATAAGTTTACAAGATAGCCAGCTATAAAAGGACTGTTTGATCAAAGGGTTGGGGTTAGATTAGATAGTCTGTTAAAAGTTCCCTTCAGTTCCCTCTTGGTAATATATCCAGGATGTTAAGAGTTATCTAAGGTGATGGTGCAAACAAAAGAGATAATGCAATCCTCAGGCTGTGTTAATAGAGGAAAAAAAAACAACAACTACCAATTCCAAAGTGATGGCAATCTCCCTATACTCAACACTGTAAAAATCACAATAGAAGACTGTGATTAATCCCGGGTGTCTCACTGGGGCTGAAGCCCACCTCCCTGACACCTGTCCGCACTAGAGTGGTGATTGAAGGTGCTCACAGGGAAAGAGAGACAACAGCAGCGCAGATGCAAGTCATCCTGCTCTGCCTAAGAGGAGCTGCACTTACTCCTTTCAGCTTTCAGAGCTAGGCTTTTCAGGCAAGAATCACCCAAGGAGTATATTTTAGCTAATTATACAGAAGAATGCCTTGACAACTCGAAGAACGGCCTTTTATATGCCAGAGAGTCTTGATGCTGGAAATGAGCAAGAAGCAAATGACTGTGTGGTAGGCAGGCAGTCTCGTCACGTCATTATTTCTTCTTAGATGGTGACCTTCCCCCTAAAAGGACTCAGAAAGAAATGAGACTATCAGAGTGATTCAGGTAACAAGCAAAAAGAAATTCCCAAAAGATGGTAAGATTCATTACTAGACCTACTAAAAGCCTTGGGAAATTTCAATTGCACATTAAACAGAAACATGCTTTAGACAATCATTTATTTAAAAAATTAATAACCGATGCTCAGAACAAGAGGAAGTAAATAGTCATGCTTTTATGACTACTCGTTTTAGTTGATCTTTATAAATTTTTTTCTCCATGGCCAGTCATTTTTCAGAATGGATGAATTTTAAATAGCATAAGTGACACTTAAAAATGAGCTAGGCAGAGAGGAATAGGGGCATTTGGTGTTTTATTAATTCATCAACTGTATTACTAACAAAATATATTCAGGAATTTGTGCTTGTTGTAAAATAATTTCAGCAATTGTTTTTCCAAGATACAGATGTTTATTCATTTTTTTAAAGTCTGAATTCCTTATTGTCAAACATTTAAATATTTTTAAGTGTCTAAGGACTTTTTCCCCAACTACTTGTCATTTTATTAATGGCATTTCAGCAGTTTCATTTAAAAAAAAACAACAATTGTGTCTTTTACCTTGGTAGTGGAACACAAAATTCTAATTTTGTGTGTGTTTATGTGTTGGTGTGTGTGCTTACAGTGTTTCACATTATCTTTGCTGCATGAATACAAATTCAGTTATCATTAATAAGAATTATTCTCATTAGTGTCAACCAATTTCTTAAGGTTATCCTTAGGTATGGAAGTTTAATGAGTACCTAATGAGAACTCCAGCACTTTTGATTAAGAATATCTATCATGTTTCAATATGGGTATCATAATATAACCCAGGGAAATTGGTAAAAATTTGAGTCCCAAATAACCTCTTTTGTTATTAATTATGTGTGTGGAAGGCATGTACTGTTCACAAGGTTACGAACTTTCATTTATTCCATTAACACTTGAAGTCTATTATTCTCAAAGGTAGTTCTTCATTAACATTTTCATATAGTATATGACATTTTTGTGTTATTATTATATGTAATAGTGGAAAACTTGCATCATGTTTTACATAGAACTTTCATAGATATCTAAAGCTGCATAATATCAAGAACAGTTTTTTACTACTGACTTGAAAAACAGTCTACATTGCAAAATTAACAATCTGTCAATATGATAGGAGTGAGAATGTAGAGATAATTCTGGCTACCCTTAATATCCTTTTGCTAGCATACATTTGTAAGAGAAATATCTTAAGAAGGAAAAAACATTTCTAACTGTGAGAGATACATTCCAAACCACCACTAACAGTGTGACTTGAATCTGTTGATCTATTTGATTGACAAGGCTTTACAAAAACCAATGAAAATATAATGTGGAATGAACTTAAGCAAGGTTCTTGGCATCTTTGTACGTTTTTAATCTAGACTTTTTTTAAAATATTGCCATTGTTCTTGACTGAACTAAAAGCAGCATTTCCTAAAGCATGAAGAAATAACTCCCTGAAAGACTTCTTTCTCAACAATTCAATCAGTAAATGAGTGTTCTTTGACAATGTGAGATAGTGGTTATCATGATCAAATGAGATAATTTATCTAAACATGCCTTATAATCTTAAAAACTTTCTAGATATGCTGCTTTTGTTGGTTTTAGGGGAAATTTTCTTCAATGCTGATAGCTTCTGCAAGTAAGTTCTACATAGTGCAATAAGCACTCAGTAGGGCCAGTTGTACGTATTTATTAACCAATGTATCAGTACTAGCTTTAACATATATATATATATATATATATATATATATATCTTTGTGTCCCTGTCTTGATGAAGATAATATATTGAAAGAAGTAAAGTAACTACTTAGCTTCAAGTTAAGACTGTTGAAAACCAACTTTAAACATGTTTATCTATAACCTACACTTCAAAGTGTATGCAGAGCACAATTACATAGTTGGATGATTGTTCGCAGAGTGTGTTCCCCCCAGTTTAAGGAAATAAAACTCTGGTGGAAACATGGGCAATGGTGATCCTAGCCCTGCAGATGACAGAGGATGCCCCACTACATCAAGTCTGAGAGCAATCTTCTGTCTTTTCACTGAAATTGTATTTCAGAATGTACTTCATGTTGTAGGGGATGGTTAGGTGTGCAGAAAACAAAGCACTGTAAGCATTTTGATGGATCTGATGGGATGGACAGGGATGGATTACGGCACTCGGGAGCCAAAGAATACTGAGTGTTACAGTTCGGATGGAAAGGTATTCTGGCAATCAGGAGCCAACGACTACCACAGATCAGAGTAAGCATAGCAGCTTACAGCCCTGCTCCAGTGTATCCACTCTGCTCTGGCAAGAGATGGCTTCCCTGGCAAAGTTGTTACAGTTCCACTGGATTCCCCTGGAGAGTGTAACAACTTCAATTCACCAGGGGAAGGTTTCCCTGGGTGAAAAGTGTTACAGTTCTGCTTCCCTCTTCTCTGGGTAGTTTCTGCTCTGGCAACAGAAGGTCTCACCCAAACCTCATTCAAGTGATTTATTGGGAGGGAAGAATCCAGGAGAGGTGCTGCCCTCTGCCAGGGCTGCAGAGGACTGCAGGGCAGCCGGAACAGCAACAAGGTGAACAGACACAGGGTTTATATAGAGCTTCTTAGGGGGCGGAGTTTTCTAGGGTGGGGACTGGTCAGATTTCAATCCCTGAGCTTAGTTAGTAAGATCTCCTGCTTAAGGATGGTTAGATCTCCTGCTAAAGGATTGGTTAGTTTTCTGCACAGGGTTAGGGTCAGATTTGGCTCTGATTTCAGGGACAAAGTGTGTTTCTTTCTCTGGTCCTTTTTATCCTTTTGACTCTAGTTTTAGGACCAGGATGTATTTCTTTCACTGGCTCTGATTCCAGGGACAAAGTGTGTTTCTTTGGTTCTGGTTACAGGGCCAAAGTGTGTTTCTTTGGCTCTGCTCAAAGTGTCTTTCTTTGGCTGATTGGACCCTTTTCCCTAAAAGCATGGTACTGAAATATCTTGGATGACCCTACCCAACAGATTACAAGCCTTTCAATTACAAACAAACATCTTATAAGAAAGAGGTCTACTATAATTGGTGACTAAATACACATATGTGTTTATAACCCAGATCACACAGTTTACATAGAGTTCACTCAGCGGCTGTACAAAGTGTGGGTGTGTATGCATACATGGAGATATGGACTTACAATGCAGATATGTATAGAGTAAATTCATTGTTCTGAAGATCTTGTTCTGCCTGTCTGTCCCTAATTTCCTCAGTGACAATTTCAAATCAAAGGATAATTGTATTTATCAGATGGGTTGATCTAAATAAAGTCATAACTGAGAAGAGAGAGGAGTTAATTGTGAACATTTTCTAGCTGCTGACTTTTATAACTGAAAATCTTTCTCTACCCACATCTGTGTGGTCATTTGCACATTTTTTAATAGTTAAAACATTTGTCTTATTGTACTTCAAATATCACTAAAATAAAAATAAACACACTTAAAGTGCCAGTCTGTTAACAATCAACATTTTATTTTTATATTCTGAAAAAATTCTAAAAGACATGGCTCAGTCACAAATTGAAAAGTTACTGCATTCAGGGATTAAAACCATTAATTTGAAGATCATGTACTGTATCAAAGTTTCAGCCTCCAGTACTTCTGAGTAGTCCCACTTATACAATATAATATGTCTCAACCTGCGATAAAAGTCATTAATAATTTTAATTTTATCTTTATTTTATGTGTATGGATGTTTTGTCTGCATATATGCCTGTACTTCACATGCACTCAATGCCTGTAGTAGTCAAAAAGAGGTGTCAGATCCCATGGTTCCTGGTTTTTCAGAGGGCAGTGAGTAGCCATGTGGGTGCTAGGGATTGAACCGTGGTTATCCCGAAAAGCAGTCTTTATTTTTAACCTTGGAGCCGTAGCTCCAGTTCTGAGATGATGTCATTTTTGAGTGAGAGGGCTGGAATTAAAATCTCAGCCTTTTTCTTGAAACACCATTTTCCTGTTAATTTCAGTCAAATCAGAGCATTAATGAATGAAGGATGAATAACAGAGCGAGTACTAGGAAATCCTTGAAAGCCACTTCCTGGCTTCTTGTACTTCTTTTCCTCTGCTGTAAGAGCAATCTTGTATGACCCTATTTTGTTTAACACCTGTGCATATTTCCCTGTTGTAAGTTGCTATGGACCTGTGCCTTGTTAGCTGATAGCGTGATGATCAACTCAAGAGTGAGCACAGGTCAACACATACCTTTGCTTATGCATTCTTTTCTACTTTTGCTTTTCACCAAACGCATGATGACACAGCCGTCCAGTCCTTTGGCATTTAGTCAGTATCCAATCCTTCAGAAGCATCTTTCCCTTGCCTGTGTGTCTGGATGGCTTCATAAATGCTTAGCAGCTTTGCAAATGAAAGCTTTATCTTATTAGAGAAAACAAAGAGAAATTTGTCTGCCTAAGAATAAAACCGAAGCAGAAGCAGTGAGGGGAGTTTTGGAGGAAAATCACCACACACACACACACACACACACCTAGTGAATATGGGTTGGAACCTCTGATCTATCTTTAAAATGCAAATTAAACAGCTTAGGTACAAGTTTCTTTTTCTTGTCCCTAAGACTGTGTGGCTAATGTCAAATGTTGCCTGGTTGTGTCCACGAGGACCCTTGTATTTGAGCAGGTTTCAGGATGTTTGCCTTATACCAGATATTTTAAATGCGTTTTTTTTCAGTCTCACAATAGCTTCTGAAGGAGACAATGTTATCTTTTTTCTTTTTGTGTAAATTGGGGTGTGTGAAGAGCTTTGTAACATTCACAAAGTCACAGAAACACTAACTGTGAATCTAGTTCACCAAGATCTACTTGCACACACTGGTTTCATACAATTCCACTTCAACACACACAGTTTGCCTGCAGTTGTGTGAAGATTATGGCTATCTTCATAAAAGAACATATTCAAGACTGGGTGAATTTTTTCCGGAAGTCTTTGTTGCTTGGGAAACAGTACGTGTGCCTAATGACAGGCAGCTGTTCACTTTATGTGGAATCAAGAAAACCTAATCAACATATTCTCATGGTGGATGACAGCATTCTAAACAGTGTTCAGGGTGACTGTGATATTTAATTCTTTACACTTTAAAATCTGTATATATCCCAATATGAAATTATATAATTATAAAAATATTTTTAAAATATGTAAAGAATCGGATATAAGTTGAGAGGGGGAAATACAGGCCATAGTTACTGGGGGATTTCAAAGGAGGGAGTATTTATTGTATGCAGCAGGTTGGAAAAGGTCTTGTGAAGGTAATGAAATCCAATTAAATGCTCAGATTTGGCTTTGTTTTTTGTTTTCACTTATATAAGTTCAATAGAAAATTTCATGATGATTCCAAGACCTCAAGAAACGATATTCAGGAGATTGGACTCCTTGCTCTAACGACCTTCTAGGAGACTTCCAATAAGTGAAATGGGGACGCATTGATTTTGTTTTCCGTACCTTGAAATGCCTTGAAATTGTCAAGTGATTGTTTTGAGGTCTATAAACACAGAGTTGAGAAAAACATATTTAGCAGTTAGAAGAAATGAGCAACTATAAAAGACTCCCCTTGGGAAGAAGTAAAATGGAATTTTCCTTAGTGAATAGCTGAGGAAATTGAAGAAGAGAAACACCTATGTTTAAAGAAACACAGCTAAAGTTTGACTTCTCACTTGGTGTTTCAAACTTTGATAGACTATACCACTTGGAAATGCACATTGTCCTTATAAAGCCCACTTCCATAGCTATCTGGTTGTCTTCTGTCATGACGTAGTTCATATTTTTGTCATAATGAGAGTAGTTTTCTACTTAATAAAATGAGCAGCTATTTCCTGGGCTAATTCCCACACCGTTAACACCTCATGAATTAGTGTATGTTTAAGGTGAGATCAGCCTGCTTGATGAGGTCTCACCTCTTACCCAAGCCATGCTTGAACACCTTCATCAGACAGGCATCTGAAAATGTACATTTTCACATTCTTAAGCTTTTTGTAACTTCAAGCTGTGTCAGACTGTGGCCACCATAGATTTAAATGTCATTTTAGTCACACATTTTAAATAGTCTTTCAGATGTTTTTCTTTCACTTAGAGTCATACGTGACTAGTTCAGTTATTCTTTCTAATTTCTGGTGAGACTGCCTAAATTAAGTCGACAGATGATGAAGTGTCTATTGTGGTGGTCAGACAGATTCTATGATCTCCAGGAATACACACGTATGGCAGAAAAGGACCAGTGAGGAGTGGTTCTGTTGTTTTCACTGTTGGTTATGAGGCCCAAGTCATCCTGTAGGTCTAAGCAAGGCGTCTACCACTGAGCTGCACCCCACTCTATGGATGACTTGTCAGGAAGAGATCTGAATATGCTTGCTATTTCTTTGATTGTGCTAAGTAGTGCCAGAAATGTAAAACAAAACAAAATAATAAAATCAGGCAGCTAAGTCGTTTTAGAGAAAGGGAGTCTTACAATTATTTCCTTCCCTTCAATTAGACAAATCTTGTTAATATCTCAAGTCCATGTCCCAACAGTGGCAGCTCACATTTATTTCTGAGCCAGAGTCCCCTTCTGACTAACTGCCCACATTTCAAGCACACAGCTCTCTTTAGCCTCATTTCTACCTTGATCTTCCTTTCTGCAGCCCAAACACAGTGGTCTTCCTGCTGTTTCTCAGAGTTGCTAACATCGCTGCCCCCTCAGGTCCTTCACATAAACCTTCCTGTTTGTTTGATAGGTTCATCTTCTGATGATATGTGACTTCCTGGGAAAATATAAACAAATGTATATTTCCTTAGACACAGCACTGAAGACAGATCAGAAAAATGTATCTACTTATGTTGTATCTTGGTGAATCAATGAGTTTATTGGATTTACTTACAGAAGCCTGGGAGAATCTTGGACTTTGGTTAAACCTAGCTCAACATGAGTAACAATTTAGGAAGGTTGAATTCTTGGAATCTTCCTGCACTACTTGTATTCAGCCCCAATGGACATTTTTCTCTCCCTGTGATGGAATTTTACCATGATATAACATTTGAGAGAGCCTTGAAAACCTTGTAGCGCTGTGAGATCCCTGAGTCTTGTAACTATTCTTAACTTCCTACACCTGAGACTTTCTCCTCTTGGAGAGAATATACTAATACAGAGGAAATAGTTTCATAACATTTGGCAACTTCAGTTACTCTAAGCACCAGAGTTAACCTTCTAGAGTATTCTGTATAAAGAGTAACCAGTACCCATTCGCAGCCTGGTCTCTGTTCCAATATTGAGAACACAACTTGGTAAATATTAACATGGGTTTACCTTTTTTCTCTTATTAAATCAAGAGGTTGCTTCAAAATGTGGAGGTAGCCTTTGGTATTTTTTTAATTGGAATGAGAAACAAGCTTGTTTTACATGTCAATCCCAGTCCCCTCTCCCTCCCCTCCTCCCTTGCCCCCCACCGGCCCCCCCTATTCCATACCTTTTTTTGCTCCCCAGGGAAGGTGAGGCCTTCCATTGGGGATCTTCAAGGTCTGTCATATCATTTGCAGCAGGGCCTAGGCCCTCCCCTGTGTGTCTAGGCTGAGCGAGTATTCCTCTATGTGGAGTGGGCTCCCAAAGTCCATTTGTATACTAGGGATAAATACTAATCCACTGCCAGAGGCCCCATAGATTGCCCAGGCCTCCTAACTGACACCTACATTCAGGGGGTCTGAATCGGCCCTATGCTAGTTTCCCAGCTATCAGTCTGGGGTTCATGAACTCCACCTTGTTCAGATCAGCTGTTTCTGTGGGTTTTGCCAGTCTGGTCTTGACCCCTTTGCTCATCTCTCCTCCCTCTCTGAAACTGGATTCCAGGAGTTCAGTTTAGTATTTAGCTATGGGTGTCTGCTTCTGCTTTCATCAGCTACTGGATGAAGGCTCTAGGATGGGATATAAGGTAGTAATCAATCTCATTATCGGAGAAGGGCATTTAAGGTAGCATCTCGAATATTGCTTAGATTGTTAGTTGGGGTCATCCTTGTAGATCTCTGGACATTTCCCTAGTACCAGATTTCTCTTTAAACCTATAATGGCTCCTTCTATTATGGTATCTCTTTTCTTTCTCTTCACTATTCCTCCCCTGAC
Source organism: Mesocricetus auratus (assembly GCF_017639785.1). Lineage (NCBI taxonomy): Eukaryota > Metazoa > Chordata > Mammalia > Rodentia > Cricetidae > Mesocricetus > Mesocricetus auratus. The sequence goes on along the minus strand of NW_024429212.1, from coordinate 13,076,698 downwards.
TCAATCTTCCTGCTCCCTCATGTCCTCCTCTCCCCTCCTCTTCTCCCCTTCTCTTTCTCCTAACTCCTTCTTGTCACGACCACCTCGACCAGCAAGGAAGATGCGACTCAGGAATCCTTCTCACAAGCAGTTTTTTCAGGACCTTGAACAAATCTTCTGACCCCAGGGAGTGCCCGCCCACAGCTTAAAAAGGCCCTTGGGCAGCCAACCCCGGTAAGCCATGTGGCGACAGCAGATAGGTCCACATACGAGGAAGCAAGCCTGATATCCAGCCTTGACCAAATAAGGAGTTGTTTATCACAGAGAGCACTTGCTATCGGGCTAGCAGAGGCGGAAGCCAGCACCATCTTAAGGGTGCGGCACTTCGTAGCTCTCTACACCTTCTCCCCTTCCCACCATGCTCCCAATTAGCTCAGGAGATCTTGTCACTTTCTTTTTCACCAGGGGACCATGTATGTTTCTCTTAGGGTCCTCCTTGTTTCCTACCTTCTCTGGCAGTATGGGTTGTAGGCTGGTAATCCTTTGTTCTTTGTCTAAAATTCATATATGAGTGAGTACATACCATTTTTGTCTTTTTCTGATTGGGTTACCTCACTCAGGATGGTTTCTTCTAGTTCCATTCATTTGCCTGTGAGTTTCAAGATTCCATTGTTTTTTTTTTTCTGCTGAGTAGTATTCCATTGTGTAAATATACCACATTTTCTATATCCATTCTTCAGTTGAGGGACATCTAGGTTGCTTCCAGGTTCTTGCTATTACAAATAATGCTGCTATGAACATAGTTGAACAGATGTCCTTATTGTATGAATAGAGCAATACAGGTAAGCCACAGCCTCATGGCAATACATAGTTCGATAGAAATGGGTTAGCAATTAAGAGAGAGATAACTAATGAGAAGCCTGAGTCATCAGTCAAGCAGTTTCTAACTAATATAATTCTCTGTGTGTTTATTTGGGGCTAAACGTTTGTGGGACCAGTAGGATAGAAACTGTGTCCACACATGCTTGTGTGAGGATGCCAGATGCCCTGGAACTGGAGTTAAAGACAGTTGTGAGCTTCCATGTGGGGACTGGGAATTGAAACTGTCTCCTCTGGGGTCGGTGCTCTTAACTGCTGAGGCCTCTTTCCCCTTATTCATTTTCTTAAGACTTACTGAGTGTAATTGGTACTGCCTATATACACTTTTGGATGTATGGATATTCACTAGAGTGTGTTAGTCCTACCAATGTCCATACGTTGAAGACCAGCTTCAAGAAACTACTAATTGTCAATAGATCAGCTAGGGGTTGGACTTCATCCCTGTTACCCCTTTTCAGACTGCGTTTTTTTTTTTTCCTGTTTGCACTTCCACCAGTCTCCTCCATGGTGTCAGAACCACTGTGTATACTATAAGGATCTTCCTTGCTGTGCCCAGAAAACACCATTTACTTGTAATTATCCACTGGCTTTGGCTCTTGCAGTCTTTCTGCCCCCCCTTCAAAATGGCAAGAGTGGATTACCTCCATTGCATTTGTTGGGTAGTGAGGTCCCAAAGTCCCCCAAATATCACACGCTATTGCCACTGCTTTTACATGAAGACAAGAACTTGAAGGTAAGACCCTATCGCTAAAGCTACATATTTGTGTCACTGAACACAGGGAAGTCAAGCTGGTGTTGACTTGAAATCTTCATTGGGTAGCTTTCATAGTGCTGGGAGTTATTGGAGGGGAAAAGTGAGCATTATTCTCACCCAGCTGTGAACTCTGAAACCTGCAGTGGCTATCTGCATGGTGAGAACAGCCCACTGGTGCAACAGTAGTGCAAATATTCTAGAAATATTCAGAGTGTGAAATGTAGCATTAAGTACAGATCAAGGTCTGCTCACATAAGCTTGCTCCCAGTGTCCTTGACAAACTGGGCAGTTTGTATTATACAGTAATACATTCAATCCATCCTCATTAACCAGTGAATATAGTGTGAGGTTTCTTAAAAATCTATTTGTAAGAAAATTGGAGCATTCAATAATCAAATCAATTTGATAAATGATGTAACAAATACAATCAAATAAGGTTATTTCCTACAGGGCTTTGGGAAATTCTGGAAAAGATACCATAGTGGAGCAATGAGTCTTCATTTGCTAGCATGCTAGCTGTTAGAAACAGGTAAAGGCTGACTAATAAAACTGCTTTTGGATACACTCTGTATGTTGCTTTCACATGAACATGTTTTTGCTAAGGTTAATATTTAAGTGATATGGTAGTAATTCTATATAAAAGTTGGCAGCCAGAGTGAAATGTTTCTAGGATTGATTATTAACCAATAGGCTTAATGGTAATCACTTGGATTATATTCAATTTTGGAACAGAATATTAAATAGGGTATAGTCAAATGTATTTAATGTGTGTTATAAATCACTCTATATTAGGTGCAATTTTTATCTTGTTTAAACCTTGCTTTCTGTAGTTTGTAGCAAATTTCAAGTTCTCATGTATGGTTGTGATTGTGTAAAGGACAACTTGGTAACCAGGCTCCCAAGTCTTGCTTTATGAGTTTCTTAGAACTTTCTGTTTGCATCATCATCATCATTGTTATTTATTTGTTTTCATTATTATTGTTTTTAATGTTTAGGTGGAGGCTTGCATTGTAGCTCAGGCTAGTCTTAAACTTAGATCGACCCTCTTGTTTCAGCTTCCCAAGTGTTTCGATGTTACATGTATGTGGCATTGCATCTGGTTTGGAACTCAATTTCAAAGGAAAATTAAGGTGAATGGTTATTATGAGAAGTAACATTCACAGATATTCAAAGAAAACTAAGGAATTCTCTAGAGTAAGTAATTTCAGTTATCACACAACACCCCATATGATTAAAAAATTACAAGTAATACTTCACTGTGAAGTTTTTGTCAGTAAAAGTACCATGCTATGATTTTCCAGGTCATCTGGATGCCCTCGTTTTACTTATTACCCCTAGATGTAACCTTTCTTCTCTCTCTTCTTCACTCCATACTGTTTATGCGTACGAAGTCCACACAATGAGCATTATGTATAGGATGGACTGACTAGTTTTGTTTATGTGGCTTTGTCTCCTTTTCTTGTTGCACACATACCCATAAAAACGGTGATACATTTCCCTCTCACAGCTCAGTTCTTTACGTTAACCCTATGCCACAAGGTTGTTGGGTCTTAAATATTGTTTTATTTAATATCTATGCCATGGGTTACTTATGGTGGCATTAGTAAATTTATGGCTTAGTGCCATCACTGTGGTTGGGTTTTCCTGTGTACTGGAGGATATTTAACTACCATCTCTCTGACCTAGATGTTATTTACTACTGAATCAATTAAAAATTCTCCAGACATTGAGACACTCCCTTCCAAAGGGCAAAAATCACAGGTGCTGGGCAAGAATCCTTGGTCCACACAGTCATTTTCCCCTGTACATTGTCACCTTCCACGCCACTCCAATTGGTCATGTCATTTCAGAGAGTTCTTTTTACCCAAGAAAGGAAAACTTCAAAGCTTCAAGATGAAGTCACATTTTGTGCTTGGTAACCAGAGGACAGCTGGGGCTTATAGTTTTAACTTATAACCTCCTTGTGCTTGGTCAGTGATGCCTTGAACAACCATCACGATCCATGTCCTTCCCTCAAAAGTTTTTTTAAGGGCTCCCTTGCAATGGACAGAACATGGAGTTGAAGGTCAGAGAGAATCTCAACCCAGTTTAGCCTCTTGGGCAAAAGATGAGTTCTGTACATTTCACTCATTGTAGAGACTTTCATTTCCATTTGAAATTTGATAGGAGCAATAGAACAAGTGTTTAAACGTGAGAAATAATATCCTCACTTCTTTTACCTTATTCGTTATGCATCTTCTGTGCATTGTAGTCCAATTTTTCTCTGCTAGTTACTTCTTTTTGTCATTCTAATTATTGTCTAAGTCCTTTGTAGTTCTTTATTTGTCTTGCTTTGCTGGTCTGCTTACAACCTAGAACATTTATTTTCTACCTCTTCTTTACTGTGTTTCCTTTTGCCACTTAATAATATTTGTTGTGTACTGATTACTTTTCAAGATTTCCCCCTAGGAGACTGGTTTCTTGCTGTCTGTTGTGTTCAGATGGCTGTGTAACTAATGCACCTGTTGTTTCTGTTGTCTCTTTGACAAATTTAGAGCAGCAGTTTAGAATAGCTAGTGTTTCTCTCACTGAAGTGAACAAGGAATGTCTCTGTGAATCTGCCTTGTAAGTTTCAGGGCCTATGAGGATTTGCTAAACAGGTTTTCTCCTGGGTAGAAGCAGTCATGGGTGGTGCCCCATTTTCTCTGAGATAAAAGGGTTTTTGTGAGACTTCTTAATTCTCCTCTGCTAATTTCTTTTTTGATACCAGTGCTTTGTTGAACTGAGGGAATTTTAGGAATGTTCACACAAACACACACACACACACACACACACACACACACACACACACTTATTTTCACAAGCTCACCGCAGCATGATACAGCAATTACATGCATCTAAAGACACAACGAGGGCATCTTGTTTCTTGTTTTACTTTTTGCTGTTGTTGCTCTTTTTTCTTTTTGTACAATTCTGAGTTTATATTAGGGCCCTGACAATGCTAAGCACACTCGCTACTACTGAATCACATTCCTGTCTTCAGATTTTATTAAGAGATATTAAAACTTGTCTTTCTTCTGTCACAGCCTTCTGAGTGAGAAAACTTGCTTTTGAGGACTTGTTTTGTTCTAATGTCTGTGGTTCAGCTTTGACCAACATAAAAGAAGAGTGTCTGGAGCTTGGATTACATTGCTTCCTATCAAAAAGATTTTAGGATGGTCTATACATGAAACCACAATCCCTGTTTCAACCATCACACTGACATTATTTATTTATTTATTTATTTATTTATTTTGGTTTTTCGAGACAGGCTTTCTCTGTATTGTTTTGGAGGCTGTCCTGGAACTCTCTCTGTAGACCAGGCTGGCCTCGAAATCACAGAGATCTGCCTGCCTCTGCCTCCTGAGTGCTGGGTTTAAAGGCATGTGCCACCAACACCTGGCTCACACTGGCATTTTTCATCATTTTCCTGTGCTAGGATGATTTACCTACAGAATACACTTTTTACTGTTTTTTTTTATTTAAATTAGAACCAAGCTTGTTTTATGTGTCAATCTAAGTTCCCTCTCCCTTTCCTCCTCCCCTGCCTCCCAGCTTCCTATCCCATTTCCTTTCTGCTCCCTAGAGAGGGTGAGGCCTTCCATGTGGGGTCTTCAAAGTCTGTTGTATCATTTGGAGCAGGGCCTAGGCCCTCCCCATGTGTCTAGGCTGAGAGAGGATCCCTCCATGTGGAATGGGCTCCTAAAGTCCATTCATGTACCAGGGATAAAAACTGATCCCTTGCCAGAAGCCCCATAGATTGTGAAAGCCTCCAAACTGACACCCACATTCAGGGAGTCAGGAACAGTCCTATTCTGGTTCCCATAAACTCCCCCTTGTTCAGGGCAGCTGTTTCTGTGGGTTTCTCCAGCCTGGACTTGATGCCTTTGGTCATCACTGTTCCATTTATTTCTTTTAACATCTGTACCAAAGATTCTCCTCACTTTTCTGCCTCCAGTGCCTCCTCCTCACCCTTTCTCTTCTCCCAAGCCCTATCCACTTCTCTTCCTCCGCTTCTCTTCATAAAAGGGTGTGCCTCCAGTGGATATCAGTCAGCCAAGGTATATCAAGTTGCAGAGGGCGAGACAGGGCACCACCTCTTCTTATTAAGGCTGGGCTAGGCAATCCAGGAGGAGGAATGGGTCCCCAAAACAGGCAACAGAATCAGAGACAGCCCCTGTTCCCACTGTTGGGAGTCCCACAAGAAGACAAAGGTACGCAACTGTCACACATGTGCAGAGGACCTACGTCAGTCCTACAAAACAGGCTCCCTGGTTATCAGTTCAGTCACTGTGAACACCTGTGGGTCCAGGTTAGTTGGCTGTGTGGGTTTTCATGTAGGGCCATTGACCCTGCTGGCTCCTACAACCCTTGCTACCCTTCTTCCTCAGGATTTCCCCAGCTCCTGCGAATGTTTGGCTATGGGTCTCTGCAACTGTTTCCATCAGTTGCTGGGTAAAACCTCTCTGATTGCAGTTGGGGTGGGCACCAATCTAGGAGTGTAGCAGAAGACCATTGGGAATCATTTCATTGACTTATGTTTTTCTAGTTCTGTTTGGTTCTATCATAGGTCTCTGGGGTACCCTGCCTCTGGGACCTGGCCCTCCGGGGTGAGTTCTCTCTCATGGTATGGGTCTCAAGCTGGGACAGCCACAGGTCACTCTCACAACTACAGCACCCTCTTCCCATTTTGTAGGCAGGTCAAGGTGTAGGCCAAGAGGTTTGTAGCTGGGTTGGTTTCTCAATCCTTCACCTGGATGTCTTTCCTGGTTCTAGAGGTTGGCTGGTTCAGGCTCCGTATCCCCCACTGCTAGGAGTCTTAGCTAGGATCACCCTCATAGATTGTTGGGAGTTTCCACTGCACTATGTTTCCAGCTTGTCTCAGAGATGTCCCCTGATTCCAGTTGTTTCTCCCAGTACTCTCTGTCCTTCCCTCCTGTCCCATCCCCTTCCATCCAGACCCCCCACCATTTACCAGGGGTGTTTATTCTGTTTCCCCTTCACAGTGAGATTCACGAGTCTCCCTTTGAGACTTCTTTGTTACTTTGCTTCTCTGGGTCTGTGGATTGTATCATGGAAAGCCTTTAAGGCTAATATCCACTTATGAGTGAGTACACACCGTATTTGTCTGGGGCTGTGTTACCTTAATCGGGACCAGTTTTTCCAGCTCCATTCATTTGCCAGTAAACTTCATGATGTCATTGCGTTTAACAGCTGAGTAAAACTCCACTGTGTAAATGTACCACATTTTAAAATCCATTCTTTGGTTGTGGTTGAGGGGCATCTATTTTTTTTTTACAGTTTCTGTGTATTATGGATAAACCTGCTATGAAAATAGTTGAGCAAGTTCTTGTCGTACAGGTCTTTTGTATACATGTTAGGGTTACACCAAGATGCTTACATCATTTGTGGTTATTGTTGAGGGTGTTGTGTCCCTGATAGCTTTCTCCATTCCTTTCTTGCTAGTATATAGGAGGGCTACTGACATCTTTAGTTAATTTTGTATCCAACCACTTCGCTGAAGATGCTTATCAGCTGTAGGAGTTCCCTGGTAAAATTTGTGGGGTCGATAATGTGTTATCATATTATTTGCAAATAATGATATTTTGACTTTTTTCTTTCCTATTTTATCTCCCTGTTCTCCTTAAGTTGTCTTATTGCTGTATCTAAAACTTCAAGTGCTATATGAATGTATATGGAGAGAGTGGGTAGCCTTGTCTTGTTCAAAATTTTCATGGAATTGCTTTGAATTTCTCTCCCTTTCAGTTGATGGTGGCTATTGGTTTGCTCTATACTTACCATGTTTAGGTATGTCCCTTGTATCCCTGATCACTCCAAGATTTCTATCATGAAGGGTGCTGAATTTTGTCAAAGATTTTTTAAGCATCTTCTGAGATTTTCATGTGTTTTTCCCAGTGTGTTTATATGATGGGTTACACTGACAGATTTTTGTATGTTGAACCATCCTTGCATCTCTGGGATGAAGCCTTCTTGGATGGTTGTGGTGGACTATCTTTTGGACATGTTCTTGGATTCAGTTTGTGAGTATTTTATTGTGTATTTTTGCATCTCTGTTCATAAGGGAAATTCATCTGTAATTCCTTTTCTTTCTTGAGTCTTTGTGTGGTTTGAATATTAGAGTGACTGCAGCCTCATAAAATGAATTTGGTGACGTTCCTATACTGTAGAATAATTTGAAGAATATTGGTACTAACTCTTCTTTGAAAGTCTGGTAGAATTCTGTGCTAAAACTACCTGGTCTTGAACTTTTTTAGTTGTTGTTGGGAGACTTTTAATAACAGCTTCTATTTCATTGGGAGTTGTAGGTCTATTTAAATGGTGTGTCTGATCTTGATTTAATTTTGATAAGTGATATATATCAAGAATATTGTCCATTTCTTTTTTCAGATTTTTCCAATTTTGGGGAATGCATTTTTTAAGTATGACTTAATGATTTTTTTATTTCCTTGGTGGTCGTTGTTATATCCCCCCTTTTTTCCCATTTTGCTAATTTGATAGTCTCTCTCTGCCTTTTAGTTAGCTTGGATAATGACTTGTCTACCTTTATTTTCTCTATTTCATTGATTCTTTGTCTTGTTCTCTTTGTTTCTATTTTGTTTTCAACATTGAGTTTGATTATTTCCTACTGTCTACTCTTGGGCATATTTGCTTATTTTTGTTCAAGAGATTTTGGGTGTTATTAAGTCACTATTATGGGAGCTACTTCCTTTATGAAGAAAACTTGGTGCTAGGAACTTTCCTCTTAGCACTGCTTTCATAAATTTGGGTAGGTTTTAGGTATGTTGTGAGTTCATTTTCATTGATTTCAGGAAGTTCTTAATTTCTCATTTCATCCTTGACCCAGTAGTAATTCAGTAGAGAGTTACTCAGTTTCTGTGAGTTTGTACATGTCTTGTTTTCATTGTTGTTGAAATACAACTTTAATCCATGGTGATCTGACTAGATGTAGGGGGTCATTTGAATTTTCTTGTATGTTTTGAAACTTGCTTTGTGGCTGACTATCTGGTTAGTTTTGGAGAAGGGATCATGAGGTGCTAAGAACACGTTATATTCTTTGGTGTTTGGGTTAAGTGTTCTGTAGATATCTGTTAGATCCATTTGCATCATAACATCTGTTAGTTTCATCATTACTCTATTTTGTTTCTGTCTGACCTGTCCCTTGGTGAGAGTGGGGCGCTGAAGTCTCCCACTACTGTGTGGGCTTCAATATGTGATTTCAACTTTAGTAATGTTTTTTTACAAATGATGGTGCCCTTGTATTTGGGTCATAAAAGTTCAGAATTGAGATGTCCTGGTGTATTTTTCATATAATGTGGGAAAGGTAATTTGGGAAAAGAATATAGGGAGTGGGGCAGTTCAGCTGGCAGGTGGGTCACATATGTTCTTTTGAATGATGAGTACACACATTTATTTATTTATTTGTTTATTTATTTTATTTTTCAGTTTAAATTTAGATAAGAAACAAGGTTGCTTCACAAGTCAGTTCCAGGTCCCTCTCCCTTTCCCTCCCCTCCTCCTGTGCCCTCCCCCCAATACCCCCATTATCCCCTCATTTCCCCAGGGAGGGTGAGGCCCTCCATGGGGGTGTCCATAGTCTGTCATTTCATATAGGGCAGGGCCTAGACCCTTCCCCAAGAGTTCAGGGTGAGAGTGAACCTCACATTGTTGGATGGGAGTCCAAAGTCCGTGTGTATACTCGGGATAAGTACATACATTTTTATAACACCATTTTCATGGCAGATATGGAAAATAATTGCCAGTCATCATCTTAGAATTACACACACTTTATGGAAGAATGAAGTAGACAAAGCCAGTGATTTACAAGATAGGATGATGGTATGTGGAAGTCTGTCTCTACTCGGTTCACCCTGTTCTGCGTGGTCAGGGGTGAATAAGAATGCTCCCTGCTGTGTTAACAAGTTTCCAGAAGATACTATGAAGAGGTGTATGGTGAAAACTCAGTTCCTGTTAGTTCAATACTTACAGATCAAAGCCAGACTATTTAATACTGTTGAGTTTAGTTCCAAAATATTGGAATAGCCTCATATTGGGACAGAGAATATTATAAAATAAATTATTTTTGAATTGATTAAAACATATGGAACACACAAACTCACAGACAGACAGACACACATACATATAGACAGACAGAAAGACAGACAGATGCACCCATACAGGCACATAGGGAGGGGGAAGAAGAGAGAGAGAGAGAGAGAGAGAGAGAGAGAGAGAGAGAGAGAGAGAGAGAGAGAGAGAGAGAGAGAGAATAAGAGTGAGAGTGAGAGCAGGAGACAGACAGATAGATAGACAGACATATACATACAGAGAAAAACAGATATACAGGAACACAGACATGCATCCTACCCCATTTAAAAAATAATATTGAGTGGAAAATGAGTGGCTATTGAGGATAGATCCTGGGAACTTAGAAACATATGGGATCTATTTCAGTATACACATGCCCATTTTTTTGCCCCTGGAAATTCTTTTAAGCCCTTAATCTTGGGTAATGTTGGGTCCCTGAGAACCAGGCACTCTTTAAATTTTAGTGTTTCTAGGTTAATACAATGTAAGCCAATAAAAGCATGTTACCACATGCCAAAAGACACAACAGTCATGGTGTCAGGCCAGGAAAATTTCCAGCACATGGTGCCAGTGACAAATGTCAGTTTATACTTTCATACATAAGGAATGAAAACTGTAAACAATCAGTTTGGAGCTGCTTTTCCAAAACTGGATGGTGGTGTAGACTCCATAGCCTAGAATTCTTCTGGGGGCTGTACTTTTGGTGACAAGGTAGCCAATGAAATAAACAAGCAGACAAACAAAAACAGATGTTCTGAGAAATAACTGACCTGAAGTGGCTGGTGAATTCTGCCCCCCATGCTGCTCTTGTCTAGCTCTGAGCACTCTGGCAATCCCAACCTCTTTTAGGGTGGTTCTAACTTTCCAGATAGTAACGGAATGATTTATCTTTCACTTCCAAGTTATGTTCTGTTCTGGTGACCTAGATATGATGGAAATATCCTTGTGCTGTATTTTATAAAATCCAATTCAAGAATACCTTCTAATTTAGAAGGCAGCAGTCCCCAACAGCTCTTTTGACTGAAAAAATCTATTATAATCCTGTGGATTCACACTTGCAAGAGATCAATGAGGAAAATATTGAAGATCTTAATTCTTTGATTGTTAGTCCATCATCAAATTTGGTGACCGACTAATGATTAAATGGTACTTTAAAATCTCTTCTTTCTTCCATGAATCCCTAACAACTGAATGTGTGTTTCAGAATCACGTAGCCAAGTTGCTGCAGTGCAGAAATCTAGAACCTATCTCCAGAGGTTCCAATTTACAGGTCTGGTGTAAGGCAAGCAATATGTATGTGTAATATTCTTCCAGGTGACTCTGGTGGCTCCAATCTCAGGCCATATTAGAAACCACAGTTCTCCACAGATCATAAAAAAACCATATTCACAGTTCACATGCTTTGGGAAACAGAAACATTATTATTATATATGAACTTGTGGAGGAGAGAAACGGACAGAGAAAAGTGGATTTCAAGACAATAAGCTATGAACACTCGAACCTGGCCATGGGGATTAGAGGGTTTGGCCAAGTTCTGAACAGTTGGACCTCATGCAGATGAAATCACAGGCTGGTTATAGAATGGATCTACCCAGGTGTAGTTGTAATAAATGGGACCTCTGGGGCTTATGAATTAACCTTGTCTCTTTTGAAGCTCTAGGCAGTGTTTGTGGTCCTGCCTGTACTTTACAATTACCTGGAGAGTTGTAAACACTACCTGTGCCTAGGCTACCACCATAGCCATTAAGTCATCTTCTGAATCTGAAGTATGGGTAGCGGATATTTCCAAGAATGTATGCTCTCAGAGGAGCTAGGTCCCCCTCAGAGATCTTGAATTATTTGGTGTGAGAAATGTCTTCAAAATTATCTGCTGTTTCAGTTTTTAAAATTAATGTAGTGATTCTAACTTGCACTTGATATCTGGAGTATAGATAGCTTTGATAAACTTTATCACTGTCATTTAAAAAAAATGAAAACTTGAGTAGAGATTTTTTTCTCCTTGGCTTGCTCACAGTTTTGATAAGGAAAAAGTAAACACGATCAATTGAGCATATGTAAAAATTTCAGTATACATCTGAAGCACCCAATCTATAGACTTTAGTCTAAATCTGGTTCATCATCTGTCTTTGTATAGCTTTCAGTTTACACATCAAAAGAAACAATAATATTATGTGTGAAAGTCAAATTTAAGGGCCCATAAGGTCTTAAAATAAATTAGTTTTGGATATCTGTTTTCATCCCATGCCTAGACCTTTTCTTGTTGTGGATGGCCACTTCTGTTTCCAGAGTTTCACAGAGCACAAACGCCTGTATGACCCTCATCAATTAAAAAGTGTTACATGGCTCTCACAGCCCAGGCTGGCTGAAGACATCCGCCATTCCTCCTGGAGCCTTGTGACACTATTAGGATGAGTGAGTAGATGGTGGATAAATGGGAGAGAAGGAGAAGTCGACCGATTCATGAACTGTGGAGAACGGCAGAACTGTAGAGGCAAAGCAATGTTGAATGAACGAATGTGGGTGGCATGTGGGTGGCCTGCCGACACCCAGGACCACGGTGATGTCCAGACCCAGACAGCTGCCAAGGACCACATCTGGGTGTGTGGTTCTACCCCAGCCGGGCTCTGTCTTGACATTCATGGCCCATGTAGTCACCTAAGGCCACGCAGATGCCTTAGGCTGTCACTTGTGGTCGAATAGGTGTTTGAGGGCTGTGCTGCCACAGAGGCCATGTGGATCTGAGTAGCCTGATATACCCCCCAGCTGATGGATAGGGCCATTACAGGCCAAGAAAGAGAGACTTCTTAATGGTCATACATTTGTTACAGTCTTCTGGCTTCAAAACTCAGGTTGGTAGGTTGGCATGGAAAATAGATTTATCTATTGAGCCATCTTGCAGCTCTCCATGTCCAATATGGAATTTGGCCAGTGTGGAGAAACCAGTGTAGTCCCTAAAAGCTCTCCTGGCTGGGTAACTTCATGTTGACTGTATCCCTCCCACAGGCCCCATGACCCTAATTCCACAGATATACAAGATGGCCCTCTGTGTTAGTCAGACTTTCATTTTTGTGACAAATACTCGATAAACAGAAGTTAAGGAAATAGTGATTTATTTTATATCATTATTTCAGAGGTTTCAGTCCCTGGGTGTCTCCCTTCGCTATTTTAGACATGTAGTGAGGGTCGAAATACCATGGAGAAAGCATGTGGTGAGGTAGAGCTGCTGTCTCCATTCAGCCAGAAAGCAAATAGAAGAAACAGGGAGGGTTTGGGGCCAAGATTTACACTGTGAAGACACGCCCTTTGACCAACAAGCCCCCAGCTTCCACCGTTCTACCACTTTTCCTTTATTCAAATCGTGATCTATCAATGGTTTGAACTATTCATTAGGTCAGAGACCTCACCATCTAATTGGCTCTGGAAACAGCCTCATACACACACACACACACACACAAACACACACACACACACACACACACACACACACACACACACACACAAAGGTACCTCAGATTATCTCAGTCCAGTCTGTACTGTGCATTCTTTCCCCGCCAGCTGCCTGGGTCCCATTGCTGTCCCTGCCCCCAAATAACACACGAGACACTATATCAATTACGGCCTTTTTCTATGGTTTCTTATCAGCTAGCTCTGACTTAATTATTAACCTTATTAACCTATAATTACTAATATATATTTTTATAAGGTCTTATCTTACCGAGGACACAGCCTCATGCATCCTCTCTTCCCGGGATCACATGGCGAGTCTCTACTCTTGACTACATTTCCCAGAATCCTCCTCAACTCCTAGTCCCACCTATCTTGCTTCCCTATTGGCCAACAGTGCTTCATTTATCAACCAATAGGACAACATATACACAGAAGGAATTCCCCCATCGCCAGTCAAATCAACAAAATCAAGAATCGCCACCATACCCTCTCTATGAATGCCCTCCCTGGTAGCGCCCTTTTGCTCTCGTACACATTCCCGAATATCTTAACAATGAAAAAACCCGATCTCTAACTGATAACTGTATCCCTTATGCCGTGTCACCGTATAAGTAAGAGCATAAGTAAGTAAATTTGCATGATGCCGGGAGACATGCGACTTCGACAAGCAAGGACAAGAACGCGCAGTGTGCCCCAAACACAAACAATGATGCCAAACTACAGCAGAGTCACAGAGGTGTTTCACGGTTCCCTGAAGCCCCCCCCCAAGAGAAAAAGGGCACAAAGACCTCGCTAAATGCTTTGTTACACTCGTCACTGACACAGGGTGAAATGCCCAAACGTATCACGCCTCCATTCTCTTTTATTTATGTCTTCATGTAGCATCAGTAGTGGCTAGATAGTTTTGAAGCTGAGTGTGACTTTGGTAGATTAATCAGCCCAGATATATCACGATGAGATTTCAGAGCCCAGAGAAGAAAGAGGGAGGGAGCATTTCATACATCCAACCGAGTCAGCACATCGCGGCAATGTTCTGTATCCTCGCAATAGATGTTTGAGAATAATTACTGAGAGCCTGTGGAGGATTCATCAGCCTCAGCTAACAAATAATACCTTAGACTATTTTGGTAATGCTGTGAATTAAGTTAGAAATTCAAGAATACTGATGCTATTTCCTTACCCCACACCCCAGAAAAGCCAATCTGCATAACTGATGCTTGCAGGGAGAAAAAAACTCGTTTTCACTATCACATCCTAAATCAAACGGTGTTTAGCCAAAGAGAAGTGCGTGATCATCAGAAACTAATGGCCGTGTGGGATAGCAGTAACGGCATCCATAATTTTCTGGCATACACAAAATGTGGGTGTTCATTTTGTAAACCTCAGCATACTATGTTCTAAGAAATGTCGGTCATCTGAAGAGATGGACAGGGAAAGTTCAGTGTTCAGAGGCGGTGCCCACTAATGGGTTAATGCAGTGCACGCAAACACTCTATCCAAAGGGTGGCCAAGCCCCGGGCGAGCTGGCCTCTGGGAGCCCAGCATTTAATTTTTATAGGAGATCTCTGAAATTTACAGTGAGAAAAATGTACCGGGACCATCGTCAAGTGGCTGGACTTGAATTACCTCTGGCTATGTCAGTGAGGGTGTTACCATGTTTAACTGAAGCCCCACTCTGAGCACTGGTGGCATCATTCCGATAGAAAGTAAGAGGGAGACAGCCAGCCGAGTGCCAGAATTTCTCTGCTTCCTGATCTGCTAAGATGTGGACAGGCAGTCTTGTCTCCCTCCTGTGGCGCCTTCCCTGCCAAGACTGACAGTACCCTCTCAGCCTATGGGTCCAGACAGTTCTCTTCATGCAGTGGTTTTTTGTCAGATATTTGGTCACAGCAACAAGTAATTAGTACACTTATGAGAGAATGGGCTTTCTGTTTGGTAACACACTGTTGTTTTTTTCAAGTTTTTTTTTTGTGCTGGTATCTTAAATAACCTACACTAAAGGTAAATCATAAATATTTGTTTTGATAATTTACAGATGGAATCAGTTTTGTGGCATTTTGCGTAGAGCTTCTTAGATACTGTGAGCATCAATGTCCTCTTTTCTAAAAAGAATTCACAGCTGGAAACTATTGAACAGAGATGTAGATCCTTCCTTCCTCGGCTTCTTCACTGGACATCTCTTGTCCTTTTCCACTTTTCCTACTTGTCTCTGGCTCTGGGAGGCCAGTTTCCGTGATTTATAGTAAAGGCACCTTCTCCATCTTGCTTCTGACTGTATTTCTCCATGGGGGATCCTGGGAAGAGATTGTAGGAAAAGTGGAGTACGGTTGGGTTATTTTATCTCCGGGAGTCCTTCAGGCTGGGTAACCTCAAGATGTGTCTCTTCAGCAGGTTTGTGGGGCCATAAACAATGTCTTTCTCTGTGTGAGCCCCACATTTCAGGATCTGCTCCCTCTTTCTGCCTTCCCAGCTCTGCTTACTTAGACTGGATGAAGTTCTCTCCTCTAGCTTGCTCTTTAATCCAGGACGGTTTCCAGCGCTGTGATTATGTTGTGTGTGTAGAAGGTACGTTATTAAATTCATATGGTATGAATGTGCCCATAGCTGCTGCTGGAATTCTGAAATAGTTGTAGGATGCTTATGTTCCTTAACTCTATTGGCTGTCTTTCCTCCTGTTCATAGGTTATCAGTGCCCTCCCATTGGCTGCTTCTTGTTCTGTGACTTCTTTACTTTTCCTATCATGAGATTTACCACAGATAATTCAAGATTAACATATGCAGGGTCTCCAGAAACCCTGGGGCTACAGCACTTAAGCTGTAAATTCCCTCTTGATCCTGCTCCTTGACAAAATTCCCTACTCTCTTTGTTATAATGCTTGTATCCTGACCAACATGAGGGTATGCATTCAAAGGCTTTTCTTACATCTTCATATTTTACTTTTTAATTATTTTTAACTCACTATCTTAGGAAACGGAAAAGCAGTGTCATGTATCTTATGCAAAACAAGATAACAAGTGAAAAATTGCCTAGCACATGATAGCACTAAGTACAATTATCCTGCCTCTGAGGTTGATATTTATTGATTTTCACCCTCCTGCATTCATTCATTATGAACTTTATTCCTCCACAATGATTTTTTATTTTATTATTTGTGCTGGTTAGTCTTATGTCAACTTGACACACAAACTAGAGTTATCTGAAAGGAGGGGAACCGTAATCGAGAAGACGCCTCCATAAGATCCAGCCTTACCTTATATAGGCAAAGAATGACTATATAGAATAATTTTGTGAGATGGATTACTTAAGAGAAGGTAGGTCAAGGGGATAAAGTCAGACAAAAGCCTTTGGAAATCTTAGGGTAATATCTTTTGTTTTTATTCATTTATTTTTTACTTTCCAATCCCAGTTCCTCCTCCCTCCTCTCCTCCCGCTCCCCTCACTCCCCCTGCTCCCATATACTCCACAGAGAGGGTAAGGCCTCCCCTAGGAAGTCTACTATGTCTGTCCTATCATCTAGTTGAGGCAGGACCAAGGCACCTAGACACCCCTGTGTCTAGGCTGGTGTCTCTCCATATAGAACGGGCTCCACTAAGTCAGTCTGTGCATTAGTGTTAGATCTTGGACCCATTGCCAGTGACCTCATATATTGTCCCAGTCACACCACTGTCACCTGTATTAAGGGAGTCTAGTTCAATCTTATGCAGGTTCCCCATTTGTCAGACCTGAGTCAGTGATCTCTCACTGGCTCAGGTCAGCTGATACTGTGGGTTTCCCCATCATGGTCTTGATTCCTTTCTTCATATTATCATTTTTTCCTCACTTCGATTGTACTCCAGGAGTACTTCCATTGGTTGGTTGTGGATTTCTGATTCTGCTTCCATCTGTTTCTGCAAGAGGGTTCAAGGTTCTCTGAGGTTGTGGATTGTAGGCTGGGTAACTTTTGCTTTATGCCTGGTATCCACTTATGAGTGAGTACATACCATATTTTTCTTTCTAGTTTTGGGTTACCTCACTTAGGATGTTTCTTCCTAGTTCTGTCTATTTGCCTGAGAATTTTAGGATGTCATTGTTTCTTACCTCTGAGTAGTACTCCATTGTGTAAATATGTCACATTTTCTTTATCCATTCTTCAGTTGAGGAACATCTAGGTCGTTTCCAAGACCAGGATATTACAAATAATGTTGCTAATTTGCTAACATAGTTGAGCAAATGTCATTATGGTGTGAATGTGCTTCCTTTGGGTATATGTCCAACAGTGGTATTACAGGGTCCTGAGGTATGTTGATCCCTAGTTTTCTGAGAAATCACCATACTGATTTCCACAGCAGCTGTACAAGTTTACACTCCCATTAGCAATGGAAGAATTTTCCCTTTTCTCTACATCTTCTCCAGCATAAGCTGTCATTGATGCTTTTGATCTTAGCATTCTGGTCAGTGTAAGATGGAATCTCAGAGTGATTTTGATTTGCATTTCCCTGATGACTAAGGATGTTGAGGATTTCCTTAGGTGTTTTTCCTGCCATTTGTGATTATTCTGTTGCGAATTCTCTGTTTGGGTATGTATTAGGGTAATGTCTTTAAGGTTTTTTTGTTTTATTTTTGAGTTTTAATTTTTTTATAATTTATTCTTTTGAATTTCATTTTACTTGGAAGAATCTACTGATTATTTCTATACTTTTCTATGTGGCATTACTATAGTCATTTTGTCATTTATACCAGTAATGCTGATCAGAAATTCCATCCCCACTGTGTGTGTGTGTGCAGTTTTACTTCTTAGAAGTTAATATTTCCAACTGTTATTTAAAGATCAGTGCTCTTGAGATAAATGTTAATATTTTGCATTTTTCACATGATGAAACATTTATAGTGGGAGATATGGTCTTCTTGTTGCCTGCACAGACTCTGAGATACAGTTCATGCTTGGGGCTCAGAATCTTTGCTTTTGTAGTTGAATCAGAAAATAAGGCTTTATTCTAAAACACCCAGCAAACAAAAACTAGTTAGTTTAGGATTTAATTATCATATGTTGGGAAACACCTGGGTCTCAGGTAAGTCATCTGAGTTGGAGTTAATTCTGTAAACTTGAGCAGGCCATATGAACTCTTTGAATCTTCAATTCACTTTCTGTAAAATAAGGCTATTATCATTTGCAGCAAGTGTTCTGTACATATTAAGTGAGATGCTGCTTATCAAAGTAGTTCAGTTCTTAATGCTTTGCAAAACATCCTTGGCATACTTTCATTCCCACATAGTGTTCTGTTTCCTGTATGGACAGTATTGTGTCTATCACAAGTTGAGTCAGATAAAGTTTCCATGGAGTGTGGAAAGACTTGCTG